>NC_134643.1:174448852-175075559 GCF_030463565.1 Pelecanus crispus
AATGTAATTTTGTAATCATGATAACAGGAGTAGAAGCACAAAGAAGTTATTCCTGTGATTTGGCTACAGTCAGGTAATTACTTTTATTTTAAGGGCTCAGTTATATGTATTACTTTTCATTACCTGCTTAAGTATTTTGAAGTGCATATAACATAAAAGTAAACTAAAGTAAACTATGTTGTAATTTAAAGGTAAATAAAGTATCTGAAAGAAATCTTTCTATTGTATCTGGCACTTCCTGTTAGAGCCAAGCTCTTTGTTGCGATACTGGGATTTTGCTCACTTTCATACATTGCCCAATTCCATTTAAAAGTTATACATTGTTATGGTTAATGACCATGCCAAGCTTACACAGTAGCGGAACAGATGACTCTTGATCATCACTGTTGTGCTTTAGAGAGAAACCTGTCTCTGTGCTACATAATCTTGTCTTTCCAGTACTCAGAATATGATTCTTATTAAACAACTAGTTTAAAACATTTTATTGTGCATTAGCTAATGCTAGTAGAATTTACTCTGAGATGTGTCTTAAGTCAGTTTGGGAACATAAAAATGCACGCCTGTGAAGTATAGATGCTGCTTTATTTAAAACTGATATTTGAAAAAAGAATAAAGTGCACTACTTAAACTGCAGTGGCTGATGGAAGGAACTGAAAGCAAAATTCAACATATCCAAAGACCAAACTTGTCAGTAGTTATTTATGACTAGTAGTAGCCATAACCTTAGACACTTGTTTTTCTTTTTAAAACAAGAAGCTCAAAAGCCTGTTGTATTTTCTTAAATTAAACTCAAGAACATATATCCTTTTTGTATGGTTTATTTTTCTAGCAAATTCTGTTTACTCCAATGGAAAAAAATATCAGGGAAATACTTTATTTTCTAAAAGTATTTAATTCTTTTCAATTCCATAAGTAGAACAGCAGTAACAAAGGGCAGCATGTTAACAGTTTCATTAAGTTACCTCCTTAATTATTACTTTTTATATTTTATTGATTTAATATCTCTTGGTCAGTGGTTCTAAAATACTTGTTATAAGCAAAAGGTTTGTTTTCCTGTTATTGAAAGCCATGAGATAAGTATCACTACACTGAGAGAGAGACCAAACTACACAGCCAGGGGAGGACATAGTGCCGCTGCTTCATGAAACACAGGGAACACTGATCATTCTGACCATCTCTTTTTGACATCTAGCAGTCTCTATTGTATGTTTGCTGATGAATGCTTTTTCAGGCTGGTCACCTGAAGCTGCTGAAAGTAAAGACATCTGCCATTTTTATGCTTATGTGGTCTTAGACAAAACTCCCTCTGTTGTTCACTCGACAGAGCAGAATACAGCTTATCTTACTGTAGAAAGCCTGGGACCAGACTTTCAACATCAAATCTTTTTGCCAGACAATACCTTTTCTATGATCAAAGCATACAAGGGATGTGGTAGTCACATTCAAGTTTGTGTTCACTGTCCTGTACAGACAATGGCAAGGAAAAGGAAGAAACACATTTAGCCCAGAGAAGCAATCTAATTCTTTTCTAGAAATCTGAATTTTACTGAAGACTACAACTTCTGATCAAAAATATAAGTAGCAGTATTAGTTTAAATTTCTCTGTTGCCACTCAGTCCACTAACAAATGCTTTTAATTTGAGGCTTTCTTTAATATTTTATTCCCAATGTGACTTTTCAAACACTCCTTTTCAATAGATCATTTTCTTTCTTATTTTTCCTAAAGCCCATTATTAAACTAAATAAACATATAATGTTTAGAAATGCAGTCACATTCATAAACATGTGATTACTGATGATTAAGAAATATTTTAAAACTCTTACATTCTCCATTATTGACCAATTCAGTGTGCAGTACATTGATCCATCAACACTATTAAAAACAACTCCCAGATTAGTAAACTCTTTTTTGTTTGGAGAACCACATATATGCATCTACTGAAAACTGGTCTGTGAAAACAGAGTGTAAAAAACACTTCTGTGTATACCAGCTAAACATGTATAGCTTAACAACATCATCAGCAGTGTATTTTGAATGTATATATAATTGCATTTGTTCATTGTCATGTAATATCATATAATTAAATTGGTTTATTTAGCTCTCTATTGACTAATAGAATCTTCTTTACTAAAACTGTAACTTGCCTATGCACTTTAACACTAGTTAAACTACTGAAATTCATTTATGAATGGATATATTATTTCATAGTTTTCAGCACCCTTGAAGTAAGGCAATGAAAAATTGTGATCATATAAAAAATGCAGACATTAATATTCAAATCCTTTGTGGTTTTATTTGTACTTTTTAACTAATGTATACTTGCATTACTGTTAAGTTACGAAAGATATTTTAATACTTTTAAGCAGGTCTTATCTATGGCTACTACTCTTCAGAATATATCTGAGCAACCCGCAGTTTTCTTAACATGGGAACTTCTTATTTATTGCTTTTATTGTCATCACTATTCCACAAAAAAAAAAAAAAAAAAAAAAAGAAAGTGTTATATATTATGAAAGGAAAATAGTCAGGGAAGTCTAGATACTGACTTTAAAATTTCCACCAAAAAAAAATTATGCGGACTCTAATGCTCATGTTCCAGAGAGTAAGTGTGACCTCTCTATTTCCATCAAAATCCTATGGTACCTAAAAATCTGTTGGGATCTCTATTTTTGGGCTCCCCGTATGCCATCTATGTAGCAGCTCTTATTTGGAAAAGTGGCAACAATCAGTGCAGAGGCATCTATAGTCTTTTGGAGCCTTCAGAAGAGTCCAGTCAGCTAAGGAAGTTCAAATTACTCAGATAACATCAGGTTTAGTTTATAGCATAGAAAAAGCAAATAGATCCACTTTTGCATAAATGTTAGTTGTTATGGTAGTTAATTCAGAAAGAAGTCTAGACTGAAGTATGCCTCAGCCTGAGAAGGTCTAGCCTGACAGTTCCCCTCGCAAAGTCCTTCTTCTGAGCACCTGGATAAGTCAAAGCAAGAGTAACCTTCCATTTAATTTGCAGATGCCTCAGCTAGGTTGATGACTATGTAACAGATGATTAAAATCAAAAGACAGATGAAGGAAATTCCTTGGCAGAATTTTCAAATTCAATTGAAATCACACCACTGCTTTGAAAAAAATATATTTGGTACTCTACTCAATTAAACCCCAGTTTTCTCTATTAAAAGAACTAAATTAAAAATATTACATGGCTTTGACCAAGAATGTAAATGTTCTCTGTTGATATTTGAAGCTAAAATAATAGGTAATAATTTCTAAATTATATGTTCTTCTCTGGCTTTTATAACTTAAGCAAATATATTTTGGGAGCATTTCCAAAGCTACCAAGTTCTTGGATAATGTCCATCAGCTTCCACATGAAGAATGAAATTTCACCGCTTATTATTTTAAAATAAGCCTAAGTATAATGATCTATGCAATTCTTCTGAAACACAGTCTTAAAGGAATCCTAAAAAATGCCTCCTCTAAATCCATCTGTTCTCAAATTAGTAATTTCACAAAAATACTGGGTAATTCTGTAATTATGCTGGACATTCCAAGGAAGTCCATGTGTATCATGGACATGCATTTCATGGAAAATGAAAAATGAATAAAAAATTAATTTTCTTGATACATATTCACTGTTCTGCCTAAAAAAAGGACAAATTTAGACCATGCATATTAAGTCATAACAGTTTATTTACTGTGACTTTTTACCTTAAAAACTCCAGTTTCCTTCAGGATCTCAATATAGTCTTACTTGTTTGAACATTAATTAAACATTCACAACTGAACTATAAGGTATACATTCACCCTTCCTTTATTTACCATCATCCTAATATGCTGTTTGTAAACAGTCTATGAAATATTTCGGGAGTATATGATAAAATATATTGTTACTACTAATATTAAGCAATACATATTAATAAAATGTGCTCTATTGCAGTCTAATTTATCTCCAGTAATACACTGTATTATTGAGTTCTTTTAATAGAAAAGTATTTTAAGACAAAGTTATTTAGTAAGAGTATATCCTATAAACAAACAAATTAATAACTAATGTAATGTTTACTAAAGAAACAGCTACCACAGACTGGTATCCTAATTTGCATATTCAATTCCATTATAATTTAAACTATTTTTTTATTTCATGTGGCTTACAATTATATAAATGTACAATACTATACGCCTATACATACATATATACATACATATATATTATGCATATATGTATTTTTATTTACAATAAACCAGAATACAACGAGCTAGCCTCATAGTCTTCCCAATCATTTCAAATGAGCATGACAGATAATTTACATTAAGACCTTAACTATTATGCCCTCATCAGAAAGCTAAGTATTACTAACCTTACATAAAATGTCATTAAACTGTTGACTAAAGCAAATTTTAACGCTCAGCTTTGAATCTCAGCAAGATATTTTCAGTTTCTTGGTTTCTCTGGCCATTATTACAAAACATTCTTAAGCCTGGCCTGAAACCACATTAATCTCTGCCATAGTTATTTGCAATTGCATAATGGATGGATTTCTGCCCATGTAGTTTTACACAGATGGATGATATGGGTTTCACATGCTGGGGGTGGGTTGGCACTATCAGGATGGAGTCACTCTGCATCTCTAATAGCAGAATAATACTTTCATAATAACAAATGTGTAGATCCAGAAGAAAATCATACAATTTACTGGAATTGAGAAAGCAGCTGGCACCTTTGGCAGATGTTGCTATTCTTGCCTGCCATTGAGTGTTTATTCTAAAAGCATCTGTAGCGCTGCAGGCAACATTTTCTTCTGAGTGAAGAACCCTGTGTGTTAAGTGCTGAGTACCTCACATTTCCTTCAAAAACAGCATGAAAACTTTCCTGATTTTGAAACTTTTTCTTTTATTGTCTTGTGAATGAGGCAGAAGATAAAATCCAACAAATGTAAGATTACAAATATACTATATGTTTTTCCATTTAGAAATGCAAACTGATTATTGCATCAACAACAGTTTAAGATTCCCATGCTGATGTTCAACTATATAAATTAGATACTTTACAGATAAAATTATTCTTTCTTTCACAGTAAAGCTTCTGTCCACTTCGTGTCCTCTTTCATTTTCAACTTTATTATGAATAGTTAAATGAAATATGAAACACCCTAAAACTATGGAGCAAAACTGCTCAGTTTGGCTGTGTATTGTCTATTGTCAATAAATTCCTTGACTACTTTTTCCTCCTAGATGCTTGCTAATCATTGAGACATAAGCACCTTATGACAAAGAAAGAGGAAAAAGTAATTTGGGGAGGCATTTTAAGTAAAAAATAATGCAATATTTACTCAACAAAGATGCTTCCTGACAGAAGGCTTTAGAGAGCAGAATAAGGGAAAATGAAGAGACTAAGATAAATTAAGGGTAAACGGTTAGTGTTTTTCTCAGTTGTCTTAGATGGCTTGTTAGTGTTTCTATGTAACCTTTCTGACTGGGCTTGTGGATTGGCTTGTATCCCTTTCACTTTATGCTCTTGAGAACTTGAAACAAACACCTTGAGCCAAAACTTCCAAAGATAACTTTTGGCCTGAAATTTCACTTCTGTTTCTTCTTCTACTACACATCTTCTTGAATAGTAAATAGAACACTCTCACCTGTCCTCACCAATTGTTAGCTGCATTACAGGATGCTACATTTTCCAGTCTTGAAGTGTTTATTTAGGTTTTTCAGCACTTCTAATGTCTATGCTACACATCTGGGGGAATTATACACCATGTTATCTGATCTTTTAGTAGAATCATTCTGTTACAGCACAAACACAAGTTGCATGTTTGTTCACAGCCCCTCTCCCCAACACTGCTCCTTTTCCAGAAAATGTCTTCAGAAAGACTTTTCATGATAATTACTTAAGCATTATGTCATATAAGTTCTGTTTCTCTTCTGGAACAACAGAATGTCTTCAGTAATACTTTGCAGGTAATATGGACTCATCTTCCTCAATATTTTTTTTTTAAATAGCCAACGCTTTCTTTAATTTGTATGCTAATTTAGAAAAAATGCATACAGATGTGTAAGAAACCTATAAGGACAGTAGTCATTTCTTCTGTTGTTTTCTGTGCCCCTTCCTCTTTCCAGCCCAATACTTAAATAAGTACTGAAGATCAGGTATTGAAAGAGGCAACAATCTATCTGTAAAAGCCTTAATACTGGTGAAACAAAGAACATCTGAAAATAAACTGGTGATTTATTTTGAATACTGTGTTATTCCTGTGCTTAACACTGACTGGATATTTAACTCAAGGTAATTTATAGTTTCACAAGGCTATAAGAACATCCCTTTGGTCAGTTTGGGTCAGCTGTCCTGGCTGTATCCCCTCCCAGCTTCTTGCACACCTCCACACTCCTTTCTGGCAGCGCAGTATGAGAAGCTGAATAGTCTGTGACTTAGTGGAGGCACTGCTCAGCAGTAACTAAAACATCATTGTGTTAATCAACATTATTCTCATCCTAAATCCAAACTACTGTACTATACCAGCTACTAGGAAGGAAGTTAACTCTATCCCAGCCAAAACCAGGACAATAACTTACCAGGTAGCATTATATATTTGCCCAAAGTTTTTTTCAGTCTCTGATAATGACTACTGCATTTGTAATATTAATGTAGAATTTGAACACAACATATAGAAAAAAGTGTCAAAAGGCAGTATAATGTGACATATGTTTTACATTGATAAGCTCAAATAGAGGAAACCATGTATCCGGTATTTTCTATAAAGTTTATTACAAAACCAGCTATTGTCTGCTGCAGCAGCACAGTCATCTCTTCTAGAAACCTGTTCTGGAATTCACTGAATTTTCATCAGTCAGGATTAAAGAAGCTTAAATCTAGCAGTAATAGTTGCAACGTGATTAAGATCATAATTTTATTAGAGTTTATTTCATGTAAGAAAAACAAGAATGGGAAAAAATAAAAGGTTTGTTGTTTAGCTAAATGAAGGCATAAACAGTGATAAATTTACTTGAACAGATGGGCATAAACTGATCGGTAATAAACTCAAGCTGTAAGTTACATAGTATCTTACTTTCAGAGTGCTGAGGTTCTGAAAGAGTTTTCAGATGGATTGCTTCACCTACTATTGTTCATATAATAAAACTGAATATAGAAATTAATATATGTACGTACCTGCAATAGTACTTGAAGACACAACAGACCCCTTTCATTCCGCTGTTAAAGAAATGTGATCAAATCAAATCCATCCATCCCTGGTATTTAATAAAGACTTCTCAGCAAGACTAATATTTTCTTACTTCAACCATCAGTACTCAAATTGTCAATGCGCATCTGCTCAGATAGAATCATAGAATCATATGCCATGACTTTTCAAATATCATGGAGAGTGGCTTGGCAACTACATCAGCCAGTTCCCTCAGGACTCTGGGATGCATCTCATCAGGTCCCATAGACTTGTGTACATTGAGGTTCTTCAGGTGGTCTCGAACCTGATCTTCCCTTACAGTGGGAGAGGCTTTACCCCCCTGCTCCCCATCTTTTGGTCCATCGATTCGGGAGGGGTGAGGAGAGAGGTTGCCAGTGAAGACTGAGGTAAAGAAGTTGTTGAGTACCTCAGCCTTCTCCTTGTCTGTTGATACAAGGTCGCTTTTCTTGTTCATCAAGGGCGGTATGCTTTCTTTAACCTTCCTTTTCTGATTGACATACCTGTAGAAGCCCTTCTTGTTATTCTTTACATCCCTTGCCAAATTCAGCTCCAGCTGCACCTTGGCCTTCCTGACCCCATCCCTACACAACCAGGCAGCTTCCCTGTACTCTTCCCAGGACACCTGTCCTTGCTTCCACTGCCTGTGCAGTTCCTTCTTACTCTTTAGTTTGACCAGCAGGTCTCGACTCAGCCATGCTGGTCTCTTCCCTTCCTTGCCTGATTTCTTACACTTGGGGACTGACAGCTCTTGTGCTCTATGGAAGGTGTCCTTAAATTTCTGCCAGCTCTGTACCGTTCCCCTGTCCCTGAGGACCATTTCGCAGGGGTCCTTCTGACTAACTCCTTGAAGAGCTGGAAGTTTGCTTTTCTAAAATTTAGTGTCCTGACTGTACTCCTCACTTTTCCCATGACCAACGCATGGTCGCTGCAGCCCAGGCTGCCTCCAGTCTTGACATCACCAATGAGTTCACTTGCATTGGTGACCATCAGGTCCAGTATCGCGTCCCCTTGGGTAAGGGCGTCTATTGCTTGGCTTAGGAAGTTATTTTCTATACATTCCAGGAGTCTCCTGGATTGCCTACAGCTTGCTGTGTTGCTTTTCCAGCAAATGTCAGCATGGTTGAAGTCCCCCAGCAGGACGAGAGTCTGCAAGCACGAAGCCTCCTGGAGCTGGAGGAAGAAGGCTTTGTCAGCAGGTTCCCCTTGATCAGGTGGCCTGTAGTAGACACCAATCACAAGGTTCCCTTTGTTGCCCCTGTCTCTGATTCTTACCCATATGCTTTCGTCCTGCTCATGGCTATGCTCATGGTGGGTGTTTGGTCTCTTCTCCCACATAGTTAGCGACAGGATGAGAGGAAATGGATTCAAGCTGCGCCAGGGGAGGTTTAGGTTGGATATTAAGAAAAATTTCTTCACAGAAAGGGTAGTCAAGCATTGGAAGAGGCTCCCCACAGAGGTGGTGGAGTCACCATCCCTGGAAGTGTTCAAAAAACGGGTAGATGTGGCACTTGGGGACATGGTTTAGTCTAGTCTGCCCTTGATTGGTTTAGTGTGGACTTGGTAGTGTAGGTTAATGGTTGGACTGGATGATCTTAAAAGGTCTTTTCCAACCTAAATGATTCTATGATTCTATGATTCTATGATTCTTCAGGGACAGCTTTTCACACTGTATTGATTTCTTTACATAGAGGGCAACGCCTCTGCCCCTCCTTCCTCACCTGTCCCTTCTGAACAGCCTGTAGCCATCGATAGCCACATTCCAGTCGTGGGATTCATCCCACCAGGTTTCGGTTATGGCAATCAGGTCGCAGCTTTCTAGTAGCACAGCAGCTTCCAGCTCCTCCTGTTTGTTCCCCATGCTGTGTGCGTTCGTGTAGAGGCATTTCATCCAGGCTGTTGCTGTGTTACCTTCTTAGTAGAACATCCCTTGTTTTCCTTGGGCTGTTTCACGAAGGTTTCCTTGTGAGCTCCTACTACCTCAGGAGCCCCCAGCTCATCTCCATAAGACTTCGACTGTGCTGCAGCATCCCGATCATGCCTCTGGGCAACAGGTTGAAGGCTCATAGTAGTGCCTCGACCCTCTAACCATTGTGCACTATCTCACAGCTTGTCACAGGCAAGCCTGGTACGTTCCCCCTCCCCCTTCACACCTAGTTTAAAGCCCTGTCAATGAGTCCCACAGCTCCTGAGCAAAGACCCTCTTTCCCCTTTGAGAAAGGTGGCTCCCATTTGTCGCCAGCAAGCCTGGTGCCATGTAGGCCGTCCCATTGACAAATAAGTAATGTAAATAATTTTCATATCAAACAACATGTATTCCCTATGTTCTTACTCCCACATGGCTGATAATTTAAAAAAAAAAAAATTTCACAACCAACAATTATTTTAAAGACTGTGAGTTAAATTTTCAGTAAGAAAGGAAAAGACCGATGAAAATGCATGATTGAAAGTATTATCCACTTATATTTCTCAAAAAATTGCTGTTGTTCCAGTATAATTTTGAAAACACTTTAAGATGTTTTTTCCATTAATATAAATACCAAAACCAATACTATTCTCTGTCCATCACTTAGAGTTTAAGTTTATGAAATTTGATATAACATTTTTCCTTGTTATTTCCTACTGATTGTGTTTTTATTTTCCTTATGCATAATTCACAGACCACATAAAGTTTCTAGTTGTCATCTATGCTCCAGATACTGCTTTCATGCTCATTATTAGTTCAGGAGGACTCAGGGCTTTTTCTTCAGTAGGTTTAAGGAACATTACATTGTCCCTTGATGGTCTTTAATTTGCAGTTACTTCACATGAAATACTGTACAGACTCACAGTTCTTTTAAATTTAATCAAAGACCAAGCCATGTCTTGACCTTTGGAGAAGCTGTATTTCTCAAAATCACAGTTCCGTGAAGAGGATGGAAAAGAATAAAAATAAAAAAGAATGAGATTCACAGTTTCCCTGAATATTATTTTATCTTAATTTTTGGAGAGAGGAAAAAGTCTGACAGCCTCTTAACTGAAATTTTATTGTCAGTTTGCAACTAGATTATCAAAGCCCAAGATAAAGAAGTTTCTTATGGAAACACATGCATGCACACAAATATATTTACTTCTTTCCTCTTGTTCCTCTTATGAAATTTCCTGAAGGAAAATGAATACCCAAATAAATCAGTTTTGATCTAATATTTTAATTGGTTTAAATTTAAGCTTAACGTGTTCACTCATTTCCATTAACTGTCAAATTTCTAGTTTTTGTTAATATATCCCCTTAAATTTAATTTACATATGAATATTGAAATCTACAAATTTTCATATTTACCGCTTGGATAACAATATTTCTAAGTTAGTGTCTATATTATAGATATTGGCATTGGGAACTTTGTGACAGCATCATCAAAATTAAGTTGATACATTTCTTAGAGACTCAGACAGAGACCACCTATGGAGCTGAAATAGTCACCACAAGTAGTCATGGATAAATCTAGATAGAATTCACCTATTTTCTATTTACACAATTTGCAGTTTGCTTCTTTCTCATTTCTGTGTCTGTAACAACAAAAAGGAAAACCTGCCATAAACGCTATAAGCTTTGCTTGAGAAAATAACTGTAACTAGGGTTTGATGTCACCATAAACAATGAAGACATTTTCTATCCTCAATTTAGTATAATACAGACTATTGGTTTTGAGTACCTTGCATGTTGTTAATTTATTTTAAGGAGAACTAGTAAGTTAATCTAGGCTTGAGTCTGTAACTGTAACACATGCCCTCTACATGGGGCTGAGCTGCCCTGTAAGCAAGCCAGATAAGGCACTCTTGAATCATGCTGTAACTTTTAGCTAAATCAGTGTGGGTTTCCTTTCAGTAGATACCAGGACTGCTGAGCCAAGAGGACAGAGAGTGCATATATTCCCAGTCTGACTCTTTGTGGAATCAGGACTCTTTATGCCTTTACACCCAGACTTGATGTTTTAAAGTGTTAAATTGTTTCAAAGTTTAGTAATACAAATTGAGCTGGCATGATGAACTATGGCTACTTTGGAATGTCATATTGTTTCTTCTACCTTAGCAAGGGGTTTCTTTCTTTTAAACATACTTCTGGTTAAATATTTCACTATTGCATATTAATGTCTTTCTTTAAAGAAGAATGCAGCCTCTTTCATAACATTAATGTGCTACACATACAGTAAGAATCATGCTTGTGTTCAGCGTGCTGAAAGTATATCTCAAGGCCATTTAAGAAAATATAATTTCACAAATGTACAGAAAGGGAAATTGAGACAACTGAAGGATGAACTGTTCCTCTGACTTCACTCCTCTTTTGCAGTCCTGCTCTGCATTCAGAGGTGGACAGAACACAAAACCTAACAACAGAAAGCTTCCAGGGTCTATTAGTCTACCATGAAGCTTTTGTACCTATTCTTTCAGCAAATACACAGTGGGTATATATGCACTAGTCAGCCAGAGATCCTTCTGGCTCTCAGTGTCCACAGAAGTGTGTGGCAACCCCTTTTTGTACATGAGTAGAAGACATACAGTACAGTCTCTTCAATACTTTTCACCAACCGAATGAGCTAAAGAAATAATTTTCTGCTACTTGTTCTCTAGCTTCATGATTCAGTTCTGTTTATTGAGGGTCTTAGTGATGG
The DNA here is from genome assembly GCF_030463565.1 of Pelecanus crispus. NCBI lineage: Eukaryota > Metazoa > Chordata > Aves > Pelecaniformes > Pelecanidae > Pelecanus > Pelecanus crispus. Next base: position 174,460,696 of record NC_134643.1, read on the forward strand.
ACTGCATGCAGTTTTTGGTTGTTTTGTTACCAATGAAGGTACTGGCTGGGTGAGCTGGTCTCCTCTGGAAGGTGAAAGTGAATAGCTTTTTCCACAGTGAATAGTTGAGCATATTCAGGGAAACAAGGTTTGAGGCACTGTAGGATATGACAGGAGAAGGAATCTGATGGCCACAGTGATAACATAGGTTCCTGCACTCACAGAGTTTGCTGAGAGAGGCAGAGAGCCAGTCTTCAGAGGTAAGGAAGAAACTCTTGGAGACATCAGAGGGAAGTGGTCAGACTCTTTATGGCTTCTTCTTACACTTCTTTCACAAGTAAAAATGGTGGGAAAAGATTATGCAAACTTCTCTTACTTTGTACTTGTAAAACTTTTTCTGGTCTAGTTTCTCTAGTTAATTTGCAGCGCGGGGTTGTTTGGCTGGTTTTGTAGGATTTCTTTGTTGGTTTTCCTTTTCCCTCTGTTTAATAATAGATCTTATTAAAGAAAATGTAAAATGAGTTTAAAGACTGAGTCTTTTTTGAAGAGCTGAGTATAGAAACAAACCTAGTCATCCCTAGGCAATTTAGGATGTTGTCATTTCTTTTTTAGATACCTTGGAGCCCTGAGCTGTACTTTTATTTCAGTAAACTGACCCAGGGATGACCTTTAGGTTTCCCATTTTATCTGAAGTTAATTTTCTAAAATCAACATCTAGGTATGGCTTTTGCTTCCCTGCCAGGATTGAAGAATTTTTTTGTGTGTGTGGTGTTGATGTTTATTCTTGTGATTATCACAGGTTTTGTCACTATAGCCTCAGGGATGAAGGTATTACAAGCAGATGCTCCATTTAGCTCACTTGAGTAAAAAGGAATAAAGAATGGCACCTCCAGTGCCATCTTTCCGCAAAATGAGTGAACTTTTTGTTGAACTGCCCAATATGGAAATGTGCAGTAAAGGTAAAGCCTGCCTTTTCCAGATCCCTAAAAATATCTGCTTGTATATAACTAACACCTGACAGAGAAACCATTCGTGAGACCATTTTCGATCTACGCTGCTAACTGCAAGCCTTACCTTTCCATCTCTACAGTTCTTCACGTCAAAAGCCTCTAGTCCTTGTCCAAGTGTAGAAAAGGTTGCTAGAATGTGAAAGCCACTCTGCAGTAGGAAGTACCAGCTCATGTTCTGGCACAGAGGCTCAGCAGAATATTTTTACAGATTAACCACGTACAAGATGTGGTTTCTTGTGATCATGCTTTGGCATCAAACATGAACAATGGGTCTGGCACATAAATTATTCACAAGCTGGTTTTGAGAGACTTTAAAGGATTTCAAAGTGGCCATGTGTCACTACTAATCAAACATTTGAAGGAGGAAAAGCTGTCATTTACAAACAGCTGTTCTTCTTCATCATATGTATACACATTCCCAACATTCTTTCCTATCTCTTTGTCTTAAAACAATTTTAAAATGTGGGACTTTCTAGCTGTCAGGAACTGCAAGGAGAGGCCGTGTGGACCACACACAGAGGAAATGGTGCCTCAAATGCAGACCTAAGAATAATTCTATAGTAGAAACATTCTGACTAATAGTTTTTATATATAAATAACCACAAGTGTAACTTAGATCCTACTCACACCACTTTAGTTCATGACCTCTAATGACACTGCCAGCAACACTGGTAACTGGCATGAAATATCATGACTGCTTAGGGGGTGTGCATAATTACCACTTGGGAAGTGTCCTGTGGCAAATAAATTCATTCTTCAAGGCTCTCAATTAACAATAAATTTCAGTCACTACTGACCTGTGATTAATTAAATACAACAGTCTAACAACTCAGGTTAAATCAAAGAAATACAAGAGAGCAAAATTGTCTTTGCTGTCTGTGCTGGTGTTGGCTAGGGTAGAGTTAATTTTCTTCATAGTAGCTAGTATGGGGCTATGTTTTGGATTTGTGCTGAAAACCAGTGTTGATAATACACGGCTGTTTTAGTTAATCCTGAGCAGTGCTTACCCAGAGTCAAGGCCTTTTCTGCTTCTCACACCACCCCACCAGTGAACTGGCTGGGGGTGCACAAGAGGTTGGGAGGGGACACAGCTAGGACAGCTGACCCCAGCTGACCAAAGGGGTATTCCATACCATATGATGTCACACTCAGCATATAAAGCTGGGGGGAAGAAGAAGGAAGGGAGGTAGGCCTGGAGTGATGGTGTTTTGTCTTCCCAAGTAACAGTTAACGCATGATAGAACCCTGCTTTCCTGGACATGTCTGAACACCTGCCTGCCGATGGGAAGTAGTGAATGAATTCCTTGTTTTGCTTGGCTTGTGTGCACAGCTTTTGTTTTACCTATTACTGTCTTTATCTCAACCGACGATTTTTCTTACTTTTAGCCTTCCGATTCTCTCCCCTATCCCATGGGGGAGGGGGGGGAGTGAGCGAGCGGCTGTGTGGTGTTTAGTTGCTGACTGTGGTTAAATCACAACACTGTTTTAATACATTTTAAAATGTTCCTGACGATTTTCTGCGCTTTTTGTTACTTAACTGGAGATATATTAAAAAACCTCTGAAATTTCAAAAATTTTTGAGGAAAATAAACTATTTTAAAAGCCTAAGGTTGGATAACTAAAGACTGTAGAATTCAAACATATTAGACTTCTTACATTGTTACTTCAAGCCATTATTAATACTGCTGACCTATTTTGATAGCTTCGAAGTTGGATCTCACTATATTATCTTGCACAGTCTGTAACCATGATGTAAACTGTATAGTCTGTTATACAAACTAACTAAAACAAAAACCTTATTGTTAATAAATTCCCAAGAGAAAGTGCAGCTATTCTACATGAACTTCTTTATTCAGCTAAAATGTTGTATTTGCAAGAAACTAAATGTAACAAAAACATTTCCATGTTTTTCAGTATGCTTACTTGTCTTGAAGGAGTAAAGATAAAGTAATAGTTCAGATATGTCTCCCTCATTAGTTTCAAAGAGTTTCATTTGCAATTGACCTTTTGCTGATTCATAATGATGCATTTAGAAATGTTTTAAGTCTTGCAGAAAAGGAAATGAACCAGTGTGCAGACTAATGATAATGTTCATGAAAAACATCAGCTATTGCTTAAAAACAGGAGATGATTTACAGGGAATAATATACAAAAGACCTGATGAACCCGTGTAACTTTTATATTACTGTTTCTGCACTGATTTTACTACAATTGCCACTAATAGGCATTTGCAAATAAGAAGAGTCATACATCCCCTCCATATTCTTCTCAGATAAACCTGAATTTTACATCTGTAGCATTTTGTGGCTTGAACAGATGATGACAAGCACAGTTCAAAAGAAATTTGCATGAAAAATTCATACAGAATTTTTTTTCTATTATTAAACAAATGACTATTTTCAGACATTAGTTATTCAGTATAAGCTCTTTAAATAGAGAAATTAAAAGTTGGCGGATTTTTTTTTTTCTGGTAAAATCAAAATATTTTCCACCTCTGTTACCAGAGAAGACTAAAAGTGGAAGGTACATTATGTTCAGGAGAAATGTGTAACTCTCTTCAACATGAGTAAAAATGGCTGAATTTCAATACATTTCTTAATCATTATTATGTTACTTTCTAAACTGTGAGCAGAGAAAATATGGTCCAAAACCAAACAGACATTGACTGCTTGTATTTGCAGATATTAAAATATTGTGACTTTCTTGAAAATTATTCACCTAAAGCTGAAATTTTCTCTACACAAAAGGGTTAGACTTTTACTAAGCTTTACTTTATTCTGACTGAAATGGTCTATGTTTAAACATGCTAATTCTTACCATGACTTAACTATTCAGGTAATGTAGATTTTATAAGCCTACTTAACAGAGAACCAAGTTAACAGTAAATGAAATTAGAGTAGACTAATATTTGTATGGGAAAATCACTGCTTAACATTTGTCTTAGGAGTCCTCCAGTTACCATCTATTCTGATTGCATTTTCTATAGATTAATCACATGTTTACCTACCTTCCCATCTGCTAAGCCGACTGTTTGCAAGCTACCTGCGTAAATGCTGGTAGGGAGCATAAATTAAGCCATTTGTCATTGTATGCTTATAAAATGGAAAACATTTTGACATTTGTTGTCGTTTAACCCCAGCCGGCAACTAAGCACCACACAGCCACTCGCTCACTCCCCCCCAGTGGGATGGGGGAGAGAACTGGAAGGGCAAAAGGGAGAAAATTCGTGGGGTGAGATAAAGACAGTAATAGGTAATACAAAAGCTGTGCACACAAGCCAAGCAAAACAAGGAATTCATTCACTACTTCCCATCGGCAGGCAGGTGTTCAGACATGTCCAGGAAAGCAGGGTTCTATCATGCGTTAACTGTTACTTGGGAAGACAAAACACCATCACTCCAGGCCTACCTCCCTTCCTTCTTCTTCCCCCCAGCTTTATATGCTGAGTGTGACATCATATGGTATGGAATACCCCTTTGGTCAGCTGGGGTCAGCTGTCCTAGCTGTGTCCCCTCCCAACCTCTTGTGCACCCCCAGCCAGTTCACTGGTGGGGTGGTGTGAGAAGCAGAAAAGGCCTTGACTCTGGGTAAGCACTGCTCAGGATTAACTAAAACAGCCGTGTATTATCAACATTGGTTTTCAGCACAAATCCAAAACATAGCCCCATACTAGCTACTATGAAGAAAATTAACTCTACCCCAGCCAAAACCAGCACAACGTTAGAATAAGTGCATACAGAAAATTGCTGCAAAGAAACAGCCAAAGAGGTTACATCCCTAGATTTAGCAAGGTCGAATGAGGGAAGGTTTGGAAAAACTGAAGATCAAAAACCTAAAATCCTACCATCCAGATTTTGAGAACGGTGAAACTGAAAAGCATCCAGTTTCTCCTTTTCTTTTTCTTATTTTTCTCCTGCTGGGGCAATCACAGCAGCAAATTACTTCCTCTCTCTTCGTACAGAAGACAGTAAATTTTCCTTAACCCTTGCTTTCCAACACAATAAAATCACAAAGGAAGCCTTCTAATTTATTATATTTACTAAGTAGAGCACTTTCAAAACTAGGCACAATCTGAATGAGTTTCCTTCACAGTTTGATCATTACACATCTAGAAATCACAATTTTCAAAGCATTTTATGAGAGATATTCTGTGGCACATTAACATAAAGCTGCATGTTATATATTTCAGAGCATCTACCTTTGTAAGTTATAAGTTCTATGTGATGGAAATTTACCTATCCTTTGTATTAGATATATTTTAGTAGAAAACAATTTGGGGGAACATTTCACAGATGAAAATTCATATGCATATGGAAATTTGTAGTGGAAAAGCATTAGAGAATTGAGAACTTGAAGACATTGAGCCCTAAGATTTTTTGTTGTTATTACAAATGGTTTTCAGTAATCTTCACAAATATTTTCAAGAAAATATAAGGTAGAATTTAGAATTCTGAAAGTTACTGGTTGTGTCTTTAGTGTCATGAGAAACTACATGATAAATATCTACTTACATATTAATCTTTCTCTTTCAATATCGTAGCATCTGAAAAAGATTCCTTCTGGGTAAATTAAACATTTTCCTTAGCCTTCCTAAATAATTATCTTCTCTGCTTCTTTTTCATGTAGCTAAGCAATAGATTATTTAGTACCAGAGCATGCAATTATTAGCTTGGACTTAACAATTCCCCTAGCCTCCCCAGCACAGACATACTTATCCCCTAAACTCCTGCTTAGTAATCCACCAGTGTGGCATAGAAACAACTGTATGCTGTTGTCCTTTTTAACCATTATTTAACTCAAAGATACACATTTAGCATCTAAAGACTTCAAGAGTGAAAAATGGGCAGATTGCACCAGACTTCTGCCTCAGGCCTCTAAAAAGAAAATGACTTGCCATCTTGTTCAACTCCCTACTGGGAAGGAGAAATCACAAAATAGTGGAAAGGGAAGAATGAAAAGGTAAGTGTAAGAACAAAGATTTTTCGTGACATGGAATGTGATAAAAGAACAATATTTACTTTTTCTTGGACTGCTTAACTGGCATTCCCCTTAAGATCACACTTATCAGCCTTCCAGTTCAGAAATCTGACAAAGAAAAGAAATAAAGAACAGCAGGCTTAGAAGTCTCAGAGAATCATCAAGCATACAAAACCAGAGAGATGAAGTATGTAAAGGACTTTTCTGAGTCTGGGAGGAAAAATTTAGGTTGGAAGAAACCTCTGGAAGTCATAGAATCATAGAATCATTTATGTTGGAAAAGATCTTTAAGATCATTGAGTCCAACTGTTAACTTAACCACTAACAAGTCCCCCACTAAACCATATCCCCAAGTGCCACATCTACACATCTTTTAAATACCTCCAGGCATGGTGACTCAACCATTTCCCTGGGCAGCCTGTTGCAATGCTTGACAACCCTTTCAATGAAGAAATCCTGGCACAACTTGAGGTCATTTTCTCTTGTCCTATCACTTGTTACTTGGGAAAAGAGACCGACACCCACCTCGCTACAACCTCCTTTCAGGTACTTGTAGAGACCCATAAGGTGTCCCCTGAGTCTCCTTTTCTCCAGGCTAAACAACCACATGTACTCCAACAACCAAAAATAGAAATGGCTTATTAGCACTTCACAATGATCTGAAGCTGAATGAAATGTGACTTCAGTATTAAAATAAATCGGTGAAAATGCACAAAAATAAGGAATAACATAGCTAGTCTAACAGTAGTTTCAGTGATCTTGGTGGGAGTATCATAGGATATGTAGAAGTATGCTCCCTTTGAAGTAACTAGAAGATTAAATCTTGTCAAGTAGGATCTACAAATGGATTTAAATGAACAATTACCACAAGGAACATGAACAAAATGCAAAGTTTCACACCCCAAATGATTCTCAGTTTCTAGAATTGTGCTAACATGTGTTTGGAATAATTGGGCTGCTACTGCCTGAAGAAAAGGAAAAGAAAGGCTGCTGGTGGGAGGAAGATGTGTGTGGAGAAACATATCTGAAGAGAGACCCTGGGCCAAGAGGGCTGCACCCATCACAGGCACCCTACTCCTCCTGTCTGGGACTGCAAGGTGCTGACCTCCACTGGGACACCTACCACCCCAGGTTGAGGGAGGCTGGTGTAGTCAGCCAGGGAGCTCCAGAGTCATGGGTAGGGATGTGTAACTCCAGAGAAGAGTGATTGGTGTTAGTCACACCTCTTGTGTAACACTTGCAAAGGTATCATTAATGAAAGTTTTCTGTATTAGTTTGGACCATAGCTATTAATGTTTTTTGTAACTAAGTAATGATAATTGTTGTATTTTGATTTGGATGTTAAATATTTGACTTCATATAAAAATGTTGTGGAGGGTTTTGTCCATAACAGAACATAGTATTTTAAATATGAATAGTGAAATTCTACACATTGAATAACATAAACAAATGTTCAGTACTTTATGTAGAACATGATAGTCTTCTGTTTTTATTGTATTCTAGAATTTCTGCATAAGTACAGGATGAAAAAAGAAAAAAGGAAAGACAGACAGACTAATCTAACTGAACAGCTGCTTTTTTATTTGTGTAAGAAGAAGGGTAGAAGAAAAGAAGCTTGCAAAAAGTATTAAGTTTTGGATAAGACAGCCTGACAAACTTGCATTTCTGCTTATTAAGTTGTCCTCCCATGAGCAAGATCCACAACCTTCTTAGGCTTTGAAGGTTGCATATACTTTTTAATAGGACTGGTTATTGACAGTAGATCTTTATAGCCTCTTTGCCTTATTTAATAAAATGGGATAGAGAAACAACCAAAGTGTTCAGATGGAGACCAAATTATAATGAAAAAAGGAAAAAAAAATAGTTTTGTAGAATTTAAAAACTTGAAACTACATGTAACTTTTGTTGATCAAACAAAACAAAGATAAATGACTTGGCAAAAAAAGGCGTTCCTAATGTTCCAAACATCTTTTTTTCCATCTTAGTGTTAACATGAAAATTTTTAGATGGTCTGAGCAAAAGTCTATATCCCCTATTTACCTTTGCCATGTAGAGTGCTCATGTTGAAACCAGAAAGTGATACATGGAGAAACCTTTAAAATATGGGTATAATAACTTTTGGCCACAAGAAATGCAAACACTTGCCACTCGCACCCTCAGCAGTAGTTACATCATTCCTTCAAATCTTGTTATGAACATAAGAGAAGGACAAAACATTTATGCATTTTAACCTGTCTTACCAACTCCTTAATTTGGAAATACATTGACTCATTTAGATACAACACTCTTTGAATAACTGTACAGCATCAATTGTTTGGAAGAGTTAGCATGAATAATAGTATTTCAAATAAAGATGTTTACATCAAAACACAAATCAGTTGTGTGCATCCCATTCAGCAAAGTCAGTGTTGTTTTCAGAATTAGTGATGATTGTAGTGCTGCCTAGTAAAGATCTTAAAGTTACTTCTTTTCTTCCACAACCTCCATTAATCCCTTCCTCAGGGAGAAGAACTTAAAATCCAGTGGATGTGCAGTGTGGATATCTGCTCTGATGTGTTCCTCCCCATCGTCTGCAGGGAAATACCTGTTTCTCTGCCATTTCTTCCACAGAATGCAGGAAAATATCTGCTCCACTGCAGTCTCTTCCATGGGCTGCAGCGGAGTATCTGCTTCTGTGCCTGGAACACCTCTCCCTCCTTCTTCTCTGACCTTGGTGTTCACAATGTTGCTTCTCACACCTTTTTCCTCACTCTTCACTGCTGTGTGGCATTTTTCCCTTTCTTAAATGTTTTCAAAGCAGCATTCTTTCTATGACCTCAGTGAAGCTATGCCAACATATACCTGCTAAAGCTGTGAGCCAATACACTGAATATTGTTGGTTGTCCCCACAGATATTATGCCTGCAAATAGTTAAAAAAAAATTCTTTCATGAGCTTTCAAATTTTTTTTTTTTTTTTTTTAACCATTCTCATTTTGACATCTAAAAATAGTCCAAATCTCCTGGGGAAAACCAGAATAGACAGAAAAGCAAAAACGTTTTGAACATATTTTTCAAAATACTGTGACATATGGATAATTAGCTAGCAAATGAGTAACGGGAAAGCTAGAAAGATGACATTAGCTAACCACTCATACAAAATGTACTTCTAAATAATTGTTCTTTGTAATTGTTTCTCTATGCCAACTAAGCACCATAAAGCAAATCAATCAGGCTGGACATCTGATTAAAGAGACAACAACAAAACCAACAGCAAAATCAGAACAAACCCTAATGAATCAAATGAAAATCTTTTTTTAAAAAATAAGTATATTATATTTTAATCATTGTTCATCCAGCATTTAATTCAAGTCAACTATGCTGACCAGTCTGCATATTTGAAAACTGTGTCCCTGTATTTGATCAATTTATGTTGTCATATTTACATTTTGGAGTAATATAAAGGCTACTTTTTGGAATAAATTATATACCTGATCAAACTAAGCAGTTTTCCATATTATATTTTGGCACCATATAATGAAAAACACAATGTTATTTTTAGATTAGCTTCTCATTTAGAAAATATTAATCTCATCTTCTCCAGGTTTTTTTAAATTCTATTTCTCCCCCTGACCACATATCTGTAAAATTTCAAACTAACAAAACCAAAAAGCTATATAAAAAAAGTTTTTCTTAGGTCCATGTTCAACAAAACCTTTAAAATCTTGCCTAACTTTGTGCCATTCTTATTTGGCCAAAAAATAAAGTTAACTGGATTTAAGCAAATGTTTGATTTCTTGGGTCAATCAGAGCCTTTAATCAGTATCTAGGTTTCCATTTCTAAGGCCCTAACTGAAGAAAATCCAAGGTCACCTATATATAATTAACATACTTCTGTGAATTCTCAGCTCAGTGTTACAATTGAATGGAAAGTCTTGGCAACCTCTTGGGATCTTAGAAGAGGATTTTGTAGAGTACGATGAGAGAACCTTTTAATTCTATCAAACAGGGACTAAAAATGACTGTCTTCTGTGACTAAAACCATGAAAAATTATTCTTATTCAGAAACCTTGAATGTATTTGATCAAGCTATATCAGAAGACACATGCTCATCACAAAGAGGTCCCTCCTCCAGTGGTTTCTAGTGACTTCAGAAACCTAATTATTTTCCAAATATACTTTTGTCTGAGCAAATTAACCTTTAAAAGCACTGGTTATCGCTAAGTTACAGATTCAGCAGAGGAACTCTCATACACAGAGGTGCTCAGCCGAGAGAAATTATGCTCATTTTCAAGGTTTCTCATCAAGGATCTTTAGCACCCTGTGTGGGAGGGATTAGTACTGAGAAAGGGTAGCCACCACTGTAAGTGTGGTGATGGGAATCACCACTGTTACTGGGGTAATGGGAATCCTTTGCGCAGAATTTAGAAGATCCTTGCTCTGCTTCAGCTCCACCAAGAGAGAGACCACCTAGGGACAGTCCCACCATCTTGTAGCTACTATCCCACATATATACCTTTGTCTAGGTAGCAGCAGCTACCAAAGCCAGTTTTTCCAGTATTCTGATGCTGACAAAATAGGCCCATGATTTTATCATATTACTCTGGCATCTGGCTGAAGGTACCAATCTATTTTGCTTTGAATAGGACCCTGGCCTGGAGATCCCCTAAAAAGTTTTGTCCTTGACATTCCAGTGCTTCCCACTTCTGTATATCATCACAAAAAGATTGGACTTGCTTGAGACCTTAAAGAGGATTTATTAGTAGCTTTTTGCTAAAGTAAGGACTTCTAAAAAACAAAAACCCAAACACACTTGAATTTTGTAAACTAGGCATCAATAAAACATAAACTAGAAGTAAATAGCTTCATAATAGATGTGCTTAAAAAGAAAGCATTAAAATAAAAACATTTAAATAGTATTTTTCCTTTTTTATTACCACCTCATAGGACAGATGATTTCCTCTTTACTTGTTCTCTATCCAGCAGTTTCAAGAAGCTTTCTGTTTATCAGCAAGGTCTGAACAGTTCTCTGATTAACTGGAAAATATTCTTTTTCCCCTCTACATCTGAGTCTCAATTTATGCCTTCTTCCTTCATGTACTTATGTCACTGTTTCCCTCCAGCAGTATTTCTCACCATGAGCCTCATCTTTGCTTCAGAACTTTCTTCCCCATCAAGGACTCATTCCTGTTCTCAGCCTCTTCCCTGCCCCAGAGAGATACAACTCATTCAGAGCACAGTAGCCAAGATCAGGCAAACAGGCAGCCTTCTCCTTACTACATGCATGCACCCTTTAAGCAAGGTGCCACATAAAATTACAGGTAAACAAGCAAATTACTTACAACTACCACTTGCTTTATTCAGTCATTTTTAACTACTCCATTTAAGGAACGTGCATTGAAATACTAATCTTGTAAGTTAGATCATTAATATTTTATTTCATAATAGGCAGTGAAAATTTTCTTTTGCACTGTTTCAGTTCTATTCATCTAATGCAACTTTGAATAATTATGAGCAATTAAACATTCTTTACTTATTTAAGATCTCTGGATATTTGTAAAAAATTATGCTATCCACTCCCAGCACCAGTGTAGTATACATGTTAGAAACTACCTCTTTCCCAGTAAACAGTCAGTTCTCAATGTTAAATGATCATCTGCTTTAATTTTGAAATTTAAATAATATGGTTTAATTTTTTTCTCTTTTCAGCTGCACAGAATTTTCTGTACTGACATTCTTATTGCTGTATTAATTGATCAATTAATTGAAGTGAACAAATAATTGTCATTTGGCTAAAATTGAATAAAGAAATAATATATGAGTCATTCAAATTACCTTTTTCTCATCTCTGCCAAAAATCCTAATGTTTGCATTTGTGATGCAAGGCAAAGACAGACAGGTTATTATTTCTGCTTTTATTCAAATAAAAACATTCACATGATAGTAAAAGTGACAGAATCTCAAATACCACAATAATTTCAGTGAAATCTCAGCTTGAGGTGGCTCATTGAGGATGGAAGTGTTCTAATTTCAGGATCCTACTAAAAAATAGAAAATTTTTCAAGTGTTTAAACTTTTAGAAATAACAGTAAAATGCAAAGCATTAGAAGCAGCTCTTTAAACAGAGAAAATTTAGATCTAGTAGTGTGAGATGTATTAAATAAAAAGGGTTGACAACAAATATCCTTGGACACACGATGTTGCAAGGTAAATCTTTCTACTGGTCTTTCTTTCCAGTCCAGCATTTTTGGTAGTTTAGACTGAAGAGACTCCAGTCTGTTGAGTCCCTTCTACCACCTCTGTCATTTGGCTTTAGGTCTCCTTTGTATTGCAGATAATCTTCTGGTCTTCTACCTACCTTTGCTCTTCTGCGCACTTCACTTTTTTTCTGTCCTTAGCGCCTATGTACCTCAGCTGCAACGTCTCCTAACTGAATTTCATCAGTATTGGTCTTCCTCCCCAGAACATATAAATACAGGAGAAAGATTAACAAGCAGCTTTTTTCACACCTATCCTTTTTTTTTCTTTTTTCTTTTTTTTTTTTTTTTTAATAAGTATAATATATAGTACAGATACAGTAACTTGAGAACAGCATAAATAGCTCTACTTCTGTCAGTATTAGAAGTAGCCTTGGGAGAAAATGAATGTATATAAAAGAATTAGAGAAGTGACTTTCAGTTGCTAAGCTGGTCATAATTACTCCAACCAGTTAAGGCATAGAGGGTTGTGTCTTGTCCAGACTTAGAAACACTTCCTTATATATTTCTGTAAAGAATAGTTGGAAGAGAAAGAAACTGAGAAGGAATAGAGGTGATTGAATTCCTCTTTAAAATATTTCTGTAATAATAGCAGAAAGAAAGTAATAGTGAGAAAAAGCTTGAATAAAAAAAGGATTTTCATTTGACTAACAAACTCTGTCAGCCATTAATACAAACAGGATTAGAAAGGGTGACATACATGAGAAAACTGAAAGGACAAAGCGAAAAAAGGATTTGCATTATATCCACTTAGTTGTTACAGAATGTTTGAACTCATATGGAAAGAAAATTCATGCTAAAATAGAGATGTGGTAGTAACTTAAAAAAACCTGTGATGAGTCAAAAATTCAATAGAATATTAATAGCAAAAAACAATAGGAATGCAAAGCAGAATTTGAGCAATAAAAGAGCTGAAAAAATTACATTTAACCACAGTTATGAGTGTGTGATTGACGTGTGTGATTTAAGATATTAAAGGTATCTTCTTTTCTACTATACTTTTTGATGTGAGGGTAAGAAGAGAATATTTCAATATTCCATGTTTATTCAGCAAGGAAACTTCAGTAGTTATTTATATCCTAGAGACAAAAATAAATATTTAGTGTGCAATAATATATACATTAAAATATTTTTCGAAGCAAGTTTTCAGAATGCATATATTCAGGCAGCAAATGAATATTTTGGAGCAGCCATGTCACAGAAAGTTACCGGGAAGGGCCTTCTGTGACACTGTGAAGTATAATTATACTGACATGATTAAATTTCCAATTCCTAAATATTACAAAGTGGGCAGGTTTGAATCTATGTTAGAAGTAACTGTAGCAAAAGTAAACAGAACAAGTTGAGTAACTAAGCAGCTAGTTTGACCTCTACTGAAGGTAAGTACATACAAAATGACTACACCAATACTGACATTTCCAGTGCCTCTATGACCAAAATCTCTTACATCAATAGCTCAGCCCAGGTTTCCAAACCTGAGGCATTTATTTCTAGGGTACAGTTCTGTTCTAACTGACATTACAGGCAAGACTTTCATTGCTTTAATGAGCTCAAGACCAGTTTTCTGCTTCTTATCATGCAGTTCTTCACATGGAATTATTTTTTTCTTAAATAATTATTATAGTAGCTAATATTGTGGTTTGTATACTGTTGCAATCTATTCTACCATGAATTTTAGTGATTGGATCATTGTTTTACTGGATTTTTTTCTCCAGATAAATTATACCTTCGGATATAGGCTTAAAGGTATAAAAATGAATACACACTTTTAAAACATGTTCTGAAAAATGTCAAGATTTTTTAAGTTTTCCAGAGGCAAAAATTATTTGTTATGTGAGGTAACCTTTTTAAAACTCTTCATGGAATATTTTCCTGAGAAAATCTGGAAGGTATGCATTTTGCATCTATATGTTTGGAATAGGAGTTTTCTTTAATTTTACCAATTTACAATTAGATATCCAGTCTGAACTAGTTTATCAGGCTCTCTGCTGAAGCTGTCTTCCTCAGTGGAAGATTCACTCCTAGAAGCAATTCAGTCCCAGTAGCAATTCTGTCTGCCTATTTAGACACATACATCACAACAGGAAGAGTCTTGCTTTGGGGAAGTGCCAATTCTCTTTTCATTGACTAAGGATGGACTTAAATGACTGCTTCTGAATAACCACCTAAATGCCCTGAATTAGGTGAATGAACCCATCCTTAAGGGCACAATGAAAACTAATAATTGTTTTATTAGTCACTTCAGTTAGTCTAGTATTTAATCTTAGACACCATTTTCAATCAACTGTTAACAAATATATTAAGTGTATTTAAGAAAAACTTTAAAATAACAGAAAAATAATAGAAAATCCAAAATCCTTCTATATGAACTATGAATGGACAAGCAGTAAACAATCAGATCTCCAGTCAGCATGAGTAAACATAATCAACCTACTCAGTGCTATCAATACCGCTGTGTATTATTTGAGGATCCAAGTCCAGAAAGACAACCAGTTTTCTCTTTAACATAAAGTTTTATGGAGAGACCATAATTATAATTGTGACAGAAACCAAGTGTGTGTCTCTTGCTGCATCATCACATGTGAGATGCTCACTGAAAGTCATTTGCACGTGACTTCAATCCTTTTAACGGTCTGCATTTCTACAAAAGTATTGGTTATTTTTTCATTAAAAAAGAGCATTTTTTGTACAACATTTAGCAGAACAAGTTCTTTGGCATTAGCACATAAAGACAGAACAAAAGTTAATGTTTAGTATTTCCTTCCTGTAGAGAAAGTAAACTGAATAGGACTACCTAATTAGATTAAATTTTGTTTCCCTTTTGCTTGTCAAGTAGAAAACCAACTGGAGGTCTTTAATTCCACATAAAGCATGTGGGATAGGGATCATTGTAGCAGCAAAGATTTTTTGGCAAAGGCCCTTATCTGAGCTCTGTACATACAGCAAGAATTGAGTACCCTGTTACTGCTCCCAAAGGGATGAGCTGGTGGCAGTGGAGAAGCCAGGAGCCAGGTAGCCTGACAGTAACATGCAGTCAACTCCCTCCTCAGCAGGCAAGTACACAACCTTTAATCTAGTTAATCAGAGTTACAAAAAATTATTCTGTTGCAACTCCTGCATCACAGCTCCACCTTGAAATGGACAGTTAAGTCTTTCATTGCCAAAAGGAAAAAAAAAATAAAAAAAAATGTAGGTCTTGAGGTCTGGAAGGAGAGCTGATATATCAAACAACAGAAAAGGTCCTTAGAGCGGCTCCTGGACAGAAGAGGCATAAAAGTCCCCACAAAGAGAAATCCAGTCCTAATTATTTACAGCAAAGCCATCAAGTAGTCAGAACATAAAAAAATGTTGGACAAGCTCTATTTTTGTCAATTTATTATAAAGTCAGGATTGGAAAGTGTCAGAATTTTTTCTTACACCACACTGGCTAATTGCCAATTCTATAAAATGCAAGAATAAATCCATTGACACTAATGCAAAGATCCATAGCTGTTTATGAGTTGTTATAGTTTATATGGACCTATACATTAGTGTGCTATTCACCATCTGCTTGGATATGTAACACTTGAAAATAACTATAAAGAATATTGCTATGATTTTTTTTCTGCAAGGTAACTTTTCTTCTTCCACTTAAATTAGAATAATCTCCTTTCATGTTGTTCTTAGAGAAGACCCGTGCGCAGTCTAAACATTGTAAAACTGAGAAACACAGCCAATGAGGAATTTCAGTACTCTGCAAGACCAGTGTATGTTTTTCTATCCCAAAGGCAATTTTTTTGAAAGTTTCTTTCAGTTAGAATATGTTTACAGTTCCAGGTTTAGTCAGTATCTGTAGTTTCATTTATGTGAATTTAATTTATGAATATATTAATACATACTTGTTACATTCTGGCCGGTAATATGTACCCTTTCAAAAAACTATTTACATTTAAGTTGTAAATTCACATGCATTATTTCATGTGAAACTAAACATTTGAAAATTTGTAGTCATAAGAAAAAAACAAAAACCCACCAAAAATTACATCTTCCTGGCATATTTAAAAACAAATATTGACAGAATAACGTTAGTATGCTGGAAAGATAAATTAAAATGTAATTTCCATCTAAATTCTTACTTCTGCATATTAACACTACACTAGCAGATGTTAGAAGTATAAGTTCTGTTAAGTTTTTATGATTTTAGAAAATTAACTGATAAACAGCATCATTATATGCTATTAATTCTTTGTTTAAAATGAAACTGCAGTCTAGTCATCATGAATGGAATAGATTTTTGGTGTCCTTTATTAATAAGATCCTATGAGCTGTCAAGTCTAATAATTCTAACAGTAGCTAGTACTATAATACCTCATAATATTTGATAATATGCACTATTCTGAGACATAACAGATAATCTATGATGTTACAATAGTAAAACTGGGTGTCACTAGATACTTCTGAGGTCATACATGGATGCAATAGTAATGGATAAATGTCAGAAGGTGAAGTCTTCATAGAGTCATAGAATCATAGAATGCTTTGGGTTGGAAGGGACCTTTAGAGGTCATCTAGCCCAACCCCCCTGCAGTGAGCAGGGACAGCTTTAACCAGATCAGGTTGCTCAGAGCCCCGTCCAACCTGGCCTTGAATGTTGCCAGGGATGGGGCCTCCACCACCTCTCTGGGCAACCTGTTCCAGTGCTTCACCACCCTCATTGTAAAAAACTTCTTTCTAATGTCTAGTCTAAATCTATTCTTCTTTAGTTTAAATCCATTATTCCTTGTCCTGTCACAACAGGCCTTATTAAAGAGATTCTTCCCATCTTTCTTGTAGGCCCCCTTTAAGTATTGGAAGGTCGCAATAAGGTCTCCTCACAGCCTTCTCTTCTCTAGGCTGAAGTCTTATCACGTAACTCTTAATTGATCTACGTACCAGTTTTGAAACAGAATAATGGCAATGCTGGCAGGATTGTATATTTTTGAGTGCAGAAATTCTGTCAAAATTGATTTTCTTCTGATATATTTGCTTTCTGTAGGTAATATGATTCCAATATTGATTTGATTTCCAAAGTATTCGGAGTTTCTGCCCAATTTTACCAAAATTTCAGGTTGTTTTTCCTGCTCATTTTTTAGTAATCCAAATCACTTTATTCATCCTTAATAATTAAGGAATGAGATGAATAATCAGCTAGTCATCTTCAAAAAAGGAAGAACAGATTGCCCACTGTTCTTTGGCGTTGGGAACATTGCATGTCGTGCAAAGTCTTGCTAGCATCTGCTTAAAAATATGAGCATGGGTGTATAATGTATTGAACTATGCTTGAATCAGCCCCTTTCACTGAGTAAATGAAGACTTTGGAGAGTGTCTGGACAGAGCCATAGTTTTCTTTTATGACTTACACTTTGTCACGTCATTGCTAGTTGCAGTTTAGAAGGGAATCGTTAAACTAGAAAACTGAACGCATCCTAAAACTTTCTCTTTTGAAGTATGAAGCATCTGATTCCTTTTATAAAAACAAAAATATGCATATTAAACCACTTATTTTTATATATAATGAAATAAGAACTGTGATTATATTTTCTAATTTTCCTGCCACTTAATAATAATAATAATAATAATAATAATAATAATAATAGAGGTTAATTTAATAATATAATAAAGGGTAGATGGAAGAGGTTTGGTGTCTTCTGTTTATTATTTTGTCTGTTTGTTTTCTCCCCAAAATTCATCTTTCTTTTGAACTATGTCTTCTTTGTACAGGCAATCCTTGTAGAGTAGATGGTGGTTTTATAAAGTACAGTAATACATTATACTTTAAGACCTGATTCTGCTAGCATATCATCATGGAAAGACTCCTCATCCCTTAAGGACCTCCTGGCAGAATTGAGGACTTAATATATTTATGAGTGCCAAAAGGATAATTTTGTAATTATGAATTTATTCTAAATGGTACGTGAATTTCTCACTTGATACCTTTTCCTTTTATTATTTTTTAACCAAGGATGGATATGTAAAACTGTTTCTGTCTTAATTTCATGTTAAGGACTTTTAGTCACTTTTTCATATATAAAATTATAGGAACTAAATTAATGAAGAAATAATATTTTCAAACTAGATGCCAAACTCAAATGAATATTTGAGTTTTGAATATTTGAATATTTTCCACATTGTAGAACCTTAATTTATGTGATTTAATTACAAACTTTAATTTCTATGATATGGATTTGATTTTGGTTTTCATAGAATGCTCCCAGGTTTTCTCTGACACTGTCATCTGGCCTTTATTATACAGTTGCTTGTTTATTACTCCTTTCAGAAACAGTACATCTAACTTATTTCTTGAATAAAAAAGAAATGAACTGTATAGTAATATATAGTCATATAATACATAGGTGTTTTCTGTTTATCTGTCTAGTGATGTATGTTGTTGTTAGCTTATGAAGTGGAATTTACAGACAGACTGATGAGTTGCTTGACTGATTATTGTTACGTAGGATTAACCCTCTTCTGTAGTCATGTTGGTTTCCATTTCTTACATATGCTGTAGTTGATTAAATCAAAACAAGATCCAAATTGAAACAAATTGTCCATGCAAATCATCATCAGTATGACATGCTTATTGATACCCTGTTTTTCTATATTTCAATTAATTATATTAAATGAGGTTAAAGACCTGTATTCTGTTTACTTTTCATGTCATATTCAATTGAATTACTTCACCAGAATACAGAACAATACATTATGAGACCCAGAGACAGAGATCAAGTCCTTCTAGAAATTCTTTATTTCAGCAGATTTCAAGAGAAACTTTAGGCTGATTTTGCTAAAGCATTAATATCTGGCTTTTTTAAAGGTTTTTTTTCATGTCCTTATTTAAAGAATGAAAGAGGACACAAGAAAAGAATATATATATTTTCAATGCTTTAACTACTCTGTTTAATCAGTTCTACCTCTAAAATAGGATCTAAAAGCTCAAAACTAAATGTGCAGACCACCTCTACATACTGAGGTTTGGTGATAAGAAGGAGTAGCTGAACTTGAGACAGTAAACAAAACACATGCACCCTTTTTTGTCTTTGTTCTTTAAATTTTGGAAAAGTGAGTTTTACTTTTTTTCTCTTTCTGTAGGATTTTTAAATTTTATTCTTTTTTGGTTTGGTAGATTCATCAAACTTTTGTTTCTGAATGTTTTATCACTGGATTCTCCAAGATAATAATCTACCGTATGATTAAAATTATACCAGCATGGCACCAAGATCCTCAAGAAAAAAAACACAGGATTATAATTACTGCCACCATAACGGCAGAGAAGGACAAAGTAAAAGACCTAAGATTTGGAGACTGTACTTAATTGGCAGGTATTCCAAATAGGCTATACTCCCCTCACTTCACCCCCATTTTAAATCAAATTCAAGCTATTTAACTATATTTCGCAGTTAGTATCATTTCTGAAGTATAACTATAATACCAGTTAGGAGAGGATTTCATTTTTCCTTACAATTCTGTTGAACATGTACATTTCCATCCCCTTTTAACTTTTGGCCTGAACCCCAAAATGAAAGGTCCCCTCTCTCCCAGGCCTACCAAATGATTTCTTTTGGAAATTATGTTAGAGCTTTTTCCCATACATTATAAATGGAATTATATCTATTAACATGAATTCTGTACATTTAAGCATTGTTTAAGCATTAAGGCTCTAAACAGATGGAGTCATGTAATTTGAGGAGACTAGCAAACCCTCAGGCCTAGACCTCTTAATCTTCAAAAAGGAACAAAACTTCAAATAACATCTGAAAAAGGATAGGAAAAACATAGTCTACAGTGTTACAGCACAAATAAATTACTAGCTTAATTGAAAAGTGACTTCCCCCCACTCCCCCTTTTACTCCCAACTCAGCTGTGCTGCTTTCAGAAGGAAGCTGTCATATAGCAATGAAGTTGTTGTGCACACAGATGGCTGTGGCTCCTTGTAGGCACAGACAGCTGTACCCATCCTTGGCAATCATATCAGCACTTTCTACTAATTATCTTTTCAATGCACTCTGATTATCCTCAGTTCTTCCCGCTAGAAAGCCATGGAGGTTTATTTTTCCTTCACTCGGTAGAATTCATGTTATTTTTAGAGTTTGATTGCACATGCGTGCCACACATACACATACAGAAATTGCAAATGTGCACAGTCACAGCACAAGGTTACTACTGAACACAGAGAATTTGTGAAAACTATATAGTTGACAAGTTTTGCCTAGCAAATGCTGGCATTCTGAAACTTACAATATTTTGATTGTTTTATTTTTGCATATGTAATCCTTGCATATTAAAAAAGAAAGAAAAAAAAGAAAAAATATAATAATAAAAAATGTGCCAATTCAAACATATACAAAAGTTTCAAAAGACAATTATTTCAGTCTGAAAATGAAATTAAAGTAGCCACCAGAATCTAAGTAGTCTCTTATATTCAGGACTGCATATATGGACCAGGTATTAGATTTTTTTTATAGCTTTTATAAACTGGGTCCATCATGGACAGAATGTCTTTCCTCATTCATAGCACCTTGGAGAAAAATAGTATATAAAGCTATCTGTCTGATCCTCTGGAGGATCACATATGCAACTGTTCTGTTATTCCACAGTCCTGACCTACACTGATACTGAACCAATCTGTTCCAAATTCTGAGGCTGTTGTTGAGTTTGAACTCCTGTGTTAGATTTAGATATTTGCTTGTTCCTCTTTCAGAGACCTGCTAACTGCTGTAGCTCCGTAAAATAGCTGTGACTTTCATATGAGTAGCTATAGGATAGAGAACATACAGTGTAAGGTGTCCTGTATAAATTCATTGATTCCTTTTTACTTAATGGCTACTTAACATTAGGGAAAGAGGAATTCAGCTGTTCTTCCTGCCTCTAGTGATTTAAACAATCTTATTTTTTAACATAAAGGAGCTACAGTAGTGGTTGCAACCTACCTGCAAGTCTGAACAACTTGATGCCTCCAAGAACCTGGATAAAGGGATTTTCTCATTTCTTTGCATACACATGGCCAGAAAGGAGGATCTGTCCATTAGGACAATACTGGTAGGATTCAAACTATTAACTGTCTGTCTATCAGAGTAAAGAATATTTGTAACTTCCTGGCTTATGGGGAACTGACAGGGCCCCTGAAGATTCTGATATTGTTAACTTTCTTGGAAGAACTGTAAATTTAATTTCCTTTCATAAAAGGAAAAAGTTGGGTTGTCCTACATTTAGACATAGTTCCAAAGATCACTGTGGGTTTTTTGGGTTTTGGTGTTGCTTTAGGTCTTTTTTGTATGTGTTTGAGTGTTTTGGTTTTTTGGTTTTGTTTTTCTTTTTTTTTTTCCACAGAGCAAAAACTTCCTAAAATCACATAACTGGTAAGGAAAAGCACTGTATGCAATGAAGCAATATACTTTTTCCAGCTGAACCTTTAACTCTTCCCTATATGAATCTAATAAATTTACAGAGGCTGGCATAAAGTATTCTTCATGTCTTTATTATTATTAAAGTTCCTGACAAATATAAGAATTAATTTTAAAAAAGAACATAGCCAATCTCACTATAGAAAAGTTATATACATATGTGTCTGTAACTAGATATGTACATTAGATAATAAAATATACTTTGCTATAAAACTACCACACTTTCCTCTTCAAATTCCTGGACTTCAACATAGGAATGTACAAGTATTATCCATGAGATATGAAGATACGACTCAATTACAAAATTTCTGTTGATCTCATTCCAGTTTCATCTGCAAATAGTCATACAAAATTAGTAAATGCATCCAAGTTCTGTAAAATGTACTTTCATTTGTCAGTTTATTCTAAGTTGATATAATGTTTTTATCCATTATATCATTTTAGTGCCATAATTATTGTGTAGGTATTCTAAAGAAGATGTCCAAAGTCCTTCTGAAATAAATAGAGAATGTGAATGTCAAAAATTATAATCTTCAGATTCTCATCTTAGGTACTTCTTTGGGGGTGGAAGGAATCCCTTTAGGGATATCTTTATTTGCTATAAAGGGTACCAGAACATAAGCTTCCTGTTCCTAGATGTAACAACAACAACAACAACAACAATAATAATATATGTTTTATACAGGGGGGATACTGTAAATAGCTGATCTATCCCCTTGAAGATACACTTGTACAATGTGCATAAGTCCAACAAGTATAGTGCAGTTCAATTTTGCTTAAATCAAATCAAAGCAGGTTGCTTTTGAAAATGAACTTTATTCCCTTTTATTAACAGAGGACTCAACCAAGAGTAGTTTAGATGACTAGTACCAATGATACTGAAACTAACATGAATACCTAAATATTGTATTAGATATTCCAAATTGCATAGAATAAGAGTTGTAACACTGGAGTGTATTTAGAAGGGATATTGTTTCATATGAACTCAAAGGAGTAGAATAGTAAAAAAAAGTTATATTTTCTTGCTAGGAATGCATTTAGAATTATTTTCTTCCACATCGTAATTTTTCTTATATTGTAGCTAGCTGTTTTGTTTGAGAAAAACATACATCAAGATGACAAAAAATTGATATATATATATATATATAAAATCCTATTCCACGCAGATTTTCTGCATATTCATACAAAAATATAGAATCCACTCCATTATTTCATTCACCACACTAGTACTGGTTAGAAACAAAACAAATTATAGTATGAAATCAAATTCTGAGTGATGAAGTCTTAAGTCAGTCTTTTCTGATCAGGAGTCCAAAATAAAGCCTGCTACAGAAGTTCTTACACTTTTAATTAAATATAAGGGAATAATTTACTCAACATACAAAGAAAGAGCTGGAAAAAAACAAAAAGCTTTTCAGTTAAAAAAATAAAAAAAAACCCAAAAGATATATGCTTGTCACCAATATACTTCACAAGAAGGTGAGTGTCAAAGAGGCAAGGGTTCAATATCTCAGTTAATTGAAAAATAGTCATTCCTTAAAAAAAATGAAAACCAAATCTTTAGTCAAATATATAACATGTAGTATTTCTGCTATTGAGAGTATTCACTTTAATGGTGTTTACTGGTATTTTAAATACATGTAACTCAGCTAATTACAATGTGCTTGAAAATTGTGGTATATTAGCTACAACAGTTAGAGTCAATATTTTTGGCTAGTCAAAATTCCGATGGTATTCCTCATTGTTGTAAAAGCTGGTGTATATAAGCTGTGCAGAGAAGAGGTTAACTTTAGATGCAAAGCTTCATGCTGTTTTGGTAAGTGGTGACAGGAACAATTCCATATCTGAAGAATTAATAGAAACAATTAATGGAATTAATCTCATGGAGCTATGGGAAAACATTTTGTGTTATGAAGTTTGTCCTCCTTATGCTTAAATTAACTCCTTTCTTCTTTACATCCGGATTGATAGGTCATAATCATGCCACTAATGAAGCAATACAGATTGCTGTGTTTATACTATACTTCTAATATTCAGAAAATGTGGTTGCCAAGACCAACTACTGAGATTTTGGCATTTGCTTAGCTGATATTTCAACAAGTCTATTATATATCCTACAAATGATATAGTGAATTAAGCATACAGTTGAGTACTATAATTAAAGTAAGCTTATTCTTGGAAAAAAATGTAGTAATGGCATTCAAGCTCTATTGTGTCCTGTATTTAAATTCAACTTATTACCTTACTTCTGAATAATTTTTTAATGTAATAATCTTAAAAGAGAACCATGCAGGAATTTCTCCTGTGGTAGAATGTAGCAACATTACTACTGGTTGAAAAACAGAGATTTTATGTTCTGGACTGCTTTCAGAAAAATATTTTTAATTTTTGTGCAGTGTTTTCTGCAAATTAAATTAAAAAATATTCCTTCAAATTTTTTTCCCATCTCTCTGTCAAAGCTGGGATCATTCTGTTTCCCTAACCTCCTCTCCTGCCAAAGCAAGGGGCATAAAAAAGGGACAGCTTTAACTAGATCAGGTTGCTCAGAGCCCCAGCCAACCTCACCTTGAAGGTTGCCAGGGATGGGGCCTCTACCACCTCTCTGGGCAACCTCTTCCAGTGCTTCACCACCCTCATTGTAAAACATCTCTTCCTTATGTCTAATCTAAATCTATTCTTCTTTAGTTTAAATCCATTATTCCTTGTTCTGTCACAACAGGCCTTGCTAAAAAGATTGTCGCCATCCATCCTATAAGCCCCCTTAAAGTACTGAAAGGCCGCAATAAGGTCTCCTCGCAGCCTTCTCTTCTCTAGGCTGAAAAACCCCAACTCTCTCAGCCTGGCCTCGCAGGAGAGGTGCTCCAGCCCTCGGATCATTTTTGTGGCCCTCTTCTAGACCCACTCCAGCAGTTCTATGTCCTTCTTGTGCTGAGGGCCCCAGAGCTGGACACAGTACTCCAGGTGGGGTCTCACCAGAGCAGACTAGAGAGGCAGAATCACCTCCCGTGACCTGCTGGCCACGCTTCTTTTGATGCAGCCCAGGATACAGTTGGCTTTCTGGGCTGCAAGCACACATTGCCGGCTCATGTCCAGCTTTTCATCTACCAGTACCCCCAAGTCCTTCTCCGCAGGGCTGCTCTCAATCCCTTCATCCCCCAGCCTGTATTGATATTGGGGGTTGCCTCGTCCCAGGTGCAGGACCTTGCACTTGGCCTTGTTGAACCTCATGAGGTTCACACAGGCTCACCTCTCCAGCTTGCCCAGGTCCCTTTGGATGACATCTCGTCCTCCTGGCGTGTCAACCCCACCACTCAGCTTGGTGTCGTCTACAAACTTGCTGAGGGTGCACTCGATCCCACTGCCTATGTCATTGATGAAGATGTTAAATAGCACCAGTCCCAGTACAGACCCCTGAGGGACCCCACTTGTCACTGGTCTCCATGTGGACATCGAGCAATTGACCATGACCCTCTGGATAAGACCTTCCAACCAATTCCTTATCCATCGAACAGTCCACCCATCAAATCCATATCTCCTCAATTTAGAGAAAAGGATGTTGTGGGGGACTGTGTTGAATGCTTTACAGAAATCCAAGTAGATGACATCCATTGCTTTTCCCTTGTCCACTGATGCAGTCACTCCTTCATAGAAAGCCACTAGGTTGGTCAGGCAGGATTTGCCCTTGGTGAAGCCGTGCTGGCTGTCTTGAATCACCTCCGTGTCCTCCATGTGCTTGAGCATAGCTTCTAGGAGGATCTGTTCCATGATCTTCCCAGGCACAGAGGTGAGGCTGACAGGTCGGTAGTTCCCAGGGTCCTCCTTTCTTCCCTTTTTAAAAATGGGCACAACATTCCGCTCTTTCCAGTCAGCAGGGACTTCACCTGACTGCCATGACTTTTAAAATATCATGGAGAGTGGCTTGGCAACTACATCAGCCAATTCCCTCAGGACTCTGGGATGCATCTCATCAGGTCCCATAGACTTGTGTACATTGAGGTTCTTCAGGTGGTCTTGAACCTGATCTTCCCTTACAGTGGGAGGGGCTTTACCCCCCTGCTCCCCATCTTTTAGTCCATCAACTCGGGAGGGTTGAGGACAGAGGTTGCTGGTGAAGACTGAGGCAAAGAAGTTGTTAAGTACCTCCGCTTTCTCCTTGTCCGTTGATACTAGGTCACCATTCTTGTTCATCGGGGCGGTACGCTTTCTTTAACCTTCCTTTTCTGATTGACATACCTGTAGAAGCCCTTCTTGTTATTCTTTACATCCCTTGCCAAATTCACCTCCAGCTGCGCCTTGGCCTTCCTGACCTCCTCCCTACACAACCAGGCAGCTTCCCTGTACTCTTCCCAGGACACCTGTCCCTGCTTCCACTGCCTGTGCAGTTCCCTCTTACTCTTTAGTTTGACCAGCAGGTCTCGACTCAGCCATGCTGGTCTCTTCCCTTCCTTGCCTGATTTCTTACACTTGGGGACTGACAGCTCTTGTGCTCTATGGAAGGTGTCCTTAAATTTCTGCCAGCTCTGTACCGTTCCCCTGTCCCTGAGGACCATTTCGCAGGGGTCCTTCTGACTAACTCCTTGAAGAGCTGGAAGTTTGCTTTTCTAAAATTTAGTGTCCTGACTGTACTCCTCACTTTTCCCATGTCCCTCAGGAGTGTGAACTCCACCAATGTATGGTCACTGCAGCCCAAGCTGCCTCCAGTCTTGACATCACCGATGAGCTCACTTGCATTGGTGACCATCAGGTCCAGTACTGCATCCTCTCAGTTAGGGGTGTCTATGACCTAGCTTCAGAAATAAATATACCTGTAGGTATAACCAGCTGATGGATTTTGTCTGCTTACAGAAAATACAGGGTTATTTATCCAGATGTTTCCCACAACAGCTAGATTACGCAGTCACCTTATTTAAGTCAGGTAAATTCCATTAAAATTATGCTTGTATAGCAGATATTTGAGTTCCAGTGGTTTAAATTTATAAGTGTATGCTACTGAAATGTTTTCTTAATAAAAGATCTATGTAGATCTGCATTACTTTTATTTAAATTAATATTCAATAGATCTTCATGGAACACTGACTTATTTAGGAAACAAAAACACTGAAAGCATTAACCTAGACTTTAATGTAGATTGCATATGAAAATTCTATAAATTCTGTCACAAGAATGTAGGGTTTTTTTCCTAAACTGAACATAAATTTTACTAGCAGCAACTTCTCAGATTCTTAAGTTTGTCATTTCCTTTTTGATCTTACTTTTTTGACAGAAACCTACAACCTAATTCCAAGTTGGAGCATCACATGTCAGTGGTTTTTTACTTTTTTGAATATGTGATAAAGACTGATTATGTAGAAAACAGTGTTAGAAGAGTGGAAGAAAAATAATGACAGTAAAAACAAGCAAATGCATAATTAACACTGAGAACGTTTCAGGTTTCCTTCAGAAGATCAGATGTTATTTACTCTTTCCTCCTCCCCCAGGCACAATGACAGCAAGACTGGGGTTTAAACAAGACCACAGAAGGAGGTATTAATAGGTTTCATTTGGACATATCCTTCACCAAGAATGAGAACTTGTCTCTGGGATGATCCTGCAGCATGAAACCCAGTGTCTTCTATGATTAATTTCAAAAGTGGGAAAGAATAATAATTTTAAAAATCTGAAATATTTTAACTTCTGGACACCATTTTTCAAGGTATACCTTAACAGATATTTCTGTCTACTCTATACAAAAGCAAACAACATCTCCGCATATGAACACTCCTATGTGCCTTAGTTCCAATAAGAACTATTTGTTTTAAATCCACAACTGAATTAGTAAGACAGATGGAGACACTTAAGACAGCCAGAAATGAAACACACATTTTTAGAGATTATGTATATCATAGTTCAAATCAAGAATTGAAATATAAATTATATTCCAAATTAATGTTTGTGATTAAACAGATACATTTCTCAGTGAAAAAATTTCCTAAACTCTATGGAAGAGCTTTTCAGAACTGTATTATCGGATAGGGTATTGCATTAAATATCTTTCAAAAACATGTTATTACTTAATTTGTAGTAGCTGGCTTTAAAATATATGCAGATTGTGTAGAGGAAATAGGGTGCCACTGATGATAGCGAACGTTTATAGTTTTCTGGCTTGGATCACTTGGCCAAGTTTACTTGTCAATGTAAATGAAAACTTAGGTCTTATTTGACCATAATCTTTGTATTAACACAGCTGCTAGCTTCTGCTCAAGCAGGCATGATTGTTATCCATTTGCTCATGAACTGGTGGGTTTCAAGTACTACAGACATAAAAGAGAAATGTGCGCGGTAGCTTATTCCTGCGACAATGAACTTTTACTTCTTCTCTTACAGGGGATCTTCTGTGTGGTATTTAAATGTTATATTCTGGATGCTGGAATATCTAGGGAAGTTTTTGCTTGGAAACAAAGAAAATATGTTAAGAACATTGGTGTTGGAAGATTTGTCCTATATAGATAGGACTAAAGAGGTTCAGTAGATCACAGTAATGAGGAATTTCCCGCAAACTGGTGATTTGTTGAACTGTGTTTCTAAGTTACTACTGTCACTTACTTCCCCAGGAATGTTTATAGCTTTATTATTGCTAACCTAGAATCTGCAGATGACCTTGTGGCAGACAACTTTATCCAAATATCATTGTACTAGAAGTAAAGCTGTAAGATCTATTTTTAGATAGATCCCTATAAAATTAGGTTGGGGGTTTTGTGTTTTTTTTGGTTTGGTTTTGGGTTTTTTTTAGGGTGAAGTTTAAATTATTTTCTTTTTCTCTAAGGCTTTTGAAATACAGATAGCTCGTCATTTAATAAAACCAATTGTTGGTTTTAAGCTGGAAACACTGGAGGAAAACAAATGAACAAAAATATTATAAAACAGAAATAAGAAGATAAAACTAACAAGACAAAGATAAGTGACAGGAAAGTGTTTGTGCAGAAAAAAGCAAATAATTGTCTGAATGACTCAGGAGAACTGCTTGAAATTTAGATAATTTTTAAAGGAAAATAAAATGGCAAATGTAGGAACAGGCTAGCAGACAGTGGATGACACAGAACAAATGATCTTGAATGTATTTTGCCCCTCCCTTTTATTATATGTTCCTAATGAAAAACAAAAGGGATAAAAGAGGAGGGAAAGGAAAGGAAAAGAAAGAAAAAGACCTAAAAAATGTAAAATATTCTTAAGGGCATAGTGCTGATTTAAATCCATTGCTTAAATCCACCCTCCCAATAAAAAATAAGTGAAAAAACCCCACATGAAAATATCCATGTGCTTTTGCTGTCACTTTAAAAAGCTAAAATTAAGCCCTAAACACCAGGAAATCAAGATGTCCAGGAACAAGCCTGATATAAGAGTGTAAATGATTTTAACTCATTTTTAGCAATGCTGAAACAACCCTCTAAATACTATCATGTCCTTAGACTTTGTACTGAACAATTTCATACACCAGAAAGACTCCATTTCCCTGAAGCCTTATAGTAATTGTTATTTTTATTAGGGCAATATGCTATTTTGTTGTTGTCTATATTACAGTAGGAAAATCCAGATGCTCAAATTACAGGCATTTATTCTAAACTTGGTAACAAAAGGCAATGCTCGCTCAGCAAGGGCTTCTGTTGTAAGGTCCTGATTTTTCAGCTGGCTCCAGAGGAGCAGAACTTTGGATAATTTCTTAATACAATTACAAATATTTCCAACAATAGGCATCAGATTACAGCACTAGTGCTGGAAAAGGGATCAAAATTAAAAATTTGGTCTGTCAGCACAAAGGGAAAAATAGTTAATATGAAGAGTAGGAATGTGTAGGATTTTTCTATATTTCTCTATACATGTCTTAATCTTCTGGTAGTCTTACTAGCAATATCCATAGTTACATAAAATTATGGTCCTTCCCCAACTTAATATGCACTGAATTTGAGTATTTACCATTTTAATTCTTTTTTTTCCTTACTTTAACTTTGTATTGCTACATGTTAAGATAAATGCAGAAGAAAGTTACATGGAGTATGGAAAGCCATTTCATCAGTTTCTACAAAGGGCATACTAAAAGCATTGACAGTGTTCTGTTGTCTAAAAAAAAGATGCTAATGTTCTGTCATATAATTTTGTAAAAACATTAGTGCATTAGGGAAATGGCAATAGACGGTTGAGAGAAAACACTTATCAGGCATTCGAATTCAGGAGTGACTTGAAGTCTGAGGGGTGGTCAAGGACAATTCTTCACTTGAAATTAATCTTTGCAATGTTGAAGCTAGTCATTTTTCTGTTTTCAGCATAAATACAAGAATATTAAATACTGAAATATTGGGAGCTGAAAATCCAGAAAACTTCAGTGGTAACCAATGTGGCTGACATCTTGCTTTCACCTTCTCTCTCCCTCCTCTACAGTTACAAGGATGCTGGTGTACATCTGGACTCCATCCAGATCTGGAGTCAGCAGGTATCTGAGGTGCTTCCAGGTTCCCCTGGGATATCATAATAAGCTATGGTAATTAATAACTTTCATGTTTGAATAACTTTAATCTTTGATGTAGAACTTAAACTAGAGTATTCTAATAGAAGCAAACAATAAGTTCACAAATCAAAATATGTTATTATGTTCTCAAAAAGTACTCAGAATCATGCATTTGAAATAAAAAACACTCTTATGGCTTCTTTGGTTTTATCCCTGTGAAAACAGATTTCTATACTCTGGTTTTGTGCTTGTGTTTTAGACAAGAAAATGGCATAAAAGAAGAAATTCTAAAAAGGTTCGTTAGTGAATATATCGACAGCAAATGTCTGCAACATCCAGGAACTTTCTCGCAAAGGTTGTCTGAGTACTGCTTGTAAGTAAGGTTAAAGCAATATAGCAACAAGCCAGAGCCTGGTAAAAGAATCTGAAAATTTCTAAGTAGAGAGTATTTAAAGACCAGGCACTCTATCTGGAAGAATAAACTGAGAAAGACTTCAGCACATAGGGAAGATTTAATTTCCTGTTAGGCATTTGCAGAAGCAGTATTTCAGAAATGTATAGCAGAAATAGAAAGATACTTTTTTGGTCTTGTCTCCCTGACCTGTTAGTCCAAGGCCAAAGAAGGAGCTTAAAAATAACCCCAAACCTCTATCAAATACATGTTAAAATTATTGTTTAAAATCTGGAGGGTTCTGATAAAGTGCAAAGCAAAAGCTGAATTTGCATAGACAGCACAAACAGAAAATTAGAAGTGGACATTAATGAGAATCTTTTTTGTAAAAAAGCTTCTTTACCCCAAAACAAATTCTGCATGAGGTCATGATCTGTGTATTTGACCTTAAACAACCATTCATTACCTTTAGCTATCATTTTCAGAATCAAAAGGTTTTAAGTTTCTTTATGACTTTTGCATAAATTATTTTAACAATCACAAACATGTAAAATGGTATATTAAAAATTTACTTTTAATAAAGCTCTAGTGCCATATGAAAGAACTGCAATTATGATGATCTTGTATACCTACAAGTTTTGGTATTAAAGCAGAGTTTGATCATATATGCTCATCACAAATATTCATATACGATATACTATGTTTGTCTGTTGGTCTAATACAAACTGAAACAAAGCAGATAAAGCTATAATGATTCAAGGTCACATCTACACATTATTTGTATACTTATAATTGATGTAATCAACATGACAGTGACTGCCATTATAGCATTTTTTCAAAAAGCAGAGACATGGTGCCTATAAGGAAGAAACTATGTTTTCAGGGCAAAGCAGAGATATGACTTTGCATGATTCACTAAATAGAGCAATAATTTCCCAAAGGTTAAATGTAATTTAAAAAGAAGAAAAAAAAATCCTAGTTACCACTGATGAAATATTAAACCTATGATTACTAAACCTATGATTACATGAAATTAGAGCTGATGGTACAAGGAAATCCAAGCAATGGTTGTAAGACTACAATACCCTTTTGTTTCTAAGAAAATAAAAAGATGCTTCAGAGTCATTCAAAAGCAGAGTCATTCAAATAAATCACTTGTTGGTAACAGCAAAGTTAAGTAACATTTTTTTTCAAGATTCATCCATATATAAAATGGCACTTCCTGCCTGGATCAAAACTACGGAATTTTTGCTGTTGTTGTTAAGTGATCAGAAAACATGAGCTCATAATTAAAGCCTTGGCCTTATGTCATGCAAATATCAAAATGCTGACAGGAGTTTCTTTTCATTGCTAAACAGAAAGCAGACTGAACTACCAGATCATGTACCGATATCAGTTAAACCTTAATAGACATACTTAAGATCATTACAATAAAATGATTTCATCTTTGACAACTAAACTCCTTTTACAAATTATAAAATTCCCATTGATTGATTTTGACATAATTTGTATTTTTCAGACCATGGTGTAATATATACTGAAAATAAGTTATGGTTTGGACTTGAAAACTCTTTTAGAAGAGTTTTCAGTTACTTGTTTTTTGTCTGCCAGTACGTCATGGTTTAACCCCAGCCAGCAACTGAGCACCACACAGCCACTCTCCCCCTTACCCCAGTGGGATGGGGGAGAGACTCAGAAGAGTACGAGTGAGGAAACTCATGGGTTGAGATAAAGACAGTTTAATAGGTAAAGCAAAAGCTGTGCACACAAGCAAAGCAAAACAAATAATTCATTCACTACTCCCCATCGGCAGGCAGGTGTTCAGCCATCTCCAGGAAAGCAGGGCTCCATCACGCGTTAACTGTTACTTGGGAAGACAAGTGCCATCACTCTGAATGTCCCCACCTTCTTTCTTCTTCCCCCAGCTATATATGCTGAGCATGACGTCATATGGTATGGGGTACCCCTTTGGTCAGCTGGGGTCAGCTGTCCCGGCTGTGTCCCCTCCCAGTTTCTTGTGCACCCCCAGCCTACTCGCTGGTGGGTGGTGTGAGAAGCAGAAAAGGCCTTGGCTCTGTGTAAGCACTGCTCAGCAGTAACAAAAACATCCCTGTGTTATCAACACAGTTTTCAGCCCAACCCCCAAACATAACCTTATACTAGCTTCTGTGAACAAAATTAACTGTATCCCAGCCAAAACCAGCACACAGAAACATTTCAGAATTATAGATGTAGATCTGAAATACAGTCATAGGGAATACAATTTTGAATCTGTGGGAATGCAGAGGCTTTTCTCTGTAAGATGTTAATGTTTATTATCTTTAAAGGATTTTAACAAGTACTTCTGGTATTAAAACTAATTTTCTACATTAACTCATAGGTTATAACATAAAAAATGATAGTGCCAGAGAGAAATTTTAAGATATTTAATACTTCTATATCTTTATCAATGTGTTAACACACATGCTAACGATGTATTCTTCAAATTAAGTGTCCTGTATGTTGAAACTTGATACCTACCAGTCATTGAAGATTCTGTTGAAACAAAAGTGATTAGAACCTAGATAAAACAAATGAAAAAGGAAAAATAAAAATTGAAAGGATTTCAATAAACATACTTTCAAATACTAGAGTTCAAATTTTGATTTTACTTAAGGCTGCTGTCATCCGATTTATTCACAGCTCAGAAAAAGTTGTCTTTTTAACTATATCATAAACATAGCCATAAATCAAAATATAAACTTGAAACAAGCCTAGATATCATTTGTTTGTATGAAATATATAGTGCAGTAAGAGATTTATTTAGGCGAGTGTGCATGCTGCAGCAGATTTTAGTTAGTAAATAGTTCAATATTTCTTTTTAGAACATAATTTTAAATAATTTTGTTTTAAAGTACTCATTTGAACTACCTTCAAGAATGAACTACATTTACTCTTAATTCATGGAAAAGGAGTATTTTCCTATGATAAACAAACCCAGACAAGTTGCAAAAAGGTGCTCCATAGTCAGTAGGATGTCATTGTAATTCAGTTAGGGATTAAGTGCCTCAGAATAAGATCCATAAATAGTAATATACTGATGGAGCTGTCTGGTGTAGTTTAAGAATGAAATTACTGGGAGGGCACACATTTAGAAGATTTTACATGTACACTGTTAGACGAGGCGCGTGCTCCAAGGCATTTGCAGAGCAGGCTACCGCAACTTTTCATGTAGTCGCTTGGAAATGGAAATGCTAAGGATGTGTCTTAAACTGTTTTTCACTCAGAGGAAGGGACAACAACACCCTGTCAACATATACTCATGTCATCTTCACACAGTTTTATGAAGACTGACATGCAGCATGACATGTAACATGGTCAATCATGGCAACTGAAGAGATACAGTTAGTTCCTCAGCTGTTCATAAAATATTGTAAAATATGGATAGACCTTGCAGGACATGCAAAGAACAAAGCTAAAATTGAAATGCACCAAGAATGAAAATATCTGTGTTACAAAATCCCAATATTTTTATAGTTACATGTGTATTACCTGAACAGATGTTCCTGTTAATAGAAAACTAGCTTTTAAACTATTTGCAAAGATTTTTTATAATTCTTCTTTTAATTCACTTAATTTATAATCCAGCACATGCTACTCTTGTGGACTGTTCCAAGTATCCCGTAAGGCCTGCTGCTTCTGAGGGGCTTGCTCTGCAAGCATTCAGTCCTGAAGAAATAATGTCATAGTTTGATAAAAAAAAATAGCCCATCATATTCCCAAATGCCTGACGCTTCCCTTTTCAGACAGTTGGCTTACATGACCATATGAGCTTGGGAACCTAGAAGATTCCTCCTCCCATGTCACCTCCTCTAGGACCTGGGTATCTCCTAGTATTACTTGGTCCCCCAATCTGCCCATTAGTGAGACTAAGTCTGTATTGATAGGTAGTTCATGATACACATGTACATATATATGTGGCCAGCCACACAGATCACAGACAGACACACTCACATGAACACAGACAGTACCAATGGCCTCATTCTGCTCCCCTCTCTAGCTGAGCAGGGTAGAGGTCCACTACTGAGAATGTATATCTACACATTTGTACAAGGTGGATCACTCCATCCCCTGGGCTCAAACAGTCTGCCCAGTAGCTGGCCCTGGATCCCAGCCTCCCCACTTGCTGGTACCTGGCCATATGATTCCCCAAGGCTGCAGCCCCTTGCCCGTGCAGGCTGTCTCACCATGCACTCACTCACATGCTCACATCCCCCCCCGTCACACACACCCCCCCTCTGGCTGGGACTCCTCTTGTCCCAACAACCATCCCCTCCTTGCTCTCCCCCTTAGAGGCTCACAGGTGCTCTCACTCTCAGAGCTGGCCCTTGGAGATCCACACTCCGCCCCAGCTCCCAGGCTTTTTCACTCACTAGCCTGGCTTGATCTTTCTCCACTAGTGGCCACAGACTCACTTGCAGATCTGCTGTCACTCCAGTTGCTGGCAGCACAGATCCCCAGGCACACGTGTGCAGAGAGTAAAGAGTCCCTTACCAGAAAATAGTTGAAGGTGGAGTTTAATGAGGAGACATGACTGACTGCAGTGATCAGGCATAAGGCACGGCCAGACAAGCATGCTGACCAGCTTCTGCTTACATGCAAATGGTCCTTTTTATTCCCTTATCCCTCTATCTCCCATACTTGCTCCTCCCCAAATCACCTAAATCTCTCCCTTTTCCCACCTTTAGTGCCTCCTTTAAGCATCCCATAATAAATTCTGTACAATCCCAAAATGCTTTTTCCCTACATCCCACAATGTGTCTCACACCCCTAGGTAGTGACCCCCTTATCCCAAAAGGTGCGCTGGAGAGCTGCTTCCAATGAGTCATGGTGATGGGTTTCAAGTGTTTCCAACAGGGCTGATAGCTTTGCTGGGACAGCCCTAGGAGGGGCTCGGACAAGGCATTCATTCCTTGGGGAGTCTGCAACTTGGATTCCTGCCCACCATTGTGTCCCTGTGCTCCTCTAAGTTTGCGGAGAGAGGACTTTGATGGAATGGTGGCTCTGCTGTGGTGGGCCTGGGAACAGCAAGGACGGGCTATTAATCAAGTTATTTTTCCTGCCATTGTATCTCTTTGCCTTCTTTTGTGTGTGCGTATGAGCTTCTTATCACTTAACCTAACACAAACTTACTTTAAAAGATTTTGGTATTAGAACTATGCTAAAATACTTCACTCAAATGTTCTGTATGGTTTGTTGACAATATATGTCTTGGGACCTGTCAGAGGATGATCTACAATCTTGATATTGTATTTAAGATGCTTATCAGTCAATCTTTTGCATAACTAACTGCTTCTAATGAGCAGCCTTGGACTCTTCCTAACGTAAAAAATTTGCTGACTTGCCAAAAGAAAAGAAAAGGTTAAAACTATAAAAATTGTTCAGAGAAATCAAAGTCTTCTAAGTGAGCTACTGTGACAGTTGCAAATACTTATACAAGGCTTAGGTCTGCAGGTACCACTAACTTGTATTGTGTGATGAAGCAGTATAACATTTTTGGTTTTAAATAAATGGGCAATACATCAAAATGTCAAAATTGAAAATGATCAATACATCTTGTAAACAGACAAACTGCAGACTTCCCCTCACATCTCACATGCATTTCTGTACTGGCTATACTTAAAATAATTAAGTTGCCACAAGTGCAATTTTGTGAGAGATCTGTGCATGTAAGCACACTGTAAGACTACATCTAGTCTAGCATGTATAACTTGCTAGGGACTGTTGTCTGGTCAGCTGGTATAGCTGTTCTTGCATCTTCTACGCTTGAATTTGGCCCCGGTCAAAATCACACTAGTGCCAGTGTTCAGGTTGTTGCCCTGGCTCTTTCAGTTTACTAGCAGTATGGTAGTATAGTGAACAGTACTCCCCTATATGGTACAGCTTGAAGGACTCTGGAACCAGTATATTAAAGTGTATAACTGTACAATCAGATATCCTTGGTTCTCAGTTCACACCTGTGTCCTGATCCCTGATTATCCACACTAGATAAATATTTCTTTGCTCTGAGGTTCCCTTTTAAAATGACCTTTGAGAATTATGAAGATGGTTGACAGCTAGGGCTCAGGGTATTTCTGAAAAGGCAAAGAATCAGAACCAGGTGCCCAAGCCACTTTTGGATCAGACAGGAGGGTACAAGTCTAGTGTTAGTCACCTAGTGTGTGTTGGGAGCTGTTCAGTCTCTTATGATCTCAGATTTGGGGATACAGTAATTAGTTTTAGCATACTGTTACCTTTTTCTGTAAATAGTTTGGGTCAAGTCTTGACTACTCTATAACAAAATGGTGATGTGTGCTTTGATACAATTCAGTATTGAGTACTGTTCCCAGTTGCAATATATGACACAGACAGAGCACATGAGGAAAGTTAAATAAATCCAATTTAATTACTCACATACATGCTAATTACACAGTTGCCATATTTTAACAGGAAAGAAGTGGGTGCAGTGGAGCAGGGAATCTTGCCTACAGTTACTACTTGTTAGCAACCTATACTTTTTGAGGCCATGGATATTTTTTTTTAACTTTCATTAAAAATTCAAGATATAGTACTATTATATAACTTAGAAATTCCTAGATCTGACTGATTATAAATAATCTGCTTATAACTCAGTATATAACCTGAGTATATAACCTTCTAAAGGAACCAGTACTTCTCGTAAATTTATTGGGTTTCTGATGGGATTTCTCATACTGATTCCCAAACTACACCTGAATATTTCCAACTGAACTCAGTTTTCTCTTTTTCCTCATTCTTTGTCCATCCTCTTATTCTTTTACTCTGCCAACTCACACCTGTTCTTTAGAGGTTTTGTGTTGTTATATATCACCATTTCTTAACATCCTACATTTATTTCATTTTCTTTCTTTTTACTTATACTTTTTCAATAATACATTAATTATTTTTTCCCATGTTTGTTCTACTTTGCATTCACAACCTTAGAGTAGCAAAATAGCCATCTAAAAATATCCCTCAGAATTCTACTCACTTAAAAACAAAATGAGGTTTCAGCCTCTCAAGACTTGTAGGTATTTATAATCAGTCCCCACCAAGATATCTGCTCAAGAAAATAGATGGTAATTTCAGAGACATTCTCATGTGCCTATTCAGTTCATGCTCTCTTAATTGGGCACTAAAGGGGTTTGAAGGACTGAAGACATAATGCTATTTTGTGCACTTTCTTCCCAGAATGAGCTTTTCAGGATAAACATACTGACATACCATGAAAAGTTTCACATAGCAAATCTTGCCTTTTACTTGTTATACCTGTCTTTTAAAATATGTGCACATATGTCTCTAAAGAGACAATAAGTAGTGTTACTTAAAGCACTTATACATCTTATTGTATTGTGATTCTTGCTGTAATATGCAAAAATGAACTATTGTTTTAATTAGCTTTATCACAGCCATCAAAAGAACTAGAGGGATATAATTAATTTACTAGAAGACTTGCACAGTTAAAATCAATTGACTTAAACACCTGCTAACAAGCATGCATTGCTTTTTAGTGAAAATTATGATTAGTAGTTGCCACATTTAGGTACAGGGAAAGGAATACTGCAATTTTTGAAATGTTTTTGTTGTTTTATCTAGAGTACCTGTCTTTTCCAGAAAATTAGATAGCATATTATCAGTTACTAAAGAGATCTGTTTTCACAGAAATGTCCAATAATTTGTCCCTGTTGAACGAATAATTAACATCTTCCCTTGCCCATGTATAAGTAGCTGAAATTATAATTTGGTTCTTTTTTTCTTTATTTAAAAAAAAAAAAAAAAGCAACTCCATATTAAAAAAAGTCTTTATGGCATCCATCATACAAATCATAAATCCATTGCTTCACAATTAAAATTGTAATTAGCTTCATAGCATTGACACTACTATTAATAACACTTCTGCACACAAACAAACAAAACCCCCTGCCAATAAAATAAAAAACATTTTTTTTCAGCAGGATAGAGAAGGTAGGTACACACAAAAGGTTTTGTAAAGGTTTTGATAGATGAGCCAAAAATCCCTTGTCGGCTCTTGAAGAAACACAGAGAGCTAGGATTTTGGGCAGGATTCAGGTCCACACAAAGACACTTAAAATTAGAATTCTATGTGTAGCGGTGTCTACAAGCTATTTGTCTGACTTCCTGTTATTGTCAGTATTTGGAGCTCAATTTGGTTGTACATAAACAGGTGTCTAGTGGCAACAAAATGAGCTTGAGGCCAAAAAAGATGAACTTCATCTGTCCAGCTCTTTTAGGTGAGGTGGGATGTCCTATCAAACCTCTAGCTGCTGCCCAGAAGAATGTAAGATTCCTGCAAATCCTGTTTTCTGTCTACTAATGCTGTGTGGTCTTGAATGTACATCACACCTCAACTAGCAACAATGCTTTAATCTATCATGAACTTCTGCCAACAGAATCTAGAAAGCTTCTGAAATTACCTATAAGTAGTTTCTGTGATGAAAGAGTTTAAGAAAGCCTTTTACTTTGCTGCCTGCATTTACCATTGGTTTGATTAATTTGATGACACATACTCATCTCTGGCAATTTAAGATGCTTTTCAGCATTCTGCCTGGAAGACAGTTTTCACTGACAATAAATCCTTCCCTAAGTATTCTCTTAGACACCATGTCCTATCTGCTTGTCCTGTATCAGATATCTTAGGGAAAATAAATATATTTTAGCAAAACAGTTGATTAAGTATGGGCATTTGAATCAAACCTATAGTGTTACTTGAGATGTCTGGATTACCCAAGATAGACTAGGCAGAAGATTTATGAGAAAGCTGTGTTATTCTGGAGAAGCTGTTAAAGGAGCAGTTGTTGGGGGCCAGCCCTGTTTCTGTGACTGATCCTCATCTTGAGCTCAAATATGAACATCTAGGCCTTGATTGAGTTACCTATATAAATGGTATCTAGTGCCATTTAATAGATCCTAGACTATCATTCCAGGTCTCCTTGTTGTCAGTCAAGTGTTTTCCACAAATTCTGATAATTTCTGACATGTTCAATAGATGCCTTAGGCATAATACAGTTTCTCCAACACCTTTATACATGAAATTGAATGTTGCTGAAATTTTCATATGTGTTGGAAATATTAATTTTAACCTGCTAGAATTGCATACCCACTACGAAGACACTGTTTCTTAAACACAGACCTAGTACCATTTTAGATATCTAGATTATTTTATCTGATCACCACACTCCTCTCCAGTGGAGAACACACCTGTATGCCAGCCCTCCTGCAGGTGTCTCAGGTGCCTACAGTGTAGGCATGAGATTTCTGTGTACAGTCAACTGCCTACATTCAGTGTTTAAAAATAGAAGTTTAATCCCACCTGAGATACTCCGGAATTCAGACAAAATTCCATCTGTCATTAGAGTAATAAATTGGTCTATGTACTCTGTTATATCTGCTAATTTAGTTACCCGAGACTTTATTCATTGATAATGGAGAGAAAGAGAGTTTTAGGATGCAGTTTATCATACTTAATTTAGATGAGATCTAACATGAGACAAATAATAATCCAGCAATGTGCCCTTGTCACAAAGAGGCTAATGGTATCCTGGGCTGCATTAGGAGTGATGCCAGTAGATCAAGGGAGGTGATCCTTCCCCTTTACTCAGCACTGAGGACACCACACCAGGAGTCCTATGTCCAGTTCTGGGCTGCTCGGTACAGGAGAGGCATGGACATACTGGAGGGAGTCTAATGAAAGGCCACAAAGATGATTTGGAGACTAGAACATCTCTCCTATGAGGAAAGGCTGAGAGCTGGGACTGTTTAGTCTAGAGAAGGGAAGGCTTGGGTAGATTTTATCAGTGTATATAAACACCTGAAGAGAGGGTGTAAAGATGGCAGATCCAGATTCTTTACAGTGATGCCTAGTACCAGGACCAGAGGCAATGGGCACAAACTGAAACACAGGAGATTTCCTCTGAACCTCAGGAAACAGTTTTTATTCAGAGGGTGACTGAGCCCTGGCACAGGTTGCTCAGAGAGGCTGTGGAGCCATCTGGACATGGTCCTGGGCAACTAACTCTAGATGGCCCTGCCTGAGCAGGGTGGTTGGACCAGATGACCTCCCTTCCAACCTCAGCCGTTCTGTGATTCTGTGATCATGCCCTCTCCAATGGAATTAAAAGACACCCTAAGGTAGTTAGCTTAGTTGTAACATCTACAGTATAATTAAGACAGGAGAATCTCACCTCTACTTCAGTTCAGATATAAGTTTGAATATTCTAACACCACAGTAGCCTGAATATCACAGAAGCAAGACTTTAAATGGTGACTGTCAAAACAAGCCACTAGCTAATTTAAAGACTTCCAAAATTAAGCAAAACTTTTAAAGATTTTGCTTCCAGCCTGTTTTAATTTTATTGCATAAATGGTGTTATTTTCTCTTTTTCCTTCTTCCTCATGAGAGCAAATTCCAAAAGCTAGTCTTTCATTTACTGCTTTCAGTTGGGTAATTTTTTCAGGTAATAATTAAGGTTACAGTAAAGGGCCACCTCCTTCTCAGCTATACCAAAACACACAAGGTTCTTATCATAGCAGTTTGAAAGATTTTAAGCAGCCTACAGGCATGGCTTTGAAATATTGCTGATGCAGCTCTACCAGATAAAGTGCAGTTATTTGGGATTCAAAAGTTTGTTTTGTTGTATAAGATATAGCATATTTCTTCAGTTTGATGATAAAAAAAATTGTCCACATGTAAGGGTTAGTAGGAATTTTCTTTGTCAACAGAAAAAAAGGGATAAAATAGAGGGGAGGAGAGTGGAAGGGGAAGAGGGAAGGAGAGGGCAAAACTTCTGTTCAGCTGCAGTCAGCAAAGAAAAGAGTGCTAAAAGGAAGCAAAGCACAATAAATAAATAAAGACTAGTTTAAATCTCAACCATAGCATCTAAAACATGTTAAACTACTATAACATGATAAAGATTTTGACAAAATTATTCAAGAAACCTTTGCTCTTCAAAACACTGTAAATGAAGTACAAGCGAACAAAAATTAAAAAAAAAGCCCAAGTAAACAAAATTCTTCATAGTACAAGAATATTAAAATTGTCTTGGAGATGAAAATGAAACCGTCTTTGGATTCAAGTGATATAATTTTATTTTCATAACTTTTATGTACTCTTTATGACTTGCTATTGGCAAGATAGATCAGCAAATAAGGTGATATGTATACTGATCTACTAACATACACCTTGAACTAATTTATCATTAAACACCCCTACAAAACTCCCCAAAACATCTCACTTTAGAAAAGATTGCAAATTTCATGAAGATATGTAATGGAAGAAATATATTTTGAAGCTGAGGTTCTCTTGTAAATGATATCTTGTTAGAAGTATTTTTTAAGAAAAAATAATTAAGGATGTCCATATTTCATAGGATTAAATCAGAAACATAGTAT
Source organism: Pelecanus crispus (assembly GCF_030463565.1). Lineage (NCBI taxonomy): Eukaryota > Metazoa > Chordata > Aves > Pelecaniformes > Pelecanidae > Pelecanus > Pelecanus crispus. The sequence continues at coordinate 174,502,630 of NC_134643.1, forward strand.
TATGCTTAACACAATTTTTTTTATTCAGTTTTTTAGAAAGGCTGTTACACTACTGCTTCTATGCTCTTTAGACAGTGGTTTACTACATGGAGATTTGTACTACATTGAGCTAAAAAATTCTGTGCTGCTAACAAAATAATAGAAGTGTAATGCAAACTGCTGTAGGGGGCAATGATATTTATTTATATACTGGAAAAGAAAACAAATACTTCACTTGAAAACATCTTATATGCCTCATAAATCTTTGACAAAACATAGCTTAGTACCATAATTTTATTGTGTTTGAGATCTTTAATACAATAGCAGACACTCTGAAAGACATACTGTGTTTAAATTAAATTTAAATTACTCATTTAAGAGAAAGTCAATTAAACAAGTTCAAATTTTGAGAAAATTCACATCAATTTATTTTGCTATTTACATTTTTATCTTGACATTGTTTTGGAAAGTTTATGTCCCTTAAAGAAAACAGTTTTCTGTTTCCCTTATGAAGCAAATTCTACATTAAGCTAAGATTATATTTTTATATGTAAACACTTTATCTGCCTCTTAGATAGGAACTGTGATTCAAGCAACTGAAATATCCAACTTATTTAAATTTCTTTAACAAAAAGGTTGCAATACTCCTAACTTTAATGATCTATTTTTTGTAAGGCTCTCAAGAGAATAGAAAACATTTTTTGTTTCTCTTTATGGTCATTTCATTTTTCTTTAATTAAATCTGCTTCTGTGGAGACACCATGAGTGTTTTGTACAGACTGAATAACCCAGTCACATTCATCTCATTCTGAGCTGAAGGCATGGCAAGCAAACTAAATCCAGTTCTTTTTGATAGTACTTCCAGAAACATGACCTACAAAACACAGAATTTTCTACAGTAGCAGCCTGTCACCAATCTCACAGCCTGTTTCTTTCTTTGGGCTTTGATATATCTTGAGAAAGTACACATATTTCTTGTCTCATATCAAAGAGGGTTAGAAATCAAGGAATTATCATTTCAGTATTTAGCATATTTGTATCTGAAAATGTGTTTTTTATTCTATAGACTGATACACTACACCGAAAAGTTGATTCTAATTTTTGAAAGGGTGTTGGGACAACTAGAAGAAAAGTTGAGAGAGAAAACACTTGCAGAAGGCTATCAGCGTGCAATTACGGTGGAAGGACATGATTTCATTAACCCAGGAACTGTACACATATGTAAAACAGAGTGATTAGTTGGCAGAAGTTCTTGTGTGGATTTTTTTTTTGAGCAGGAATAGGGTATTTTGTCTGCATTGTTTTAGGATTATTCACTTTTTCTCCCCTCATTTTTTTTTTTTTTTTAATTTATAAATATGCCAGGTAACAGGATGTCAATTGTCAAAAGTTTACATCTTGTCGATATAACCACTATGCTGCAGAAAAATTAGTTGTCTTGCTGTCCTTTTGACTCTGTTTGTAAATATACCAGTTCCAACACAAATGGTGGCGAGTATTCTTTCTTTTACACTATATTTCCAGCCTTCCTTCCTTTCTGCCCTCAAATATGTTATAAATGGGCAGCTAGAGAAACCTTGCTCTTAGAAGAGCTACCTCTTTTTAGACAGGAGGTCTAATATGCTTTTTAAGTGTAATACACATTTTAAGTGTAAAGGATGTTGCTTATTGAGATGTTCAGCTCGTGCATTCTGAGAAACATGGTATTGGCTACCAGTATCAAAACATAATTTATATTAGGCAAAATTATTGGGTATTGTAATTTCATGCTACAAAGAAGTAACTCATACTGGTTCACATAAACTCTGCTTCATGGTTAGGTATTGTCATGGTTTAGCCCCAGCCAGCAACTCAGCACCACGCAGCCGCTCGCTCACTCCCCCTACCCCGATGGGATGGGGGAGAGAATCGGAGGAGTAAGAGTGAGAAACACTCCTGGGTTGAGATAAGAACAGTTTAATAATTGAAATAAAGTAAAATAGTAATGCTAATAGTAACAGTATAATAATGATAATAACAATAATAATATACAAAGCAAGTGATGCACAATGCAATTGCTCACCACCCACCAACCGATACCCAGACAGTTCCCGAGCAGCGATCGCTGCTCCCCGGCCAAGCCCCCCCAGTTTCTATACTGAGCATGACGTCATATGGTATGGAATAGCCCCTTGGTCAGTTTGAATCAACTCTTCTGTCTGTGCCCCCTCCCAGTTTCTTGTGCACCTGGCAGAGCATGGGAAGCTGAAGAGTCCTTGACTAGCATAAGCAGTACTCAGCAACAACTAAAACATCAGTGTGTTATCAACATTCTTCTCATTCTAAATCCAAAACACAGCACTATGCCAGCTACTAGGAAGAAAATTAACTCTGTCCCAGTTGAAACCAGGACAGATAGTAACCTAGGAGGTCTGAGTTCTTATATGAGTTTTTACACAATACTGTTCATGACTTTTCCCCTCAGCTACAATACAGAAGTTTGGACTGGAATTTAACATCTTTGTTGTTGAATCCAGATACAATCAGATGTTGATAGACATAAACCAGACACCCAGTTTGCCATTAAGAAACATTCCTCTAGCATGAATGAATGCTTCAAAAATACATTAGTATTTGTGAGATATTACTTTGTATACAGACAATGAAAGAGGTTTTAGAAGTCTAGAAATACTGTGCTTAATGAGAAAATGGAATATAGCAATGGATATGGTTTGGCTACATACAGCTAAAAGTTGGTTGTTATGATTCTATTAAGAATAATACATAAATGCTTTTGGGCTGAATGTGTTTTCATATTCTTTACAGGAAAAAAGTGTTTAAATATTCATGTAACATGCTTCAGGAATACAGCATTTTTTAACCTAGGTTTTTTTCTTTTTTTCTTCCTATGCTTTTGTTCATTTTTTTGTCCTAGATAAGTTTAGCTATTAAATATTAAAATGGAACTGCTACTACCTAATAATGTGCCAATTTTCAGTTTTAATGGATTTTATTTTCTTTTATTTATCATGTAAGTTAACAGATACAATTCATATATACCATATTAATACATATTAATCAAAGACAACAGTCAGCATTTAAACCCAATTCTGTTGTTAATTGATCCAGTACACATCTTATCATAAGGCAGCATCAATACCTGGCATTCAAAAAGACAGCTAGTGTAACAGTTTTCTAAGCGTAGTTTTCCCCTGTGGAGCTGCAGTTACAACTGTTACGCGTATTGTTACTTTGCCAAATACTGGCTTTACCTACGAGATTTTTATTGCACTGGATCTAAACTGTAGTGGTTTACCTTCCAGCAGGTTAGACTTAAGAGGTCTTCAAGTTTGGTGGCCTTGTGGGGCTTCTTTTGATCAAATATAAAGGCTGAGTTTTTGATCAATTACTACATTAGCTATCATATTTAATTTAACATTTTTTATTTAGTTCTTTTTCTTTTGCAGAAGGAACTGTTAATTTTATAGCTAAAAACACTTGTTTCATTCTTTCTGTTTTCTTTCTACCTGTGAACACAGCTACATGGAAAAAGTTTATCCTAGCAGGTACCTTAAGACTGAAAATGCCTGTGTCCTAGGTACCTTCCTACTGCAAACATTTGCAATTGATCCCTCAGGCATCTTTGTTCAAACTCATTCTATTTTTCCCTTCACTTGGCATTGAAAATAAATGAACTGGATATTAGACTAAAGTCTTTGGGGTATTAAGTCAAAGCTAAAAACTTTACATTTTGGGCCTCCTGGTAGTTCTCCTCTGTGTCTTCATTTTTAAAAGTATTATGCGCCAAGACATTCCCATATCATAGAATAAAAACAAATAAATGATTGGTTAAGACAATAGATCCCCTCAGGGTCTGTGTCAGACCTGGATGTGTTGGTCTGGATTTCTGTCCTAGGATTTTAATCTGGCACCAAAGAAAAAGCTTCATTTTTTATATATTTTGGATTGCCTTATTCTCTGTAAATTTTTATATTACAGTGTTGGTCATCATGAAGATTTTTTCTAGAGAATAAACTTTTAATTCATGATTTCTTTCTGTCAAATATTTTTATTGTGTATCTTTTAATACTAGGAGCATGTAAGAAATAAAATTTATTAAGCTGAACAGAACAAGGTTAATCGAGGTATTGAGAATATATGCTCAAACAGTATTAGAAGTCTTAGCCTCCAAACTTTTTCTGTTATTTTTTTAAATAAATTTTCTTCTTTTCTTTTCTTTAATATACTGCATAAAAGTAATTATAACAGAACAATTCAATACTTTTTTTAGTATTACTAATCCAGGAATAGCAATAAAATAGTGCATAATTGCTAGAAAAAGGAAACTAACAAAAATCTGATTCTAACTTATCTATTGCCACTTGATGACTACCTATCAAAGTTTACTTTCAGGTATGAAATCTGCTTAGAGTGTCTATATAAGCAGACATTGGAGTGTTGGCATTTAGGGTATATAAATAAATCCCAGTTCAGCAAAGCATGTAAATATGTACATGATCTCCACAAATTTAAGTGAGACTGAAATAAAAAAACTAAATGCTTTGTTGAACTAGGTTTATAGTCAGCTAGCTTTTAATGTAAAGAGTAATAGGGTTTTTTTTCAGCATAACAGACTCAATTTCATGGATGTAAAATTGAAAGTATAAATAATTTAATCATAGATGTGTTGTGAGCAACATTAAATAGTATTGTGGTATTGTATTATGCACACAAACAATGACACATGCAGAAGAATAAACATATATACACACACAGATCCACATACAATTTACTTTCACCTATTCATGCATATTCATCCACATTTGAATCACCAGTGTTGCACTGCTTAATGCTTTAATCTACAGTTCCTTCCTATTTTCTTGTCAAGTACTGTTGATGCCTGAAATTACCATGGCTCCTGTAGGACATAATTTTGCCTGGTTTTAGCAAAAATAGTTCAACATTTCATGCACTGAAATTATCAGAGTATAAAAGATTCTTTCCAATATTAACAAATTCCATTTTTTTTTAAAGCCTTTTAGATCTTAGATTTTGGACTAAAGAGCCTTTATTTTACAGAGGGGATAGGTCATGGTTTAAAGGTCACCTTTTTGCTTGCAGGAAAGCCTGAAATTGCACTGGTAGAATTATAAACAGGAGAATATAATTTAAATATTTCTTCAGGAGCAAAGATTAAAAATCTAGATTTCTTAAAGAAAACTGGATTATCTGTAATGATATGCTAATGAAGTGTGATTTGCATGAAAGTCTACACTTAATGAAATTTGTTTATGATACTAATATTCAAACAAAAAATATTAGCTTTCTCTATGGTTTCTGAGTTTAGCCTAAATGAGAGTTATTCATGTACTTTGTGTTAGCAGAAGTGGACCCTACAAGATGAGCTAATGCCACACACAAATTTGTAATGTTAGTGACATTGTTAATAAAGGAGTAAAGCAGCTGATAAATTTTAAAGACCATGTTTCTAGAGAAAGATATATACTTTATGAGCAGTTTAGTTATAATTTTTCTTGTTCTCTCTCTGCTCTATTTTGGTAGATTTAGCCACTGCCTCATCATTTGATCTTCTGCAAGTAAAAATTAATTTTCTGCTTTAGTTCTGTTATCTCTTATTATTATAACCATTTTTTCAAAAGCTCTCTGGACATGGCCCTGGGCTACTAGGTCTAGGTGGCCCTGCTTGACCAGGGAGATTAGACCAGATGACCTCCAGAGGTCCCTTCTAAGATCAACCATTCTGTGATTCTGTGACTTTATGATTCTATCTATAAAATGAATTTGATTCTCTCCATTCCTGTGACTGTACAAAGTAAAATTATATATCCCTTCACCAGCAGCAACCACTGCACATCTACACTGCTTTGCTTTTTATCTGAGATCAAAGAAGAGCATATTTGTAGTAGAATTTCATTGATTTGGAAATGTATATGAAAACCAGTGCAAAATCCTTGAACAAATCCTTCAGATAAAGGCTGGAGAAAAGAGATACTCTAATCAAATGCTTTCTAGTGCCTTAGGACATAACAATTCAGCTTATGCTGCTCATATGTTTTCCCCACTTAGTTGTAACCAACCTGAAACAGTACAGGTCCTTCTGACAAAACGACTTTTTTTGAATCTTGTGAAGTAAGTTCATCCTAGATGCTTAGCAAGGACAAGTCTAGAAAACATCTTCTTCTAAAATTCAAATGGTTGTAGATGTAACTAAACAAGACGAATAAACAAATATGCTTACATATGGTTTATATCACACCATCCATTTTGTTGGAACTTCTGTTCATTTGCAGCAATGAAAATTAGTTTAGCAACAGGACCAAGTTTTTTTATAAATGAGTGTTGATGTTTTCTGATAAAGTTCTACAGATATGAGAGAATTTTAAACCTTTTTCTTTTCTTTTTCTTTGTTTTTGTGAATCTCAGTCCAGTAAGAACAATCAGTTATAATGAATAAAAATCTAGCACTTTGATGGTTCTAGGCAGACAAATAATGAGGGAGAAACTGCTAAAGTAAGAAAATCTAACGAAAGGTGAACTGTTTATAAAAAGGTCTTCCATATCATGCCAACAGAACTGTTTGCAGAGTGGTGATTTTATAGTTTTATTTACTATTTTATTCCTTGTTCTATGCACAGTGATCACAGATGTCAACAATGTCAGAGTCAGAGAAGAATTTTTTGAGTAAGTTCTAGACATACAATAATTCCAACAGAAAATACTATGGAGGAGCTGCCTGTAAAGGGCTTTTATCTTTTCTCTTAAGACATATTAAAGGTAAGAATGGGACTAAAAAATATGGAAAGGGAAAGAGATTTTTTTTATTAAAAAGACACATTCTTTACTCATTAGTAACTAAGATTACTAACATGGCCCATTTCTCACAAAAAGGAAAAAAGGATGAACTGGTTCAAGACCTATAAACTTAAGGTAGCCTTGACTATAGTCACTGTAAGTCAAGGCTGATCTTCAAGGACAATCTTGTCAAATTACAAAGTACATTCTGAGGTGTAGAAAGTCAAGCATCCATGGCAGAAGGACAGCATGGACAGACAAGGAATTCCAGAATAAGTTTAATCAAAAAATGAGCTTTCCCAGAAGGTGGAAGCAGCAGTGAGCAACAGGAGCAGACACACACTGATTGAACACACAAGGGTGGTGTTAGAAAAGCCAAAGCTTAGAAATGTGAAAAGAAACAAGAAAGGTTTCTCCAAGTACCCTGGCTGTAAAAGATTTTCAGTAGTAAGGTCTGCCCTCTGAAATCCCAGGCCTCTGAACCTACTAAGATGCTTTTTGGGAATATGGAAGAAGCAAAGTTAGGGAATACTTTAACAAACTGGACATACGCAAGTTCAGACAGGATGCATCTAACTGTGATGAGGGAGCCACCTGATGGGTGGTCAGTTACCTGCCAGTGTGAAAGTATGGCTGAACTCTCATTCTCTTCACTTAAGCTTAGACAGATTGCTGTTTCTAAGAAATTAGTTTGTTAAAGAATAATGTTAGGTTAGTGTGATTACATCTACTTTTGATAAAATCCCGGGGGTAATTTACCTTTCTGTTTCATGCCCTGCTGATTGATTGCTTCCTGATGCACAATATGTTCTAAGGCTGTGCTAGATTTGAGGTCAAATTTATGGGACTGTAATTCTTCAGGGTATATATATATGCACATATATATATATATAATATTTGCGATTTTCTAGTAAGGCAGCATATATTGATAATTTCATGAAAATTCCTTGCTATTGTTTTGTAAATTCACGGACCATTATTTTGTAATAATAAGCAAAATAAATGTTATTTCCACCTGCCTTTTGTAATTGCAATTATTCCGGTTCCTTCAGACAGGTTTTCTTTACACTCATGTAATCTAACATGTAGATATATATTACCTTTTATATCTATGAGGTAAAACACTAATTTTGTAGTTCTTGCATATTTTGCTTAACCTCCATCAAATACTATGTACTGCGACTGGTCTCACCAGCTGCATCTTCTTTTCTTATGCATCTGAAAACCTACACATGATTCTCCTTATTTGCTTTGCAGCATCCAGCTCAACAAAGTAATTGGCCATTTTTACATTATTTTCTACTTTCAAAGCTTCAAGAAATTTGAGAATTAAAATACTTTCCATTACTTTTTTATTACTTTTCATACACTTCATACTTGCTAGGGTATTTGTTCAGCCCTGCACCATTACATGCTTTTCTTGTAATTTGGATACAGGTGCTGGATGTTATTTGTATTTTTGATAATATATAATACCATCTGTTATCAACATTTGAATTTCGGGCATTCCCCTGTTTAAGATTATGGTATTCTTGCTTGTGACCTAAGATAATTTATTTGATCATCTATTAACTCTCTTCTATCTATGAGTGTTAGAATAAAATTGCAATGCTTATCACTGTTGCAGTATCAGTTCTGAACACTGAAGTATTTCATATGGGGATATATTTTTTTTCTAAATTAAACCATTCCATTAAAGATTCTCTATGTTGTCCATTTAGTAAATTCATATGTTCATATATCATCTTCTCTAACATTTGTAAACATGATAATTTTAGAGATTCTCAGTATCTTGCGGAGTCCTGTAATATGCTTGACTTTGCATATTTGGATAATCAAGATATTGTCCTTGGCACTGAGAATTTACAGTCACCAGTGACCCTTGGTTTTAATGAAACTGCTCACAGGAGCTATTTGAGTTAACAGCAAAGCTGAATGTAAAAATCACTTAGGGATTTTACCACCTTAAAGCAACTGCCTTAGAGCTTTTGAAGGATTACCTAGTACTGACATTGCAGGAGAAATTTTTCCCTTTGCAAATCTAAAATTTCAAGCAACAGAGATGTAATTTTCCAAAATGAAATGAACTGAATATTATTAAAATAATAATGGCAGGTTGTGAGCATAAAACTTAAATGATGAGGGCTTTTTTTTTGTAGACACACTGATGACTGTTTCCCTGACTTTTTGCAGATTAAATGTCAGAGGCAGACAGCATGTGCAAAAAAATGAACAACCCAGCCCACTCCCAAAGTCCTTCTCTTGAAACTTCAGCCATCTTGGTGTATTCCCCAAATTCTAACCTTCAGAGGACTGAGCATGATCACAACCTGTAAATTATTTCTGGCAGTTTGAGTTTTTTTCTTTCTTTGAAAAGGGGGAAAAAATACTTTGTGTTTGCTTTTTAGGTTGAGAATTTTCATTGGAAAAGATTTCTATTTTCTCACTGTTCTTGACATCTCTAATGTAATCACACTGTAATATAATCACTCCCTGATGGTGAACACACTTCAGTAAATCATCTACCCTGAAGCTGAGTGCTTGACTAAGGCACTTAAGTTGTCCTTGAAACCTTCTGTTAATGAAGAAAAATAAGTCACATCTAGAGGGAGAGTGAGACCTTAGATGGATTGAACTGTTGTTTGATAGTATAAAGTTACTTCCTGTTACTAGTCACCTTAATCTCTTTCTTGAGCCTAAATATTCTAATTTATGCACTTATTAATAGCTTAAAATTAAGTGGACTAATTCAGGCCTCAGAGAGTCAGATGAAAAATTATTTGATAGGAGAGTTTTCAATAATCCTAATCAATATTTAAACTTTACAGTGAGAAGTGGGAAGAAAAGAGGAAGAAAGGGAGTCACGACAGGAGAGAAGGCTTTATCTTTTTTAATCTATTGACATTGTCTACTCATTCTTTTAGGTCATTTAGTTTTGTGGTATTTCAACTGCCAGACAAAGTTTAAAAATAGCTTAAGTTCCATGTAAGAGTCAGCCAAGATGGCTGTAAATAGATGTGTTCCTGGCAAGTGACAGAGTTTAAATAAAACTCCCTGAAAACTAGCAAAACTTAATATCCTATAATGTTTAATGAAAAGTTTAATCTAGGTTGTTTTCCTCATTTCACTAGTCAAAAAAACAAGCAACAATACTTGTTTTCTCTCATACTCTTTAATCTATTAGGCTGACACTTTATTTTTTTGTTGCTATCCATTATTGATGAGAGTTTTTCTAAGTCCTAGGGTCCTTGTGAATTTAGCTGAAAAACAACAAAGCACTAATAAATTATGTACCTGCTTAATAGCAACCAAGCTTTGTGTAGGTTCATTTTATTATTTCATTTAGTGGCTGAAGGCAGGAGGAACCATCAAACTTGTGAATCTCTGGATAACAACCGCTATATTTCATATCATGGTAGAAAGTGTATTAATTGTATTATGAAGAGAAACTCAACACAGTTAGCCAAAAGAAGAACCAAACGTGTCAGTACTGAAAACAGTTACTCAAGAAATATCTTGGTTAAGTGCATTGCTAATATAAATGAGTTGGGGGATGCACAAAAAGGGGATTATTTAGTTTTAGTGAATGGCCCCTGTTTTCTATTGTTCACTATCAAGTTTCAGGGGTAGTTGATACATTGCTAGCTGAGGAACAGCTGAAGTTTGTATGCTATCGTTCTGTTAAGGTGGCATTGCTTTGCAGATGACTATCCTTTTTCATATTCTGTTGACAACACACTGGAACCCTTTTCTGTCTGTACTTTACACCACCTCTGGTTCTGAAGTAACTTCTTGTTATACATTAGCTAGCAAACATTTCAACTGTGGATTTTATGGGAAAAGGATTTTCTCCAGATGAATGGATTCAGTCAGTTATGAATTGGGAAATAGAGTAAAAGTATCTTGTCATTTTTCATACACTAGTTTTTTGTTTTGTTTTTTTTTTTTTTTTTTATTTCAAAATATTCAGCTATTTTATTTTCCCTTATTGCACATGCCTACAACATTTCAAAGTGCCATTGCCCTGCAGGCACTACCCGGCTGGGCTGTCCCTGCTCAGCCCCCCTGGGGCTCCCCTTATCCTGCCCATGGCCCAGGCCCAGGACCTCAGTTCAGCTCCCTGGGGCTGTCAGCCCCTGCCCCAGCCATGCCACAGCAGGGCCGGCCTCCAGCTCCCCACAGCCCTGCCCTGCCCAAGCATGAGCCCTGCTGAGCCAGGTCCTCCTGCAGGCCCACATCCTGGCCCAGCCTTGGACTGGTCCTGTCCCCATGGAGGTGCTGGAGCTGCTCCCAGTGCCCACCATGGCTGCCCTGCTCCTGTCGGAGGGGTGGGATGGGCCCATGCTGCCAGGCCCTGTGCCCTGCCTGAGCCCTGGGGAACCCCTGACGGTCCCAGTCCCTGGCCCAAGGGAGCCACCAGCCTGTGCTGAACCCTGCCACAGTCAGTGCCTGATGAGACTTGCCATTCCAGTGCCTCTTGTATTGTCTGCACAGGCTGCCTCCATCCCTGGATTGCAAACCCAATGAAGTACATGGCTCAGTGAAAACAACTCTTAACGCAACCCAGAGGGCTTATTGCCATATATAGCCCCTGAGGCTATACTGCACCTCAGGCAGCTGCAATTTTAACCTTAACCAAGAAAAAGAATACAAATCTTTGTACTTTCTTTCAGATCAACAAACCTAAATGTTTTCTAAATCCACTTATGTTTTTTTGAAACATGGTGAAAGAAAAGGGAAATAGTGAGGGGTCTGTTTGCTTGTTTGTTTACAACCGTATTTGCATCCAGTTACATGTATGCTCTCCCTTAGAAAGTCACCTTTTCTTTAAAAATATCTTAACAAAAATCTCCAAGCACCTGTATTCATGATCCATTTCTTCCCTGGGAAAGCTGTCCAGGATGTGTCACTTCTGTGCTTTGGGTGGGTACCTCTGAAAACCACCCTAGAGTTTCAGTAGAAGTGTGATACAAAGGATAGAAGAAGAGGTGGAAGTGATCTTGATATCAATGCCGGAGATTAGTGGGTGTTTCCCTTAGAACTTAGAACTACTGGTGCAACAGGTGGCAGAGCTCAGCAAAAATATCATTCCTTCATATACAGATCTTCTGATGCCTCCTCACACCACTTCCACCTTCGGCCCAGCCCAGAACAGGCATGCGAGTTCATGTATCAGCAGATTAAGTTACTACTGAATTTTTTCAGAAAGTGTGAATCTGTAGTGGGAATACTGGGTAATTTGTGATATCTCTGAGGTGGAAGTAAAGGCTGTACAGGGTGCTGGAGTGTTATACTGTCTACAGAGCTGTCAGTAAGTACATGGAAAGGAATTCAGGAATACTTTTTCCTCAACACCTCATTGTGTCACTTTTGGACGTTTATGTAGCTGTAAACTGTCATGAAATAAAATTTAGTTTGCCTTGAAATAAATGTGCAAAATAAACTAGAGGTGTTATTAACCTTCTGACTTAAGGGCGTAACTTGGGAGCCAGGAATTTCTTCTTTAGAAAGACTATTCTATAAACCTCTGCTTTGGATAAAAGCATTTCTTTGTGAAATGTCTTGCACACACAATTGATCCTCCACAGAGTAGTAGGCAGTGGCATAAATAAGGTTACATTGGCAATGTGTATATCATCTAAGTCTATTCTTGTGCTACGAATTTTCTACTTAACCATGTTAATTACTTCTGTAGATAGAAATTTAAGGAATGATTCTCTAGGATTTAACTGTTTCTGTTTCTTAGGAAAATAGACATATATTGTGCCAAAAATATGTATAGAGTATAAAAATCTCAGTTATGACATTTTTCTGCTCTACAGCTGAAATGCAGTGAAAGAAATGTGGATTTATATTTCCAGTCACCTGAGTAAGATTCTACAGGTTTAAAATGGACTCTGTAACAAAAAGCAGGTACAATGTTATTACATGTAGCTGTAGCATTAACATGTAATGTGTAAAACTAAAGAATCTTGAACTATCATCTTTTCTGTAATTATTAAGAAGTCATTGTTTTCTCTTTAATTTCACAGATACAAATGTAAGTAGGGATTAACTACCTTTTAAAGTTATTATTATTAGGAGTGCAATAGTTTTGTCTTATAAAGGAATCCTTAATATACTAGCACTGTTGATTGTCACCATACTGCCATTACTTTAGCTGCTATACTATACCATCAAGTATGATATTTGGATAAGAGAAGACGTACTTCAGAAATTCCCATTTTGGTAGTTAAGGTCTACTTAAGAGTTATTATTAAGCAAAAATGTTATGGAGAGTACTGGTGATTGTCACTCTGTTGAATGACACAGCAACTTGTCGTTTTAAGATTATATCCTTAGCTTCTATATAGCAATGCTGCATCTGTTGTACAGTTCTGCAGAAGGCAAATGGGAAAATAATTGATGGTGTGTCATTCAGACAGTAACTGTCAAATTATGGTTTCATCCAGCTTCCTACCTATTTTCCAGTTAATTTTGCTCTCAAAATCTGAGAGTTTCTTTTAGGAACCTGTGATCAAACCTAGGAACCTATGAACCCAAAAGGCATGAATATAACAAGAAACCTACAATTGCAAGGAAATTTAATTACATTTATATGAATAAAATGATTCAATAATGACAGCTTTCTCCCATGTCATAAGAAACTAAATGCAATTCATAAAATAACCATTCAACTGCAAAATATACACAGATGAGCATTTTCTGCAGTACTGTCATAATGTGTAACATGGCCATAATTCTTACTGTTCAGCACTTTAATGACTTTATCCTACATAGTTTCCCGTACTCATACATAATAGCTAAGTACCCTATGGTGAAAATATAAGCTAAATAGTCATGTGCCTGCAGTCTTCTTGCAAACTGAGCAGGTTTTTGATTGGCTTTAGCAGATTTGGGGAAATGACCATTTCAGACAGGACACAGTCAAGCAGAAAATGGGCAGATGTTGTAAGTTGCATAATCAGTACAAAGAAAACTCATCTGCCATTTATAGTACATGAGATTAACTGATGGGATACCAACAGATTTAGGCTAATTTAATGACAAGCTCTAACCATCTGGCTATAAAGCTGTATTTTACAAAGCCCTAATGTTGACCCACATAAGCTAGTCTAAAAAACATTTGGTGAGTTTAATAATGGATTATACATCAAAGCAAGAACTCATTACTGTTACAAGTCATGAAATATTTATTTTTAATCTGACAGTTCTACTACTGCTAAACAATAAGAGATTACACTGTGAAGCAGTATATATAATAAATGACTGACTACTTTTCTGCTGTGTTAGTAAATGCAAAGCTTTCCAAGCCTGATGTTCTCACTTGCTGACAGTGTGAAACAGTGGGAAATAGATCCTCCCTTTTCTTCAGTGGGCTTCTCCAGTACCACATCTTCCTTTCCTCATTGGACTTAACTTACAATTTTGCAGTCATATTAGCCATAACTCATTAATTCAACAAACTCATTAGTTTCTTTGTATTTAGTTTGATTTCACAAATAGTCAGCATCCTAGAACCCAAATTAGACCCATGATGATTTTGCCTGAGAAGTCTTTGTAGAATGTCATTGAAGAAAGAAATTGGGGGAAAAAAATGCTTAATTCAGAGCATAATTTGGCTGACAAGATCCAATTTACTGGTGACGGTTTGTGATATGGAAAGGACCCAGACCGATTCTCAAAGCTCATAGCTCACAGTTAGAAAAAGTACATCAGCAAACTCAATTCAAAGGCAGTGAAGCGATAACCATTCAACTTTCCCAATGCAATTTTTATGGAGTCTTTGTTACAAACAGATCCACCTATTAAAATGTTGTTGAAATATGGTATTAGCAAGTGTTTTTCAGACAGCCTATATTATTTTCTGAAGACATGTTCCCCATTGTACAGATGCATAGTGATGTATTCACATTTATGTTTTTTCCTTCCTTTTTTCTTTTTTCTTTTTTTGTAATCACGTTTAAATAAAATTTATGTATAATAGTATACACAGGTTGCTGAACATGCTATAACAAATTCCATTCAAAGCATCAGAGGTCTGAGAATGGAGGAAGCTGCTGAGAAATCAGAAGGGTATGTTTTCACGTAAACTTGCACTGCTGTAAGAGGTACTGTTAAATTCTTTGATGCATAAAGGTAAATTATACCATTTGCACCAAAAGACTATGTGCAGTATACTGGACATATATTGATCCATGTACTAGTCCTTCACTAAAATCTATAGATAAATGTGTAACTTCCCTGTGCAGCAGTTGCAAGTAGCAGTACCTAGTCAGATTTCAGAAAACCACAGATTTCTATTCTGTTGGAAGATCCCATTACCTGTCCTATTCAGTCAAAATTATTTGGTGTCTCTGGCAGTCCACAACTGGCAAAAAATAAGATAGCTTTGCTGACATTCAAGAATAGTCCTTATATAGTTTCATGTAGGTTTAAATGCAAAAAGTTTCCTTTGAAAGAATGTCTTGGGTACAGAAAAGAAAAGAAACAAATCAACAAAAAAAACCCCAAACTCAGAAAAGGTTTCCTAGAAGAACAGCAAATTAAGGCAGGTTCTTCTAGGAATTATACTTACTATATTGTCAGAACATTCAACTCATAAGTTAGCCTCAGTGCTTTGTAACTGTTTTCTGATGTAGTGTCAAAGATAGTAAAATTTCAAAGAAAGACTACCCTCATGACATTCTATCAATTTGCCCATGCTATCTATAGAATATTATATTATTTTCCATTAAATTACATATGATAAAAAGTTATGTAAGATTTGAGATACAATATGAGGATGCTAAGATGTACACAACCATTACTGAGGTAAAATCACATAATTATTGTGCTCAGCAAATCTATTTATTTACATGGGTTGATTCTTCTGACCTCTGTGATCCCCCCCGACACCCCCCCCCAAAAAAAAAAAAAAAACTGTATGCATAAAACACAGAGAAGCTTTCCTTCAACTGAAATGGATTGTTTAGAGAAATGAAAATGCAGCACACATCATTTGAGAATCTACATCTTCCTGTTATGCAAAAGAATATTGTAAGGAACATCCAAAATACTGATCTGGTCTCAGATCTAGACAGCTCTTGTTTAATGAAAGCAAGCTGACTCACTGGGGAACTCTGCTACTTTTAACTGTTTGAAAGAGGTAACCCCTCTGTCATCTTCAGAGCATGAAGTAGTCCAAACAATAGTCGAGAATTCAGCTATTCAGCACTTAGTTGTACTACCAGTTTTCTTAAACAGTTCTTCTTTCTTTGCAAATATTGTACATGCTTAAAGTCAAGCATAAAGCCAAAACAAGGAACACAAATTACATTAAGAATGTAACGTTTCTCCACATTTTAGATTCTTTTTTCAGGCAGCAAAAGATAGAATACCTACTGCTCTGTAATAAGGGTATCTCTCAATAAAACTTTCCCCTCCGCGGGTATTTTTTCCCCAAGTATTTCTTTTATGGTTTTGGTTATATTCTTTCACACTATAGTTCATTTCGTTCAGCACTGCAACTTCTTTCTCACCTTCTTTTTCTCCCTTTCACAGGGCAGACTTTATTTACATGGGTGACATGAAAGCTAACCTGGTCAAATTACAGCTGGTAATATGCAAATGTGAATGTAAACAGTATGTGCAAATGGGACTGTAAAATCTGTCTGAGAGGTTGTTTGCCCAAAACTGATCATGCCAAAAAGACAGGCAGACATCATCTGGACCAAAAAATAAACTTTCTGCTCTTGCATATTCAAGGAAAAAGAATAACATATCTGCCTGTCCTGGTTTCAGATGGGATAGAATTAATTTTCTTCCTAGTAGCTGGCATAGTGCTGTGTTTTGAATTTAAAATTAGAATAATGCTGATAACACACTGATGTTTTAGTTTTTGCTAAGTAGTATTTATACTACTCAAGGACTTTTTAGCTTCCCATGCTCTGCCAGGTGCACAAGAAGCTGGGAGGGGGCACAGCCAAGACAGTTGATCCAAACTGCCCAAAAGGGCTATTCCATACCATATGATGCCATGCTCAGTATATAAACTGGGGGGGGGTTGGCCAGGGGGCAGTGATCGCTGCTCGGGAACTGTCTGGGTGTCGGTCAGTGGGTGGTGAGCAGTTGCATCACTTTTTTTTTTCCTGGGTTTTGTTTCTTTCTTCTTGTTCTTCTTTTCATTACAATTTATTATTATTTTGTTGTTGCTGTTGTTGTTATTTTATTTCAATTATTACACTGTTCTTATATCAACACATGAGCTTTCTTACTTTTGCCCTTCCAGTTCTCTCCCCCATCCCACTGGGTGGGAAGGGTGAGCAAGCAGCTGCCTGGTGCTTAGTTGCTGACAGGGGCTAAACCATAATGCTGCCATTTTTCAGCTTCACACACAGTTTGATTAAAAGTAGGTCAAGAATTTTTTTCTCAATCAGAAAACCAAGAAGTGAATGAACTCCTGCATAATCTGATGCTGAAGGCAGACTCACATATAAGTGGAAAACAATGACCAGATTAGGGTGTTGTCTTCTGTATTTCTGTCTGTTTCTTGACAGAGCCAATTTTATTTTATTTTATTTTTAAGACCCATGATGAAATACCACTGCTAGAGGGTAACTCTCATTAAAACCAAGTGTAAAACCTAATATCTCCCCCTGTCTTCAAATTCTTATGCAATTAGTTCACATTACTTGATTGTCAGAATAAATTGCAATTCTCAGAGATCCCTCATTTCACCTGACACAGGGTCTGCTGTCTACCGTTTTGTGATATTGCACATAAATCCAATGGAAACTTCTCTCTGTTTAACATAGTGACAGAATGTCTAGGTTGTCAATCTGGAAAAAGGACTGAATTTTTTTTTTATACCTGGAATCTGAAAGTTTCTGCTGACAAAATGTCAAATATAATTCCAAGAAAGGCCTGCTTTAATTTGTACTTACATTTCTTGTTTTTCTCTTCCCTTACGTGTGCATCTTCAAAATGAAAATCTGTGCAAAGTCTCAACTGAGAATTATTAGGTGGCCTGTTCAAATTAAGAGATTCCAAGTAGATTTAAGGAATTTATCTTCTCTTCCATTCTACTCTGTTTTCTTAAAAAAGAAAATGGAGGAATAACTTCAACAAAATTATGTTATTTTCCAACTTTCATTTTAATTACAGTGTAGACATTTCTCAGAGAATATTAAGCATGCTTTTCAAATAGTATCAGAAAGTATGCTGAATTTTGTGTAAAAAGCAAAACACATTAATAGGACTGCTCATACCAGTGCACAGATATCTTCTCAGGATCTATGAAATTCACATATAGAAGAAACATACCTCTCTGCAACTTATTTCCCAGAAATCCCTTTACATATATTACCTGTTCATATAGATACAGATACTTTTGGAATAACTGCTAAACAGATATAAATTGACTTGAAATAATATAAAATAATGAGGTTCAACAAGGCCAAATGCCGTGTCCTGCACTTGGGTCACAACAACCCCATGCAATGCTACAGGCTTGGGGAAAAGTGTCTGGAAAGCTGCCTGGCCGAAAATACTGTGTCCAGTTTTGGGCACCTCACTACAAGAAAGACATTGAGGTGCTGGAGCATGTCCAGAGAAGGGCAACAAGGCTGGTGAAGGGTCTGGAGCACAGGCCTTATGAGGAGCGGCTGAGGGAACTGGGGTTGTTTAGTGTGGAGAAGAGGAGGCTGAGGGGAGATCTTGTTGCTCTCTACAACTCCCTGAAAGGAGGTTGTAGTGAGGTGGGTGTTGATCTCTTCTCCCAAATAGTTAGCGATAGGACGAGAGGAAATGGGCTCAAGCTGCATCAAGGGAGATTTAGATCGGATATTAGGAAAAATTTCTTTACAGAAAGGGTAGTCAAGCATTGGAAGAGGCTGCCCAGAGAGGTGGTGGAGTCACCATCCCTGGAAGTGTTCAAAAAACAGGTAGACGTGGCACTTTGTGACATGGTTTAGTGGGCATGGTGGTGTTGGGTTGATGGTTGGACTGATGATCTTAGGGGTCTTTTCCAATCTTAATGATTCCTAGTTTTTACTTTCATTAAAAAATAATCCATCCACCAAGCCAGGAAACATGAAATTGCTACTCTACCCTGAACTGGTTTAGTGGTGGACTTGGTAATGTTAGGTTAATGGTTAGAGTGGATGATGTTAAAGGTCTTTTCCAACCTAAACAATTCTATGATTCTATGATTCTATGATTCTATAATATAAATTGACTTGACAGTGGCAGTTTAAAACCCAGTCTACCCACCATTTCAGCAAAACCAGTGAGGCAAAGGGCTCTGGAGTGGAGGATCATGATGGGACACCCTTCCTAAAGCAGCTAATTTGTGGCAAAAGTGCAAAGGAAAAAGTGCAGAGAGAGAGAGGGTACCCCAGCCCACCCCCCCCAGTGGCAGGGAAGAATGCTGAAAGGAACAGGAAAGCTCACCTGATTAACAGGAGGCTCAGAGGCTGGTGCCATAGGTGGAATTTTGGTTTTTTCAGTCATGGGGAGGTTTACACAGCACCAGGCCTGCTGGCAGCAGATGGAGATCAGCTGTCTCCAAAAGGGAAAAGGATTCTAGCCTATGAGTTGGCAAGACTCATTGAGAGGGCTTTAATCTAGGTTCAAAGGCGTAAAGGGATATAACCAGGCTCACTACAGAGGAGACGAAGGGCGGCATGGCAACACTGGGGGCGAAATTGATAGCCCAGCTCAAGTGTATCTACACCAATGCATGTGGCATGGGCAACAGACAGGAGGAGCTGGAAGCCCTTGTGCAGCAGGATAGCTACAGCTTAGTTGCCATCACAGAAACATGGTGGGATGACTTTCACGGCTGGAGTGCTGCACTGGGTGGCTATAACCTTTTCAGAAGGGATAGGCAGGGAAAGAGAAGCTGCCGGGTGGCTCTGTATGTTAAGGAGTGTTTCAATTGTATAGAGCTCAACAGTGGTGATGACAAGGTCGAGTGCTTATGGGTAAGGATGAGGGGGAAGGCCAGCAAGGTGGATGTCCTGTTGGGAGTCTGCTATAGACCACCCAACCAGGAGGTAGAGGTAGATGAAGCATTCTATAAGCAGCAGGCAAAAATCTCACAATTGCTAGCACTTGTTCTCGTGGGGGAC
The DNA here is from genome assembly GCF_030463565.1 of Pelecanus crispus. Taxonomy (NCBI): domain Eukaryota; kingdom Metazoa; phylum Chordata; class Aves; order Pelecaniformes; family Pelecanidae; genus Pelecanus; species Pelecanus crispus. The sequence goes on from NC_134643.1 coordinate 174,522,513, forward strand.
TTCAACTTGCCAGACATCTGCTGGAAATACAACACAGCAGAGAGGCAACAGTCTAGGAAGTTCCTAGAATGTGTGGAAGATAACTTCCTGACGCAGCTGGTAAGTGAGCCTACCAGGGGAGGTGCCTCACTTGACCTGCTGTTTACACACAGAGAAGGACTGGTGGGAGATGTCGTGGTCAGAGGCCATCTTGGGCTCAGCAACCATGATATGATAGAGTTTTCATTTCTTGGCGATGTAAAGAGGAGGGGTAGCAACACGGTTAGCATGGACTTCCAGAGGGCAGACTTTGACCTGTTCAGGATGCTGGTTGGGAAAGTCCCTTGGGAGACAGTCCTGAAAGGCAAAGGGGTCCAGGAAGTCTGGGCCTTCTTCAAGAAGGAAGTCTTAAGGGTGCAGGAGAGGGCTGTCCCCATGTGCCATAAGATGAACCGGCAGGGAAGATGACCGGCCTGGCTGAATAGGGAACTTTTGTTGGGACTCAGGGAAAAAGGAGAGTCTACGGCCTTTGGAAGAAGGGTCAGGCAACTCAGGAAGAGTACAGGGATCTTGTTAGGTCATGCAGGGAGGAAATTAGAAAGGCAAAAGCCCATCTAGAACTCAATATGGCCTCTGTTGTAAGAGATTATAAAAAATGTTTCTTCAAATACATTAACAACAGAAAGAGAACCAAGTTGAATCTCCATCCTTTGCTGGATGTGGGGGGGAACATTGCCACCAAGGATTAGTAAAAGGCTGAGATACTTAATGCTTTCTTTGCCTCTGTCTTTAATAGCCAGACCAGTCATCCCCAGGGTGTTCAGCCCCCTGAGCTGGAAGGGGGCTGAATTTATTTACAGTTAATAAATATAAGTTACTGCATTTTTCTACAAGAAAAAAACACAGTGTTTCTCGGAATGCCCTATGCCTTGTATTCATTTGACTTACCTGGGTGTAATGTATTTTCCCTGTTAATAAGATCTTGCCTTGGAAAGGAAAAGAAGCAGTAGTCACAAAATGGTTAACTGGATGTAAGTGAGAGATATTTTAAAAGCTTTGTAGAATCCATATTAGTTTTGGAATTCAGAAATGCTGGTGAATATAAAAAAATCCATATTTTTGCTTCCAGCTTCTTATCTATTTTCTCATACTTATAATTAATACATTTAATCTGGTATATAAGAACAGTTGCTAAAACCTCCCTGAATTTAATTTTAAAGCACAAAGTAACTCCAAATGCAAAAAAAAAAAAAAAAACCCGAAAAAAATCCCCCAAACTATATAGAATTATTTTTTAAGACTGAAGAAAAAAAAAACATATTCCAGTAAGAAATTTTAACAAGTATACCTTTTAAATTATATATTAAATTTTACTGTTTATGTAGCAGAATATATAGTCAATCATTTCCTTCAGTTACCAAGAAAATTTGTGTTCTTCCATTTGTTTTAATTTTACATGTAGCAGCTATGCTCATTCATGTAAAAGAGATTTTATAAGAAAATACTGCATTTATAAAAGAGTTTCAGGCACTGCAAAACACACAGAGATGATTTCCAATTAAATATTTCTATAGCCACTTTCCAAGTTAAAGAATATTATTTTAATTGTTTCTACCCAATCAAACATGAAAATCGATATCACCCTTCACATTCTCTATTAGAGTGTTAAGAAAACCGGTTAAACTTCAGTGAGTAATTACACAGAATAAGTCAAGCTTGAACTGTTATCATTGAGGGACATGTTATCTGAACAGAGACTAAAAAAGCAACTTTACTGAACGCAATTAAAGAAGGGAAAAAGGTTGTAAACAGATGAAAGACAGAAGGATATAACGCAAATACTTATCCCAGGAAATTAAAATTCCTAACTAAGATCCATGAAGTAAAAATAACAGGTACTATGGTGTTATTTAAAAATACAGTAAAAGGTTTCATATTAAGTATTCTCATCTGAAGCCAAAAGCTTTGGCCCAAAGTCAATTCCATCCCAGAGGATGCACCTTACTTATATGTAAAGGATAAAAATGTACACATATTGGAGAAAAGCAGCCCTGCATGTGGTTCCTATATACTTTGTCCAAACAGTTGTACATAAAAAATAAAGATGTTCAGCAGTCTGGGTGATACATATATATATGCACCAGTCTTTTGATTATGGCTACTTGTACCTATATCCGGCCCTGCCCTGTTATTGCAATGTACAGCTAGGAAAATGGTCACAGCTGTGATAAAATAATATCAGGGTAAAACCTGCTTCTTCTGGCAGCAATTTTAGAAATTTTTTTTTACGATATTTTGCTACAATCAGGCTGAGAAATAACTTTCTAAAAATACCTGAAATAACTTTGCTAAGAGGAATACACAAGACTATAGATCAGATATCTCTTTCTATCTGAAATACTGAGGAAGAGGCAAACATTTCTTAGAACCCGATGAATGAGTGAAAAGAGTAGAATTCTATTTTTAAATGTGAAAGGGATCTACTAACTCTTCAGCTGAAGAACCAATGATCTGTAGCAAGATAATTGACCTGTTTTGGGGCAAAATTCTCCTTACCAGACTTTAAAATGGAATGACTTTCAATGTGTAAACTCTGCAAACCGGGTTTCTACTTGTGTCCAAGCGTGTATTGCAGATAATGGAAAAGCAGGTCTTGATGCAGTTGGGTATAAGACTGGTCTTTAGTGCTAGCTGAGATACACCTAGGGGCACTTCATAGCTTACAGTTCCTGGTATAGAAGGGCACAAGTGTCCTGAAGGTCAGGTCTTGTTTTGTAACTGTCAGGTCCATATGATGATTATAGTCACCAGAGAGCTAAGTTTGAATTCAGTTACCCACACACAGGCATGTAATACAGTTCCATAGGCTTCATTTTTTGACATTCAAATGGTGCTGGTAAATACAACACAGTGCTATGGGAGATATAAAATCTTCTAAACTTGCAGCTGAAGCAGAATATGTTAAGGTATGCTGGATGGCTATCTTTGGAGAACTGAATTTTGCCCTAGGGCTTCTCAGATTTCATTAATATTGTGCATTAAAGCAGCTGATTCAAAAACATTGGAGTCTAAAGGGATAGTCAACTTACCAAAGGAAGAGCTGTTTTTCTGTTATTGTTCAGTCCAGAGACATTCAAGAAAAGCTCTCACTGTCCATACAGTGCGTAGTGTAGTCTGATTCACAACTCCAAGCATTGCAAGAATATGCAAAAAATTAAGTATATGCACAAAAATAAGGTTTTGTCCCAAATCTAGGAAGCAATAGAACACAGAAAAAAGGGGAAGATAATAAAAATTCACTGAGGTAAACTTAATAAATAGAATCTTACAGTTCCACAAGGTGTGCATCTCAGGGGCTTCAAGGTACTTTGAAGCAAAAGCAAGATGAACAAAAAATCTTTCATAGTTCACAAGACCAGCTGAGGTAGGAATTGAGGAGAAATACCATTGAAGTGTAGAAAACAACAAAAAAAAGTTTTTTATGAACATTGGATAAAATAATTAAAAACTACAACAAGTCCATGGGTACACCAGAGAAACAGAAAATAAGCATAGTTTATAAGAAATAGTCTATATCAGACCAAACAACTGATCATTTTTATATACTTGGACATTTAGCCTGTATTTTTTATTATTATTGAATTTCAACCAGAAAAGTAGCTTATAAATAATTAAAAGCTTTACATACATGTGTGTTCATTTAAATACATGTGCATAATTCACTTAAATGCTCTTACTCTATGGAATGCATAAAAAGACCTAAGCAGGAATGTCCAACTAACATGTATACCCAATCTGAGACATTAGACATGTCTATGTATTCTGTAGTCTATGTCTATGTATTCTAAAATGTATGACAGTGTCCTGACTTTTTAAGACATTTTTGCAGACAGGAACTATCAATGGAAATTAAAAAGCTAAGAAACTGTTCTCAGTCCCACATATGACTACAAGTAGTTTTAAAAACCTGAATTTATGCTCAGTTGTTGTGGGACATTGGACTTGTCCGGGCTTGTTGGTGTTGAATGTAGGGTCGTGGGGAGGTCACTGTGAGTCAGCAGGAGGTGCCAGGGTTTTGACTTGAGATGCTTATCTTGCAAAGCAGACTGAGTGACACCTGGGGGGAGGCAAAAGCTTCGCAGCCAGATGTTGCTTAAGCAAAGCTACAAAGACCCCTCACATGGCTGTACCAAATTCCCCGCCCCACACTGTCCCATTGGGCCCCACCAACCTTCCAGAATTTATGACCCTTGCTAAGGACCAATTGGCGCATTATAAATGACTTAGTCCCACCTCACCAAGAGTATAAATCTGGAATTTAGCATCCTCCATTTTGAGGATGAGAACCCCAACTACTGGATGGGTCGATGGGCCTGGACCTCTCACCTCCCCAAGCAGGGACACCTCCTTGGTAAGATTTGCCCTGCCGACTATGTTGGATGTTACCTGGAAAAGTATAATTAACTCAAGTGCTGAATTATTGACCTGAGCTTGATTTTCTGCAGCTAGTGTATTTATCAACACCAATTCTGAATTTGTTATGTCTGTCACCTTATTAAACTATCTATCTTTTCACCTTTGCAAAGCTGTTTCAGTGAAAGTCCTTGAAAGGGTTCTGAGAGGCAGACATTGACTCTGTTAAGTGGCTATACACATAATCCTTTAGACATAAACCATTGACCAAGTCTGGGACTAAGACTGGGCCTAGATGCACCTAGACTTCTCTCTGAGGTCTTCAAAAAGCAAGGGGGTCCTTTCTGAATCCTGTGACTTGACACGAGGGTTCCCCCTCAAGCCACATAGTAGATTCATAACTTGACAGTGGTTGGTTGAGGTTTTCCATGAAATCACATTGTTTCTATTACCATTTGGTCTAATATTGTAACAGATACTTCATTTTTCTAAGGGACCATAACTTACTAATGACGAACAGAACAAAATGGATAGTTTAGGTAAAACTACCATCATCCTGGTACAAAATATTCCCAAAGTATAACCATTTTTAATCCTCCTTTCTTTCATTCTAGATTCAACTTTCCTATTGCACAGTGTTTAATAGTTTTTCAGTATTTTGTATCATCCTTACTCACTCCTTTTGTTGTCAATGTTGAGGAACTAACAGGTTCTGAAAGAACATAGCTAGTCTTCTACATGTGTTGGCACGTGTAGAAGCCTTTAAAATCAGATGGGTTCTTATTCTTATTATTATTTCCTTTTCAATTTTCCAGGGCAGGAACCAGCACTTTCTCAGGAGATTTCATTTCCTGATGAATGTTGAGAAAGCTCAACAACTAATTCTGAAAAAAAGGATTTAACCTGAGTAAAAAAAACAAAAAGCCCAAAGAAAGGAAAACAAGGCAAAACAACCAACCAAACAAAAAAGGGAATTAACTTGTGAAAATTGTGTTTTAAGCAACTTGCCCAGTCTTAGCACTTCAAAACACAGACAAAATGGTCCTAATACAGATTTTCTTAACTGCCAGTCTCCTGTCTTCTTTCACATAAATAACACTTGAATTATGTAGATGAAATGAAAGCAGAAAATTCTAACAATTAAATTTAATATTCCTTAATGACTTATTTTATTCATCAACATTATTAAAGCTAATGAAGTAGAGCATTGTTAGTAATTTCACAATTTTTTGTTAATAATGACATGCTGGTGGCATTGCTTTCTATGGATGCTGTGTGTGATACATTTTCAGCTGCCAGGGCCAAACCCTGCTAGGATTTTTCTTCTTGGTCTTAGAATGAAACACAAATGTGCTGAGTAAAGTTCATTAAAATACTACTTCAATATCAACTAGTTTTTTTTCATTTCAGCAGTATTTTCAGAATGCTGCAAGTAGCATTATGACTAGAGGATTAACTCATTCCTAGCATAGCACACAAAGGGAATATAGAAATACTAATACAGAACGCATCTGGTGGGCAAAAGGCAAATGTAATGTTCCATAGACTTCAATATTTTGACTCTGGCATCTTTTTCTTGTGAGTACTTAACATATGGATATGACTACAGTCTAATGAAACATCTAATTACATTTATGAGCTTATATGTTATTAAAGAAGTAAAGATATCACCTGGATTTTTAAAATAGAGCAGGGAGATACTTAATGGACACGTAGAAAGGGTAATTTGTAATTGTAAATTGAGCCATGTATAAAGAAAAAACTGAGAGATTTAAAAAAACCCCAAACAAACCCAAACACAAACAACACTGGTTTCTCAGAAGACTAGTCTTTCTTAGAAGACTAACTTTTGAGTTGCTATCAAGGAAAGTATTTTACTTTCTGACAAGAACTAAACACCTTCCTCAGGCTAGTCTTCACGCAGAATGCTTTGATTTCCTCCAAACCTCTAACTTGCCACCCTTTAGTACTAGCTTGTGAGATAGCAAACAAGAAGACAAACATAAGGAAATCAAATGAGGAACTTTGAGTTGGAAGTAGTCACAAGGTGAATGACAACTATTACTCTTAAGAAGATGTAAAAGATAGCTATGGTATTTTATGGATGGAGATAAAAATGGCTTCCTACTCATAAAGGGGGAAAAAAGGAATAGGTGTTGAACACAAAAGGGAGATGACAGAAGAAAAATTGAAATAACTTACCTTGTATTTGTCAGTGTTTTGTTGTTCTTTTCTGCAGTTAGTTGATGTCAGTGTCCTCATATGATTCCTGAATCTTGTAACCCAAGAAAGTGAAAGGTAAAAAATAGTGGCCTAATATAGGCACCTAACTTACTTATTTCTATAGAGAATTATTGAGAATCTGATGTCATAAAATGACTACCTTATTTTTTTGTACAGGTAATGGAGACATATGGGAGCCTTTGAATATCCACAGAAGGCTTATAGGTGTCTCATTTTACTTCTGTTTACTCTATAGAAAAGCAATTTTAAATGCTAGACAAGTCCACCCCCCGGGGGTTCTATCTGTTTACCTGTTTAGCTTACCTCTAAAGCTGGAGAAATGGTGATAATAGCTTTATGTAGTTTTAATTGTTTTGTTCTCTTGATGAAAGCATTTACGGGGCTGTGAGAGATGGAGGTGTTTCAAGGTCTATTAAAGTCTAAGTAGGATCTTCTGCATTACAAGGTTGGCAGGTTGTCCTGAATACCAGGCAGCAGTCATCTCTCTTCCTTTCAGAGGTAGGCTAGTATCAGGCAGGTGCATAAAAAAAAAATCTAGCCCAACCCCCCTGCAGTGAGCAGGGACAGCTTTAACCAGATCAGGTTGCTCAGAGCCCCATCTAACCTCATCTTGAAGGTTGCCAGGGACGGGGCCTCCACCTCTGGGCAACCTGTTCCAGTGCTTCACCACCCTCATGGTAAAAAATTTCTTTCTTATGTCTAGTCTAAGTCTATTCTTCTTTAGTTTAAATCCATTATTCCTTGTCCTGTCACAACAGGCCTTGCTAAAAAGATTCTCCCCATCTTTCCTGTAGGCCCCCTTTAAGTACTGGAAGGTCACAATAAGGTCTCCTCACAGCCTTCTCTTCTCCAGGCTGAACAACCCCAACTCTCTCAGTGTGTCCTCATAGGAGAGGTGCTCCAGCCCTCGGATCATTTTGGTGCCCCTCTTCTGGACCTGCTCCAGCAGGTCCATGACCTTCATGCGCTGAGGACACAAGTATTAGTTCAGTATTAGGGCCAGAAAGACGTTTCTCTTAAAAAAAAAAGAAAAAAAAAGAAAAAAGAGTTCTTCCATAACAAATGTGGTAAAACATGGATTTTGGGTAACTTGGATTTAGTGGAAGTAAAATACACATAGAGCAGTTTTGACATGCTTATACGATTCTGAACGTAATTTCTTGCCATTCTTTTAAACATGCTGGTGATATTTATTATGAAGACTGAATATTTTAAAGAATATTACAACAAATTAAGGAATTAACATTTGAAATCTATCCTAGAAAGAAACATTGATCCAATATCCAATAGTAGTAGATATAGACTTTGATCTCAAATTTTCTGTCTCCATATTTTAGTCAAATCAGTTTTAGGGTTTTGGTTTTCTAATTATTTAGCAGTCTTATTTTGCTTTGTAAAGTTTATGCTCTGTGATAAAAAGTAAGCAATCAACAGTTGCCTACATTTTGAAACACAGGGAATAAGTTCTAGATAGAGAAGAAAATACTCTTAGGATTTCCCGAATTCTATTCAGCCTTCTCTGTTTTTTATTTCACTTTGGTTTTACAAAAAGGAATGAAAAATCCAAGTGCTAGACAGTGGTGTCAGCTCTTCTAATGTATCGATTCTTGCAAATATTTCCCAGTACAAAAAAGGTGTTTGTTTCAACATGTTATTGTTGTCTTTATTTCTTAGCCATCAAAGAGTCTATTTGCTTTATTTTAGTCTCTCTTTCTCTCTCTCTCTCTCTCAAAAAAAACCACAAACACAAAAAAAACCACCACAAAAAAAAAAGAAAATTAACACACATTGACAGTCAGTTACATCCAAAAGCTGGTAAAGTACATAAGTTTTTCTTCTTGCCACTTCAGTTTTGCTTTGATGCAGTAATGAAGCGACAGCTATACTTATACTTTCATGAACAAGTAACCATGTAAATTCTAGCACTTCATTCCAACTGAAGTGGAGAAGAAGGATGTGATACAAAATAATTACTGTTTTGGAGGGTTTTTTTGGGGAGGTGGGGTTGGTTTTGTTTGTTTGCTTTGTTTGGTTGTTTTTTTTTCCCTCTCTAAGGATTTCTTGTCTTCCCTCTGCATTTTGTAAAAAGTTGATGTAGGGTTTGAGGGATTTGTAATGGTCTGTAGATCATACAGTTCTAGAGACCAGAATACCACAAACTCCAGTCTGTCTGGCAACCCAAGCTAGTGCACAAATGTTTATATACATATGCTAATAATATAATTTTCACTATGTGGATATCCCAAACAAGACTGCAGCAATAGCCTATATGGAAGTTCTCCCAGATCACTTCCACTGATTATGGAATGTATTTTAGTGATGTGGGCATAAGTAATGCACAGACAATTGATGTGATGTTCTTCCTCTGGGAAGTTTGCATAAAATGGTAAAGACAGCATTAAGTTTCTGTTTATAGGTATAGGACTTTGTAGTGTACTTGTTTCGTTCAGGTAATAGAAGCTACACTGGGATCATTACAGTGATTAAAGAATCTATAAATTGTGATGATTAGCCTTATGTTTCCAGACTGTTAACAAAGTTTAAACGCTATGCTGAGTTCCTGCTTGGGCATCACTGTGGTGGTTTATCATAACTATTACAATAAGCATGTTTGTAAAAACAATCTCTAAGTGCTAACAAAATAAAAATATTTACTATTACAGAAGAAAAAGTATGTCAGCCATTTGAAAATTCTCCCTTGTTTTATTAGGGCATTGTTCTAAGACAATTAACTGAGTGAGACTGCATATATATTAAATAGTTTAATGTATTTAACAGCAGAAAAAACTTTGCAACAAGTTTGAAGAAAAGATTCCAAAATTATTTATTGTATCACTACAAATTAAAATTAAAATTTTTTTCCTGTTAATATTTTGGTTATTATTGTTATTATTATCTAAATCAAGACTGACTGTTAAAAAGAAACATAAGCACATTTCTCTTTAAACCAGCAGCAAAACAGGATTTTAAAAATTAACAATAAATATTAATCTAGTTATGTATTCTTTCTGACAAAATCTTAAAATAATATCAAATTAGGTATTTACTTATTTATCGTTACAATTTTGGGTGGTGAATAGCATAAGATTTTTCCTTTGTAATGGTGGAAGTACTGTACAATATTTAGTCACACTTGCTATGAAAAGTATTTCATCATCTAATAAATAAATTAATCAAATTCAAATGATCGTAACATGACACTATGCAATGAGTGGTTACATGTGCATCGGGAATATTTTGTGTTGGATTTCAAATATCTTGTGAGATTATTGTTGACACAAGCTGAGTAGAAAAGCTTGTAAAAAACAAAATAAAGAAACTACAAAAGTGTCCTCTTTCTCCGGTTACTTAACATCATAATGTTTTATAAAACAGAATGAAAGATACATATAACTATGATGAAATATTCTAAAAAAAATAAACAAAACCAGCCCATCTAATGTTATCTTTTTTTAAAAAAAATACTGTTATTTTATGACAGAAGTAGCTACCCTGTTGCTCTAACTCTCATGGAAAGGAATGATGGGACATGTGTGTACAACAGAACACTCTTCCCCTTATGATGGTACTTATGGGTAAATTCTCAGAATGGGGAAGGGTGCTGCATGTGCTTTTAACACACTACAGAGTCTAAGCACCCACATTGTCATTCTCATGGCTGCCTTCCTGTCAGCCAGATTATTGTCCTTGACATGTAAAGAGAAAAGTGTTTAATGAATGTTTGCTACCTCGAATTTTAGTGCAGAGATGAAGGGAGATTTTTAGATGTGGTTTGCATATTGAAGTAAACATTTTGGAGCTATGGCAGTCTTTTCAATATCCAACCCAATATAGGCATGGACAAGTGGTTTCTCAAAGAACTATGCTAAAAAATATATGATAATTTCTACTGGTCAGGTTTCAAATGAATAATGTGGTAACTTGTGAGTTAATAAATGTGAAAGGTATTCTACTCAGAATCTTTAAAGATCTTTTATTGAAATACATGGTTCATCATCCTTAGTATTACTTTAGCAATGTCAAGGGAGAACCGTAGTACTGCTGTACTCCACTAATGTTACTGTAGTTTGGGTTTTGGTTTGTTTTTTTTTTTTTTCTGGAGGAGTTTCATTTTTTCAGCATTTATGTATCTATCTGAAGCTACAGAAGTGTGAACGCATATAAACAGACTTGTGTGTTAGTATTGAGGCAGGCCTTGTTAAAATAAGAACCTGACCTCAGTGCTGGGGAAGATTATGGAGTGGTTCATATTGAGAATGCTCAACAGGCATGTGCAGATCAAGCAGGGGATCAGGCCCAGCCAGCATGGGTTCATGAAAGGCAGGTCCTGCTTGACCAACCTGATCTCCCTCTATGACCTCGTGACCCACCTGGTGGATGATGGAAAGGCTGTGGATGTCATCTACCTAGACTTCAGTAAAGCCTTTGACACAGTCTCCCACAGCATTCTCCTTGGGAATCTGGTGACTCATGGCCTAGGCAGATGTATTCTTTGCTCGGTAAAAAACTGGTTGGGTGGCCAAGGCCAGAGAGTAGTGGTGAATGGAGTTAAGTCCAGTTGGTGGCCAGTCACAAGCGGTGTTCCCCAGGGCTCAGTTTTGGGGCCAGCCTTGTTTAATATCTTTATTCATGATCTGGATGAGGGGATTGAGTGCACCCTCAGTAAGTTTGCAGATGACACCAAGTTGGGTGGGAGTGTCAACCTGCTTGAAGGTAGGAAGGCCCTGCAGAGGGACCTGGACAGGCTGGATCAATGCACCGAGGCCAACTGTATGAGGTTCAACAAGGCCAAATGCCAGGTCCTGCACTTGGGTCACAAGAACCCCATGCAACGCTACAGGCTTGTGGAAGAGTGGCTGGAAAGCTGCCTGGCAGAAAAGGACCTGGAGGTGTTGGTCGACAGCCAGCTGAACATGAGCCAGCAGTGTGCCCAGGTGGCCAAGAAGGCCAACAGCATCCTGCCTTGTATCAGGAATGGTGTGGCCAGCAGGAGCAGGGAGGTGAATGTCCCCCTGTACTCAGTGCTGGTGAGGCCACACCTGGAATCCTGTGTCCAGTTTTGGGCCCCTCACTACAAGAAAGACATTGAGGTGCTGGAGCGTGTCCAGAGAAGGGCAACAAAGCTGGTGAAGGGTCTGGAGCACAGGCCTTATGAGGAGCGGCTGAGGGAACTGGGGTTGTTTAGCCTGGAGAAGAGGAGGCTGAGGGGAGACCTTATTGCTCTCTACAACTCCCTGAAAGGAGGTTGTAGTGAGGTGGGTGTTGGTCTCTTCTCCCAAGTAGATAATGATAGGACAAGAGGAAATGGGCTCAAGCTGCACCAGGGGAGGTTTAAATCGGATATTTGGAAAAATGTCTTCACGGAAAGAGCGATAAAAAGTGGAAATCCGTATTTCCCACCAGTTTAGCTTGTGCAGCTGAGTAATGTAAACAATACGTTTGAGAATACACAGATATAGATGTTTTTTCTGAATATCATATACCGAGAAATGTGAACAGTTATGTTGATGTTAAAAACCATAATTTTTGCCATGGATACATAGTACCTTGCAATAAAAGCTAGATGAATTGTAGCACACAGCAGTCAAATAACTTTATAAGCAAGTACATATCATTGAATCATAGAATCATAGAATGGTTTGGGTTGGAAGGAACTTTAAAGATCATCTAGTTCCAAACCCTCTGCCATGAGCAAAGATATATTCCACTAGATCAGGTTGCTCAAAGCCCCACCTACGCTGGAGCTGAACATTTCCGGGGCGCAGGGGGGGGCATCCACAGCTTCTCCAGGCAAACTGTTCCAGTGTCTCACCACCCTCACAGCAAAGAATTTCTTCCTACAATCTACTCTAAATCTATCCTCTTTCAGTTTAAAACCATTACCCCTTGTCCTACCACTACAACTCCCTGATGAAATCCCTCCCCATCTTTCCTGTAGGTGCCCTTTAAGTACTGGATGCCTGCTATAAGGTCTCCCCAGAGCCTTAGAATCATAGAATCATTTAGGTTGGAAAAGACCTTTAAGATCATCGAGTTCAGCTGTAAACCTAACACTGCCTAACAACCCAACACTAAACCATGTCCCTAAGTGCCACTTCTACACTTCTTTTAAATACCTCCAGGGATTCCCTGGGCAGCCTGTTCTAATGCTTGACAACCCTTTCTGTGAAGAAATTTTTCCTAATATCCAGTCTAAACCTCCCCTGGTGCAACTTGAGGATGTTTCCTCTTGTTCTATCACTTGTTACTTAGGAAAAAAGACAGACACCCACCTTGCTACAACCTCCTTTCAGGTAGTTGTAAGGAGCAATGAGGTCTCCCCTGAACCTCCTTGTCTCAAACCCCAGTTCCTGCAGCCACTCCTCATAAGACACTGCCAGCTCAAATTCAGCTGGCTGAATCCCATCCAGATCACCCTGTAGAACCTTCTTACCCTCAGGCAGATCAACATTCCTACCCAACCTGGTTTCATCTGCAAACTTACTGAGGGTGTACTTGGTCTCCTTATCCAGATCACTGATAAAGATATTAAACAGAACTGGCCACAAAACAGAGCCTTGGGGAACACCACTCATGACCGTCCGCCAACTGGATTTAACTCCTTTCATCAGAACTCTTTGGGCTCATCCAGCCATTTTTTTACTCAGCAAAGATTATGCCCATCCAAGACATGAACAGCCAGTTTCTCCAGGTGAATGCTATGAGAGACAGTGTCAAAGGCTTTACTAAAGTCCAGGTAGATGACATCCACAGCCTTTCCCTCATCCACTAAGCGGGTCACCAGGTCATAGAAGGAGATCAGGTTGGTCAAGGAGGACTTGCCTTTCATAAACCCATGCTGGCTGGGCCTGATCCCCTGGTTGATCTGCACTTGCCTTCTCTTCTCTAGGCTAAACAATCCCAACTCTCTCAGCCTGGCCTCACAAGGGAGGTGCTCCAGCCCCCTGATCATCTTCATATATGTGTATACATACACACGCACCTCCCCCCACCCACCCACCCAAATTTTTCTGAATGTTTTAAGTCATATATAGAATTGAATCTTACTCTAAATACAAATACTGGAAAATAAGCAATAATATGGCATTCTATCTTTATTGTTTAGCCAAACTATTATCATAGAGGTAAAGCTTCAATTCTTGAATGTAAATGAGTATACTCACCTAGAGAAAACTATTTTTCTTTGTTTCGTTTAACAAAGCACTTCCATCTAAAACTGTTGAATGTAGAAAGAAGCAACAAAAAAAAATTCTAAATTTATCTCCAAAAGTAGAGATAAATTGTAAAAAATATAAGGCAACAATATTTTACATGAAATATCTCATATTAATCATGACCACTTTATTTTTGCTTGAATTTTGGTTTTGTTTGTTCTGTTGCTTGAAGCACCCATTTCGTGCCTCATAACTCATTTATCATTGTCTCTTTGGCAAGTAGTACAATACAGGTTTAATGGTATAAATTAAGTTGAAATATTTCAATATACATTTAGTGACTTAGTTACTAAGGTTTTTTTTTAATGTTTTCTTTTGCATGACTGTTGTTTTAAGCAGAAGTACCTGTACTGTTGGTCCAAAGTACAAGGTGCTCAGCCACTTGTATTTGTGATGTTTGCATATGGGACAGACATGGGGGCAAGAAGATTCCTTGAATAACTTTAATAACCTTGCAAGAGCAAGCAAAGTCTCCTCAAAAGTAGATGTGCATTGTAAAAAATTTATACATTTCCACTCGGAAGATCTACCAGTAAGTACTCTTTGGCAAAATGCCCAGCCTCCTCTGTGTAATTCACTGAGGAATACTTCTGTCTCACTCTGTAAATAAGCAGGTAAGATTAGATTTCACTGCTCAAAAGAGACAAAGAAGGTATCTTAATATAAACACATCTTTTTAACTGTCATTTGATAAGCATGCACTGAACTGGATCAAAACCCAGCTACTTTTCATTTGTACTAACAATGAGACGTGAAACCCCACGCAAATGGATATGACATGAAGCCTCTTACATTCTTATTAGTACTATTGTCCCCCAACTTACCCTCAGAGCCAAAATTTTAAAGGATAAGATTTTCTCCCAAGACATTTTGAAATACATTAAGTGAAGCACTCAGCTCCTCACTGACTGTCTCTTTAGTCTGTGAAAATAAAAGAATTCCAGATCTATCTTTTTGTTGCACTCTGGGCAAGTAATCAAACATGGTCTGCTGGGATATCAGCCTTTCAATTTGCTGGTTTGAGAATACGTATCATTTTCAAATAAGAAAATTATACCCTTCAGAAAGACTTTTCACTTTTTTAGAGAATGTTTCCAAACCTGCTCAAACATTTCTGTTTTCCAAATGCTCAAAACCTGCTTTGGTTTTCTTGTCAGTATGGTCTCTGATTTGCAAGTCAATAGAAAAGATATGAGGGATGTTGTTCGATTAACTGTGACCTTACCAATTAATCTAGGAATTATTTAGTAATGCAGGCTTTCACTCCTTTCCTTCTTCCTTTTTGAGAAAGACTACCCTCAGCCTGTGCTTAGGACCCATTAAACTTCTCCTCATATAAGGAAAAGGAAGCTGCATGCATGAGTTGTTAGAACACTCCTTGCTGTTTCTGTAAGACAATATTGTCTTAACCCTTTTCTGACTGCTATTAGGAAATTGCTTCATTTTGGAATTAGTATCTGATGCTTGCTAAATTGTTGGGTTGGATTTAGCATACAGTAAGTCCAGAATTTTCTGTGAGAAGACAAACAATCTCCTTATACCACTCAAAAATCAGTCTAAAACTCAGGGGAAAATTCCTCTCTAGTCTTAAGAAAATAATCCATCAATGCCATAGAATATCAAATAAGCAAGAAAAAAGCAAAATAAAACCCTGCATTCTGACCTTAACCAACAGGTAGAAGAATAAGTTATTAGTTCAGGGGTGAGAAATAGGCAAACATTAGCCATTATACAGCAAGTTCAACTCAATCCCCCAGTCATTCTCCATCACAGGTGATTTTCTCTCAGCCTTAAGGAGGAGCTGTTTCCAGAGTGATGACCATTTCTTTATAATTAGATAACTTTATCATTGTTTCCTTGTTCATTTCCCCCTCCATCATGTGAAGTTTCAGAAATCCAATCTAGATAGGAAAACAGCACGGAAGTTTTTAATGGATCTGCAACCACTTTTTTAGCTGATAGAAAATATAACAGACTCCACAGTCTAACCAATTTACTTGATACAAAAAATAGATAGTAGAGATACTAAATATAGATTTTCAGGGTCATCATCCATCCCCTAGAAGAATAGAAATAACAAATAAATGAAAGCTGTTAGACTACAGTAACTCTGAGGGCTTAATATATTCTGCAGTATTGTATCAATGCTGAAGCATTTCAGGAAAATAAATTAACACCCTAGTGAGTTATAAATATGTAGCTAGTACTGTTTTACACAGATCAAAATTAATTTTCATAAGCACTTTGACTTGAATAAAAGCACATGGCAAGATCCCCTGAAACTGTTTTTCCTTTGTGATATGATAATTTCCAGAATGTGGGGTTTGTGGATAGCTTTATGACAAACCTGGTGTTTCCTGACTATTAGTTATGCTTTTCATATGCCCTACTGGTGTCATGTTTTTGGCTCTACAGGAATGAGTTTGCTTTTGTGCAGGTGGTTGACATTGAAACTGCCCCAGAAGAATGTTTATGAGCCATGAAAACCATTGGGGGAAACTTAGCCTCTCTCAGCCGCAGACTGCTGACGACTTCTGGAAAATGAAATATGGAAAATGGGTGTCAACACCAAAAGTCAGGTCATGAATACATAAAAGGAAGATACTAACATCTTATAATCCCCATGAAATGATTACTACTTTGTGTAATCTCCAGTAAGGGGAAAACCCGCCAGCAATATTTATTAAGAGTCTGAAATTAACCTTGATATTTCTTCTTCAGAA
This sequence comes from Pelecanus crispus, assembly GCF_030463565.1. Taxonomy (NCBI): domain Eukaryota; kingdom Metazoa; phylum Chordata; class Aves; order Pelecaniformes; family Pelecanidae; genus Pelecanus; species Pelecanus crispus. The sequence goes on from NC_134643.1 coordinate 174,539,086, forward strand.
GTGTGTGTTCATATTGCTGTCTTCACAGCCAGCCATTTAACAGTCAGTACAAAGAACATTGTTATTTAGGCATCCCCAGTTTATTGTTTTCCAGAATCAAGGTAGTTTCAACTGAACACATAATTTATTCTTTAAGGAAAAAAAAAAAAAAATCAGGCTATTAAATTTCTGTATTTTATGTTAGATCATTTCAGAAATTCATAAATTAATTTTATCTTTCAGTCAACAAAGCAGAATATATGCAGAACTTGAACAAATACTTAGGTGGATAATAAACATACTTAATTATTTTTTTGACCTTAACTCAAATTGTATAAGTCACTGAAACCACTTCCAACAGAAGGGTTACACTAAGTCTTATTTTTTATAATTCATTTTTCCTAAAGGTTGTCAAAATGCATTAAATGGAATAAAAAGACTGTTTTCTTTTCCACATAACAATAGGTGAGCAAAAAGCTTGATAAGTACGGACTTAATTAAGAAGATATATCAAAGAATGAGAATTCAGCATTCCATTTTCTAGTGCTTACAATGCACTTCTGATTCTCTGATCGAGGATAATTTATCTTGCTCTATGTCATTCCCATCAGCAAAACACAACACACAATACTGTATTTAGCATTATATATTGGTTTTATACAGTCATGACAAAAAAGGCTGGAATGTAAAACTTCCCTTATAAGCTGAGTGGCCTTATGTTTAGCTTGGAGAATCATATTTTTCTCTCCCTATTTGTTTCCTGCAGCAGTCCGGAAACTTACAGTCTGATCATCTCAACAGCTCATCTTTAACAAAGAATAAAGATAGCAAAATGACATAAGTCAAAGCTTTCAGGAAATGGTTTTAAGTATTTGCAGTAAGACAAGAACCTCAGAACAAAGCTCTTTTGTTAAAGACGGATGACTCTTTTTGACAGCAGCATATTATAAAGAAAGGAGCCATAGCTGCTGGTTTTAAGGTCTTTAGTGTTATTGTGTGAAAAAACCACACTACTGCACTGTCCTTTCCAAGATATTCTATATTTCATGTTCCAAGTTTCTGGATGGTAGTGAACTCTAATGAGAAATAGAATTCATGGTGCTTGACACAGACCTAGTTCTCAGGATCCAGACTTGTAGAAGTACAGCATAGCCTCATTTCTGCCTATGTGTCAAGATTTTCTTCCACTAGAAACCTTAAATGAATCAGTGAGAAGAAAAGTGAGAAGAAAAGTGAGGAAAGAGCCTTAGGTGATGTCCTGCAGGCAGAACACAACCCAGCTATATGCCTGTGCTCCAGAACTGGTTGTTCTTCCCCCTTTCACAGCTGAGAAATGGCTGCTACAATTTAGGGAATTTTCTACCTCAGTTCTTGAATTAGGATGATTCTGGACATGTGTACTATGTAAAATTTAATTGTCTTAGATTTTTTTTGAGTTAAAAAGAGGAATCATCTAATAAGCTTAAGAATATCTAGAATTAGTTTCAAACCAAGATGCTTGAAGTTCAGGACTAAGGAGTATAAAATTTTGTTCTGGATCTCACATTTATGCATAAGAAGCAGTAGTTCTGCTACACTTCATCAAAATTTTCACTTTTTTCAATTATAAGAATATTATATCTAAAATAATCAAAAGGTTTTAATTATTACCTTCCCTTCCTTATAAGAAAAAAAAGCCAACCACACAGTTAACACTGTCCCTAGTCTCTTCACATGCACACACAAACAATGGCAAAACAAAAAGAAAAGAAAAATAGCATGAAAAAGATATCTTTGACTATTATTTTACATTACAATATTATATGATTGTCCTCCCTTCTTTATTGCACCTTTAATACATCTTTTCAAATCTTGTGATAATATTTTTACTCATAGGTTGAAATCATTGTATTCAGAATCCTGAACCTTACGTAACTTTTATAAAGTTTTACAGTGGAGAATTCATATTCCACTTTTTGATTTATGATTCCATTTGTTTTCTTGATGTTAATACAGCAATGTGCCTAGAATAAACATGATTCATGTTTGACTGAACAAATGGTACTCATGTTTGGGAATCTAAGTCTACCCTGAGAGACAAATCTAAATATTAAGCTATAGCATCATTGCTTCTGTCTACATGTAAACAAGACAGAGGCACTCTTCACAGTGCCTTGGTCCCTATTGTCTAAAATCTGAGCCAAGGGGAACCTGGTCCTCACTTCCATCATGCATCACTATGTTTCGTTTGCTTTCCTGCAGAAACTGAGCAGTTGGGGATGAAGTTGAGATGTGACTGGAAGTTGTTTCTGGACCTGTGAAATGCTCCCAGACTACCCTCTTCCCACTGGCATCTAATAGCTTCTTTGTCCTAATGATGTATGCAGTAGCTATTTCTTACTTATACCAGATACAGCAGCTTTAAAGGAGATAGTAACTGTATAATAGTGATTTAGAGTAGTCATTAGTTTTATGGATGACTGGGATCAAAATACCTATATTGTAAACTATTTAGACAGTGGTTTTTCACATTTTCTCACTTATTTCTCTTATTCTTCAGAAGTATTTCATTTTATTCTGAAGAATTTTCAAAATCTTGACTTTTTGATTAAATACAATTCTATTTTTACAGCCATTCTTAATACTGGAACTGGTTAATGCAGATGAAAGCTACATTTTAAACGTATTTTTGTTGTACTCTTTATTTCTACTTTTCAAAATATGGCTTTATATCTTCATTACTCTGTAAATTACTGTAGTGAATACATTTTCTTTTATACAGAATCCATCTGCTGTGTTTGAAGTAGCTTAATTTAGTCTTGATAACAGAGTTATAACCAGTTTTCAAAAGTTTCTATCTACATCATTTTAAAAAGTTGGTTTAGATTGCAGGCAGCTGCAGCATGGGAAACAGTAATGAGGCGGGGCCTTTCACTAGACACTCCTGGAGATGTAACATTAGTCTTGTACTGATGACTGTGATTTCCCCTGGGGTGTGTCATGACAACTGCTGTGGGGTTATACTCCACAGAAAAATAAGTAGCAATGGTAAGAGAGGAGCACTGAGCATTCTTCTGTGTCCTCTTGGCTGCTCTACATCTTTGGCCTTCATAACATGATAACTTCCACTTCCTAGCATTTAAAGCATGTTGTCAAGACAGCTGATTGGAACAGTATTTCATTAGAGAATATAATTTACATTAACCACTCTTTGTTACAATAAGTGATTCTATTTTTTTGGGTTTTTTTAATTGCCACACTTTAGTTGATTTACTGTTTGGATTCCATAGGTTCATTTCATTTGTTGGACAAACCCTACTTTTAAAATCTACCCTGTGTGGAATCTTGTGTGCTCCTTTGAGTAGATTTCTAAAATACAGCTGAAAAAAAGTCAAATAATTACATTGATATTCCTTCAGAAAACCAGAATACTTACTCAAATTTAGTTAGTTTAATTGTGGAAGATAAGGAAAGGGTCTGCAGGGTTTAAATAATAAGGAGGAGGAAATGGAAAGGCTGAGGGGTATCAGGGAGTGTGAGAGGGAGAAAGATTGGTGGAGCTGCACCCGACCGTCCCTGGGGCCAGGGCAGCAGGCGGAGGCCCCACAAGGAGTGGAGGATCCCCTGCCCCCTTGCCAGCAAGCAGAAGGAGGGGATCCAAGAGATGAGGGGGAATGAAAACAGGTCCCTGCCCGGGGAGGCAGGCGAATCCCCTCCCGGCCTCCCTCACCTTCCCAGCTGCCCCTACACAACAGATACGGGGCTCTGGGAGTTGAGGGCCAGGCAAGCGGGGAGGGAGGAGAAGGTGAAGGTCCAGCCAGGGGGTGCCGAGGGCCAGTCAGTCACCCCCACGGATTACGACTGCCCCTGTTAAGAAAAAAAGGAGGGTAATTGTGGTGGGTGATTCCATCCTGTGGGGAACTGAGGGTCCAGCCTGCCAACCAGGCCCATCCCACAGGGAAGTCTGCTGCTTCCCTGGGGCCTGGGTTAGGGACATTACTAAGAACTCACCAATATGGTATGCCCTCTGATTATTACCCGCTGTTGGTTATGAATGTTGGTAGTGATGATGTTGTGGACGGAAGTCCTAAAGTGATCAAAAGGGACTTCAGGGCACAGGGGCAATTTGTTGAAGCATCAGGAGTGCAGGTAGTGTTTTCCTTAATCCCATCAATGGCAGGGAAGAATGCTGAAAGGAACAGGAAAGCTCACCTGATTAACAGGAGGCTCAGAGGCTGGTGCCATAGGTGGAATTTTGGTTTTTTCAGTCATGGGGAGGTTTACACAGCACCAGGCCTGCTGGCAGCAGATGGAGATCAGCTGTCTCCAAAGGGGAAAAGGATTCTAGCCTATGAGTTGGCGGGACTCATTGAGAGGGCTTTAATCTAGGTTCAAAGGCGGAAGGGGATATAACCAGGCTCACTACAGAGGAGACGAAGGGCGGCATGGCAACACTGGGGGCGAAATTGATAGCCCAGCTCAAGTGTATCTACACCAATGCATGTGGCATGGGCAACAGACAGGAGGAGCTGGAAGTCCTTGTGCAGCAGGATAGCTACGGCTTAGTCGCCATCACAGAAACATGGTGGGATGACTTTCATGGCTGGAGTGCTGCACTGGATGACTATAAGCTTTTCAGAAGGGATAGGCATGGAAGGAGAGGCTGCGGGGTGGCTCTGTATGTTAGGGAGTGTTTCAATTGTATAGAGCTCAACAGTGATGATGATAAGGTCGAGTGCTTATGGGTAAGGATGAGGGGGAAGGCCAACAAGGCAGATATCCTGTTGGGAGTCTGCTATAGACCACCCAACCAGGAGGTAGAGGTAGATGAAGCATTCTGTAAGCAGCAGGCAGAAGTCTCACAATTGCTAGCGTTTGTTCTCATGGGGGACTTCAACTTGCCAGACATCTGCTGGAAATGCAACACAGCAGAGAGGCAACAGTCTAGGAAGTTCCTAGAATGTGTGGAAGATAACTTCCTGACGCAGCTGGTAAGTGAGCCTACCAGGGGAGGTGCCTCACTTGACCTGCTGTTTACACACAGAGAAGGACTGGTGGGAGATGTCGTGGTCAGAGGCCATCTTGGGCTCAGCAACCATGATATGATAGAGTTTTCATTTCTTGGCGATGTAAAGAGGAGGGGTAGCAACACGGTTAGCATGGACTTCCAGAGGGCAGACTTTGACCTGTTCAGGATGCTGGTTGGGAAAGTCCCTTGGGAGACAGTCCTGAAAGGCAAAGGGGTCCAGGAAGTCTGGGCCTTCTTCAAGAAGGAAGTCTTAAGGGTGCAGGAGAGGGCTGTCCCCATGTGCCGTAAGATGAACCGGCAGGGAAGATGACCGGCCTGGCTGAATAGGGAACTTTTGTTGGGACTCAGGGAAAAAGGAGAGTCTACGGCCTTTGGAAGAAGGGTCAGGCAACTCAGGAAGAGTACAGGGATCTTGTTAGGTCATGCAGGGAGGAAATTAGAAAGGCAAAAGCCCATCTAGAAATCAATCTGGCCACCGTCATAAAAGATAATAAAAAAAGTTTTTACAAGTACATCAACAACAAAAAAAGAGCCAAGTTGAATCTCCATCCTTTGCTGGATGTGGGGGGGAACATTGTCACCAAGGATGATGACAAGGCTGAGGTACTTAACGTCTTCTTTGCCTCTGTGTTTAATAGCCAGGAGGTTATCCCCAGGGTATTCAGCCCCTTGAGCTGGAAGACAGAGACAGAGAGCAGAATGCAGCCCCCATAGTCCAGGAGGAAACAGTTAATGACCTGCTATGCCACCTGGACGTTCACAAGTCTATGGGGCCAGATGGGATCCACCTCAGAGTACTGAGGGAACTGGCGGAGGAGCTTGCCAAACCATGCTCCATCATCTACCAGCAGTCCTGGTTAACAGGGGAGGTCCCTGATGACTGGAGGTTTGCCAATGTGACACCGATCTACAGGAAGGGCCGGAAGGAGGATCCGGGGAACTACAGGCCTGTCAGCCTGACCTTGGTGCTGGGAAAGATTATGGAGCAGTTCGTATTGAGTGTGCTCAACAGGCAAGTGCAGGTCAACCAGGGGATCAGGCCCAGCCAGCATGGGTTCATGAAAGGCAGGTCCTGCTTGACCAAACTCATCTCCTTCTATGACCTGGTGACCCGCCTGGTGGATGAAGGAAAGGCTGTGGATGTCATCTACTTTGACTTCAGCAAAGCTTTGCACACAATCTGCGACAACCTTATCCTTGGGAAACTGGTGGCTCATGGTTTGGACAGGTGTAGTCTTCGCTGGGTAAAAAATTGGTTGGGTGTCCGAGCCCAGAGAGTTGTGGTGAATGGAGTTAGGTCCAGCTGGCGGCCAGTCATGAACAGTGTTTCCCAGGGCTCAGTTTTGGGGCCAGTCTTGTTTAATAACTTTATCAATGATCTGGATGAGGGGATTGAGTGCACCCTCAGTAAGTTTGCAGATGACACCAAGTTAGGTGGGAGTTTCGATCTGCTGGAGGGTAGGATGGCCCTGCAGAGGGACCTGGACAGGCTGGACCGATGGGCCGAGGCCAACTGTATGAGGTTTAACAAGGCCAAGTGCCAGGTCCTGCACTTGGGTCACAACAATCTCATGCAGCGCTACAGGCTTGTAGAAGAGTGGCTGGAAAGCTGCCTGGCGGAAAAGGACCTGGGGGTGTTGGTCGACAGCCGGCTGAACATGAGCCAGCAGCGTGCCTAGGTGGCCAAGAAGGCCAACAGCATCCTGGCTTGTATCAGGAATAGTGTGGCCAGCAGGAGCAGGGAGGTGATTGTCCCCCTGTACTCAGTGCTGGTGAGGCCGCACCTGGAATACTGTGTCCAGTTTTGGGCCCCTCACTACAAGAAAGACATTGAGGTGCTGGAGCATGTCCAGAGAAGGGCAACAAGGCTGGTGAAGGGTCTGGAGCACAGGCCTTATGAGGAGCAGCTGAGGGAACTGGGGTTGTTTAGTGTGGAGAAGAGGAGGCTGAGGGGAGACCTTATTGCTCTCTACAACTCCCTGAAAGGAGGTTGTAGTGAGGTGGGTGTTGGTCTCTTCTCCCAAGTAGTTAGCGATAAGACAAGAGGAAATGGGCTCAAGCTGCGCCAGAGGAGATTTAGATTGGATATTAGGAAAGATTTCTTCACAGAAAGGGTAGTCAAGCATTGGAAGAGGCTGCCCAGAGAGGTGGTGGAGTCACCATCCCTGGAAGTGTTAAAAAAATGGGTAGACGCAGCACTTTGGGATGTATTTTAGTGGTCATGGTGGTGTTGGGTTGATGATTGGACTGATGATCTTAGAGGTCCTTTCCAATCTTAATGATTCCTAGATTTTACTTTCATTAAAAATAATCCATCCACCAAGCCAGGAAACACGAAATTGCTACTCTACCCTTAATTGGTTTAGTGGTGGACTAACCTAACTAAAGTTAAGTTAATGGTTGGACTGGATGATCTTAAAGGTCTTTTCCAACCTAAATGATTCTGTGTTTCTATGATTCTATAAACATCTTTATAAGGAAACTCTTATAATTTTAAGCACACAAAATAAACTTTATGAACAAGACAGGTACTAGGGTTTTTTATATTCTGTTTGTGCCGATAACATATACTTTCCAAGGGAAAAAAAAAAATGCCCTTGTTTAACACTTATATGAGCAGAGTTTAAAACAAATTTAGCTAGAAAGACACCCCAGGAGTGAGAATGAAAAACACCTAGTAATTTATGTAAGGAACACATCATGGGGGGCATACTTGCTATCAATTAACATAAATGTTTAGCCTGAGAAAAACAAAAATGTCAAGGCCATTCATTACAAGTGCTGTTTGCAACAGAAAGGGATATTCATATGATTTGTGGTGTAGCTTGTCTGCAATATATCTAAAGAATGTCATTTTTTTCCTTAATTATCAGCCATGAAATACTATGCTTTCAATTCCCTGAATATGTATTCAATTAGAGTTCCACATCTTAACTAAACTTCTAAATTATATTTGTTTAACATTTTATTTTGCAAGAAATACAACAGTATATGGCAATTTTGTGTAGCACAACACGTGACTAGAGAGTTCTGGGTTAAATAAATAAAAAGTAAATGTGTGTACACAGTGTACAGAGTTGTAGTCTATACATATTCCTCAGTAATTTGTCCATTTTGTTAAATACAACCAAACTGCTAGATTCCTTTTCTTTTTCCCTTCATAATTACATTAAAAAATTCATCATAACAGAAAGGCATAGATTTCAAGGCAATTTTTTTTTTTTCTTGATATCTATCTTGAGTTTACTTGGAAAAATATCCTTAAAGTCAATAAGAAGTTGCAGAAAATAATTTCTGGTTCCTACATATAGTCATTTTAATTAATTTCCCTTTATAAATTGATGTATTAAGTAACTTATCTGGTGTTAAGAAGAGATTGATCCACAGCTCAAGCTCTTTTCTACAGTAAAGAAAAAGACAGGGTTGTATTCAATAGTGTGAACTAATCCACAAACAAGAAGATCTTCGTTATGCTTCAGGGGACATCTTAGTCTGTGGTTAAAAAACAATATGAGACGGTACTCTCCTGACACTAGGATAGGATCTTTGCCTCAGGGTTTTTGCAAAAATCTATTTAGTATGTGTTCATAAAATGAAGAACATAAAATGACTTTTTTTTGTATTTCTGTAAATTAATTACAAAGTAGATTACCCCAACAATAATCACTGACTTTTTCTCTTAATCATCTTCAAGGTTTTCAATGTCTCTTTTTTTAATTGGTTAAAAACCAAAAAAAATTGAAAAAATGCATTATGAAAAAAAAAGTTTTAATTCTATGGAGTTTCATTATACCATATATTTGTGTATATATGGCATATATAAACAAGATCTTATTGTTTTATATGAATGGATGAAATGTATGCGTATATGGTGTATATAAATAAGACCATATTGTTTAATATTAATCCAAATAAATAAGAGAAAAAATATTCCTGTTTCCCACACATCAGACCTTTATGTTGAAACACATCTCCTTTAAAGACTTTTTTTAAAGCAAACTGTCTGCAGAAGAGAATTATGCACTAAAACATACTTCTTGCTAACTGCTAAAATGATCTCAGTCAAGGATCAAATCTGTCAACTCAGGAACCAATACTGGCTCATTTTCAGTAAACGCGTATAACTCTTGTACTTGCTCTTATTTGATATTAAATGGAAAAGTTCAGAGTACTTATCTGTCCACAGTATTTCATAGGCTATGCATTTAGAATTTTAAGTGAGTGTGGTTTTAATGGATATCAATAATCTTGTTGCAGTTCACAGAGAATCTGCATGTCTTACTCTTGCTTCCTTTCTATCTGTCTGACAGATATGAAGGTGGTCATTTTCTGCATTTAAAGTAACAAAAAGGCAATCTTATTAGTGACCATCATTAGCCAATAGAGAATTCAAAATTAAAAATAAGAAGATGGAGATCTACAAGGACATGCCTTAAGGAGTTTCTTGAAATGCATTCATTTATGTTTGTCTTCAATTACAGTGGTCTCTATTTACTAGGATGACACATGCATAGAGGGTTTTAATCTGAGAACTCGGATGACTCCTTTCATTCAGAGAAGACAGAGACATGCTAAGATATTACAAAACAGTGAAGGTCCCAAGATAGGATAAGAGAGTAATTGACTGAAAATTTGAGAAAAAGTCAGGGAAGAGTTTAAATTGTTTGGCTTTGAATATGTTGTATTTATGTTCATTTGGCTCTTCATTTCAGCAAATGGTCAGGTAAATTGTTAGTTTTGAATGCAGTGATGACCTAGCTGTTATAAGAAGCTTGGTAGAGAATGGCTTATCAAGTCACATAACTGAATAAAACAATGTATTAGGCAAAGTGTAAATTGAAAGATCTTGCTGAGAGAAAATACAAGCGAACCATTTGACGCAATTTATTCAGTTTGTTGGCTGGGTAAGGACATTCAGTCTTAAATGAAGGTGCCTGAAATGAAGTTCTCTGACATCTCCTGAATTTAACTCAGGTCATATTGCTTATCTTTGTATCTATGTAGGATATAGTGGTATTATTGTGGCAATGTTATGAGTAGGTTTATTCACACTGCTGTTGGGTTTTGACTCCTTCTCCTCCCTGCCTCCACCCCGATGATTTTCTGTACACGAGAACTATGGGTCAAGAATGCATTTTCACAAAACCTGAAAATTCTAAATGAAATAAAAGCTGAAAGAATCTTTCTGAAGTCTAATGAAAAAAAACTCTACAATGTCTAACACTCAGCATTTTTTTCTTCATCTCTCTGTGAAGTAGGAAGTTAACATATTCCTCTTTTTTATATGTATTATTACTAATGTAGATCTGGAGGAACATATTGTTCTTGGTCCCTTGATAATTATCTCTCATTTGTGCCTTGGCCTCTTTACTTTGTCCATTTGTGTTTTCAAGATGCACGTGCCACAGGTTCTGTATATTTTCTTTTTGAGATTGTAAATAATGAAGAATCTGCAATTCAGCCTTGTTGGTATCTTACTTAGCAGAACCTGAGGGTAATATTTTGAATTCCAAACCTTTCTTCCTTTTTATCCTTCCTTTCCTTACTAAACCCACTATGAGATAAAGCTAGGGAAAAGCTCAGCACACTTTCTGTCTGCTTGAAATTGTTTGAGAAGAGCTGGTTCCCATTTTTTCTGGATTAACACAATCAAGAGAACTTCCTTCACTGTGTGGAGCATTGCTAACTCCCCAGCTGTATCAGCCCCATGAAGATGACCTCACTCAGCACCTAGGTCAGCTCCATCATTTGCCTCATGTCAGCAGACAGATTTTTTTTTTTTAAATTATAATAATTTTAATAATACCTGGTTATGTTTTTGATTTCTTGCATTTGTCTACACCTCAGTCAAACAGCATAGATTCCTATTTTTCTCACTCAGATGATTTAAAGAAGGGCATATATTTCCAGTGCAGACTTTGTTATAGCCTTCCTGATTTTTTTAATTCAAACAACCTGCAACTCATTCTCATGCAGTTCCTTCATATTGATTTGAATGAAATACAGAAAAGCCTTATGTTTAAGACTCCGTTGATTTGCTAGCTTGCTTGGGTTTTTTGTTGTTGTTCTGGTTTTGTTCCACTTCCCACCCCCCCCGCCCCGCTCCATAATTCCCATACCAAACCTTGTTCATTATGAATACAGAAATTTTTTACATAGTATCAGTTCAAGTTAAGCTACCTAATAGGACTAATATTATATATATTAATCTCTAAAAACTACTACAAAATTGGATTTTTTCCCTTGTTGCCCCATGTGAGTTTGCTATTTTGTATTTCTATCTCTGGAGCCTCAGCACCATACTCATTTTCAAGAGTTAGAAAGATCCTAACTTGCTTATTTAGAAAGTAGAACAGCCATCACTATCTTTCTTGCATGAAATCAACCAAAGATGTCAGAAAATTCCCTAGGGGAATTCCCTAGCCACACAAATCCAATAAGCAAAAGCAAGTAGTTTTCTGTTCTACAGTCAGTTCTGTTGAAGCTGCTAAAATTTGCAGGAAATAATTCACCATCCCTTGTAGAAGAAAGAGTAAACAAAAGACATGATTCTGTAGATCCACAACTAGGGTGGTTCCTCAGAGGTGGCTTCTGTGCTCCACTCCATGGAATTTTAATGTAAAATACCTCACAGTCCTTGGAGCAGTGACTAGAATCTAGATCTCCTACAGTGAGTGCTGCTTGCTGGAATACATAATTACACTGCTTCTTGGTTTACCTAATTTATTTTTTTAATTTTTATTTTATTTTAAAGAATAGAAGGGGCATTCAATAGGAGGGGTATTCAGCCTCAGCTGAGCTTGAGCTCTATCAAGGTCATAAAATAATTGAATTTCGGAGTCCCTCTTTTCATATTTATTATATACTATCATACATAATCCTACAGTATAATAGATATAAGAAGACATGACTCTTTTTCCCATATTCAGTTTAATTAAGCAAAATAAACTAAGGAAAATGTTACATTAGAATATATGAACAGTCAAGTACACTTAAGTGTAGTTCTGACAAGCCAAACGATTATTCATATATTTTAAAACTAGAGTTTTCTTAAGAAAATGTATGCAAGAAATTGGCATGGGATTGCTTTAGAAGTTGTAAACTTGACAGTAATCTCAAAGGTTAGAAATGCTATTTCCTTCAGGGGGTTCAGAACTGTGTTAGATGATGTTGTAGATCTATGTGCTCATTTAAATCAAATATAGCATAGGAGGGAGGGTAGAAGAGTAACAAGGGAATATTTCAAGAGAATTTGGAAACTTCTGATGCAAATGAAAACAGACTGCTCAAAGTGACTCATTAAAAGTTCTCAGTAGAGGCATGCCATGAGCCACGATCTTGGGATCACAATTCTGTTGTTTATCAAGATATACAGTTTTATAGTTGGCTTAAGACATGCCACTGACAGCTCTCTTTTTAAACATTTTCACTTGTCTTTGTTAATACTTTTGATAAGTGAACAATTTCTACAATAATATTTTTAGAATTGCTTCTTACTTTGTCTCTTTTGACAAAGCCTGAAGCTACACACATAAACAATCAAAGACGTGGTCCTAGATTGTCACATTTTGTTTGTTCTTTCTCTAGGCCTTTTATAAGAAAGAATGCATCAATCAAAACACTACATTCCCCTTTTCTTTTTTAATCCAGACTATGTTTATTCTTGTCCTTTTTTTGTCATCCAAAGTGGTACAACACACAGTTAATAATTGTATTTGATTTTATAAGGAAAAAAAAAAGAGGAAAGTAATTGGTTATATACCATAGATATTTTTTCTTAAAAGTCTCCAGTGTAGTTAACATAAAAATTAAACTTTCTTTTAAGAAATATAATCATTACAACATAATGTCTTGAATGAATCAAGAATATGTCATGTAAACCAAAGAGGAATGTATATATAACATGTCTGAAAAGTTAGTTTCTCTATCTTTTTCAATGTAGTCATCTGTTGGCTTTGTTTTAATTAAGTATATCCTGAATTTTGAAAGACAGATTCTACTGTTTATACTACAATTGAGTTGTAATGAGTTTCATGCATATATGGTCCTGACTCAAATGAGAGTGTTATACAACACATACGTAGGTTGTCCATGAATGTAGGTAGTCAAAGAGTTTGGTCTTAAGTCTAGGATAAAACTCAACCTGCAATAATAATATATACACAACTATTGATCCTGTCAGGCTATTTTCTAGTGTTAATATGTTGTAACTAACAGGAAGAGATCTCACTTTTTTGTCTCCTCTGCAAGGACATGCTGACTGTATATTTCAAGCTTCTGCACTTTGAGACTGACTGGCCATACAAGATGAAGACCATGATTTACATCAACTGAAGTGAGAACCCAGCTTCCATGCAAAAGAAAAAAAAAAAAAATCCAAACAAAACCAAACAAACAGGAAGTGGAATCCATATAGTATGGAATCCACTTTAATACATTACAAATCCTTTGGTATGGACTGCACACAGTCTAACGTTCCAGAGAGTTTCCTGGGGTTACAGAATTTATCTTTAGTGTTCAAGATCACATCTTGCAGAGATAAAACTAGGATCTGCTATTCACTTTAACATTGAGTAACACCTTACTCAATTATTTTACTGATTTAAAAGGTGTGAAAAATTACTTTCCAAACTAGATTCAATCTGCACAATAATGCCAGTCAACTAATATTTGCTTTACGATCAAGGTTAAAACACTTGTAAGGGTCAATTCTGTAGTAAGAGGAAATGAACCATGTCTTAAATGTGCTTACTTATCCTTTGAAGCTTTACTAAAATAGATTTTTTTTTTAATTGTATACAAAGAGTGCAGACAAGTAGAGAGCATTTTTACATGAGAATCTCATCCTGATTGTCATGCAGTTCTTAAAAGTAAGCTAAGGAGATGTTATTTTGATAAGTCCATAAAAGGATAAATGCAATTAAAGGGACTGAAATAGTCACTGACAAGGAATAGCTATCACTAGCTCACTGTCAAAATGAAAGAATGATTCCAGTGGCATTTCACAAAGGTTTTCTTCCATATTATATTCCTACAAAATAAAGAATAATAAAAAAACCCACTATATAACATGGAATTCATGTATTTAGACAAAATACAGAAATTACGGGAAAATATAAATAAATATTTTCTGATAAGGTTTATTCTTGAGAAACAGTAATTCAGAAACATGGATTGGAGACTATCTGGAGATATAGTAGCTAGAAAGAACAGACTCTAGGGACTACAGTGGAGCAAGCACTGGAATGAGCTAATATCTTACTGTTGAAAACAAAGTCAAATATCATACCTGTGAGTATAAAATGAGCTGTTGTCTGTGAGACATATGATGTACATAATCATCCTATTATATATAGAACTGACAAGACCTTAGAAAAGTTTATTTTGGGAAACTATGTTCCAGAAAACTGTGGGCCAACAAAAAGTAGGATATATCATTATTGTATTATATGTGTATTGTGTATATATGTAATTGGTATAGACGGAAAGATTCTGGGAGTGGGGGGCATGGGAGATGTAAGCGAGGGCTCTATGAGAGGAGATCATGGGCTGCCCCATGCCAGACGCAGCCAGTTCCAGTTGGTTCCAAAATGGACCCACCACAGGACACAGTTGAGCAAAGCTGCTGGCAGGCCCAGGAAAATGTATTTAAGAAAGGGACAAAAGCTGCACAGGCAGTGAAGATTGAGGAAAAGTGAGAAATGACCTTGCAGACACCAATGTGAGAGAAGAAGGAGGGGGAGGATGTGTTCCAGGTGCTGGAGCATGTGTTTCCCTGCAGCCTGTGGAGAGGACCCCAAGTCAGAACAGTTGGGTATTTCCCGCTGCTCCCCCTCAAAAAAGTAGAAATTGGGGTTATTCAATGTAAAAGGAGAACAGTGGGGAGAGATGTGGAGAGAGAACAGTGGACCTTCAAATGTGTGTATATAGGTTGTAAGAAGGGAGGAAATTAACCATTTTCTAAATTTATGGTGAATGCAAGAAGCAATGGATTTAATTTGAACAAAAGCTGCAGAGTAAACATTAAAAAAAGAGAACTTTCTAAGCTATTGAAGGATCCTGTGGTGGTGCAGCCCCCCAGGCCACTCAGATCTCAGGGTAAGCCCCATTGTGCTCTTATCTTGGTCGCAAATATAGTGACTTGGGTATCAGACACTCCCTGGCCACACCAGGGCCATCTGCTGCCTGAATTGTGTATCAGAATGACTCAGCACAAATTGTGGTCAGAATGTAAAATACTGACCAAAGCCAATCATCTCAAGATCCTATAAACAGCGATCCAAAAGGGAGATCTTTTGAGCTCTCCAGGACCACAGCAGGCTGTGTGACCCCGTATCTCCCCCTGAGCTGGGACGCCTCTCAGGGTAGATTTCACAAGGATTGGAGGATTGTCTGTCAACAATTTTGCGAGGACTCAAAGGCCTGATTTCGTGAGGTTCACCCACCATCCCTTGATGAATGCCAGCACATAAAAGTGAGTAATTCATGAAACTCATGAAAAGGGAAATTTTAATCACAGGTCACCCTCTGTGTGTGTGTGCAAGTTGATTCAGAACTGTTTGTCTCTCTGCTTGTGTGTGCACGATTTGATTTAGAGCAGTTTGTCCGTCTGTCTGTATGTGTGAGATTTAATTTAAACCCCACCTGTGTGTGCAACCCTGCTGTAAGTTTTAGGTGACCCTTGCCATTCTCGAATCTTTAACTAAGTCACTATTTTGATTGTAACAAATTCCATTGAATCGCTCTGTTAAGTTGGCTGATGCTTAAGTGCTGTTAAGAATTGTACAACCTAATCCTGTGATCTATCTCAAAAACACTAGCAAATCCTAAACTGCTGCTAAACTAAAGCCATATTAAAAAAAATCATATTCTCAACAGATCCAGACTGGAATTCTATCTAGAACTATCTAGAAAATGTTAAGAATAGCAAAGGCATAATTGATTATGCATAAAGGCAGGAGGATGGGCTAAATCAACTCTGATGTCTCTTATAGCACTATTTAATTAGATCTTAAGATTTGAGAATTTATTCTGTTAAAGCCTACTGTCTATAAAATCTACCAGACTATTACAGGAATGTCTGTGAGCCTGGAAACACCTTAGCATAGAAATGTGTGGAGAGCGAAAGAATCTTAGTTATATTTTCAACCCTATCAAGTTACAAACTAAAAAGTTTCAGAGAACTTCAGAGGACAGGAAGCTTTTGCTATTTGTCTACTGGAGTATTTTAGGGGGTGGAATTCAGAGTAGAAGTCAAGCATATAGTACAGTAGATGCTATAAAATACATTGTGTGCAAGATGCTTCGATTTTAACCAAATGGCGCATCTATGGTTAGAACCTTCTATTTCTGCTTCACAATATGAAATATTCTGCAAACAATAGAAAATGTTTGCACCTCAACCCTTAGTTTAATATTGAAGACTTTTAATTTGTCCCAGTTTAACTACATACAGCTGATTCTTCTTTTCTGTACTAGTGATTTAACAATTGATGGTCATCAGCAGTGAACATTAATATGAGACTTATGTGCATATCTGACTATTGTTTAAAGACTAATTCTCCAAAGACATACTTGTAATAAACCTGCTTTCTAAATTTAATCTAAGCAATTTCATAAAGTTTGCATTAAGTGTACTTTCTAAGTACTTAGTCTCATTGCTGGAAAGGGTGATCAATGAGAAACCAGGACAATAATTAAAATTATGCCCAGAATAAAGTAACAGCAATACTCGAAAGAATTTCTTCAAGTTAATTTTTTCTCTAAATTCCTTAGTTATAGCAATGCATTGGTAAGTAGTATTAATTTAGCAGGAAAATCCTTTCCTCAAAAATACCTTTAATTTGACCTTTAATTCTAACTGCATAAACCTTAAGAGTTTTTGGCTGACATTGTCAGCAGGTTGAGGGAGGTGATCCTTACCCTCTCTACAGCCCTTACGAGGCCACATCTGGAGTATTGTGTCCAGGTCTGGGTACCTCAGTACCAGAGAGTCATGGACAAACTAGTGAGCATTCAGTGGATGGCCAAAAAGGTGATTAAAGCACTGCAACATCTTTCATATGAGGAGTTGCTGAGGAGTTTGGGTTGTTTAGCTTGGAGAAGAGAATGCTTGAGGAGGATCTTGTTGATGTATATAAATACATGAAGTGGGGAGGCAATGAGGGAAGGGGAGCAATAGTGCCTACTGTTGTAATAGTGCCTACAGGACAACAGGCAATGGGCACAGATGCAAACAAATGAAATTCTATCTAAGCACAAGAAAATACTTTTTTATTCTGAAGGTAGTTAAACAGTGGAATAGGTTGCACAGAGCAGTTGAAGAATTTTCATGCTTGGAGATATTCAAAACCTGACTGGAAAGATCCCTGAGCAATCTGTTAGAGTTGTTACCAGTCTGAGCAGAGGGGCTGGACTAAATGATCTCCAGAGGTACTTTCCATCCTCAACTGTTCTGTGATTCTGTGATCACATTTCTCAGAATAAAGTGATACAAATGTTAGTGCAAAAGAAACTCACTAGACCTAGTTTTGCATGTAAAGAGTATTGCCAATATTTTTTCAATAGAAATGACACATTTTTTCAATAGAAACAACAACCATTTTAGCCCATGCCACAATATAAATTTTGCATCTCTCAATCCATGCTGCAGCATAAATGATTATTAAATCTTTACAGGTTGGCGCCATGAGAGTCAAAAATGCTTTCCTACTCATAGCATTGTTTATATAATGCTTTGACCAGTGTTTGAATGAACAGGATTTGATTTAGCCACCGGCTAAAATTTGCTGAAATTAAATGTAAGGGGAAACTGTAAATTAATGTCATCATTCATTATTTATTTATGCTAGTAATGAAAATAGTCTAATGTAAATTAAAAAAAAAAATGTTGGGATATAACACATAAAAAAGCATTTAGATCAATTAAAGGATCTTAAACTTTCATAGTCTATAATTAACCTGTAAGCCTAACTACTATTTTTTGTGAGTTTTTTTTTTTTTCTTTCACCTTAAGAAATTCAAAAGAGAGGATGTAGTTCAGTTTTGCTCAGGCTTATTGCAGCTAGACCTGATCAGCTAGCTAAAACCTTCCCAGCCTACTGGATGTGGCAAGTTAGTGCCATGGCAATTGGACAAAGAAATGTTTCAAAAAGATTATTGTGTTTAGCATTCCCTTTAGACCTAAGATCATCGCTCCCTCTTCAGCCTTCAACTGTTTTTAGGTTTTCTATGAGATCGTTATCTCTTTTCATTAATTGTACAGGGAACTTAAGAGTTAAACGTTATGTTTTGTATTCCCCTCTAGGGAACAGAGTCCAGCACTTTAATGTTTAGCAGAATTAAACTGATAGTTTAAATATAATCAGTTTAATAATTTATAGTATTTAGTCCTAAGTCAGTGCTATAGAAATCCTACATACTTGGAAAAAGAGGAAAAGCACGTTCAGTGAATATTGCTCTGCTTAAAACCATTATTTAAATCTAACATTTTGAATAACTGTACATGTTCCATACTTATTCATTAATTAATGTTGTCTTGGTATGATTACTGTGACTGGTTTTTGTTACAATCTAGAAGACTGAAAGAACTGAAAGAACAAAGGAAGGGATTTGTATATTATTGCAAACTCAGATGTTACTTATCTCAATCATCATTGCATATCATATCTCATAAAAACAACAGTGCTTTCAGAAAAGAGTAAGTTTTAGAATCACAGAATCATAGAATCATATAATGGTTTGGGTTGGAAGGGACCTTTAAAAACTATCTAGTCCAAACCCCCTGCTACAGGTAGGGGGATCTTTCACTAGATTACATTGCTCAAAGCCCCATCTAACCTGATCTTCAACACTTCCAGTGATGGGACATCCACTACTTCTCTGAGCAACCTGTTCCAGGGTCTCATCACCCTCATCTTAAAAATATTTCTTCCTTATATCCAGTCTAAATCTACCCTCTTTCCATTTAAAACCATTGCCTCTTGTCCCATCACTAGAGGTCTTGATAAAAAGTCTCCATCTTTCTTGTAAGCCCCCCTTTTATATATGGAAAGGCTGCAGTAAGGTCTCCCCAGAACCTTCTCTTCTCCAGGCTAAACAACCTCAACTCTCTCAGCCTTTCCTCATAGGAATGGTGTTCCCATCCTCTGACCATTTTCATGGCCCTCCTCTGAACCTGCTCCAACAGGTCCATGTCATTCTTGTGCCAGGGACCCCAGAGCTGGACACAATACTCCAGGTGGGGCCTCACCAGAGTGGAGTAGAGGGTGGAGAATCACTTCCCTCAAACTGTTGGTGACACTTCTTTTGATGCACCCAGGATATCGTTGGCTTTCTGGGCCGCAAGTGTACATTGCTGGCTCATATCTAATTTTCCCTCTGCCTGCATCCCAAGTCCTTCTCCGCAGGGCTGCTCTCAATCCATTCATCCCCCAGCCTGTATTGATGCTGGGGATTGCCCCAACCCAGGTACAGGACCTTGCACTTGGCCTTGTTGAACCTCATGAGGTTCACACAGGCCCACCTTTCCAGCTTGTCCAGATCCCTTTGGATGACATCTTATCTTTCTGGTATGTCAACTGCACCACTCAGCTTGGTGTCATCTGCAAACTTGCTGAGGGTGCATTCAATCTCACTGTTTATGGTGTTGATGAAGATATTAAATAGTATTGGTCCCAACACCGACCCTGGAGGGACACCACTCGACACTGGTTTCTGTTTGGACATTGAACCATTGACTGTAACTCTTTGGATGTGGCCATCTAGCCAGTTCCTTATCTATGTAACAGTCCGTCTGTTAAACCCATGTCTCTCAAATGTAATGGGGGACCATATCAAAGGCCTTGCAGAAAGCCTTTTAACAGCAAATTTATTACACTTTGTTGTGTTTAAACCAGTCTTGACAAATTGATGCCATACTATTAATTATCTTTTGTATTATTTATTATCTTTTATCTTACACAAAATGTATCTCAGAAGTAAAGGGTCAATACAAAAAACTCTACTAAACACTTTAGAAGTCACAGTTAGAAAAATACTTTGGGGATTCACAGGCAAGTAGCTTAAACATTTCACAAGAAAATTCTGTATTTTTTTTCATCATTCCCTCCTTTACTAATAACAAGACTTTTTATTTTCTTGAGGCAGATTAATTATCTTATTGCAACATTAGAAAAAGTTCATATATTGTGATCCCTCTCTGATCATATAATGGTCCTATTGTACTCAGGACAATACTGCTTATAATGCTAACTGGAGGCTTACTGGACATAGGAAAGGCAGATATTCTATTTATGTGGTAAACACCATTTTTCTGGATGCTCTATGTATTTAACATGTTGATTGCACAGTGCGTTCCCCACTTACTGCACATATTGGCTATCCTGCATACATATCACACAGTCCTTCTGCGTGTTCTGACACAGCCAAGAGACCTCTGAGTCTAATAAAGGTAGTGACTGAAAGAAAGGTATTAGTACAGACAAGAAAATATTTCTTTACCACTGCTTGATCCCAAATTGCCCCTTGAACAGAGTGCACTGTGTAAAATGGAACATCAATAGCTACATAGGCAACATATAGATTAACAGCCGTATGTTGGGCACATCTGAACCTAATCAGAACAAATTAGGACACAGCTGATGTATGTAACTTGTCTTTGCAGCTCTATCTGTGTTAGTAAACTACACACGCTCAAGATGTGGACTCAAGCATTGACAGGCTACAATATGTGAAATGCATTTGCTGTCTTGCTCCCTTGCACAGCTTCAGTCCATGACAACTAGCAATCCCTTAGGCAATATCCAAACACAGTTCTGGGAACTGCAGGGCCCAAGAATCATTCTCAAGACACCTCCTGTTCCATGAGTGGGGACAGAGAGAAGAATTAACTATATGAAAAAGAACTATCCTATGCCTCTTTCTGTCAAGGAACTTATCTGAACTCATATGAACAACATGGCCAGAGAGTTTTAAAAGCAAAATTTCACAGCACAAAGAAGAGACAGGTCTTTTTTATTGAAAGACACATTAGAGGTTGGCTTATGTCTTTGTTCATTAGAGTTTTTTGTCCTTTCATATGTAATCTTCCTCATTTAAATGTAAAGTTCAGGAAAGTAACCCTAAAACACAAAGTGAAAAAAAAAAAAGATAGTTCTTCTTTAGCAAAATTAAGGAGAAATGGACAAAGTAGTTGAACTAAAATAAGGTTTAATATTTTGCAGATGAAAGATAATTTTGGAGAAAAAAGGAGTGACTCCTCAGACATATCTTAGACAAAAAGATTCACAGGAAATGTAGTTAGATAATGAACTGGCTTTGAAGGAAACTGCAAGGCTGAAACTGTATTCTGAATTTCTAAGCTGGACAATGTAGTCAAAGATCCACAGTCATGTGGATCATCTGTGCATGAAAAGATAATTTTATCATTGCCTTCAAACTGGTTTGGGATTAAGTTCCAGAACAGATCCACTATTATTCTTTGAAGTGCTTTTGAGAAAACTCATTTAAGACAATGAGGAAACAGTGGGAACAAATTTGTAATTTAGACTATATGAAGATCTTAAGGTATAGAACTATTCTTTGGAACTATATTGGAATTCATAGTTACTGTCATGGAAGACTGGTACAAACAGCAAGACAAAAAAAACCCTGAAAACAGAATGTAGTGATAATATGCTTATCAGTGATATAAATCATAATGTCATTTCTGTCAGATATCTTGGAATTTCCTGGTCATATGAAACAGAATAATGGATCAATGACAAACCTCTTTAAACATCCAGCCTATGTGATAATTGCAGAGGAATGGAAAAGCTTGTCGTACTGCCTTCATTCCTGTAAGATTTTTAGGCTTCCATGTGCCAGGGGTAATGCTCCTGGGACACAATCCTCCAGAATGTGGCAGAAAGTAGGAAACCAATACCTTTTCCATAACATGGAAAGTGCAACTAAACAAATTTCTGCCAATGTGTCTCATAGTTTAAATATGTTTAAATTCATATTTCCAGTACAATAAAATGCATTCAAGTAGTAACTATTTTCATATGACTCCCTTAATCCTGCATTTCTTTTATTTTGTTTTTGCATGGCTATATTAACTATGAGAGTGCTACAAAAGTCATATCTGCTCTTACCCTAAAAGTTCCTTCACTCATTGACTATATTATTAGCAAAATGTGTATGTGTGTTTTCTTGGGCATTCAAATGATCTTTTTTTGCTTTTTTTATAAAACGTGAAAAACTGGTATTAAAGACCATTTATCCCATTTGTTTTATCAGATCTTTTTATCTTACATTTTGGGACTAAACTAATAATTTTAGTCTCCGTTCCCAAGGTGACAAAATACCTAGGTGCCTAATTTATATGTAACCTATATAGTCCTATTATGCTCACATTACTGTGAAGAGGTCTACGGCTTCACTTAGTTGTATGCATATATGTATCTAATGTTATTTGAAGTTCCCTATGCCATCCAGCCTGACATCCACCTTTGGTTCGAGAAAGGCATTGGTCCTGTGTCTTACTTGACAGCCCTGTTTCAGAAACATGTTACTAGGTTATTCTTCAGAGAGTCAAGGAAGTAAATCAGAATCCTGCTTTTAGATCCACGAATTTAGATGTTTGCAATTTATAGCTGAATGCCAAACATTATATTCAGGTTTTTCAGAATAATGCTTTTCTACTGATCTTCCAGCCTAATTTTGAAAGAAACATATAAAAAGTTAAAAAGCATCTCTGGCTTTCAGTGTAGCTGATACCGTATGTAGTGATCAACTCTCAGATTATAACTGAACTCTTTATTATTCCATGAGTGTATATGCCCTGTAACCTTCTAAATACTTGATGACCTCATGGTGCAACAAAATCAGGAAGAATCATCTGTAAAACATGATCTCAAGTAAAGCATGCATGTGGTAGACTGTAATTTACAGTGGATGGTAATATACATCGTGCTTCTGAAGTTCCCTTACCTCACATATCATAATAGTTTATTTGTTTTATGCCAACAGCTAGCATGTACTCAGAAGTAAGGATATTATGGGAAATTTATATTCCTAAGTTTTTTTCATTTACCTCTATGCCCTTGGAAAAAAGGAAGTGAGAACCACAAAGTTCTCACACAGTGTGAACAACAGTGAAACCCCAAGCACAACATTTGCTCTAAATTCCAAACTGAAGACAGTTCAGTTGATAATATATGATTATATTCCCTTAATAAGCAAACTGATCACATTCTCCAAAAATCAATCATAAAATTAATTCTAAATATCAGCTGTAACCCTCAAATGCCACATAATGGCTTGCTCAGTAGGTATTAATGCAATAGTTTAATAGTGCACAGATGTTAGCAACTTTAACAACAGAGGAAAGTAATTTTACATACATTAAAATCCTTTTGTGAAAGCATTATTGTAAGTGTACAATCAGTTGGCAACAACAAGCCATATGGTTTCTTTGCTGAATGAGAGTTTTACTGATGTAGAGCTTTAGTCACGCAGAATAATCTACATTAACATACATCATGTAGATATTAAAAAAAGGTGTTTAATATGGCCTGAGAAAAAAGGCAGGACTGTAACATTTTCACATAATTTATTTTCCAAAGCCACACAGAGACTGCTTGCTTGGAAATCCTACTTTAGGTAGCTGGAGTACCTTGTAAACTGCATGCACAATTAGGCATAAAGCTAAATGCTTATGGATATCACTTTATGAAAAAATAAAGGTTTTTGTTGTATTCTAGGACACAGTTGTATAGATTTTTTTCTAGTACCTAGATAGTTACTCCTATATTCTTTTCTTCTTCTTTACTTCTCCTTTCTGTTCCCCTTCCTCTTTCTTTATTAATATTAATATTAACACCGCTTTATAAATATATTTATTATATTATTTTATAAGAATATAGTGTGTGTATTTATACATGATTTTATGTTGTTGTTGTTGTTGTTGTTGTTGTTATTATTATTATTGTTGTTATTATTATTATTATTATTACATTGCGTTAGTAGATTTAATTTCACAACTGTCTAAATTTTTCATATAACCTTAAAGACATTCCATATGTAGATATACTGGCATCACTGATTAGTTTGGTGTTGTGCAAGATAAAATATGAACTTTTAAGAATGGAGTTCAAAAGATATAGAGACTCTTACTTTTATGCTGAAAAACTATGGCACTAAAGACTCACTTGTTATATGTACCTAATTTTCTGTGTATGCTATTACATACAATAACCAAGTAGCTTTGTGTTGAAAATTACTTAATCAGCGGTTCACAAGATGCCATGGTTTCTACAGGGAACAAGTTTACATCAAGATCTTTTAAAACCTTGAAGTTCTTTCATAGGTAGTTACTGATTCACATTGGTTCCTACATCTATTTGATTTCATATTTTGACAGATTCCTACTGGAAAACAAAACAAAACAAAATGCAATAAAATCCAAATAAACTTTCCAGCCAAAACTTATTACTACTCAAAGCAGCTCCTTCCTTATTTTAAGAGTTACTGTCTTGTTTCTCTATGTATTTGTCCAGCAGTCTAATTTAAAATGTCCTTTGATTTCATTTTTCTCACAAGAGTATCAGAAAGCTATCTTTTACAAAGCAACATTAAGCAATGAAAATGTTGACTATTTTTCATTTTTAATGCAGAATCTAACTTCACAAACTTGTCTTTTTACAGAACATAAAGAATGCTTGTTACCCTACAACCTCAGTGATTTACATACTTCAAATAACAATTATAAGAGTGCCAACATACATATATTACTTTTTCTAAAACAATGACATTATTCAGACTGGGGTTTTTAACAAATGTAACTCAAGTAATGAAAATGAGTGCAAGAAGGGATGCTTCCAGAAAATTTTGTTGCTTAATGTACAGATAATAAATCTAAACTACCATTTGTTGTATTGTTAAGATCCAATGCATTCTGTGTGTAAGTGGATTTTGAACCATGGCGGCATGACAGATCTTGCTGGCAGATAGGAGAAATTTTACAAACCTTTCAAAAGAGATCTGAAAAAAATTAGCTAATTTCATCAGCTTAAAAATAGAAGAGGACACCAGTCTTTAAGGAACTTTTGTATAATATGCTGCTTGTGTGTTCGAATCAGATGAAGAGTTTGCAGGGAATCCTCAAAATCTTGTGGGCAGCACTGGAAAAAGACCACACTTCCTTTGAATTTTACAAAAAGACAAGATGGGACACAAAAAGGAGAAACAGGAGGGTTAGCCCCACAAAAAAGAAAAAAAAAAAATTATGTGCAGCTGGAATCTCTTTTAAACTTTGCACTCATGCTGCTTAAAGATGAAAGAATTTGGCCAGACAAGAGTGGGAAATTGTATGTAATTACAAGAAGCATTGTCATCCAAACATCTGAATAGCAGAATCTGATTGTTTTTTTCTGGAAATTGGGGGTTTTTTTTGAAATTTTATTTTAATATTCTATCTTTACCATGATCCAACCCCTTGCTTCAGATAAATCCCCATTTATCTGACCTGAGAGAAAATATTTTACACTTATGAATTATCTTCAGGTCCCCTAAATTATGAATTGTTTTAGAAAAGCTCTTACAGTAATGTCAGAAATCACCATTGGAATGCAAAGAGAGGTTTGTAATAGCTTGCTTTCTTTTTAAAAAGCTGAAGAAAGGAACACTTTATCTATGCAAACTTCCATGAAGTAAAAGTTATATTTTGTCTTATGCATATATTATGTTCTAAACCCAAAACTGAGTTACAATATCTTTCTAAGAAATAAATTTAAAATTCAGATGCCTAAATAGAGTTATCTGCAGCAACTGAAGACCAAGTAGGAAAACATAGGCCAAATCATATGGTACTACATGCCAATTTATGAGCAAGTACAGAGAGCCTAGTGTTGCCTGAAAAAAGTGTTCAACTCACCAAATGTGCACATGTATTTTAGGATGAGCTGAACAGCTCTTTCAGTTCCACTGACTGTACTGCTTAGATCACCTCTAATGTGTATGAAGACATCTAATAGGCAGATGCTGTAGACAGCCTGAATGTCTTAATCTGGGGCTGAATCGCTCCCTGGATATTGCTGACTACTTACACTGGAGTGCACAAATACAAAGCATAACAATATTATCAATGATTGTTTGCATAGACCAACAGTTTACAGAAACAAATTAAAAAAGCACAACACCAAAAATGCTCATAAAATACTACTGTTGTTAAAGATTCATGTACATTTAAAGGAACACATCTTGCTAATCTAAAATCTCTATGTTTTGCCAAATGAACTATAAACTAACTGCTCTTTCCATTGAGAAAACAATTAAAGATGTTTTGGAAAACACTTATTCTTCACACCATTTAAAAATGCCTCAAAGCATGAAAACATAAAAATGCATGAATAATGAATTTGTATTTGAATTGGCCATTATTTCTTGATTATTTTCAACTCATAAAAGAAACTCTATGAGTGACATCTGAAAATGGTTTTCAAAGAGCATAACAGTACAACTGGTTTGAACTTTTACGAGGTATCACCATTTGCACATGATAATATGAACATGAGTTTGGAAGATACCCAGATGAAGTCTACAAATTAATGTGATGATAATCAATATGTGTTTTCAGGTAACTTTCCATTTCACATACTACCTGTCATCAGCAAAATGTTTTTTAGATAATTGTTGAATTTTCCTACAAAACAATTCAAGTTTAGTATTGCATTTTTTACCTAGAAGCATGTGAATTGACTGAGGCATGTTCTTACAAAATTGTAATCTCTATAGCCATGAAAGTGTTTTCTAAGTATTAGCAATTGTTTCTTTATATTAAATAAGTTTGTCTTCTCTGATTCCTGTTTGTTTTAAGAAAAAAAAACAAACAACAGTAAGTTTTAGAGACCTTTGATCACTAGCTATTGCTTCTTCTTTTCCCTTAGTAGCTAAAATATTTTATATTCTGTCTTCAAACTAGAAAACTCTTATCTTCAATGTGTCAGAGATATAAAACATTAATTAAAATCTATTTGAAAAGGTTAGGGATATTTTTATCACAATTTGTTTAAAGATATACTTGGGGAAAATAGAAGAAATGGAATTTGGTTTTTTTTTCTACACATTATTTCATAGATACCTGATTTCAGTTTGTGGTTTCAGACAATAAAATTAAGCCCAAACAGCAATGTTTTCTAAAAAATATAAAAATAGTTTAAAATTTATTGGAAGCAAATGTTAGAACATTTTGCAAATTTTCATGTAGGTAGAAAATTAGAAATTTGGGTCAGCATTTGCTACTGAAAACATTCATGTTTTAAGTATGTTGATTGCACACACTGATGCAGTATTCATTAATCACTTGAGACTGCGATGAAAAATGTCATCTATGCAGAGGGTAAAGACTAAGGAATTTAGAGTTACTTATTTACATTTAACCTTTATAACCCAATGGCTGTGTGAGATCTGTCTGCTAGTCGTGTAATCTACTTACAGTGGCAGATAAAAGCTATATAATTCCTAGCATTTTGCCCATTTTTAAAATTTTTAAAGTTAGAAACATAAAAAGGCAATCTTTTTACTACTGCATAGAGGATTTAACTCCATGTCGTAGTATCTTTTTTCTGACATCCCACGTAACTCAGTTCATTTGACTAGAATTTGAAGTCAATGAATGAGTCACTTTTTACATTTAGATCATAACCTGAGTAAGCAGGATACTTGTGGGTTTTAACAGATTTGTTAAAAACTTAAAATGTGTAGGCCTTAAAAGTTTCCACAAACAATTCTAGTATTTATTCTCCTGCTTTCTATTTCAGATTAATTAATCAAGTCACATACTCTGAATTTTGTCTTTCAGAGTCGTGTTTGTTTCAGGAATACGAGACTTTCCTTTTCACTTTTGAAAGGTTGTAAAAGAACTGAAACTAAATACAGAAGTTCTTCTTGTATTTAATTTGATTAACCAGACAGAATAAGGGCATGCCCTCAAGTATTTCGATATGTATGAATGACTACATTTTCGTAAAAGGGACCTTTGCTTTTACAACCATTCCTCAAGCACAGATTATAGCATAGTAATACCACTGTAACATGGACAATCTAAGAATAAAGAAAAATATATTTAAAGGAAGACATGTTGTTCCTTTTTGGTCAGCTGAAGAAACCCAAGTATTTAAACAAGCAGGCATTTAACTACCTGTATATAAAGAAAAAGAAATCTTCTCTAATGCTGAGGCATTTTTGTAGAACAAATAAAATGACTAATATTAAAATCCAATATTTAGCAATGATTTCTTATGGCATAGTTGTTTTGTTGTTTTATTAGTTTTCATCCTCTATAATAGAGATAATTATCATTTGCAAAGTAAAAGAAGCATACGTTAATCAGTAGTCTACTGGCTACAGGCAGTCAAGAGGGGCCTTTTGTAAAAATATTTGTTGGGTGGACAGAAACAGTATATTTTCCAGGGAGATAATAAAATACTGCAATATTTTAAACAAAATTAAAATTTAAGAGCTTTCATATGACAGTTTTGAGAAAATCAAATGTTCTTCTATGATCATTCTGAATACTAAAAATAAATTGGAAAAAAAAAGAATAAAGAATTATCATGTGGACAGAGTGTTCTAGATGCAAGTGTATAAATATAATGTAATTACGTATACAGTCTGGTTTTTTAAGTGTCTAAGCTGATCTCAGTATTTATCAAAGACTACAGAAGTAGTTCTATCACTAAGACAGTCAACCTGACTGTATAGCTTACAGTTCAGCATGAAAAATATGAATGTTTAATTATGGAAAGGCATAGCCCTGACATCCTTGTAGGAATTAGACATCTGGCATTGCATAAAAATTGGTATGGGCCTTTATGGATTGCATAAATGTATTTGAAGCTGTATGTGCAGATTTCATTTCCTCACCTCTTCTGTTTGTGAATGGTGTGACCATAACCCTCTATTTTGCTTATTATTTTGCCTATTATTTCTAATCTCAATTTTTCATCAAAGATAATTTATCCCAAAATCAGGCATGCATCTGACGTACCCATTTATGCAAACAAGTATACCAGCAGTTAAGAATGAGCTGGATAACTTGGAAGAAAAATGGATATTAAAAAGAAAAAGAAAACACAGATAGAGTAAAAAGGACTGAGTTAATCTAGAGAACAAGAATATGGAGAATTAGTTCAGAAGTAGACACTTATGCATATGCTGAGTAAGAATGGGTTACCAGGCCATACATATTTGAGTGTGTTTTTAAAGAAAGAGAGAAGATATTCACCCTCATACTGAGTGAGGATGAGGACATGATGACAGATTGAAAATAAAGGTTTGGAAGAAGGAAGAGGATGGTAAAAAGGAAGAAAAAATCCTTTCGGAGGGGGACAGATGGGGGGAAGTTAGTTAAAATCTGATTAATAAAGCAAGTGAAAAAGACAGGAAGAAGCAAGAAAATCTGAAATAATTCTGTATAAAGTCAAAAAAAGAAGCAACTGCTTTTGCAAGATAACAAGCATTGTTCAGGCAGAATTTCTTCATGCAAGTGTGTGTAAACACGTGATATGAGACTCATTCTCTCATGCATGTGAGATTGATACCTTCTAGAAAACAGTTCTTCTCTGAAGGGGTTTTGGAGGGTACTTACTATTATATTTCTTGTTATTTATAAAGAAAAAAGAATTTTAAAGGCAGAGTAATAAAATTTGGCAAAATATCTGGAACGTCTAGTGACTAAATTTATTCTCCCACTTTTCTATTTCAGATTGCTTAACCAGATCACACACTCTCAACTTTATCTTTTAGAATGAAGAAAGGATTTACATAAAACAAGACAAAACAAAAGGTTAGCATCTTTCTAGCCATCCTAGAAAGAAGGGTTACAATGCACCTTCAATGCCATGCTAATCTTACAGACATGAAACCCAAACATATTTACTGTTTGCATTTAATTTCTAATATTTTTAATTGATTTCAAGTTTCTCAACAAATTTTAAACAACATTTCTAATAGCCTTATGAGATTGGCAGACAAGTTGATAATTTTATTTTCTGTACAGGAATGTTTGATATTGGTTTATGACTAAGGCATCTAAATATAAAACATACACTGAAATTTCATGCTTCAATATTGTCATGCACAATTCAAGACCTTTAATACTGGAGATTCAAGAAAGCAGATTACTCATAAATGCTTAGGAGAAAACAAAAAACACCACCTTAGGAAATAGGAAACTGTCGTGGTTTAGCCCCAGCCAGCAACTAAGCACCACGCAGCCGCTCGCTCACTCCCCCTACCCCGATGGGATGGGGGAGAGAATCGGAGGAGTAAGAGTGAGAAACACTCCTGGGCTGAGATAAGAACAGTTTAATAATTGAAATAAAGTAAAATAGTAATGCTAATAGTAACAGTATAATAATGATAATAATAATAATGATACACGAAGCAAGTGATGCACAATGCAATTGCTCACCACCCGCCGACCGATACCCAGACAGTTCCCGAGCAGCCATCGCTGCTCCCTGGCCACCCCCCCCCAGTTTCTATACTGAGCATGACGTCATATGGTATGGAATAGCCCTTTGGTCAGTTTGGATCAACTCTTCTGGCTGTGCCCCCTCCCAGTTTTTTGTGCGCCTGGCAGAGCATGGGAAGCTGAAAAGTCCTTGACTAGCATAAGCAGTACTCAGCAACAACTACAAACATCAGCCTGTTATCAACATTCTTCTCCTACTAAATCCAAAACACAGCACTATGCCTGCTGCTAGGAAGAAAATTAACTCTATCCCAGCCAAAACCAGGACAGTATCCACCCCTTATTCTATACCATCTACGTCATGCACAGGCCCTCCCCTTTCCAATGTGTTCCAATTAATCACCACCGCTTTCCCTATCTTGATATACACACAGATATCATTCCCTTCGTCTATGGCCCATCCCTCTAAAATGTCCATTGAGTTCATTTAGGCCATGACTTTGGGTTCCATCTGTCATCACAGTCTTTCAGAGCAGGAGAGGTGGTGTGCAGTGTTGGACTGTTGCATGCTGAAGTCAGTTCTCATTCCAACATGGTTTCATCAAAGTTCATTTTCATTAAGCTGGGCAATTCTTACTGCAATACCATTGATGCGGCATATAGCAATCATAATATACAGTATTATATACTTAATATTAACCTACTATATTATTATATTAACATGCAGTTAAGAGATAACATACAGTTAAGAGATAACATACAGTATTATAAAGCAATTAATATTATACAATACAGTTCATTGGCTATTTTCACCCAAAATCAAATCCCCTTGAGGTACACATTGGGCTTCCCCATCCTTTCGCATCACCCACCAAGTGCACCCAGGTCCTTGAGCAAAAGCAATCCCACAAATGGGTTTGCCTTTGCCAGAGGGGGAAGGAACCTAGACTGTCTTCCCCAGCATATTTTTCATGTGCACTACAGGAACTTTATCTCCTTCTACAGTACGTAGAAGTTTTGATTGGGCAGGGCCAGCTCGATTGGCAGATCCCCTGGTGTTGACTAACCAGGTGGCTTTTGCTAAATGCGTATCCCAATGTTTAAACGTCCCACCACCCATTGCTCTCAGGGTAGTCTTTAACAATCCATTGTATCGCTCAATTTTCCCAGAGGCTGGTGCATGGTAAGGGATGTGGTACACCCACTCAATGCCGTGCTCTTTGGCCCAGGTGTCTATGAGGTTGTTTTGGAAATGAGTCCTGTTGTCTGACTCAATTCTTTCTGGGGTGCCATGTCGCCACAGGACTTGCTTTTCAAGGCCCAGGATGGTGTTCCGGGCGGTGGCATGGGGCACGGGATATGTTTCCAACCATCCAGTGGTTGCTTCCACCATGGTGAGCACATAGCGCTTGCCTTGGCGGGTCTGTGGGAGCGTGATGTAATCAATCTGCCAGGCCTCCCCATATTTATATTTCAGCCATTGTTCACTATACCCAAGGGGCTTGAACTGCTTGGCTTGCTTGATTGCAGCGCATGTTTCACACTCATGAATAACCTGTGCAATACTGTCCATAGTTAAGTCCACCCCTCGATCACGAGCCCATCTATATGTTGCATCCCTTCCTTGATGGCCTGAGGCGTCATGGGCCCACCGAGCTATAAATAATTCACCCTTATGTTGCCAGTCCAAGTCCACCTGAGCCACTTCAATCTTAGCAGCCTGATCTACTTGCTGGTTGTTTTGATGTTCTTCAGTGGCCCGACTCTTAGGTACATGAGCATCTACATGACGAACTTTTGCAACCAGGTTCTCTACCCAGGCAGCAATATCTTGCCACAATGGGGCAGCCCAGATGGGTTTGCCTCTGCGCTGCCAGTTGCTCTGCTTCCATTGCTGCAGCCACCCCCACAGGGCATTTGCCACCATCCATGAGTCAGTATAGAGATAAAGGACTGGCCACTTTTCTCTTTCAGCAATATCTAAAGCCAGCTGAATGGCTTTCACCTCTGCAAACTGACTCGACTCCCCTTCTCCTTCAGCAGTTTCTGCGACTTGTCGTATAGGACTCCATACAGCAGCTTCCCACCTCCGATGCTTTCCCACAAGACGACAGGACCCATCAGTGAACAGGGCATATTGCTTCTCATTTTCTGGCAATTTATTATACAGTGGGGCCTCTTCAGCACGTGTCACCTCCTCCTCTGGTGATATTCTAAGGTTTTTTCCTTCTGGCCAGTCCATGATCACTTCCAAGATTCCTGGGCAACTGGGGTTTCCTATTTGAGCCCGTTGTGTGATCAATGCAACCCACTTACTCCATGTAGCATCAGTTGCATGATGTGTAGAGGGGACCCTCCCTTTGAACATCCAGCCCAACACCGGCAGTCGGGGTGCCAGCAGGAGCTGTGCTTCAGTACCAACCACTTCTGAAGCAGCTCGAACCCCTTCATATGCTGCCAGTATCTCCTTCTCAGTTGGAGTATAGCGGGCTTCGGATCCTCTGTATCCCTGACTCCAAAGCCCTAGGGGTCGACCTCGAGTTTCCCCTGGTGCTTTCTGCCAGAGGCTCCAGGTAGGACCATTCTCCCCGGCTGCGGTGTAGAGCACATTTTTAATATCCTGCCCTGCCCGGACTGGCCCAAGGGCTACTGCATGAACTATCTCACGTTTAATTTGTTCAAAGGCTTCTTGTTGCTCAGGGCCCCATTTGAATTCGTTCTTCTTGAGGGTCACTTGATAGAGAGGGCTTACGATCTGGCTGTAATTTGGAATATGCATTCTCCAAAAACCCACAACGCCTAAGAAAGCTTGTGTTTCCTTTTTGCTAGTGGGTGGGGACATAGCTGTTATTTTGTTGATCACATCCATTGGGATCTGACGACATCCATCTTGCCATTTTATTCCTAAAAACTGGATCTCCTGTGCAGGTCCCTTGACCTTACTCTGTTTTATGGCAAAGCCAGCCTTCAGAAGGATTTGGACTATTTTCTTTCCCTTCTCAAAAACTTCTTCTGCTGTGTTGCCCCACACAATGATGTCATCAATATACTGCAGATGTTCTGGAGCTTCACCCTGTTCCAGTGCTGTCTGGATCAGTCCATGGCAAATGGTGGGGCTGTGCTTCCACCCCTGGGGCAGTCGGTTCCAGGTGTACTGAACACCCCTCCAGGTAAAAGCAAACTGGGGCCTGCACTTTGCTGCCAAAGGGATGGAGAAAAATGCATTAGCAATATCAATTGTGGCATACCACTTAGCTGCCTTTGACTCCAGTTCATATTGAAGTTCTAGCATGTCTGGCACGGCAGCACTCAGCGGCGGTGTAACTTCGTTCAGGCCACGATAGTCCACTGTTAGTCTCCACTCCCCATTAGACTTTCGCACTGGCCATATGGGACTGTTAAAGGGTGAGCGAGTCTTGCTGATCACTCCCTGGCTCTCCAGTCGACGAATCAGGTTATGGATGGGAATCAGGGAGTCTCGGTTGGTGCGATATTGCCGCCTGTGCACAGTTGTGGTAGCAATCGGCACCTGTTGTTCCTCAACCTTCAGCAACCCTACAATCGAAGGGTCCTCTGAGAGACCGGGCAAGGTGGACAACTGTTTAATTTCCTCTGTCTCCAAAGCAGCTACACCAAAAGCCCACCGGTACCCTTGTGGGCCCTTGAAATACCCTCTCCTGAGGTAGTCTATGCCAAGGATGCACGGAGCGTCTGGGCCAGTCACAATGGGGTGCTTTTGCCACTCATTCCTAGTTAGGCTCACTTCAGCTTCTAGTACAGTTAGCTGTTGGGATCTCCCTGTCACTCCAGAAACACAAATGGGTTCTGCCCCTCTATAGTTTGATGGCATTAGCGTGCACTGTGCACCAGTGTCCACTAGAGCCTTATACTCCTGTGGGTCTGACGTTCCAGGCCATCGAATCCACACAGTCCAGTAAACCCGGTTGTCCCTTTCCTCCACCTGGCTGGAGGCAGGGCCCCTCTAACACTGGTCACAGTATTCGCTGTTCACTTCCTGCAAATGTGAATCAAAAGTCCCCTGATCAAGGTCGGAAGTAAAATTAGCCCTCTTACTCTGTCTCGGGAACTGCTCACTGGAAACTGGAGCTGCAATTTTCCTGGGAGAACCGCCTTTTCTCATAGTTTTTCCTTGCAACTCACGCACCCGTGCCTCTAAGGTTGAGGTGGGTTTTCCATCCCACTTTCTCATGTCCTCTCCATAATCACGCAGGTAAAACCACAGGGTTGCCCCGTGGTGTGTATCCTCTATATCCTCTCTCTTGAGCATAGGGACGTTGACTCCTAATGGCTGAGACACTGGTCCGTGCAGGTGGGGAGTAGGACAGATCCTCTCTGAGTTGTTGGAACTCTTGGCACATTTTTTCAGACAGTTTTTCCACAGCCGAGACACAGGCCCGTAGGGAGGAAGAGAGCTTTTCTTCGTATTCCCGGAGTTGTCTAGCCACTTCATCCACCGTTGGTGCCTCGTCGTCTTTTCAGGCTAGTATTGCCAACGAGTTGGAATACGATGCTGGTGCGCTCCGTACCACCTTCCGCCACATGGATTGTGTGCACCTGACTTTCATCTGGGTCTTTGGGTAACTGCTCATCATTCAGGTCACTGTAAATCACCTCCAGCACGCCTAATTCCCTCAGGTACTGGATACCCTTCTCTGCGGTGGTCCATTTGCTTGGGCGGTATAAAACATCCTCCTTGAAGGGATACCTTTCCTTCACGCTTGACAGAAGTCGCCTCCAAAGGCTGAGCGGTTTTGCCTCTTTTCCAATTGCTTTGTCAATGCCCCCTTCCCTGGAAAGGGATCCCAGCTGCTTGGCTTCCCTACCCTCTAAATCCAGGCTACTGGCCCCGTTATCCCAGCATCGGAGCAGGCAGGTGATGATGTGCTCGCCTGGATGACGACCAAAATCTTTTTGCATATCTCGCAGCTCACTCAGGGATAGGGATCGGGTGGTCACCATCTCATTTATGGGTTCTTCCTCCTCTGGTTCTCGTGATGGCCCTGGTTCATCTTCATCCCTTACTAAACGAACTGATTTCCTCGTGTATTTTTTCTTCTGTATAGGGGCAACTGATACCGGCGCAGGTTGGTTTTCTGGTTTAGCCGCAGTGTCTGTCACTGGGGTTTGAGTAGCCGCAGTGCTCATGGCTGTGGTTTGAGTAGCCGCAGTGCTCATGGCTGTGGCTGGAGTAGCCACAGTGCCTGGGGCAGGGGTTTGAGTAGCTGCAAGGCGTGTAGTGGGGGTTGGAGTAGCCGCAGGGCCTGTAGTGGGGGTTTGAGTAGCCACAGTGCTTGTTGTTTTGTCATCAGATCCAGAGACCTTCTCTTTCTTTTGAGGGTACTGATTAGCGTTGACCACGGCTCGATAGGCATGGGCCAGTCCCCAGCATGTTGCAATGATTTGTGTCTCTCTGGAGCTACCAGGGTGACAACATACTTCTTCCAAATACTTTACTAATTCTTCAGGATTCTGCACTTGTTCAGGGGTGAAGTTCCAAAACACTGGAGGTCCCCACTGCCCTAGGTACTTGCGCATACGATCCCACACACCCTGCCACTCATAACTATCCAGCCTTGGGGTAGATCTCTGGATGGTATTTTTAAACTGCTTACTGACCTTTATCAAAACGGAAACAACATTCCCAAGAAGTATCAATAGAAGTATCTTAACTGCCCAGGGGTGTTCAAGATACAGGAAAGTTGTTGTAATGAAGGAGGAAACATCATAGAAGAAAGCAGCAAAGGTGCCATTCTGTATTTCCTCCACAACAAGCCTCTCAGAGTAAGAAGTATAATTGCTAACTCTCTCTATGAGGTAGTACCCGAAGTACAGTAGTGACTTCTGTATGAAACCCAAATACCAAAGAATGCTCAAGGTCAGGGTTTTGATAAGGAGCCTCCCAAGCAAAAGATCATGAATCACTGCAGAGCATAGCACACTACACAAACTGACAGCAAGCTTTAGCACGTGCTGCAAAAAAAAGAACATGGTGCAGATCAGAAGAACTAATATCGTGACCGGCAACTGTTAACAGACTCCTTAATACACTCTGATTAATCTGTTGTTATCTCAAACCCTTCGTGCCCCACGTTGGGCGCCAAAAAGGACTGTCGTGGTTTAGCCCCAGCCAGCAACTCAGCACCACGCAGCCGCTCGCTCACTCCCCCTACCCCGATGGGATGGGGGAGAGAATCGGAGGAGTAAGAGCGAGAAACACTCCTGGGGTGAGATAAGAACAGTTTAATAATTGAAATAAAGTAAAATAGTAATGCTAATAGTAACAGTATAATAATGATAATAATAATAATGATACACGAAGCAAGTGATGCACAATGCAATTGCTCACCACCCACCGACCGATACCCAGACAGTTCCCAAGCAGCCATCGCTGCTCCCTGGCCACTCCCCCCCCCCAGTTTCTATACTGAGCATGACGTCATATGGTATGGAATAGCCCTTTGGTCAGTTTGGATCAACTCTTCTGGCTGTGCCTCCTCCCAGTTTCTTGTGCGCCTGGCAGAGCATGGGAAGCTGAAAAAGTCCTTGCCTAGCATAAGCAGTACTCAGCAACAACTAAAAACATCAGCGTGTTATCAACATTCTTCTCCTACTAAATCCAAAACACAGCACTATGCCTGCTGCTAGGAAGAAAATTAACTCTATCCCAGCCGAAACCAGGACAGCAGAGTGCAAACTAGTAGTCTTAAAATACTGTTTATAAAGAATACAAAGATATTGCAAGAGTTAAACTGAATGCACACCATACATGTATATTGTGCACAAGCTCAAACACCATGACAATATGATATATTATTAGGCATCTTTAAGTTATGAATCAGGTGTTTGCTAGAATGTAGATACCTTCATTGCACTTGACAATCATTATATTGCAATGTGTGTGGCTACTTTTTTTCCTGAAATATAAACATAAATCATTGCTTTTTATACATTTAATGGAAAACCATGGTCAAGATTACTAGGTTTTTCTTTCAACCACGTTTTGAAACACAGTGTGGAATGCTTAATTACAAGAAATCAAATCTCTGTTTTAGAGTGAAAACAGAAAATTTTTCACTGGAGTACTTTCACTGGCTTCCTGATTTTTTAGCAGATGTGAAAACATTGGCACACTTTCAGTTATTGACCTACCAAACTTTATTATACACTGCTGTGTTTCTTTTCTTTACTTCCTGGGATGTAATAAATGTAGTGCAGATATCAGCTAAAATGTAGAGGTATTACTTTAATTTAGCTGGCAAAAACTATGCTATCAGTTTTAACCTGTTCTCGTAGCCAATCTTCTGTATATACCACTTCTGCAAAATTTAAAACTATCACTGTAAAATACTTCCTCTGTGAGAAAATAACAGTTTCTTCTGTGTTGATAGTAGTCCCAATTTACAAAGCAAGTTTGTGTTCTGAGGCTTTTGGCCTGCAATGTGTTACTTGAGATTTCTAATAGTACTGGGAAAAAATTTCTCTCCTGCACGTCTTTATATGGCCATCTCATTTTTTTCTTTTCTGCCTTCATATACAAGTTATGCTAACCCGATTTTTAATGGGAGTCATGATCTAATTTTTAAAACTGATCTGTGCAAAAAAATGCATATTTTTAATCTGGTTTAGTTTTTTTCACCTCCTCCATAAGAAGACTTTTGCACTGGTTTTCAAGAAAATTCTCAAAACTCCAGTAAGCCATATAAACCTTTCTATAAACTTACGGAAATCCACTTAAAACACAGCTAAGGATTTTCTCCGTTTCTTTGGTTTTGCCATCACTATTCTGGAACTTGATGGTGACAAACACTTTTCTAATTTTGTACCTGTATCTATTAATAAGAATGTTATATTTGATTGCACTGTTCTTCAGTTTAAAACAAAAGTTTTCTTTCAGTTTAAAAGAAAGTTTTCTTAGTTCCGTAAGGTACTGCAGATTACATTCATATCTAAGTCTCAGTTTTGGAAAGCTAAGAAGATAATATTTTGAATACTGCCCCAAATGTGTGACCTTATATCTGTCCTATTTCTATTCTCTTCTCATATTCTTCAAGATTTTATACTAGCCTATACTAACAGTGATTCTTGACCTTGTATCATCAATCTACAGATCAGAACTTTCCAAAAATGTCTTTAAGACAATGCCTTCAAGTATAGATGCTTCACAGTTTAAAATCCTTTCACATGCAGACATTTAAGGCATGTCACCTTCAAGTCTTCGGGCTTAGCTGTTCTTTTTCTTAGTATATCAAACTTCCCGCTTTTCTTGAATCCAAAGCTTTAATTACAGACCTGTTTTTCTTCCATGTAATTTAAATTGAATCAAATTCAACACACAGTCCAAGATTGTTTTTTATGGCCCTTCTATAATGTCCTCACAAGAAAAATAAATTCCAAACCATGTCTAAAATAGCATCAACTCTTAGTGGTTCAATAACTATCTGATGAAGAAATTTTTTACTATGACATCCATGTCCTTCCATTCTTATTATTTTTGTTTTCCAATTAACATCCTGAAAAATTAAATTATTTCATAAAAGAATCCATATCCACATGACACTACATCATATCCAAATACACAACAGAAGTCTACAAAAAAGAAAAAAAAGCAAAAAAGCTCAGCCTCACTAGACTCTGTTTTATCATCCTTCTCCAAAGTGATTTGATGGGAATTTGTTCTACTATATGAAAGTTAGATGTTTTCACTCCTTCACAATCTTTCACATCAGTAGTTCACAACATTGTCTCATCATCTTATATTCCTAACTTTCTTAATTATTGCATATTCTTCAACAACTGTATTCTAGACAAGACAATTATTTAATTGTATTTCCGGTATCTACTCAGTGTCTAGTTTCAGTAACTTGGCTCATTTTGCTGCCAAAGCAAATATCTTCTTGTTGAGTTTGCCCACTCAGTCTTTTCTCATTTAATATATGTCTAACCAAGACTAAATGAAATCCGGGCAACTACTAAAATTTCACTTTCTGTGATAAAGATTAATATTGATAAGGAAATAAAAGAGATTTATAATCTATTTTTTAATTAATTCTGCTACTAATATGTCTTTATCCACTCTTATATTATCATTTATCTGATTTTATTTCTCTTATAAAAGAAAACTAAGCATAAAGTCTGTCAAGTCTTTCCTTGACTGCTCAGTTTGTTTGAGTCACTCCAGCATCAATACAAAAAGCTATTTCTTTGTTCACTCATATGGGATCTATCATTCCAAATAATTTTTAGTAGATATAGCCCAGTGATCAAATATTAAAAGTCTGTAAGACTGTAAGTCTATTACTATGTTTAGAGACCCTAGCTTCCTTTATTGGTATTATGTGAAGTTCATCATGATACAGGATATAAAGTCTTAAAATAAAGAGCTACTTGGCTGTAACAGTGCAGTCATAAGGTCAAGGAGAATCAGAGAAATATATCTTCCTGAGAACAAGAGGTCTCAAAAGATCCCTAAGACAAGATCCAGTATACCTGAACAGTTCCTGACAGTTGTGCCTAACCTGATCTTGAAAACATGCCTTGAAGAACAAATTTCAGTGTCCTTCCTGAACTACTTAAGAACTATATTCAGTTGGTTAGAGTGTGGTGCTATATTCGTGATCCCATGTGAGCATAGGCAGCAACTGTCTGCAAGTTATGTCATCTTTAAAAAAAACCAAAAAAAAAAAGGAAAAAAATAAAAAAATAGGGTATATAAATTGAAATATTACTCCTTTAAATGAAAAATCCTTCCTTCCACAGGTAATATGTAAATTTATTTCAATTTTTCTTTATGCTTTTTTGACAAATTTTCTCTTTGTATTATGCTTTCCAAATTTTCTACAATATTTTTGAAGTGTGCTTTCCTAAACACACATCAGAACAGAACACAATAAAATAAATCATTTCTTCTCCTGACTTATATACAAAATGATTGGTAATATACCCCAAATGGTATGACTTATGCAAATTGTTTATATGTTTAATATGCTTTCATTTTTATATGTTATTGATGAGTCAAATGGTCACAATATGTCTCCTGTATTGAATCATAAGAAGCTTTTTAATTTGGGGTTCTTGTCCCTCTCATATAGGAGACATATTGGTTTTATACTATTTTTAATGGCATATCTTTATTTTATTTCTCTTATAAAAGAAAACTAAGCATAAAGTCTATGAAATGCATAAACATAAATTTTGTTTTGGAAAGTTCAGCTTCTTTAGGATCACTTGAGTTTCTAATGTTAGGTTCCAGCACGTGAATCGGCAGAGGCAACTAAAAAAGTCTAAACATTAAGATTTTGTAGCTTAATCGATAGACTACAGAAGAAAAACACTTGCAGAGTCATATATTTGAAACGTAAAACTTTTTCAAGAAATTAATATTAATCACACTTTGTAAGAACTAAGTAAGTAACAGAGATTAAAAGAACATTTAAAATTATGTGTGCAGGACAACTAATTGGAAAGGGTAGAATTAGGAACAAAATGAGATGTGTGTTATGCCACTCAAGACAGTGAAGTAAGAAAATGAATAAGGAAAGTTTCATCAGTGACAAGGCTCAAAGAAATAAACAATTTGCCTGGATTTTTAGACACACAAACTGATTTCAGTGTGTGTCTGTTCTTAATTCCCTGACAATAGAACATAAGAAGAGAGGTTAAATGAGACTGTGCAGTAGGAGACTGCAGATGCTCAGATATAAAAAGGATGTATAAAGACAACAGATGCAGCCCTAGTATATCAGCTGTATAAAGATAAAATGGGAAGGAACTTGGTTCTGCTTGGAAGTATTTGAAATCACACAAAGCTTAATGGAATAAGAAAAAAAAACCCAAAAACAAAAACCAAACAGGTATCATATTATGTTTAAAAGGAACATAAGTTATTCTCAAA
This sequence comes from Pelecanus crispus, assembly GCF_030463565.1. NCBI lineage: Eukaryota > Metazoa > Chordata > Aves > Pelecaniformes > Pelecanidae > Pelecanus > Pelecanus crispus. Next base: position 174,580,444 of record NC_134643.1, read on the forward strand.
AGAACAGCAGTGCTTACTTAATGGCAGTTCCATTGCTCTAAGTTCAGAGTGTATTACTCATTTTTAAAGGACAGCATAAAAGTACAGAATTTACAGCAGGAATTTAATTTACCAAATGATGCCATTTCGTTAAATGGGATACATCAAGATGAACCATGCAGCTTGTTGGCTCTATTTGCAGCATGAAGACATAAAAGAAGACTTGGTGCTCTGTTATCTCTCAGAGTTGTGTTACAAAACCACAACCAAAACAAAATGTGTATGATACCTGAACTTCTTAGGGAAGGGTTTTATATTTATTGTGATCCTACTTTCCATGCTCTAGGAATGTATTTTCTCCTTTAATGGCAACATTAAAACTGTAATTGTAATGAATTAATTAAACACAATCTAAAAGTTACATCAGAGTAGAAAAAATGTTTTCAAATTAGAATCAAATTGCTTATACACTAACTAAACATTTTTGGCAGTTTTTCCTGAATATGGTTACTTGACTAGGAAAAAAGAATAGATTCCTTTGGAGAAAAATATTAGTACTTCCTGTATTTTCAGCAAATAGCAGAAATTTTTGTCACAGAATGGTTCATTTAGTATTGGTGATTAATGAATTTCAATTTTTTCAATAGACTATTTACAAAGTATTGTATGTTGAAACATAGTTATTTTTGGAAAGATGATTATCCCTAAGCAGGAAACTGTTTTGTTGAATGTCTTTATTCTTATGCAGTCAGCCTCAGGTCAGGACATAAGAAAGGGACTGTAGCAAATATTATAATTATTATTGACAGTTGTATTATCTAGTCAAAAATCTGCCAGAAGCTGTTATGCTAGGTGCTGCATGAACACAGAACTAAAATATAGACCTTTTTAAAGAGTACTTATTAAAATAAGTCAAAAAAGAAGAAATGAAAACAGACAATTTTCCTAGAATTTCACTTGGGAACAGTAATATCACTCCTAATATATTACCTGATTATTTCAATGAAGGCTAAGATGCTCAGATCACAGGCCATTATTATATACTAATAGCTGAACCATTCTCTTTCTTGAAAATAATAGTAATAATAAACTAACCATATAAACACTCTTAGATAACATCTTTCTTTTGTATTGGAGACAGTATGAAAATTGTTCTTCTCTTCATTACAGTCTCAGAAATAAGAAACAACAAAACTCTCTACACTCCTAAGAAAGAACTGCAGCAAAATAGCTGTTTTTAGGTCTCATTATCAATGTAGGTCTGACTTCTATGGGCCAGGCCTAGTCCTCATGCGCAATTGACTCTCTGTTACATTCCTGGTCAGAAAAATATTTCCAAGTAGTACAGCAGAAAGAAAAAAGTATGATGCAGAAGTGTCACTCTATCTAGGGAAAAAGCCATTGTGTACTCACAAACTTTTCTTTAGGGGAGAGGATAATATATGTTAACTTAATCTCCTGAATGTATTTGAGAAGAGCAACTGGCATAGCACTTAAGAATCTATGTGAAGAGAGAAAGAGCACTACCACAGTGGTATTAACTACAAGTGAATTTTAAGAACTTTCAGATCTTTGCACAAATATTTTAATTTTCACATTGTTTCCAGGAATTTATTCCAGTATAAGTTCATGAATCCATTAAGTTCTTTATATGGATATAAATTACATTGAAATAAGGTAAAAATATCTGTATCCACAATGCACAAGTCTTTAGTCTTCAGATACGGGGAAAACGGCTCTTCCTCCCACCTTCCAGCCTGCCCTGCAATTGTTATACTCAGTAGTCAGGTTTATGCTAAAAATATTGTTTGTTTTTTTCCATTTACATTCCAAAATTTCAACCTGCCTCACATGGACTATATGCTGCCTTGCTGCTTTGGACTCACAAGAACTGAATACAATATCTCATTTAAATACTGAGGTCAGGTAAGAACAGTAACATATCATTTATACACTACCAGATATGGCATATGTAATTATTTGCTCCCATAATATTCTTTTTTGTCTTTTTGTTTGTTTGTTTAGTTTAAAGGTGGAAAAAGAAATCAAGAGAAATCCTGCAATATGATATCTCAGTAGGTTTCCATATAATGTCACATTAAAAAATGAATTTTTTTACAAGTGTCAAAAGGCAAAACTGAGACCTCTGACATTAGTCAGATGGACACAGTCCTAGGACCAGTTCCTGGCAGAAACCCTCACTTCAGTTGAAATATCACCATGAACAAGAGGATATAGAAAACTGTGGGACAAATGATGTCTTGCAAAAAGACAGGACTAACAGGTAAGAAGCTTTCAGTACACATAATTCTGATTCAGAATAAATGTAAATCAGTCTGAAGAGTCAGCTTGTCTTCTGTGCCCAGAAAAAGGAAAAACTTGATCTTTTTGTTGTACAGTAGAGACCCTTGCACTATCATTAAATTTGTTTTAGTTATAAGATTTGAATTTCATGAATGAGTTTCTGTCACAGAAATATTTCTATTCACAGAGCTGGTTAATGCTAACTTGTTCAGACGTGAATCTCTCTCCAGTAATGGCAGGCAAATAAAACCCTTGATAATTTCCTGGAGACAGGTAAATCTTGAAGTACAGGGCAACAGTTCTTTTGAATAATAGCACATGTTTCTACAACAGACTGACGGTTGATTTGTTACATGAGTTTGATTTGATTCTAATCTTCTGAGCAGTGACCTTCCAAATGGCAATGGACATGTGCATCAGAACAGACATGTGAGTTCTCCTTTGCTTTACCCTTTTCTTTCCTTCTGGTAACTGATTTACAATATGTCGAGAAACAGAGATCCTTCTAACACACACATTGTTCATCTATAGATATTCTTCATCTAGTCATACTTGTTCTGAGATCCCAGAATGAAACTATTCTAAGTGAGGTCCCTCCCAAACCAGCTGTGCAATCTCGCCATATTGTTCTTTGTTCTCTTCTCCATTCTTTTCCTGAAGTGGCTGGAGACAGCATGGGAGTCTTTAGCTGTGGCTTTTGTAGCTGCTGCCAAAACTGCTGAGTAATTCAGCAACTGAGTTACTAAACTGCAGATGTCTGTTGTCAGTACATTCTGTATATCTATGTTAACTACTACATATTCCAGACATCTAGCCCATAAGTGCAGAACATTGTTTTATCCAGAATTTCAAAATTACAATTTGTAAATGGACTTAACTATCCGTCATAGACTCTCACATAGAAGAACTGTAGATTAATTTTAGCTTCTAAGAATATAACAGCAAAAGGAGGACTGAAGAAAACATTGGTCCATTACTTGATGAGGTTGGTCACCTCACAAATAGGGATGAAGATAAAGCAGAGACATTTAATGCCTTCTTTTCCTCTGTCTCTAAAGCCAATGATGGGCTCTGGGACCCCAGGAGCCCTGGGTTGGAGAGCTGTGACTGCAAGAGTGAAACGCTCTCAACTGACTTTGAACTTGTACAGGATTTGTTATTTGAATGCACATGTTTACGGAGCTGAATGGGATTTATTCAGGGGAACTGAGAAAGTTGGCTGATGTTATTGAGAGTCGTCTCTCAGTTATTTATCAATGGTCTTGGGAATCTGGAGAGGTCCCAGTCAACTGGAAGCTAGGAAATATTATTCCAGTTTTTAAGGGCAAGAAGGAAGACTGGGTAATAATAGGCCTGTCAGTCTCACTTCAGTGCCTGGTAAAATTATGGAGAAGATTCTTCTGGGAGTTATTGAAAAACATGTGAAAGACAATGCAGTCATTGGTCAAAGCTAACATGGGTTCATTAAGGGAAAGTCATGCCCTACTAACTTAATATCCTTTTATGACAAGGTTACCTATCTAATAGATGAAGGAAAGGCAGTGGATGTCAGGGGAATTTTGAGAGATTTTAGCAAAGCTTTTGATGCTGTCTCTTAGAGTATCCTTCTGGACAAAATGCCCAGCATACAGCTGGAAATGTAAATAATATGATAGGTGAACAATTGGCTGAAGGGTCAGACTAAAAGAGCTGTAACAAATGGGGTAACACCTGGCTGGTGGTCAGTCCCTAATGATGTTCCCTGGGGCTCAGATTTAGGGCCAGTTCACTTTAATGTTTTTATCAATGACCTAGACAGAGGAGTTGAGTGCACATGAAGTAGGTTTGCTGATGATACTAAATTAGGAAGGAGCCATCGATTCCCTCAAGGGCAGAGAGGCCTTACAGAGACATCTTGATAGACTAGAGTGCTGGGCAATCACCAACTGTATAAAATTTAACAAGGAGAAATGTCAGATTCTGCACCTGGGTCCATGTAATCCTGGATGTACATATAGATTTGGGGACAAGATGCTGGAGTACATCCCAGCAGAAAGGGATCTGGGAGTTTTGGTTGATGGTAAACTCAATATGAGTCAACAATGTGCCCTGGCAGCCAAAAGCCTGGCAGCCAGCCATATCCTAGAGTGCATTAAGCACAATATAGCTAACCAATGGAAAGAAGGGAGTCATGTTCTACACGTACAGTGTGCAGTTTGGGGCTCCACAATGTAAGTAGGGTATAAAAATATTAGAATGTGTCCAAAGGAGGGCAGCAAATAAGGTGAAAGGACTAGAGGGCATGACTTACGAGGAGCAGCTGAGGGTACTAGGTTTGTTCAGCTTAGAGAAGAACAAACTGAAGGGAGATACTACTGTCTACAGCTTCCTCATGAGGGGAAGTGGAGATGGGGGTGTTGATTGCTTCTTTCTGGTGTCCAGTGAGAGGATGTTTCTAGGGATGGGGCCTCCACTACCTCTCATGTGAGGGAATGGTTTAAGGCTGTGTCAGGGACCACCACTGACAGGGTGGTCGAGCACTGGAACAAGCTCCCCAGGGAAGTGGTCATGGTCCCAAGCCTATTGGTGTTCAAAAACCTTTTGGATGATGCTCTTAGATATATGGTTTAACTTTCAGGTTGCCTTGTGTGGACTCAGGAGTTAATGATCCTTGTGGGTCCCTTCCAACTCAGGATATTCTATGATTCTATGAAAAAGATAAATTAATCTGAACTTCTTATTTTCTGTAGAAGCACTAAGGGTTGGATTCATCTGTGCATATTGGGCACACAGAATCCTGTTCTAGACACCCTAGGCTTTGTTTATAGTCAGCATAGATATCTCTAGAAATCATTCACTTCATGTCGATACAGCTGTCTAAGACTGGATACATAAACATTCCTCTAGAGCTGCTGGCTTGTCTCCATTGTCTATAAAGGATTGCCAGAGAAGGAAGCTCACATTTAGACATCAGACTTTTAAACAGTCCAGTTTAGATTATATGATACTGTCCTCTCTCTACTACCCTATGAATGATCCAAAAACTGAAATGCCTACTGAAAGTCGTTTTATAAGCAGGTATATTCCAATGTAATTGAGCTGTAGATGTCTGCTCAGCACTCTGATTATGAGTATGATAAAAAAAAAAAGAATTTAGATCCTCAGGAAACTGATATAGATTTTACAAGTATGTTAGGTACCTGTGGGTAGTTGCAGATTAGAGGCACACATTTTATACAGAAACACCAAAACCAGAAATTAGTGACTAAGTGTTTTTTCATAATTCTACTTATAGGTGCTTCTATATATTTCAGGGGAAAAAAGAAAAAGTGCTATGGCCCTCATTATCTCTGTTTTTTTGAACACTTGCTTTTGGTAATCTGGTGTTCATAACTGGGGATTAACATCACTTTTATGCCATTCCTGACCCAGCTCCATCTTACTATTTCTCTAAAGAAGTTCATATGTCGAGGCAGTAGTGTTCAGATAGTACATTTAGATTTTCTACTGCTGCATGTTGAAAATGACTCCTCCCTTCTCTCTAAAAGGATCAGATATATATTTGTCGTGGTTTAGCCTCAGCCAGCAACTAAGCACCACGCAGCCGCTCGCTCACTCCCCCTACCCCGATGGGATGGGGGAGAGAATCGGAGGAGTAAGAGTGAGAAACACTCCTGGGGTGAGATAAGAACAGTTTAATAATTGACATAAAGTAAAATAGTAATGATAATACTAACAATATAATAATGATAATAATAATAATGATACACGAAGCAAGTGATGCACAATGCAATTGCTCACCACCCGCCGACCGATACCCAGACAGTTCCCAAGCAGCCATCGCTGCTCCCTGGACAACCCCCCCCCCCAGTTTCTATACTGAGCATGACGTCATATGGTATGGAATAGCCCTTTGGTCAGTTTGGATCAACTCTTCTGTCTGTGCCCCCTCCCAGTTTCTTGTGCACCTGGCAGAGCATGGGAAGCTGAAAAGTCCTTGACTAGCAAAAGCAGTACTCAGCAACAACTAAAACATCAGTGTGTTATCAACATTCTTCTCACACTAAATCCAAACCACAGCACTATGCCTGCTGCTAGGAAGAAAACTAACTCTATCCCAGCCAAAACCAGGACAATATTAAATATGCCTTTAGACAAGTTGTACACGTTTGGAGATGTTGGGAACCATCAAAATTCTATTGTCATATAAGAGACCTGTCATAGTGAGACCACTTTAAGTTCTACTAGTGTCATTATCAAAAATACATCTGAAACATTAATTCCTTATGAGTCATAATATCTGAATTTTTGAGCTGTAACACTTCCTATATCCTGTTTGAAAAATGCTGCCTTTTTTCAAGAAAGAGTCACCATAGGCACCAGCAATAAAACATTTGTTTTTCTGGAGAATGTGCTTAAAAAGACACTGCCACATATGCAGTGTTTGCAGTTTTGAAGATACAGTAAGGACTGTTTTTCTTGGCACCTTTTTCAGAGTTTCACAAAGGACTCTTAAGACTGTCTCAGCCCTGAAGACGTCTTCTGCTCTGACTCAGTAAGAAAGCATGTTCTTGCTGCATATGAAAAGTTGGAAGGCAGGTGATGCATCTACTTCCAAAGTCACTGAAATGCAAAATGGTAGATGCTGGATTCTACACAGTGACTTTCTCGGTCAAACGGTTTTAGCCCTGAATTGGACATTCTTTGAAGGTTGGAACCTGGCCCTCAAGTTCCAGTGGTTTATTTAGAAATGAGTATCAGACGTCTACATAACACCAACAAAGCACAGAACTTATAATATCCATAAATTTTAAAGAGCTAGTAAGCCCTGCAGACAAAAGCATTTTTTAAATTTGGGCATAGAACTTCTGATATTTACTACAATTTTTTTTCCCTGTAATCAAAAATTAACACATAATTTCACATATCTTTTCAAATTGTTTATCTAAATGCAGACTTTTAAAAATTCTTATTTATATTTACTTATATCCACATTTAGTCGTCTTCCAAAATCAAGTTACATCTAATCTGAGATAAATGAATGAACAAATGGAAAGAAATAAAATAACCAAAGCCCTTCCTGAAAAAAAAAAAAGAAAAAAATAGCAAGTATCTAATAAAGAACCTTATAAACAAAAACTATTAATTTATTTCTTGTATAGCCAAATATCACATCACAGCTGTCATTTTTACTATTCGTTGCACTGAAACTGTCCATGTCATGAGTTATTTTTAATTCTAATTTTTGTATTCCTTACATGGATATTGAACATCCTTAGTAAAAAGACTACAAAATTCCAGATCTTTGCTTGCCTTCAGGGCACAAGTGTTCCCTTTCTGCTTACTGTTTATACCCATTATTACATCAGCACTGGATGTAATTTTAACTACCATGATGCTGAAATGAAAACATCTTCCATCATTTTTTGGAGGTAACAGATGCAGTCCCTTCATAAAATGGCAGCTATTGCTTCCGCTTACTTTGTGTTTCATAAGCAAGCTCTGTCTCTCTGCTACTTACAGGCTGACACATCATCAAGGCAGGTTGCATGTCACTGCTCAGTTACAGTTTATATTCTTTTTCACTGTAAATACTAAAGGAAACAGATGTCAACTGTTAAATTCTATTTTATGCCTGAAAGAATCCTCTCTTGAGTCATTCCTTTTAAAGCAGTATTAAAGGTTCTACAAATATTTATATCAAGTCTTTTACCCTTTTTAACACTTCATGGTTTGATAGGTCATAACCAGTAAAAAAGTGACAGGTATAAACACATAGAAGTATTTTCTGTGAATCAGTTGCTAAAATTTTCATCCTTTTTAATTCTGCAGGTAGGGAATTCCAATCTGAAATTCAGAAAAAAAGCAGAATTCTGTCTGTTTCCCTTTGCATCTGTCATGACCTAGAGGGTTACCCAGCCTGCAAGTGCGTAGAGATCGCAACCGTGGGTTTGTAGGATTCCATAATACACAAGAACACGGCAGCATCTGTCCTCTAAATTTCTCTACTTTATTACAAATTGCCACAAATACCACAAAAATCACCACTAGCATGTAAATTATCACAAAAATAACCACTAGCAAGTATATTTATGATTAATAAAGATAATATAACTCAAGCTAGTACAAATTACTATTAGCCATCAGTAATATAATATCAATCAATAGTCTGACAGCAGTTAATAATAGCAGCAACCAACTGTACAGCAACAACCAATAACAACAACAAAGTAGGTATATACTATGACAGGTTACTACAAACTTATCATTAGTGAAGTAACTTACAAAAACATAGCAGCAGATACGCTTCTGGTAGATCATTTATATGGATATATAATACCAAAATCAAGTGAATTATATTTCAGAAGGGGCCAAACCATCCCAGAGGGGAGGACAAACCTATCCCAGAGGGCGACCCAACCATTCCAGAGGTGGGAGGCCAAACCAAACTGACACCAGGAGGGGACCCAGAGGAGTACCAGTAAAATAACAGACTTCAGTCTCACTTCAAAGGTAATTTGAATCACAGAATCTGGTGTCTGCCAGGTGTCCCCGGTGAGAGTCGAAGATCTCGTAAAAAGTTCGTGTGGAATTCAGCCTCTTTAGGAAAGAAAGAGTATGTGCAGCACTGGAAGTTCTTACAGAGAGAAGCTTCATTTTGGATAAAAATTAAGTCCTTTTTACATCACAGAGACATGAGGGCATAGGATGTCACCACTTTGAGCAGCCAATAGGTGCTGTTAACTTCAATTTTTCACCTGTAACAGCTAAGAGATGATAATGTTTTCTGTTCTTTCAGACCAATTTTATTTTTTCAGACTTCTGCTTTTTCAGATGATAAATTGCCATTACAGTTTGTTTGTTTTTACGCTTGTAAAATGATTGATGGCATCTCAGGATGTCTCCTGTTTCTAGGTACCCAGCTGTACTTCAAAGATGCCAGCTACGCTTTTCAAGGATGTTTCTGGTTCCCAGACCTAATTCCTAGGCTCACAGACCACAGGCTGGCAGGCAGTTTCTCTGGCATGATTTCTGAACAGGCATTTTCTTCTGTTCAGTAATTTTTCCTTTCTAACTTTTATGACTGCTCACCTCAGAACCTCCACCCATCAACTCGTATTCCCTGAATCTTTCAAGGTATCTGTGTTAAAACTGACCTTTTCAGCATAGCATGAAGATCAGAAGAGTAAGTGAAAGGGCAAATTAAGTAACATATCATTAATAATGCTTTCTATCTTAATGAAGACTATGGCTCTGTAAAGTTCTGATTGTTTCTGTAATCTTCCTGCTTGATATACATTTTAAATGGTGCACCAGGGGACCATAACAGAACATTTTTAAATTGTAGATGCTTCCTATCATTAATAAATCATGCTCCAGTTTAGTCAACACATCTTAAATGAAAATTGTTATAAACACTTTATTATTTCAAAGAGCAGAAGTAAAGGATTTCTAAACATTCAGTGAAGAAAACAAATAACCTAGGTAGATGAACATCAGTTTAAACTGATGTTCCAGTTTTCTAAAGGGCATCTGAATCTATTCTACATTTAAAAATTAAAAGGAATGCTGATTGTCCCAATAACTGTCCACAATATAAAAATGTGTGGATAAACAAATCAAAAGTGGAATATTAGAGCAAATGTGTGTTGTTATGTTGGAATATTTTCAGATTGTTAGGTAAATATAAGATAAAATCTGAATTTGGATATGGTGGGTAATTTATTTGAAAAGAAAACAGATAATTTATTTTTAAGTTCTAATAATGATGGTCACTTGATCAAGAGTTTAACAGTGTTTTATTAAAATTTAAAACATGCATGGAGGTTTCTTTATCTGTAACATTCTCCAGTTCTAAAATGAACATCCAATGTTCACCCTTATTCACCGAGTATTCACTCATCATGGAAAACTGCCAGGTTCATCAGCAGTGTTTGCCCTCAGTAAATCCATGCTGACTGTTCCCAAACTCCTTCTTTCTTTCATGCGCCTGCACATACTTTCAGGAACAATAGCTCCAAAGTCTTCCTAGGACTGAGGTTATGCTGACTGGCCTGTAGTTCCCTGGATCCTCCTTCTTGCTTTTTTTGAAGATGAGGGTGATGTTTGCCTGACTATACCCCTGACTTGACTATTTCCCAAAAGATCTTACTCTATTTACTGAATGTACTTAGACAACTTATGAAATAAATATAAAAATCATATAGCCTAAAATCAGTACTGATCTGATTAAGGCCTTATTTACACAAACAGAGATTTGAAGATATTTCAATCTGTTCTATAATTATGTGTTGAGAGACCCCTATTACAGTGATTAAAATCTTTAGAATATGAAAACAAAAATTACCGTGCTTGATCAGAAATAATTTTACACTCTGATATCTTGGATTTCAGTCATATCAACTAACTATGTTGATAGTGGCAGCTATTTGTTAATTTTATTTAAGAATACACACTTGATGAGAAAAGCAAGATACTTTTAAACATTCAACAATAGAAAAAAATCAGGGAGATTTAAATTTTTAAAGATCACGGACAGACTGTAATAAAGTGTAAGATTATAACATAATAGGACAGGAACAAGAGAAATACTGTCATTATTTATTTGTGTTACCATAATACTGTTGATTGCATTAAGCCCAGTTTTCCTTTCCGTGCTAGAAATTTGAGCAGCATATTAATTCAGTGTGAGGAAAACTCAGACAAGAATTTTCAATATTTCATGACCAAATAAGAATTCTCTGATATCTTTAGTTTAATCAGGCTTTCACTCACTCCTCTAGCGGTCATTAGTACGCATTGTTCTTCTGAGACTCAGAATGAGATAGGATCCACTGGGAGCATTTGCCAGTGAATTGGCTGGCAAGCTGAGTTAAAGACCCCATATTGCCATCAATGCCTGTATCAGAAGAACATAAAGTTTTCTACATCTTGTTGCATTACGAAACACAGACACAAGTTTACGCTTTTGCTACCACATATCAAAGAAACAAACCCACAGCAAATGGTCCCCTAATAGCCAACCAAACAAAAAACCCAGAGACATATTTCTAAGTGTATTTTTCACAATACATTTTTGGTTTAGCATGTTTTCTATTTCACATCTGTTCAAACACTGGCATATAACTAAAATTTGCTCTTGCAACACGTGTAGTACTGTAAAGCATTTACTCACAAAGTAATTCTCAAATGTCAGTGAACATTTAAATGCCACAAACCCTTGTTAAATAAGTGGCTTTGAAGACAATGGTTATTATACATTTATCACCTTTATAATGATATAGATCATAGACAGATTTGGCTCACATGAGGCAATGTCTACTGTTTTAGGATACCCAACTGAGAGCCAAATGTGGAACACTTGTGTAAACAGATTTAAACAAATTGCAGTGATATGTATGGTCTACTCCAGATGAGAATTAGGGTACGTGTTTTCACAGAGTTTGCAACAATAGAGGAAAATTAAGTTGCGGGGTTTTGGGGTTTTTCCCCCAAACAAAAATCTCTTATAATATAAAGGTGTTCATTTAAAGATTATTTTTAGACTGTATTATTTTACTTCATTCTGCTGCATCAAAAAAGCAGGAATTTGCTGTGTGAAAGTTTTGTCTATCTTTTTCTGATATTATGTTCAAACTAATTATTTTCTTTTCTAACAATTCTGTTGTTTTCAGGTGAGTTACTGCAAGTATATATATGTGTACCAGACCATCATCTATCATACGCACTTTTTTTAATGCTACAAAAGTCTGTAATAAGCTTCTATACTACTTATTCTGATCTATTTTGGGACTTATAGAACTATCCTGGTGTTATTCCCTGCAAAACTTTAAAGCCAGTACACAAAGCCAAGAAATTAAAATAGCAATACATCTTATTTAGCTATCATTTAACAATGGAATTGAACGGCGGGGGTGGGGGGGAATAAAAAGAAATGCTCTGTCCACCTGCTCAATTGCAGAATGCAAGTATTAGAGTCAAGCATTTGTCAACGCATGATCAAAAAGGCTGAAACAGTTATCAGCCCTTATAAAATGTCCAAAAATCTTGGCTGCAGTTTCCAAACTATTGCCAAAGGTGACAAGCATAGAGCAGGTAATGAACTATTCCTACTGAATTAATACATAGAAAAAGCCTTCCACATTTCTGACACCAGTTCAGTGTTTGTTAGCTTACACATTTTTTGTTCAATGTCAGGTTTTCACAGGATGTCAGAGTGGTTTTTCAAGCCTCACTACCTCTGAAATAGATTATAGCAGATAAGCAATACCTTTGAGTGTAAGCATTAAATTCAACACTATCAATAAATTAACCAATTACCCATGTTAAAGTCCTACGCTTCAATCTAGCATAGCATCTCTCCAGCTTTCCAAGCCTCGAGTCCCAGAAATTCACTGAATAGATATTACAAGTGTGACGGATCCATTTTTTTTCTGAGGAAACAGGAAATAATGGTGCTTTGAAAGCAACTCACTATATATCTGCCTCCACAACCCTATCCGCCATGTACTGCCTTCCCCAGAAACTAGGTCCCCTGGACAGGGTCGAGGAAGTACAGCCGCTCAGAAAGCAAGAGAGATTCTGAAAGACAAATCTCTTTCCTTCCCTGCTGCCTGGTTCTCCTAAACTCATTAACCTTAACTGCTGGCCTGGGAACACAGTATTGAACAAATTGCTCCAAGCAACATTGTATTTTCCTTCCTCTGTCAATCTGGATTACAGTTCCAGCCACCTGAGTTCACATTTCTAACTGAATTTATTAAAAACAATGTTGGTGTGGTTGTGGGAAAAATATTGGTATAAGCCACGGATTGGGGAGGAATTCTCTACAGAATTACCCCTTCTGTATATATTTCTATTTTTGAAAAGCATATTTGTAAACTACTTTAACATCTGAAAATTCCACTAAAATTCACTTTAACTATGCTTCCTTCCCTTTCCAAACCCATGTCCATTGTGCTTCATGTTGTCTCTGTCTTTATGTATCTATAGCCATAGAAATGGAAATATCATTATGTCCTTTGACAGAAAAGGTCGTTGGTATTGACGCTTACAAAACTGTAATTGTTCTTAGTATTTTCCTTCCTGATGACTACTGGTAACACAGGCAAAGAAAAACCTGTGTTTGATCCTAAAGGGCTTCCTTAAATATATTTACAGGTCACACAATGCAAGAAATATATAAACACTAAAGGTAATATTGCCAGCCTCAAGCATTTAAGAACAAACCAGTTCCACCAAAATCATAACTTCATCCTACAGAAATAATAAATATGTGTATATACATGTAAATAAGTAAAGAAGTGAGCTAGAAACTTTATAGTTGGAAATGTATGCTCTTTATAACAGAAAAAATCAAAAGATCTGGAACTTTAAGATATCAAATTTCTTGACATCTCCAAAAAAATTGTGAGTCAGCAGACTAATACTATGTTTTATGAAAGTCTCTGATTTTCCCACATATTGTATGAATAACTTCACAAGGTCTAGGAAGGATGCTCAATTTATCTTCCTGGGAATGATGGAAAAATCCTGTTTCTTTCTTTCCTCCCTCCAAATAGACCTGTAACATCAGCTTAAACGACTGATTGCATTTTTGCAAAATAAAAGATCTCAAAATGAACAATGGATGGTGAGTTCCACTAATGCTCACTGTATAGTTAGTTTAGTTCTACCAAATAGGCGTATCCAACTATCACAAACAAAGACAATATCATGGAATTATGCCACAAATGAACACTCTACCTCCTGTTATCTAATTCTTATTTAATATATTTTTAAAAATATTTTAAAAATACATTTTAAAGATTAACATGGCAATTAAAAAAGTGAACATTTTAAAATATTTTAAAGCATCTGTTTCCACAGATGTCTAATGTTTGATGCTATTTCAATGCTGCAGTCATTCAGAGCAGTAGCTATGCGACTTTAGAGAATGGCATTCTAAATTTGTATATGGCATTACACTAAAGGTTTGTTTTCTTAAGACAAAAAAGTTTTGTTAGTTAGTCCTATGGTGACTGGTATACCTTGAAGGACTGAACTATACTATCGATACGCTGTTGAAGTTCTAATAAACATTCATCTGTGTTCTAAAACGTTATTTTAATATCGTCATTCAAGTCAAAATCATAGAAAGGGATCTGTTAGCTAACTAATGCCTCTCTGAAGTGGCTTTGATTTACAGAAGTCTTTTGTGTTGCGGTGGGTTGACCCTAGATAACAACCAAGCACCAACCAGCTGCTTGCTCACACACCCATTTCCCCAACTCGAGTGGGATGGGGGACACAACCAGAAGAGCAAAAGAAAAAAATAACTTATGGGTAGAGACAAAGATGGTTTAGTAAGCGAGCAGGGATGTGGGGGAAGTAATGCAAAGGCAATCACTCACCGCCTCCCACAAGCAGTCTCTGAGAAACAGCTACATTGGAAAAACTACCCCCGCAGTTTCTATAGCTGAGCATGATGCTATATAGTATGGGATATCCCTTTGGTCATTTCGGGTCAGCTGTCCCACATATGCCTCCTCCCAGCTTCTTGCCCACCCATAGCCCAGTCTTGAGGGAGGCAGAGTGGGAAACAGAGGAGGCCTTGGTGCAGTGAAAAATATGCAATAGTTACACCATTGGTGTGCTATCCACACTGGTTTAGTCACAAATCTAAACCATAGTGCCCTACTGGCTGCTGTGAAGAAAATTAAGCCCATCCCAGCCAGACCCAGTACATGTATTTAAAGAAAACTCACTACAAAAAATAAAAAGTATACTTCATTAATTTCTTTGCAATGTGGTGGAGATATGAATACGATCTAAAAATCATCTAAGGATTTCAACATGCTTGAAGATTTTTAGGTCCATATGGAACTACCTTAAAACCGTTACTTTAACTCCAGTCTTCAGTACAAAGTACATCATGAGGAAAAAAAGCATAATTAAATTTCCCTCTACTGCTATGATTCTCTAATCACCAGAATGACTCTTATGAGTTGCTCACAAATAGTATATTGTTGAGGAACTCCAAGGCTGCTCTGTATATATATGTCAAGAGCAAAGGCTTACAATGAGAAACCCCAGGACCAGGCAACAACCTTTAAAGCTTAAAGTCACCTTTACACCACCACGTCTTCTCAGCTGTACAGAGAAGTACTTTTTTTGTACCTTCCTCAGGAATTCAATCCATATTGTACAGTAAGTTATTTACAGATGTATGCTCATAATATGTAATATTTTTATATAGATATTTAGTGAAATTTTGTCTGAAAGGAGATACTTTCTTCTCATAGTAGAAGCTTTTCTCTAAGTAAACAATATGATGTTTTAGTTTTGCTCTCTGGAGATATTAAAAAGCGCTTAACTGCTGTGGGCAGAGGACCTGTAGAATTTCAGATTTTAGTATAAGACAGGTAAGCAGGTATATTTAAATGTGTTCTTGTGCATGAGTAGGCATACATATACATTTGTATTAAATTCTGGAACACAAACTAAATACATAGAGCTAATAACCATGTTTAATACACTACATAAACCTTATAATTAAGTACAGGAAAAATTTCAAGTTAATGAAGAAAAAATCTAGAATGAAAATTATCTTGAACTGGAATATTGTCTTCTAAATTTTACTCTGAAAGGAATGTTGTGGAATTTTTGAGAGGCAGCATTCTTCGTAACTGGAAACCAGAGACCACTACCTAATTGCTATAATTGATGAGGGGTAGCCCCACAACAAAAGGTTGATGTAACCTTTGTTGGGGGGTATTGGAAATATTGTCTAGGTTAAAGCTATTCAATTAACAGAAGCAAACGTTCTCTTGAATAATAAACAGAAAGTAAAAAAAAAAAAAAAGCAGTAAAATTTAGAGTTCAAATCAAGATATTTTATTTTGAAATATGTTGGTTATTATTAACATACAATCCTTTTTTTTATCCTTTTACTTCCAGATTTTTCTTCAAGCATCATGGAAAATCCCAACATTAATTTTCTAAAGAAAAAAAAAAAAAAAAAGAAGCTTAGTTAAGAGATTTCATCTTCTTTACATCCCCAGCTTCTTAAGAGTTAAGCTTTCTGTGTAGTTTTTGTGTGTCTGCTCCATGAGTCAGATAACTCCACAAGTCTGTTCCTGGCTTATGTTGGATTTCTAAGGTTCTAACACACCTTATATGGAAAGATTCCCTTCATTACTATAAGAACAAATAAGTTCTAGATTATTACTATGACCCACAAACACGTGAATTCTACTTTATATAAGACATAAAGCCTGAAATGCTCAGGATTAAGCTAAAAAAAAAGTTTCTGGAGTTAGTTCTGCCACAGAATATTTTTCTCCATACTACCAACAAATAGTATGGGTGATCTTCTCAAGTAATAGAAACTGGCCTTGGGCAGGTTCCCAGCAGAAAAAAGCTCTTACCTTTTGTGTAATGGTATTTTGTGTAATGGTATTTCCTTTTGTGTAATGGTATTCAAATTGAGTTCCAGAAGATGTGACTCTAAGCCAATCATTAATGAGATTTTATTTCAGTCACTTGCTGCACAAGAGCTCTCAACTAATGTAAATTAATTACATTTTTAAAAAATGTAAATCATGGTTATGGTGGTTTAACTTTTTTATCATCTCATCAGCTGTTATAATCACATGTCCAAAACCAAAATGTAGCATTTGAGGAACTGCAACACCACAGATACTATTGTTTTCAGACCATTTAGCAACTCCAAATAAAATTTTATTGCCATTGATTAGTTCCAAAGTGATGAGCTCAAAATGTTCACAAGAAAAACTATGTAAAATGCAGTTCTTAAAATCTGGAGCTATACTTCATTTATCAAAGGAATCACACTAGCTCTATTCATCCAATATTTCAACATAGCTCTTTAGCAAGAGAGCTGTGTGCACTGCAGGCAGCTATTCCTGTAGCCAGACAGCCAGCAAAAATCATAAGAAATAAGATTTTGACTTACTACAAATACATTTAAAATCAATATTCCATATCAAATTGTATTTTTTTATTTCTAATAATGATTCTCTGAATTTCCATACAATATTTCCATACAATAAATCAGGCTGTCAATGCAGTTTCCAAGTTTTCATCTCAAAAGTTTACACAGTCTATCAGCTTTGCCAACACCTTATATTTTTTACAGATCTGAATTATAGCATCTTACCTTTTGCTGAGAAGAAACAGTTTCCTTTTCTTGTCAGAACTAATTGAACCAAAAGGTCAGAATAACTTTATCTGTAAAGTGAAATACCAACACTGAAAGAAATTATCTACCCAAGGTCTTGTCTTAGATTAATCGAATAGCTAATCTAAAATCAGCTAATGTTGTATCTAGAAGAAATCTAAGACAGCATCAGTCTGATGAGTTGATATGTTAATAGGACTGTATTGTCAACAACTCTAGTCACATTAGTTTAATTGTGCATTTCTACTTTTTCTGTTTTGCATGGACACTCAGAGTGTCAAGAAGTGAAAACTGTTTTATTGAGCTATTGCAATAGGGTAATACTTGTGCAGGGAATCAAATCATCCTCAAAGAGGATGGTTAGTTACTGTCCAATGGCAATGGGACCCTCTGCTGCAAGGGTTCTTGCACTGGCATCTTCAGCTGGACTGGGAGAAACTCTTCAAACCACTGTTCTACTCAGCGCTTATAACCCATGTGGCCACAGGTCCCATGTGACCACCTCAAAACATGCATCACTTAATACACCTTAAACGCTTGATACACCTTAACTACATACAAGACATCTCTTAAATATCTTAGCTACATACAAAAGACTGATGTGGTCATTCCTGAAGGAATAGTTTACCAATAATATATCTATGCACACCTTGATCACTTCTGTGGTCTTTGGACTTTGGGACATCGTGCTCAGGATGTTAATCAACACATTTAGGCATGCTAATTGCACTAGAGGTGCAGTAACAACCACCTGGGGAGTGTTGGGGAGTGTTATAGAACAGTCCAAAATTCTCACCTAGAGGGTTCCTGTCTAATATTGATAGTGAAGGTCCACCTTGTTTCAAGCTAGTCTTGTTGTTTCACAGCAGTCCATTACCTCATCTATTCAGATGACTGGCTGGGGAGTTCCTGGACCACCCAAGGAATTAACAACTTAGGTGCCTGTCAATAAACATAGAAGCATAGTCCTGATGCCCAACTACACCACAACTATAGCTGAAGAACAAACTTGCTTTTCAGATTTATAACTCACTAGTAACTTAAGTTTTATCACTCTTGCCACATCTCTAAGTGCAGTGTTCTTTGAAACTTACTACAAAGCATTCACTGTGTCCACTCTCTTTTCACCCTATCTCATACTCTATCACACGATACACTACAATGCCCTGCCTTTCAGATGCTGGGCAGTAAAGCTGCACTCCCCTAAGAATTTATTTGCAGAATGCTTAATATAACTTTAAGTCTGTGAGCTATCTCAATGACATCAAAATGATTTTATAGGGAGCTGAGATCAAGCATATCTGCAAATTGGTTTTAGGACTACTGCATAATGACTACCATTCATGGGATGATTAATGATTTTTTCCACATGCATAAATATATTATACCACATTCTTTCTAAGAAAAGTACAAGCTTACAGGAAGCACTTTACTATTTTAGTTTGTAGATTAAAGAACTTTGTAGCATGGGAGAGAAAAAAAAAAAAGATTTCTAAGAGTGATGACTGTTCCCTCATCCTTTCACAACCTGATTTCTTCTACACTAAGCCCAGAAGAGAACCAAAGATATGGTTCTCTTGGGAAAGCCAACAGTGAGTACTAAGCTAAGCTGAGAATCTCGGGTTCATGACCTAAGACACATCCTATCAGAGCACTTCATTTGGGCATTAAACACTCTTCTTTTTAGAGACATTACTACAAGGTAAGTCTTAAATTGGATATGTACATAGTGGAAATGTACTTACATGCAATAGCCAAAGGTTATTTTAAGAATCCTTTTTCTCAGAAGGTAGGAGATACTTTTATTGTTATATTTTTTTTTTTTTTAACCAAAGTGGCAACAACAGCTTTTCAGGAGTAATAAAGAAACAAGACTATCGGTGTCAGAGAATTATTTTATCTTAAAGACTGTCAAAGATTAACCAGAGAAGTGCCACTGATAGTGACTAAAATCTTCAAATTTGGATTTTTATCATTTGACTTTTAGTTTCATATTTGGATATAAAAAGTTATTTGAGTCCTTAAGTATGAACTAGGTCACCTACTTTTGAAAATGTTTTCTACTATAGCATTTGTGTTCACAACAGCTGAATGTCTAATATTCCTTCTATTAAAGGTTTTTAAGAATGATCTGTTACTCACTGGGACAAAGATGTCTGT
Source organism: Pelecanus crispus (assembly GCF_030463565.1). NCBI lineage: Eukaryota > Metazoa > Chordata > Aves > Pelecaniformes > Pelecanidae > Pelecanus > Pelecanus crispus. The sequence continues at coordinate 174,600,047 of NC_134643.1, forward strand.
TGCTGATGTAGCTAAAATTCATGAAGCAGTAAAGAAGCCGTATGACCTCTCAGAGCAGTGATCCACACTCACTGCAGCAACCATGCAGAACAGATATTTTTTCTTTACTAAAGCTAGAGATAGCTTAACTTTCCTGAATGTAGAGACAACACAGCCTCTCTGCCTTGCAGAAAGACACTTTAAATATCCCTTTCTGTTTATTTCCTGAGTGATCATGCTTGTCATGCTGCAATAGCTGACGTTAAATAACACTCAACTTTATAACATTCTCTTATCTTTCCATGCAATATCAGCACATTTGCAAAGTATGGCAAATGTTTCTTTCTTGTCCTTTGCCCCTTATTGTCACTTACGTGATTTGAAGATGAAGCATCCCATCTCCTTTGGTGATAAATGGCAGATAAAAATTTTCTGTCGCAGTGTTTAGACTCCAGGAGGTTGAATCTTCGCTGTATGTATTAGGTGTTGTATAATGTTACCTTACCTGCAAAATGGGAATAGAAGCCCTTCAGGACATAAATAGGTTTGTTTTGCTTTATGCTTTCCTGGGTGTAAATGACTATCCAAAGTGCAAGAACATGGAGAAAGAAGCACCAATATTTTGCTTCTTACAGTTTTGCCTCTAGTACAAAAGACGACTGATTTAAGGAAACAGATTCTAAGAAAATTGAGGATAATGGGTACATAATTTTTACAGCACACCATTTATCAGATGATGCAGATGTTGAAAGCAATTTATCATAAACTGGTAGCTTCCCAGTGTGAGTACACCTTTTTTATAATACAAAGAATCATAATGAGAATAAGATAGGATGGCATTGGCAATATCTTTTAAAATGTTCTTTGATATTTATTTTTAATAGAAAATTTATATCAGAGGAAATACAGAACAGCAGATAACATATGTGAAACAAAAAATCCAGAAGTTATTACTATGTTTTCAACAATCCATGGATCATTTTTTTCTCATCTGTGATTCAAGACAGGTATCAACTATATCTGTCTGTATAACAGAAGAGTCCGTTTATTCTACAGCTGTCTTCAAATGAACGCCCAGCTTCTGATCCCTTTCAACCTATTGCCCTTTGAACTCAACATGCCCCTACCTTTTATCTTCCCCTTCTTGTATATATTTCTGCACAGCTGAGAAAAGCATACTGCTAAAGGTCTATGGGTGTCCTGGTTTCGGCTGGGATAGAGTTAATTTTCTTCCTAGCAGCAGGCATAGTGCTGTGTTTTGGATTTAGTAGGAGAAGAATGTTGATAACACGCTGATGTTTTTAGTTGTTGCTGAGTACTGCTTATGCTAGTCAAGGACTTTTTCAGCTTCCCATGCTCTGCCAGGCGCACAAGAAACTGGGAGGGGGCACAGCCAGAAGAGTTGATCCAAACTGACCAAAGGGCTATTCCATACCATATGACGTCATGCTCAGTATAGAAACTGGGGGGGGGGAGTGGCCAGGGAGCAGCGATGGCTGCTTGGGAACTGTCTGGGTATCGGTCGGTGGGTGGTGAGCAATTGCATTGTGCATCACTTGCTTCGTGTATCATTATTATTATTATCATTATTATACTGTTACTATTAGCATTACTATTTTACTTTATTTCAATTATTAAACTGTTCTTATCTCACCCCAGGAGTGTTTCTCACTCTTACTCCTCCGATTCTCTCCCCCATCCCATCGGGGTAGGGGGAGTGAGCGAGCGGCTGCGTGGTGCTGAGTTGCTGGCTGGGGCTAAACCACGACAATGGGTTATCTGATGGTATGGTTTACAAGTATAACAATATTTTTTTTTACCTTTGCCCACAAAATCCTGCATCTCCATAGTACATTTTCACACCTAGTAATTAAGAATCATCACTTGTACCTTACAATGCAGGAACTAAGGTTTAATTATTCAAAGGCAAATTCATGGGAAGCTCAATGTGCTTCAGTTGTATGGCATATGCAGTAGTCTCTAGTGTTGTTAAACAGCAGGACTTCAAATACACATTGCACATAAAGTGTATTCAATCCATTTTAAATATTTTTTGCATGTATTGCAACTCCTAAATTGACCCTAAGTAAGACAATCTTTATTTGAGCATTGTATTTGCTTCTAGGTCAGTAGCAAGATCAATAATAAAATCAATAGGCTGGTCCATTGACTGCCAGTCTGAAACAGTAAATTAAAAAAGAATCTTTGCTTTTGAAACTACAGATGCTCTTCTTTCTTTGTCATAAAAGAAAGTGAGCCAAATGACTATTGCTTTCTTATTTAAAAAAAATCTATACTACATTTAAGTGCATGACTTGAAAGTAGGTTAGAGAGTTTTCTGCAGGAAATATTTTTGCCCAGTTAAGTACTTGTGGAAGCAGAAAATATGCAGACAATTCCATCATTTTTATCCATCCTTATATCTTAGATTATATTTTATATTAAAAAAAATTAGCAATATAACATCTTTCAAGATGGGAGGGTAATATACACAGCATAAGACTAGTGTTGCCTACATAGTGTTTATCTAGTTTGAATAAAATAATTTGAAACATGTTTCAGAAGAGATTACAACAAAGCCTGAAACTCTGGAAATAGTATCAATTTATGGAAAAATATAATTAATTTTGAACTGTTCTAACCTACTTAATGAAATATGTATGTTCTAAGATAAGCTCACATTAATAAATATTTATTGTAGGTAAGGCTTTTTTTTCTGGTCCATCTGCAAATCTACACTCTAATAGTTCAGATGTACATCATTTGAAGCAAAAAGGTTTTACAATGTTAAACAAGTACTGTAAGAGCTGTAACAGACAAAAACATTTCATCAACTGTAAACCATTGTCCTGGTTTCAGCTGAGATAGAGTTAATTTTCTTCCTAGTAGCAGGCATAGTGCTGTGTTTTGGATTTAGTAGGAGAAGAATGTTGATAACACACTGATGTTTTTAGTTGTTGCTGAGTACTGCTTATGCTAGTCAAGGACTTTTCAGCTTCCCATGCTCTGCCAGGCTCACAAGAAACTGGGAGGGGGAACAGCCAGAAGAGTTGATCCAAACTGACCAAAGGGCTATTCCATACCATATGACATCATGCTCAGTATAGAAACTGGGGGGGGCGTGGCCGGGGAGCAGCGACCGCTGCTCGGGAACTGTCTGGGTATCGGTCGTCAGGTGGTGAGCAATTGCATTGTGCATCACTTGCTTTGTATATTATTATTATATTGTTACTATTATTATTACTATTTTACTTTATTTCCATTATTAAACTGTTCTTATCTCAACCCAGGAGTGTTTCTCACTCTTACTCCTCCGATTCTCTCCCCCATCCCATCGGGGTAAGGGGGGTGAGCAAGCGGCTGTGTGGTGCTTAGTTGCTGGTTGGGCCTAAACCATGACAACCATTTACTTTTGAGTATACTACTAGGTACTAGCTAAGATATTTTCAGATTAAAACCAGTGAAAAATAAAGGAAAAAAAAAATCTTATTTTTAGATTGCCCCTATAAAAATCTCATGAGTACAGTCATTAGAAACATAGAAAATTGCCCATCCATTCCATGTGCCACTCTTCTTTTACTGACCTCTGGAATTTTTTATTACTACCCATCAATTCTGAGTCCCCTCTAAGTAAGAACAATCATTACTTCAAAATCAGTAGCAGGTTTCATATCCATCCATCTCCCACAACACAGTCTATTTCTGTCTCACAGACCACATAAGACAGAACCTTAACTCCAGCTTTGGTGAGTGATGGGGAATATTTGGTATTATTACCAAGAAAAGAAAAAGTCTATTCTACAGTGAGCAGTCTCGCATGATGGCTTGTGTATTATCTTAAATTTGAACTACAGTAGCAGTAAAGATCAAGAGTAAAGAAACAGTATGGAAACATGAAATTGGTGAGATGATACAAAGAGTCCCTTGGTGTCTGTAACAATGTATAAGAAACTGTTCTTCCATTCTATTCAGAAAATGCATTAAGGAAACAAGTCATCTCATATTTCTCCTCTGCTTAGTCAGAATACAGCTGATCAAACTCAATCTCTGAAGAGCATGGAAGTGAAACACAATACTCAGATAAAACGTAGAAGCTCAAAATAAAGATTTAAAACTTGCTTGAGATTTTAAATTCAGCTTTTAGCTGTCAGAATCCTGCAGGCACCACGAGGACTGGCTGTCCCTGCCCAACCCCCTGGGGTCTCCCACCACCCTGCCCACAGCCCAGGACCCCATGTCCGCCCTCCAGGGCTGTCAGGTCCTGCCGCGGTGACACCACAGCAGCACTGATCTCCAGCACCCCACAGCCCTGCCCTGCCCAGCCATGGGTCCCGCCAAGCCGGCCTCACCTGCAGGCACATGTCCCAGCCTAGCCTCGGCCTGTTCCCTGTCTCCATCCCCAGGAAGGTGCCCAATTCCTGGGCCTGGGGCTGCCAGGGAAGGTGGGACAGGCCCCAGCTGCCAGACCCTATCTTGACAAACCCCCTGTGGTCCCCCTGACACTCTTGGCCCCCAGCCCATAGGGAGCCACCAGCTGTGCTGAGCCCAAACGTTAATGCTGTACTTGTTATGTTTAGTTCATACTAAAGTTCCTTCACTTGTACTTTACATTTGCCATGTGGGATCTGCTTGATATGATATGCAGGAAAATATCACAGTCAAGGAGAGAGAAGGGGATGTTTATTATATCATTGAGAAACTCAGGATATAGTAAAATGAATTTTACTAGCTAAAACTACACAGTCTATACATGGGTTAGTTTAGAAGTGTCACATTACATTAACTAATCAGCCTGGTAACACTGACAAACAATTGGCCAAGCACTATAGCTTCTCTTGGTGTGTTCAGTTCTGTATGCACATAGGTGTGCCAAGTGCAAGCATAAGAGAAAACTTCTTTGGCACTTGGATTGCTTACGTATGCCATTTAAACAAATGCTCGTATCTTCCTTGTTTTATCAGTTTTGAAACTTTTGCCGAAAATCTCAGACCTTATCTTGTTGTCCAAATATGCAGCCCCTTCAGCTTTAGAGCAGACTTTAGAGCAGACTGTCAGAAACAAACCCTGTGAAGGGAGTTGCCAACTGCATTGGACTTTGGCCTGTGGGGATTCTGCCTTCCCACACCCTTGGAGCTGAAACCGGTGCACTGTCAGACCCAGGAAGTTTCTCCCATCTCAGTGAGATGGATGTGGCTGCTGCTGTTCCCATTGTCAGGTCTGGGCAATACCAAGATTCGACATGAATTCCAGAGATGCAACTGGAGAGGTGCGTACATGCACACACACCCACACACACTCCACCCCCAGCGCTTCTGGCCACAAAAACTAACACAAGCAGAAAGCAATGTCATCATGGCATCCAGATAACCACCTACAGCTCTCACATACATGAACACAGCCAGCCAGTGCTGTGGTTTTCTCTGCTAATCAAGTTTGGAGTTCACTGGTGAAAACACACACACAGAGAATTGAAACTTCCTAGTGGAAAATACACTCCAGCCTCTATAGCTGCAGGCATCCCCAACCTACAGGCTCCCTGTGACCTGAGTCCCCTTCTCCAGGTGCTAGCACCCAGGTACATACACACAGAGAATAGACAGTGAAATTGCACAGAAAATAATGAAGAACATGCTTTAATAAGAAGATGGGACAAACTGCAGTGATCAGGTGCAGGGTGCAGTCAGACAGGTTGTCAATCAGCAGCTTGTTTATATACAACCAGCCCCTTCTATTCTCCCCTTCTCTGTTTTCCATGCTTGCACTTTGATCCACTTTGATCGCTCCCTTTCTCCAGCCTTGTCTCCTGTCAAGAATCCTATCCTTAGTTCCTTTTTTTCCCATTGGTCACAGTTCAGCTAAATCCATATCCATATTTGATATTTCTGATAGCCCTTCTGTGCCTAAGCTTTACAGGAAGCCTTCGTTATATGATAGCAGACAGGATTCCAGCTAGTTTCAACATTGCGTATTGTAGCTAAAAGGGAAAATAAAAGTACTTATTGGACTTTGAACATATTCTTGCCAGCTTCACTACTGCATCTTTGAACCTCAGAAATTCATCCAGCTTTCATCCAGTTTTCCTTTGACCTTTCTGGGAAGACCATATTTCCTTCTACTTTGTTAAACTTCAATTTACTAATTCAGAAGTTGTAACTTTTAGCAGGAAAATGTACATTAATAGCAAAAGTGTACTTGTCAAGTTTCTGCCAGGTTGTCTGGAAATCTCAATTTTTGTGGACAGGATCTATATTCTCAATGCTGTCATCTGGCAGTCATCCAGCTACAAATTCTGAGTCAGTTCCAAGGCTCTTGGTCAGAATAGTACTCACATTCTGTTCTTTTCTTTACAATTAATTTTAAAAGTGTTTTAGAGCACCAGAGGTGTTCATAGATGTTAGGGTAACTATCATATACGTGCTGTCACAAGCTGCAGAGCCAATGGTTCTTACTAACATACCTGAGATTTCAGTTTTGAAGGCAAAAGGCAAACCTAGACTTGCCCATGAGAAAATCCGCTTGCCTACAGAAAAATCTTTGCACTGCAGAAATGTCAGTAATAGACAATGAGCTCAAAACAGAAGCAGAAGTTGACATCCATGTCAGGGTCTGAAGTGCACCAAATAGACCTCAATGGCCCTGGACAGCTTCAACTGAGTCCCCACACACCCTGTCTACCCATGGGCCCAGGATCTCCATTTCAATCCAGGCCTGGCATAACCTATTGCAGGTATGCCTGTCTCCAACTGTGTCTCCTGGACAGACCCCTCAGACCTGCTCCCACGTTAACTTGTCTCCAATGCCTGTAGCCTGCATGTACCCCTTGGATGGACTTCTCAGAGCCCCATTTTGTAGCCCCGTGCTCCTGATAGGAACTTCTTGTCGGTCACAGCCTTGGCTCAATGCTCACCAAAAGTATTGGGGGCTGTTGGTGGGCCCTGTTGCTGGCTGCACTCAGGCCCTGCAAGACAGTGCCCATCAGGGGGACACAGCTGCCCCCGGGGTTGCTGCTGTGTCTGGCTCAGTCCTGAGGGAGCTGTCAACCCTGTCTGTGCCCTGGAAGTCAGCTCAGGTTTCTGAGCTGAACACGATGGGGACTGGCCCACAGCAGTGCAGGGCCTTGCCCCCATGGCTTCCCCTAAGTGACCAGTCTAGGCCTGGGCTCTGATCTGCCCACAGAGCCAAAATCTTGACCAGCCCCAGGCTCCTGAGTGAGCCCCCCATCCTCCCTGAACTCAGGGCTCCTTAGAGGCAGCTTGAACCACTGCTCACCACCCCACCCTGCGCACATCAGGAACAGCCTGGATGCCCTGCTCAGCTCCAAATGTCACGTGTTGCTCCCGCCTGGTCCCTCATCTCCAAGTCCCCTCTGCCATGTTCCTGTCCCAGCTTCAAGACTCTTCCCTGTCTCTGCATCAACTCCAAGTTCCCCATCCCACTTCCAAGTGCCTTTTGCTGTGGCCCTGCTGTGACACCATGGCTCCGCCATGATCCTGACCTGGCTCTGAGCCCCAGCCTGAGCCATGTCCCTTTCCCAGTTCCCTGTCCCTCCTCTGCATCCCCTGAAATAGACCACTGATGTCCCACAGCAATCAAATCACTGCACATCACATCCCTTCTGAGCCCAGATCTATGTGAAGTAGGAGGACAACATTTGCTGGGGAAGGAACCTTCTGTCAGGGCCCTGAGGGCACTAGAAATAGTCACTGCCCCTTCCCAGCCTGCCCTGGGGCCTCGTCCCATCCCTGCCCATGGCCCAGGACCTCATTTCAGCTCAGGCATAGTTGTCAAGTCCAGACCTGAGCAATGTTGTAGGTTTGCCTTTCTCCAGCCCTGTCTCCTGGATGGACCCTTCAGACCCCCATTGTAGTCTCAACTCTGGCCCTCTCTCTGGCCTAGCATTGCAGATGGGACATGGACTTGTGTTGTAGACCGCTAATTTATTATATGAATCCCTTGGGCATAGGTTGTAGCTTGTATCCAGCCCTGTCTCCTGAACAAACTCGGAATCTGTGTAATATCTTGCCTTCAGAACGTTCTCTGGTGCCATCTCCTGCTGCTCTTGGCTGGATACTCCACATGGACATGGATGTCATCCACCCATGGCATGCTTTGTCTAGGATTGCTGATATCCTTTTTACCAGTACCTGTGTCCACCCATCCAGATAAGGTGCTGCAGAACTGAGCTCCATCAGCACTGGCTTAGCTGGCTCCTATGTCATCCCTCCATCTAAAGCAGCCTTTCTCTCAGTGCTTTCACTGACACTAAGATTAGGGTAAAGCAGGTAGACATGCAATTTATTTTGAAACTAGTTTATACAAACTTCTAGTCACTGCAGGGTGATTTGTGCTGATGTTATGAAGGACAGAGACTATGTCCCTCGAATCACCTTGCAGATGGCACGGAAGAGATACTGATTCATTTTTCACATAATGCATGGCCAATTCATCATGAAGACCCAGCAGCAACTGTGATGCTATGTTGCTTTGGTAATCACCTTTGACTATAATAATCTCATCTATGTTATAGTACTAATGAGTTTTAAACCCAGATTAGCTTTTGGATTAAAAGACATTTCTTTATGTTAGCAAACAGGACTGAAGCTAATGAAGACTACATAGGAAGTTGTCTGGTATGCAAGCATTCATGGCATCTGAGTTCAAATCTCTAACCTGTTGACATTTCTATTCCACAAGCTTATTGAAGTAGAATACATTGAAGATAGACAGTTGTTGTATTTAAAAATCAATCAATCAAACAAACAAACCCAGGTTTAGATTGGATATTAGGAGAAATTTCATCACAGAAAGGGTAGTCAAGCATTGGAACAGGCTGCCCAGAGAGGTGGTGGCGTCACCATCCCTGGAAGTGTTCAAAAAACAGGTAGATGTGGCACTTTGGGACATGGTTTAGTAGGCATGGTGGTGTTGGGTTGATGATTGGACTGATGATCTTAGAGATCCTTTCCAACCTTAATGATTCCTAGTTTTTACTTTCATTCAAAAATAATCCACCCACCAAGCCAGGAAACATGAAATTGGTACTCTGCCCTGAATTGGTTTAGTGGTGGACTTTTTAGTGTTAGGTTAATGTTTGGACTGGATGATCTTAAAGGTATTTTCCAACCTAAACAATTCTATGATTCTATGATTTCATGCAAAATGTGTCATAAAATGTTAATGCAACTATTGTTTTCCCTTGTTGTACACTGGTAATTTCTTTTAATAGTCTTTTTGACTATTGTCTGTCAACTTACATTTAAAAAAACCCAAACATTGTAACTATCCTTCCAGCAAACATGCACAATCTGTGTTTTTTCCATTGCTCTGTTATATCCGTTGTCCATGCTAGAAGACTTATTGAAGGTAGTGAGACCCACCCTCTGTATCCACCACCATCTGCTCCCAAAGGAAATAAGGTACACAGAGGGAAGGTGTCACTTACAGCTTGTCCAAATATGAGCTAAAGATATTTCTGAAACAGTTTTACTAGAACTGTGTAATGATCATGTGTTCCTTGTTATGGGGTCAATTTACCAAGAATCAGGTTGAAATTAAGGGTACTTGTAGTATAGGAATATTAGTTTCTATAAGTAACATTGACCTTTTGCACTTCATGCATGTTTTTTTTCCTAAATGTAAGACAGAAAAGTCTAAAAGCATCAGTGAAAAAAAAAAGCTCCCATATTATGTTGTCTTATTTAATATGGATGACACTACATATTCTTTCATGTTTTAATATATAATTTGCTTATTTACATATATGTGCATATGTAGGCTGTTTAGAACTTTAAGACATATATGCTATTGGAAGCATTTACTATAACTGCAGTATGAGACCATACAAGTCTTTTCCTGTTCTTAGTTGCACAGTGTTCATGCTCTAATGAGGTACTCACTCACCCTGCATAGATGAACTTTTCTGTCACCCTGATTCTTTAACATAAGAAATATAATTGGCTATTCAGACTTCCTGAAAGTAGGTGAAACACCACAGACTTCAATCAGTTCATTCCACAGACTCAAATTCAGATGAGGCTATAGGAAATGAAAGACAGCAGAGCAATGTTATCTATATTGCACCTTTTTGTTCAGTTTTCAGACTACAGCTTACACTCTGTAGTCAATAGAAAGAGTAGTTCTAAAGCACAGCATCACTATTGAAGGTTATGATCATGTTCTTTATAAGAACCATCTAAAAAAAATAAAAGGGAAAGTTGTTTCTGAGTTTAATTTGAAGTTCTTTGATGGTATTTAGGGATACCTACCTACCACCTAAATGAGCTCCTATAATATAAGAGTTAAAGTTATTGTAATATAAAATAGGACAAACATTGTTACTGCACACGAGAGATTTGATTAAAATCATTGTGACCTCTGCAATTTCTACCCTAAACTACTGAAAGCCAGTTATCTATGTAAGTGCATTTAATTTGTAAAGCTCATGTGCTACAGTTGCTATTTGTATTATACTATTCTGTTTTTTTCTTCTAAAACAGGAAGAGTAGCATATTTCATTGAAAATTGAGGCAACCAATAATGAAGACAGTACAAGAGATCATTACAAATTTTTTAAAATTCAGTTTGACTGTAAAGGATGCAGTTGACTTGCATTTTATCTGGACCGAGGACTAAACAATTCATTTACATTTTCTGAAGAAAAGTGGGCATAGATAAAGTCAAGCTGGTTGAAGATCAGTCCTGAGAGAAATAAAATAATGTTGGTATGATGACAAAACTAATAAAAAAAAAAAAAATAATTCAGATGCTCTCTCTGCAAATAGCTGTAGAATTTGGACATCTGATAATTATTTAGATGACCAACAGATGAGTGTGGCTTATTTCAGTGACAAATTAAAGACACAAGGTACCTGTTCTGAGAAGTACACAATGTTGAGACAAGACGCATAAATATATGATGGGAGATGGGATGAAACAGGATGGAAAAAGTAAACCAAATCAATCAGTAGCTCAATCATATTGTCCAAATTATAACAATATATGTCCCTACAGTTTATATATAAAAAAGAAGGAAATATTAGATAGTTAAATCCATATGCAGTAACATTGTTATGTGCCATGTCCTAAATTCATGTCAAGTCTTTCAGCTGTTTTTCTGTGTCTTTCTTGACTACTTTTACAATTTTCTCCTTCAAAAACAGTTGAAACTTGCAGCAGGTAAAACTTTATTATCTCTGATTGACTGAGATCCAGCATTTTCTTTAGTTTAGAAAAGGCGTTAAATCGTTCAGAACTTTTTTTACACAAAATAATCAAAATAATGGAAAACAGGGTTTAGAATGGTTCCTGAGTTGTGTCTAATTCAAACTCTTGTTCCAAGGGAAGATGAAATACTCATCCTTATTTTTAAAGGACTGTCCAATATAAAATGTAATAAAAACATAAAAATTGCTATAATATCCATTTGTTTTCTGAAATATTCCTCATTGTTCCTTTCCATAAAAAACAGTGATCTTGAAACAGATCAGCTGTAATAACTATTCCATGCCTGAACTCTGCTCTGTGACAATTTTTATGCCAGCACAATGAGACAAAGGATTCTTTGCAGGTAATTTTTCCCAAATGAATCAACAACTTCTTCAAACACCGTACTGAAATATTTGTATAACCTAACATTATGTATTTAACTGGAGTAACAGATTCTTTAGAAACAGAAATGCAGCTCAGACTTTCACGATTCACACAGCAATTGTTAAAAAAAGGATCCTTTGGCATGTTGTTATCCCTGCTTTGAGCAGGCAGTTGACTAGATGAGTCCAGATGCCTCTCTCAATCTGAATTATTTTTATTTCATCTTTTGAAATCTAGGATTATAACATATGTACAATAAAGCAGCATGGAATTTATACAGTGTTTCTGCAGCACCATAGGTGATTTCTTGTAATCACTTATAGCTGTGAAAACAAGACTAAGAGTTGGGGTGGTTTTTTTTCTTTTTTTTCCCCTGGAATTTTATACAGGATGAATATTATTTAATACATTTCAAAAGCTTTTAAGAAGTTAAATATTTACATCTTCCTATTGAAATTATATATAATAAGAATGAAGGTGTAATGTAAGGTTTTACTGAAAAAGGTATTTTGCTCCTACATTGAGAAAACAACTTATAGCCATCATTTACTGTCTGTTCTAAACTATATATATATATATTTTTCTCTCCAATGAGTTTCACAAGAGGGTTATATTTATTGTACATTTAATTATTTTCCATATTAAAAGAATGTGTTAAATTGTCTCAAAGGCTTAGTGAGGTTGGTGAGTGGTGAGCTTGCCCAACAACTGCCTTTGCAGACACCCAATCACATCATAAAGTAAATTCACATTTCCAGGTATATCCATAGGTTTACAGATGCAAAATGAGTTTATTAAGTAGCGTTTCAGACTAAATCTTTCTCATTTTACTAAGGACCTCAATCAAATAAGAGGAAATATTTGTGGTAAATATGCTTTTCCTTCAGTGGGTGGACTAAGACTGATCAGGAAGCATGGTAATCCTATATATGTGTGAGAAAAAGGAAAAAAAAATCTGAAAACTGAACTCTATTGTCAATATTTAAATTTTGGATTTAATTTAAACATAACTATTTTTTGTAATGTTGAAGAATTTAATGTCAAATTCAACTTTATTAGCCAGATCAGTATCTGTTCAGAGGGTGGTCAAACACTGCAGAGGGTGGTTAAACACTGGAACAAGCTTCCTAGAGAGGTGGTCGATGCACCATGACTGTCAGTCTTTAAGAGGCTTTTGGACAATGCGCTTAACAACATGCTTTAACATTTGGTTAGCCCTGAATTGGTCAGGCAGTTGGACTAGGTGATCATTGCAGATCCCTTCCAACTGAAATTTCATTCTATTCTTCTATTCTATTCTATTTATGTAAAAGTAGAATACATTATTTCACCACATGCCAACATTTCTGGTAACTATTTAATTCTGTATTATGAATATAGAATCATAGAATCATAGAATCATTTAGGTTGGAAAAGACCTTTAAGATCATCCAGTCCAACCATTCACCTACACTACCAAGTCTACTCTAAGCCAATCAAGGGTAGACTAGACTAAACCATGTCCCAAAGTGCCACGTCTACCTGTTTTTTGAAAGCTTCCAGGGATGGTGACTCCACCACCTCTCTGGGCAGCCTGTTCCAATGCTTGACTACCCTTTCTGTAAAGAAATTTTTCCTAATATCCAACCTATACCTCCCCTGGTGCAGCTTGAGCCCATTTCCTCTTGTCCTATCACTAACTACATGGGAGAAGAGACCAACACCCACCTCACTACAACCTCCTTTCAGGTAGCTGTAGGGAGCAATACGGTCTCCCCTCAGCCTCCTCTTCTCCAGGCTAAACAACCCCAGTTCCCTCAGCCGCTCCTCATAAGGCCTGTGCTCCAGACCCTTCAACAGCTTTGTTGCCCTTCTCTGAACACGCTCCAGCACCTCAATGTCCTTCTTGTATTGAGGGGCCCAAAACTGGACACAGTATTCCAGGTGCGGCCTCACCAGCGCCGAGTACAGGGGCACAATCACCTCCCTGCTCCTTCTGGCCACACCATTCCTGATACAAGCCAGGATGCTGTTGGCCTTCTTGGCCACCTAGGCACACTGCTGCCTCATGTTCAGCCGGCTGTCGACCAACACCCCCAGGTCCTTTTCTGCCGGGCAGCTTTCCAGTCGCTCTTCCACAAGCCTGTAGCGTTGCATGGGGTGGTTGTGATTGAAGTGCAGGACCCGGCACTTGGCCTTGTTGAACCTCATACAGTTGGCCTCGGTGCATCGGTCCAGCCTGTCCAGGTCCCTCTGCAGGGCCATCCTACCCTCCAGCAGGTTGACACTCCCACCCACCTTGGTGTCATCTGCAAACTTATTGAGGGTGCACTCAATGCCCTCATCGAGATCATCGATAAAGATATTAAACAAGGCTGGCCCCAAAACAGAGCCCTGGGGAACACCGCTTGTGACCGGCTGCCAACTGGACTTAAATCCATTTACCACAACTCTCTGGGCTCGGACACCCAACCAATTTTTTACCCAGCGAAGACTACACCCATCCATGCCATGAGCCACCAGCTTCCCAAGGAGAATATTGTGGGAGATGGTGTCAAAAGCTTTGCTAAAGTCCAGGTAAATGACATCCACAGCCTTTCCATCATCTACCAGGTGGGTCACCAGGTCATAGAGGGAGATCAGGTTGGTCAAGCAGGACCGGCCTTTCATGAACCCATGCTGGCTGGGCCTGATCCCCTGGTTGACCTGCACTTGCCTGTTGAGTTCACTCAATATGAACCACTCCATAATCTTTCCCGGCACCGAGGTCAGGCTGACAGGCCTGTAGTTTCCCAGGTCCTCCTTCCGGCCCTTCCTGTAGATGGGTGTCACACTGGCAAGCCTCCAGTCATCAGGGTCCTCCCCTGTTAACCAGGACTGCTGATAGATGATGGAAAGTGGCTTGGCAAGCTCCTCCGCCAGTTCCCTCAGTACTCTTGAGTGGATCCCATCTGGCCCCATAGACTTGTGAGTGTCCAGGTGGCGTAGCAGGTCATTAACTGCTTCCTCCTGGACTATGAGGGCTCCATTCTGCTCCCCGTCCCTATCTTCTAGCTCAGGGGCTTGAGTAACCTGGGGATGACTGGTCTGGCTGTTAAACACAGAGGCAAAGGCAGCGTTAAGTACCTCAGCCTTTTCCTTGTCCTCGGTGACAACATTCCCCGCCACATCCAGCAAAGTATGGAGATCCTCCTTGGCTCTCATTTTATTACTGATGTACTTGTAAAAACATTTTTTATTATCTTTTACAGCACTGGCCAGATTAACTTCTTGCTGGGCTTTTGCCTTTCTAATTTCCTCCCTGCATGACCTAGCGAGATCCCTGTACTCCTCCTGAGTTGCCCGACCCTTCTTCCAAAGGTGGTAGACTCTCCTTTTTTCCCTGTGTCCCCACAAAACTCCCTATTCAGCCAGGCCGGTCAATTTCCCCGCCGGTTGGTCTTACGACACACAGGGACAGCCCGCTCCTGCGCCCTTAAGACTTCCTTCTTGAAGAAGGCCCAGCCTTCCTGGACCCCTTTGCCTTTCAGGACTGTCTCCCAAGGGACTTTCCCAACCAGGGTCCTGAACAGGCCAAAGTCTGCCCTCTGGAAGCCCATGCTAACAGTGTTGCTGCCCCCTGCCCACCTTACTTCACCAAGAATTGAGAACGCTATCAAATCATGGTTGCTAAGCCCAAGATGGCCTCCGACCATGACATCTCCCACCAGTCCTTCTCTGTTTGTAAACAGCAGGTCAAGCAAGGCACCTCCCCTGGTAGGCTCACTTACCAGCTGCGTCAGGAAGTTATCCTCCGCACTCTCTAGGAACTTCCTAGACTGTTGCGCCTCTGCTGTGTTGCATTTCCAGCAGATGTCTGGGAATTGAAGTCCCCCGCGAGAAGAAGGGCTAGCGATTGCAAGACTTCTGCCAGCGCTTGTAGAACACTTCATCTATCTCTACATCCTGGTTGGGTGGTCTATAGCAGACTCCCAACAGGACATCCTCCTTGCTGGCCTTCCCCCTCATCCTTACCCATAAGCACTCGACCTTATCATCACCACTGTTGAGCTCTATGCAATTGAAACACTCCCTAACATACAGAGCCACCCTGCAGCCTCTCCTTCCCTGCCTATCCCTTCTGAAGAGCTTATAGCCATCCAGTGCAGCACTCCAGTCATGAGAGTCGTCCAACCACATTTCTGTGATGGCGACTATGTCATAGCCATCCTGCTGCACAAGGGCTTCCAGCTCCTCCTGTTTGTTGCCCATGCTACGTGCATTGGTGTACATGCACTTGAGCCGGGCTATCAATTTCGCACCCAACGTTGCCATGCTGCTCCTGGGCTCCTCACTAGTGGGCCCGTTTATATCCCCTTCCCCTTCCCCCTTCAAACCTAGTTTAAAGCCCTCTCGATGAGTCCTGCCAACTCATGGGTGAGAATCCTTTTGATTTATATATATTGCTTACTTTTTCTCCAAAAGAGCTAGTTTCTGGTTAAAACTTCGTGTGAGTTAGTGTCTACCACCAGTTTTACCAATGTAGTGTCACTGAAAATACATTATTATTGTTCATTTCATAGATACATTTGTATCCTAAAGATCAGTTGAACAAAATGCCCAAATTGCCCAAAATATTTGCCTTTTTCTGTTTGACTTTCTTTGTTTCTCTCAGTCTGTGATAAGTATTCCATGTCCTCAGGAACAGTTGTTTTGCCTTTCATGTGACTCACCTACTACTCCTTACTGTTGCACTAATAAATACATGATGTGCTCCTTAGAACCACTTGGGAAAATTTAGTTCCAACATTAGTTTCCCGCTCCAACCAGAAGTAGTTCTCCACTGGAGAGAGAAAGACATCCCATAATTCAGAGCATTAATATTATGTGCAAGTAAATATTAAACAATTGTATTTGTGTCCAGTTTCTTACTAGTTACACAGCAATAAAGTGTGTTATATACATGTATAATAACAAGGTATGGTATGCACTATATTAAGGTGTCATCAGTGTTTTACTTTTTAATAGATTACACTGCTGTACAGCCTGGTATAGAATATGTAATCAGAATCCACTTTAATTCATATATTTAATCAAACAACATTCACTAAAGATCTTTAAAATTGTTTTTCACATACCAGGCACAAATATAAAACCACTGTGTTTTTAAAAATATGTTTTGCCTAAGTTTCCTTCATACAGATAAATTAACTTCAGATTATTCTATTTTAAGTTTTTGATGATTCGCTGGAGGTTAGCTAGTTAGGTTAGCTAGCACCTCCTTAGCAGTTTATGTTCCTTACAGAATTGTCTTTTATTTATATTAGATTTATGTCCAGTGCCATTGGTGAGGTAATTCTCTGGTTACAGAGATAAATATTTAGCTACTTATGAGATATGTTTTGAGGTAAATTATTCTACTCAACGAAATGTAAAATTTGTCATAGTGGACTGTAAGAAACTGGTTTGTATTCATACATTTGTCATAAAATAAGAAATGAACTTTTTTTAATCAAAATTTCAAATACTTTCTAAGTAGTAGATGCATCAGATGTGTCATTAGTTATGAATGAATCAGACTTGAGTACTATATGAACTAGAATACCAGCCCAAGCCACTACTTTTTTTCAATATAATGGCATGATGCTAAGGAACACTGATGGAGTACTTCCATTTCATTACATAACATTACATTTCATTTCAATTAATTTCATTATTTTTTTTAAGGTATGTTTGTAAGGGTCTCCTGGATTTTTCACGTCATTGTCATCTACTATTACTATATTTTACAACTACTAAAGTTAGTATGTAACTCATTTTGATCCATCAGGAAAGAATTTCATAGCATCTTGATTCCTTCCAGATTTTTAGGTTTTGTTTTTAGAGGAAACCGCCTACACAAGCTGCATTCTTGAGGTTAACTGCTCCATTCTTCCAGTGGAAGACAGCTGTTATGGAGAGGTAGCACTTAGCCTTGTGTTTCCCTGCTTTGCCCCCATTACTTTTAATTAGTTCTAATAATTCTCAAAGTGCTGAAAATAAAAGAAAATTACCTCTCACAGAAATTCAGTCCCAGTCAGAGTCATGAGGCAGCAAAATTTCCGGAGAAACTGAAATTTTACAAGTTCTCAAGCCAAATGAATCTACACATCTTTAAAGATATACTGTCAGTAAATTTTGGTTTTATTCAAACCTGCTCCAGTGTGGGCTCCTCTGTCTCCACAGGTCCACAGGTCCTGCCAGGAGCCTGCTCCAGCATGGGCTTCCCATGGGGTCACAGCCTCCTTCGGACACATCCACCTGCTCTGGCATGGGGTCCTACCCGGGCTGCAGGTGGATATCTGCTCCACCATGGACCTCCATGGGCTGCAGGGGCACAGCCTGCCTCGCCGTGGTCTTCACCATGGGCTGCAGGGGAATCTCTGCTCTGGTGCTTGGAGCACCTCCTCCCCTCCTTCTTCACTGACCTTGGTGTCTGCGGAGTTGTTCCTCTCACATATCCTCACTTTAACTGCAGTTTGTGTCCTGGGTGGTTTTGGGTTGTTTTTTTCTTTTCCCCTTCTTTAATATGTTATCACAGAGGTGCTACTACTGTCACTGATTGGCTCAGCCTTGGCCAGTGGTGGGTCTGTCTTGGAGCTGGCTGGCATTGGCTCTATCGGACACAGGGGAAGTGTCTAGCAACTTCTCACAGAAGCCACCCCTGTAGCCCCTCTGCTACCAAAACCTTGCCACACAAACCCAATACACAAGTGCATACTTAAATTTTTCATTCTTTTTTTTTTTAAAAACCTGAACACTTTACACATTGAGATTGCGCAGTGGCAGTGGTAAGCTTACAAGGGTTAATCCCCCCCCACCCCCCCAGAGTACATGACATTATCAGTTATTTCCCAGTGAAGCAGTGCTAAATTAAGGTGATATGAAAAATGTTATAAGCAATCTTTGGAAGCCACTACTAATTTGCAATTCAAGAATGGATATAATATTCAGACTTAGTTACAGTAAATAGTAGTTTTTCATTTAATGTCAAACATGAGAAAATAATGTTAAAACAGGTTCTTGTGTCAGGACAATGTCACCCTTCTGCTGCACAAATGCTGAAGCAGAAAAAGCATGTTTATTTCCAAAACAGGAGGCATTGGTCTTGTAACTAAAGGAAATAGGTAATCAACAACTATCTTTTGCATAGAAGCTACCTTATTTACTGCTCTATGCTTCTCTTTATTGAACTCTTAGGCTGAACAACATTCAGTCCTCAAACATATGTATACCACAACAGCAAAGAAGAAGATCCCAAAATTAGCACAGAATAAAAATGTAGCTCTGTGTTCTGTCAAAGTACCCCTAATCAGAGGCAGTGTTGATTGATTAACACAGGTGAGACAAGATAAAACAAGTGTATTATTTTAATCTGTGTGTCTTAAGGAATGTCTATCATCATCATGTATTGTGCCTCAAGAGATTTGCCTCAAGATGATCAGTCCTATTTTTTATTTACTTTTTAGTCAGAAAGAAGCAGAGTAAACACATCTTAGCAATAATGCAGGGAAAACAAACCAACAAAACCCCACAAGCATCATCACTTTTCTCTTCTGATTTTAGTATCAATTTAATGTTATTTTCTCACACCCAAGCCCAGTATAAATAGAATACTGTATCTACAAAATACAGTGGTTTTAGCATTGCCAGTTTGCAATCCATAATAGGGAAATAGGTTCCTACATTCCCAATAAACATCAGCTTGCTTTATTTTTACTACGACGTATTTTCTTGTGTTTGCATCGGCTTGTTACTCCAGCTACATATGTACATGTTAAGCACTATGATGTTGAAAAAACTGTGAAGTTAAATATATCTTGAATAAATTAAATAGTCTATTTCACTTAATCACTTTTTTATGATTGCTGATAAAATGTGAAGAAACAAGAAAAGCAAGCTATATTGTCACCATTGAGGGAATTATTTTACAGGACACTAATAATTAACTGATGAAAAAAGCAGTCAAAGCAAATAAAAAGAAAACAGAAGCACTCATAATCCTCTAATGGGTTTAACAGCTTTGGTTATGATTATGTCAAGCTAGACTAATAATACTCTACTTAATGATATAGAGGAAAATACAAGTAGTCTTTTGAGATGGTTATGATTTATTCCTAAGCATTGAAGAAAGGCAAATCAAGATATAACAGTGGTAAATATTTTGAATAGTTTTCCTTTAATAGATAAGATTCCAAAGAATGTTAAGAACACATAAGTAGTGCTAATATCAAAAGAGCAGAGGATAGAGTAACCTAGGAAATTACAGTAATAGCCATTCCAAATAAACATCTGTAACTTCAGCTGCATACAGATCTTGAGGAAAAACTTGGAACAGAAGTTCAGACATCACTAAATTAACAAGACAAGACAGATACAATGTAGATGTGACAGTATTTTATTTTTTTTTTTAATTCTATTTAGGCCTGTAACATACAAGCATTTAGGTTGTTAGGCTGTTATAAACATGCCATGATGTAGAGATGCATATGTCATTATTTATCAACATTTTAAAGAAAGGCCTGGAGAAATTATATATGACAAAATATGCAAAATATTAAAAAAAAAAACAAAAACAAAGAAATCAAAATGGCAACTTTCTTAAGGAGGAACATTTCTCAGTATATCTTTTAAAGAATGTAAAGTATATCTAACTTACAGGTAATGTACTAATGCTTTTCTGCAATTAGATAACATGTGGGTTTAAAACAAGGTTAACTATAGTTTCTAATTCATCTAGTAGCAGAGTCAATATTGGCAATTCAAAGAGAATGATGCCTTGGAATGCTTTCTGTAAGTCAGAAGGGAACTATTTTGACAGGGTCAACAAAAGGTTAATCGTCTACTTAATGTTCTTACCTGGTATAAGGAAGCACATGCACTTTTTTGCTCCCCCTCAGCTTGAAGAGGAGGTTATTCCTATGAGTCATTCTTTCTAGGTACACAGAATGCATAAAGACTTCCACTATTACTGGCATATCCTGCATTTCTATTTCAGGACTATTATAAGTAGGTTTGCATATCACCTACTTCCTTTAGTTACTTTTGATTAAGGGCTGGCCCTGTTGTACCTAAAGAGGAAAAAAATTCATTCCTTTGTCTTGGAAACAATTTAATTTAGTTTCAGTCTAATGTAATAAGTTAATTTCTGTTATTTGTGCTTTATGTTTTGTGTAAATGGATAAAATATTGCCTGTCATTGGAGAAACACATAGAGTAAGATCTGGTTCAAGATTAAAAGATCTAAATGGAGGCATTTACATAAGAGTATATTTATATCAGCTAGATTTCCCAATTCCCATTTTACATAGTGGCAATTTAATCAATGCATCCAACAGAAACCAGAGTCAAATGTAGCTGAGAAGATGTTAAGATAAGATTATTACAGGTAGTAATAGTTTTATTATTACAGATAGTTGTTTTGTGTCATTTAGGATAATCTAGGGTACCTAGGGTATCTATATAAGGTTGATGGATACAAATTTGTATTTGCAGAAAACCCTCACAAAAGAATGGCAGCTCTAGATGACACTAGATGAGTAACAGAATTTTGCCCTCAGTGGCTACTTATAGAGGGTTCTGTATCAGCATAGGAGTTTAACATTGGTGAAACCAAATTAGTATGAACCATTTTCAGCACAGCCTTATAATCCAAACTTCCTCTCCTTTCTGCCTTTACAGGTTTTGAGGACTCTCTGAGGTTATCACTAAAAGGAGTCAGAATGTTTAATCTAAAAAGATTAACAATAAAATTTTAAAAAAAGAAATGCAGAAACTTGATCTGATTAATAAGCTTTATAATAGCTATAGCTGTGACCTATCTGTTCTTATTGACATCCATCAGTTCTATAAAAAAGTATGGAGTTAGCTTGAGTGTAGTTGAACTAGAGTATCAAATGTTAATGTTTCATAAGAGGTATTTGTGGGAATCTTTCAGAGAAATTCATATGTACAACAACATACTGAAATGGAAGTATTTTATGTAGACAGTTCTTGTTCAAGGCAGTGGCACCTCAAATCATTATCACTAATGCAGCAAGTAGACACAAAAGGATTCCTGATTATATAGTAGGTCATGTAATCAGGTTAACCCTGTTGCCTTCAGAACATTATCATAACCAGCAAAAATATGTAAGTTCACTTGGGGCTAGTGTTTCAATCACAGCAGCATTCATATCTTTGAGCTATATTAACTGTTTGCAAAATAACAGATCTTCTCTTCACAGTTTATCTTCTTTGTGATCAGAATTGCTTTTATTCAGTACACCTCTTTCTGCATTCTGTATAATTAATATTCTCAGATATGATCACTATCTAAGATTTTATACAGATATTTTATGGATCGGGAGAAAGAGAAAGTTTTCACAACCTGTGGAGTGATATGAAAGAGTACACATCTACTCTGAACACAAAATGTAAAGCAAGTTGCAGGAAATATTTTTAACTGCTAAAACATTTTGAGTACAGTTCCACCAGAAGTAGTCTGGGATGAATAAATGACCTAGACAGATTGATGGGAAGTATTTAAAAGAAGTTCCCAGTGATCAAGTTTGGGTGTTAAGAAATATTTAGAACAAGCAACATGGAAAATGCAAAGTGCCTTTAATTTATGTGATTGGGCTGACACATGGCAGATGAAGTCTAATGTTGATAAATATGCAGCAATACATGATGACAGGAAAAACAGTGGCCTCAGATGTAAATTACACAAAACTTTTTTTTTTTTTTTTTAATATCCTAAAATAGATCTTAAACTGGAAGCAAAGATTTCAGAGAAAGGATAACAATGTATAGAGGGAGAATTTTAAAAATTTTTAAATACCCAGCCCCTATGTTAAGAGTGGTTAACAAAATATTTCTTGATTGTGTGGAAACTAGTTGTAATTATTTATTGAACAGCAAATAAATGAATGTATTCATAAAAGAAAGTATACCATAAAAGCAGTTGTTAATAAGCTATAGAGATAAAACCAGAAAAAGATGTTCGTTTGTGAGCTAAATAATAATTTTGTATTATTTAGCCATATTTCTAAGATGTATATTTTTGTAACCACTATTAAAATTTATTTATTGAATTCAAGTTGAACAGTTATTTTTACTAGTATCTATTTTTCAGTTCATTAAGTAATCAAAATCACTGAGATATGCAAATATTTTATTCATATTATTACAGTTAATAATTCATAATATCTATTCTAAAAAAAATCTATACTTTCATTCCTTTTCAGTCGCAGTTTTAAATGATGTAAGTTCTTTCCTAGGAGATACTGAAATAATTTTGTTTGGTAATTACAAGCATGTATCTGAGGTGTTACCTCTTTTGTTACTGTATGAATTTAGATGGAATATAAACTTTTTATGGTTCATCCTTCCCTGCCCATCCTCCAAATTTTGCCTTGCTGTTTACATGTTAGATTTATTTCCCTACTTGAACAAGAAATATCAATCAGTTTATGAGTACAAAATGTTCTCACTGAATATTTCCTAAGGATAACATTTATTTTTGGATAAGGAAAATAAACAGAATGGCCAATACTTAAGGGCTTGGAGGTTTTTTTGGTTTTGCGGTTTCAGGAACAGTAAAAGACCTATAATCTTTCTGAAGAATTTAAAAATGTTTGATATATAGTTTTCATCAAGAACAAATAATAACCTGTAACAAAATTTACCACAAAATTATAGGCTTCATTCCTGTGTGCTGGAAAGTTTCGTTTTCTGGACTGGTATAAAAACTGTAGCACTTTGAATTTCTGCTACTACATTGTATAGTCACTATTTCCATGCAAAGATGAGTCGTCCCACATTCGATAGATAGATGCAATCTGAGTTAGTGGCAGACAGAATTACACTTGCACAAATATTGAAGATATTCAAAGCTTCACTGGACAAAGTCCTGGGAAACCAACTCTAGCTGGCCCTGTTTAGGGGGTTGGAGTAGATGATCTCAAGAAGTACCTTCCGACCTAAATGATTCTGTGATTCTGTGAAACGGACAGAAATTTCACAGTAGCAGTGGACAGTGACTTAAGTCACCATGTATTCCGAACAGAAAAGATTCCTGAAAGTCAGACTGATTTGGTTGTGACTAAAGGATAAAAACCATCAGCAGTAATAATATAGAAAGAAAATTAAAAAAAAAAAAAAGTTAATCAAATTTTCCTGCAGTTGTATGTACCTATGTTATTGTTATCTTTCAGTGTTTTATTGTCTTTGTGTCTCCTGGAAGTATATGAAAGCCACATTGAATATAAAATGTACACACACATACAGTGGAGATACAATTGTTTAAAAAAGAAGTAAATGTAACAGTTTTTAAAAGATACACAAAATTAAAGTCTAGTCTTGAGATAGTGCACTGCATGTAAGTGAATGGAATAATAACCCTGTAGTTAAGTGGATTCATCCTATTTGGAAAAATTAAGGCTTGAGTTTGAGCACCTGTTTAAGCTCTTTTTTTTTTCACTTGTGTACACTTGCACTGAAAAGAAAAAAAAATAGAGAAAATGACAGTATTTACCATCTTTTCTTCCATATTTTCATCACTGATTGTCTTTTAAAATGCAACTTTTCTATCTTTGTAGTCCAGCCATTTCAGAATTATTCGACTCCCGGTTTCCCTGTTACTTTCCTGTAATTGGAGATTTATCCTATACTGCATGCCCAGTATACAGTTTTTGGTGTCAGTCAAATGCATAGATATTTGTTTCCCAGTCCTTTGACTAGTAGCCCCTTTCCAAACAAACTTTTAAGCAATAATTTCTCTGATCAGGACTCAAACTGGGTTATCCCAGGGTATCCTTTCTTTGATTGCTTCATGTAATTAAAAAGAGAACTAATCCTTAATATCTTTAAGTTTGACTGGAAATAAACAGAGTAACAGTTATAATCTGAGATGATGGAATGGTCTGAACTGTGACTAGAGGAAGAAAAATACACATTCTTCTACAAAGAAGCAAACTGAGTAAACCTGAGTCCCAGTCTGTGGGAAATCTATGATACTTACAATACACAACAAAATGAGTCAAATGTCTAGTCAAATGGACAAAAGCTTGAACCATAAATTTTTGTATGTCCCTTAGCTATTGATTTAAAGAGGACTTTCTGTATTTAAGTGGTTTTAAGTATTTCTAAGTATTTTTCAAATTGAAAAGTTTCAGGGAAATGAATTAAGAGCCTATATTAAGAGAATGGTCTTTAGATACGCACTTTTTAAAGGGAATTCAAATTATGTCAATTCAGAGAACAGATGGAATGAAAAATGGACGAATACAGGATTTCTGGCCAGCTTGTGATTTAGATGTTTTCTGACAAGTTACTAAAACTAGACTATTGGATAAATTTGCTTTTTGGCAAATGCATCCAAAATGCAATATTTTCATTAAAACTGCTAAAATAAAATGAGCATTTTTTTTTTTTTTTCCATTTCAGTGCTCACCATATTTGCAGTGTTAGGCAACACAAGGAGAGAACCGATCCAAATTTGTAACCTGGAGAACTCTGTAGCAATGGTTCTGAGAGCCTTGATAGACACAGTGGTGAAAGTTAGCTCTGAGAAAGAAGATTCCTGTCAGGGCCTCACTGGTTGTCTTCTTCCAAATTCAGAAGTCCTGAACCTCTTCAAGATTAGAACAAAAAAATTTTAACCACACTACACTGTACTTGTCTGTGGACCAACTCTGAGCCCCACTAGATGCCCTGATGTCCCTAACCTGCAATTACTGTTTTCTACTCTTTCCTGTTTAAAGTCTCTGAAATAATGTGAAAGTAGTTTTTTAGCCTACTAGGCTAATGTTTTATTAGCTTGAAACTGCTGATATGTTACATGCAGTGAGAGTTGCTGAGGCTGTAAACCACTGTGAGATAATTTAAAAACCTTTGGATGGTGGAGGCAGTGAAAACTGTGTAGTAGCAGAGTATTAGCCATATCACCTTTATTGTACTCTCTGTTAAGTTTTGGGTTTGGTGAAACACAAGACACCCAAGAATGAACTAACATTTATCCAAAGTACATGAACAAGAAACCAGGACCCAGAAGTGAACTAGGAAACAGTTATTTTTCAATATAGATTTCTCCTGTAAATTCCTAGACTTCTAATAGTGATCTACTAAGCATCCTTGTCCTCAACTTTGGAAATGCATAGATTCCAGGGTCCCTGAGATGATTTAAGAGAGCTAAATGACGATCAGATGTGTCACTCCTGGAATGTTTAAGCTCCAGGCTACATGGCAGAGAGCTTAAAAACCACACTGCTGCATGACATATGGGCAAGTAGCATTCCAGATCAGCATTCTACTCTCTTCACTCCTGTTTGTACAACCCAAAAACCAAGGCACACTTCTTTGCAAATTTGCCTTTCATTTGAGAAGAGTTCAGTAAACTCAGAGAGAGAGAGAGAGAGGAAAGAAAGAAAGGAAAAGAAAGGAAAAGAAAGGAAAAGAAAGGAAAAGAAAGGAAAAGAAAGGAAAAGAAAGGAAAAGAAAGGAAGGAAGGAAGGAAGGAAGGAAGGAAGGAAGGAAGGAAGGAAGGAAGGAAGGAAGGAAGGAAGGAAGGAAGGAAGGAAGGAAGGAAGGAAGGAAGGAAAGAAGGAAGGAAGGAAGGAAGGAAGGAACCCCAAACAAAACAAAACAAAACCACAACAACCAGGAAAGAGGTTGACAGATATATTCTTTTTTTTTTTTTTTAATTAAACTTTGTCAAAAAATACTCAGTTTAACTTTAAACATGGCAAAATCTGTCTGGTTCTGTCAAAGTTCAGTAGTTAGTGAATACACTGTTTAAACAGGCTGTAATGCCTTATATGGGAATCAATCCTGAGAAATGCAGGAATTGATTTTATTTCAAATGTAACAAAAATTTATCAATACATATCTATCACTCTATGTAAGTTTTAATCAAGAATAATAAACTTTAATTTTCTTCTTACTGAAGAGTTGTGAAATATTCTATGTGAATTTCAGCATGTAAACAAATGTCTCTTTATCTGATATCACATACTGTCAGAAGACTGATAAACTTTCAACTATTTGAAATAGTTTTGAATTATTTCTTGCCTTGTTACAAATTCTGTTTAAATGTCTGTCATGTTGCTTGTTGGTGACATTTTCAGAAGCAGTTTTGAAACTTGATTTCACAGTTTGGAGTAAATTAAGAAAACCTGAATTTATAGGTTGGACACCAAATATCTATGTCTTTACTAAATTACTGTTCAGAGGTGCAACATTATGGGTAGTGAGACAAGAAATAAAAGCATTAATAATGTTACAATACCAAAAAAGAAGATAGGAGATTTTTTTTTTTTGTTTCTTTTTTTTTACATCACACTTGTGGACAGAAAGAGTATGAAGGCTGTCAAAAAACTTTCTTAGGCTTTTGAACCATGTTGTGCTGAAAAATTACTCTGCAGAGGTTACATAGCAGATATTGCATTTGCTGTTTTGGGAAGATAATTCAATTTTTTATGTCTTTAAATAAATTACTCTTAAGTCTCTTCTGTTGTTTTTCATTTTAAGGCTAGACTTACTAATACAAATCTTAGTTCTAGTAAATAAAAAAGAAAGATTCCATTGACTTATCTTCCAAAAACTTACTTTAGTATTGATTAAAAAATATGAATATATGTTGAGGACTTTTTGTATTCTTAACTAGTTGATACTCTACTTTACGTTCATTACAATAACATATAGCAAAGGTTTTTGTCCATTATAGGAAAGATTTGCTATAGTATTCTGTTTGCTAATTTGGTTTTTAGCTACAATTTTTTAGGCAATTTTTCAGGCAATTTTTCATGCATTGTCAAAGGCATTAAGTACTTTAGTGCTTATTAGTATGTATCTGTGGTCAGAAACTGTTTCTGTGTAATGCTGCAGTAAAGAAAAGGTATTTTAACAGAAAACTGCTGATATGGTACATGCCCTGGTATGTAGAATGAGGGCATAATACCTAATTTCAGAATCCATTTGCCTTTTCTTATGACAGACGTGAAAATGCTGTTAGCTAAGAATGTGAGGAAAAACATTAGCCCAATGTCAAAGAAATAACAGACACTTCTCAATGTCACCCATTTTCATTTTATGAAATTCAACAAATCAGTTGAGACAAAATGCTTGACCATTTCTAAAGCGTAGCACTAAATCCCTTCTATATTTTTATCAGGCATACAAAGCAAAAACATTACAGGCAAAATTATGTATGAATACATACAATTAATTTTTCCATAACTTAGCTTCCCAAGCACACCTTTTAAATACCCACATGATGTTTGTGAATAGTAAACTTTGCAAGTCATAGACAGAAAGCTTATACATAATGAAATCATTCATGCTTCATTTGCTACTCACCTTTTAATCACTTATGAAAATTATCTTTAAAAAATCTGGTGTCTTAGACAAAACTTCTCAGAAATCTTCAGGATCTGTGGGAGGACACCTTCAGTTATATTTTAATTCTAAGCTCAGTGCAATTTTACAGTATAATGAGGCAAACAGCAGTAAATAATGACAGGGTCATATAAATGTTAAGTGCTGTAAATGTTTTAGATCAAGTAAAACTTGATAAAAATTGTCTGGAAAGATTTCTTCCTTTACATTCTTTCCACCCACTTTAGTTGTTCAAATTGTCAAATACATTTCAACAATATACTTAAAGATTAAAATAACATGACCAGCACAGGAATTAGAAGAGTTCCCTATCCTTGCATATGACTAAAATGCTGATGCTCCTGCAGTGGTCTGTCAGCTTTTCTTATTCAGTTTCTAATTCAGTTTCACAAGTGTAAATACATTGTTTTCATCAGAAGAATATCAATACAGTTATTAAAATTCAGCTCCCATGAGGCCTAGCATCTTCCAGACCTTCTGTGACTGACCTTAGGAAATAGTGAAAGTGTGGTGAAAAAAACATCGTTCTCAATAACATTGGTGTCCTGGTTTCGGCTGGGATAGAGTTAATTTTCTTCCTAGTAGCAGGCATAGTGCTGTGTTTTGGATTTAGTAGGAGAAGAATGTTGATAACAGGCTGATGTTTGTAGTTGTTGATGAGTACTGCTTATGCTAGTCAAGGACTTTTTCAGCTTCCCATGCTCTGCCAGGCGCACAAGAAACTGGGAGGGGGCACAGCCAGAAGAGTTGATCCAAACTGACCAAAGGGCTATTCCATACCATATGACGTCATGCTCAGTATAGAAACTGGGGGGGGTTGGCCGGGGAGCAGCGATCGCTGCTCGGGAACTGTCTGGGTATCGGTCGGCGGGTGGTGAGCAATTGCATTGTGCATCACTTGCTTCGTGTATCATTATTATTATTATCATTATTATACTGTTACTATTAGCATTACTATTTTACTTTATTTCAATTATTAAACTGTTCTTATCTCACCCCAGGAGTGTTTCTCACTCTTACTCCTCCGATTCTCTCCCCCATCCCATCGGGGTAGGGGGAGTGAGCGAGCGGCTGCGTGGTGCTTAGTTGCTGGCTGGGGCTAAACCACGACAGTCCTTTTTGGCGCCCAACGTGGGGCTTGAGATAACAACAGATTAATCAGAGTGTATTAAGGAGTCTGTTAACAGTTGCCGGTCACGATATTAGTTCTTCTGATCTGCACCATGTTCTTTTTTTTGCAGCACGTGCTAAAGCTTGCTGTCAGTTTGTGTAGTGTGCTATGCTCTGCAGTGATTCATGATCTTTTGCTTGGGAGGCTCCTTATCAAAACCCTGACCTTGAGCATTCTTTGGTATTTGGGTTTCATACAGAAGTCACTACTGTACTTCGGGTACTACCTCATAGAGAGAGTTAGCAATTATACTTCTTACTCTGAGAGGCTTGTTGTGGAGGAAATACAGAATGGCACCTTTGCTGCTTTCTTCTATGATGTTTCCTCCTTCATTACAACAACTTTCCTGTATCTTGAACACCCCTGGGCAGTTAAGATACTTCTATTGATAATTCTTGGGAATGTTGTTTCCGTTTTGATAAAGGTCAGTAAGCAGTTTAAAAATACCATCCAGAGATCTACCCCAAGGCTGGATAGTTATGAGTGGCAGGGTGTGTGGGATCGTATGCGCAAGTACCTAGGGCAGTGGGGACCTCCAGTGTTTTGGAACTTCACCCCTGAACAAGTGCAGGATTCTGAAGAATTAGTAAAGTATTTGGAAGAAGTATGTTGTCACCCTGGTAGCTCCAGAGAGACACAAATCATTGCAACATGCTGGGGACTGGCCCATGCCTATCGAGCCGTGGTCAACGCTAATCAGTACCCTCAAAAGAAAGAGAAGGTCTCTGGATCTGATGACAAAACAACAAGCACTGTGGCTACTCAAACCCCCACTACAGGCCCTGCGGCTACTCCAACCCCCACTACACGCCTTGCAGCTACTCAAACCCCTGCCCCAGGCACTGTGGCTACTCCAGCCACAGCCATGAGCACTGCGGCTACTCAAACCCCAGTGACAGACACTGTGGCTAAACCAGAGAACCAACCTGCGCCGGTATCAGTTGCCCCTATACAGAAGAAAAAATACACGAGGAAATCAGTTCGTTTAGTAAGGGATGAAGATGAACCAGGGCCATCACGAGAACCAGAGGAGGAAGAACCCATAAATGAGATGGTGACCACCCGATCCCTATCCCTGAGTGAGCTGCGAGATATGCAAAAAGATTTTGGTCGTCATCCAGGCGAGCACATCATCACCTGCCTGCTCCGATGCTGGGATAACGGGGCCAGTAGCCTGGATTTAGAGGGTAGGGAAGCCAAGCAGCTGGGATCCCTTTCCAGGGAAGGAGGCATTGACAAAGCAATTGGAAAAGGGGCAAAACCGCTCAGCCTCTGGAGGCGACTTCTGTCAAGCGTGAAGGAAAGGTATCCCTTCAAGGAGGATGTTTTATACCGCCCAAGCAAATGGACCACCGCAGAGAAGGGTATCCAGTACCTGAGGGAATTAGGCGTGCTGGAGGTGATTTACAGTGACCTGAATGATGAGCGGTTAACCAAAGACCCAGATGAAGTCAGGTGCACACAATCCATGTGGCGGAAGGTGGTACAGAGCGCACCAGCATCGTATTCCAACTCGTTGGCAATACTAGCCTGGAAAGACGACGAGGCACCAACGGTGGATGAAGTGGCTAGACAACTCCGGGAATACGAAGAAAAGCTCTCTTCCTCCCTACGGGCCTGTGTCTCGGCTGTGGAAAAACTGTCTGAAAAAATGTGCCAAGAGTTCCAACAACTCAGAGAGGATCTGTCCTACTCCCCACCTGCACGGACCAGTGTCTCAGCCATTAGGAGTCAACGCCCCTATGCTCAAGAGAGAGGATATAGAGGATACACACCACGGGGCACCCTGTGGTTTTACCTGCGTGATTATGGAGAGGACATGAGAAAGTGGGATGGAAAACCCACCTCAACCTTAGAGGCACGGGTGCGTGAGTTGCAAGGAAAAACTATTAGAAAAGGCGGTTCTCCCAGGAAAATTGCAGCTCCAGTTTCCAGTGAGCAGTTCCCGAGACAGAGTAAGAGGGCTAATTTTACTTCCGACCTTGATCAGGGGACTTTTGATTCACATTTGCAGGAAGTGAACAGCGAATACTGTGACCAGTGTTAGAGGGGCCCTGCCTCCAGCCAGGTGGAGGAAAGGGACAACCGGGTTTACTGGACTGTGTGGATTCGATGGCCTGGAACGTCAGACCCACAGGAGTATAAGGCTCTAGTGGACACTGGTGCACAGTGCACGCTAATGCCATCAAACTATAGAGGGGCAGAACCCATTTGTATTTCTGGAGTGACAGGGGGATCCCAACAGCTCACTGTACTGGAAGCTGAAGTGAGCCTAACTGGGAATGAGTGGCAAAAGCACCCCATTGTGACTGGCCCAGATGCTCCGTGCATCCTTGGCATAGACTACCTCAGGAGAGGGTATTTCAAGGACCCAAAAGGGTACCGGTGGGCTTTTGGTATAGCTGCTTTGGAGACAGAGGAAATTAAACAGTTGTCCACCTTGCCCGGTCTCTCAGAGGACCCTTCGATTGTAGGGTTGCTGAAGGTTGAGGAACAACAGGTGCCGATTGCTACCACAACTGTGCACAGGCGGCAATATCGCACCAACCGAGACTCCCTGATTCCCATCCATAACCTGATTCGTCGACTGGAGAGCCAGGGAGTGATCAGCAAGACTCGCTCACCCTTTAACAGTCCCATATGGCCAGTGCGAAAGTCTAATGGGGAGTGGAGACTAACAGTGGACTATCGTGGCCTGAACGAAGTTACACCGCCGCTGAGTGCTGCCGTGCCAGACATGCTAGAACTTCAATATGAACTGGAGTCAAAGGCAGCTAAGTGGTATGCCACAATTGATATTGCTAATGCATTTTTCTCCATCCCTTTGGCAGCAGAGTGCAGACCCCAGTTTGCTTTTACCTGGAGGGGTGTTCAGTACACCTGGAACCGACTGCCCCAGGGGTGGAAGCACAGCCCCACCATTTGCCATGGACTGATCCAGATGGCACTGGAACAGGGTGAAGCTCCAGAACATCTGCAGTACATTGATGACATCATTGTGTGGGGCAACACAGCAGAAGAAGTTTTTGAGAAGGGAAAGAAAATAGTCCAAATCCTTCTGAAGGCTGGTTTTGCCATAAAACAGAGTAAGGTCAAGGGACCTGCACAGGAGATCCAGTTTTTAGGAATAAAATGGCAAGATGGACGTCGTCAGATCCCAATGGATGTGATCAACAAAATAACAGCTATGTCCCCACCAACTAGCAAAAAGGAAACACAAGCTTTCTTAGGCGTTGTGGGGTTTTGGAGAATGCATATTCCAAATTACAGCCAGATCGTAAGCCCTCTCTATCAAGTGACCCGGAAGAAGAACGAATTCAAATGGGGCCCTGAGCAACAACAAGCCTTTGAACAAATTAAACGTGAGATAGTTCATGCAGTAGCCCTTGGGCCAGTCCGGGCAGGGCAGGATATTAAAAATGTGCTCTACACCGCAGCCGGGGAGAATGGCCCTACCTGGAGCCTCTGGCAGAAAGCACCAGGGGAGACTCGAGGTCGACCCCTAGGGTTTTGGAGTCGGGGATACAGAGGATCCGAAGCCCGCTACACTCCAACTGAGAAAGAGATACTGGCAGCATATGAAGGGGTTCGAGCTGCTTCAGAAGTGGTTGGTACTGAAGCACAGCTCCTGCTGGCACCCCGACTGCCGGTGTTGGGCTGGATGTTCAAAGGGAGGGTCCCCTCTACACATCATGCAACTGATGCTACATGGAGTAAGTGGGTTGCATTGATCACACAACGGGCTCGAATAGGAAACCCCAGTCGCCCAGGAATCTTGGAAGTGATCATGGACTGGCCAGAAGGAAAAAACCTTAGAATATCACCAGAGGGGGAGGTGACACGTGCTGAAGAGGCCCCACTG
The DNA here is from genome assembly GCF_030463565.1 of Pelecanus crispus. NCBI lineage: Eukaryota > Metazoa > Chordata > Aves > Pelecaniformes > Pelecanidae > Pelecanus > Pelecanus crispus. The sequence goes on from NC_134643.1 coordinate 174,633,022, forward strand.
TATAATAAATTGCCAGAAAATGAAAAGCAATATGCCCTGTTCACTGATGGGTCCTGTCGTCTCGTGGGAAAGCATCGGAGGTGGAAAGCTGCTGTATGGAGTCCTATACGACAAGTCGCAGAAACTGCTGAAGGAGAAGGGGAGTCGAGTCAGTTTGCAGAGGTGAAAGCCATTCAGCTGGCTTTAGATATTGCTGAAAGAGAAAAGTGGCCAGTCCTTTATCTCTATACTGACTCATGGATGGTGGCAAATGCCCTGTGGGGGTGGCTGCAGCAATGGAAGCAGAGCAACTGGCAGCGCAGAGGCAAACCAATCTGGGCTGCCGCATTGTGGCAAGATATTGCTGCCCAGGTATAGAACCTGGTTGTAAAAGTTCGTCATGTAGATGCTCATGTACCTAAGAGTCGGGCCACTGAAGAACATCAAAACAACCAGCAAGTAGATCAGGCTGCTAAGATTGAAGTGGCTCAGGTGGACTTGGACTGGCAACATAAGGGTGAATTATTTATAGCTCGGTGGGCCCATGATGCCTCAGGCCATCAAGGAAGGGATGCAACGTATAGATGGGCTCGTGATCGAGGGGTGGACTTAACTATGGACAGTATTGCACAGGTTATTCATGAGTGTGAAACATGCGCTGCAATCAAGCAAGCCAAGCAGTTCAAGCCCCTTGGGTATAGTGAACGATGGCTAAAATATAAATATGGGGAGGTCTGGCAGATTGATTACATCATGCTCCCACAGACCCGCCAAGGCAAGCGCTATGTGCTCACCATGGTGGAAGCAACCACTGGATGGCTGGAAACATATCCTGTGCCCCATGCCACCGCCCGGAACACCATCCTGGGCCTTGAAAAGCAAGTCCTGTGGCGACATGGCACCCCAGAAAGAATTGAGTCAGACAACGGGACTCATTTCCGAAACAACCTCATAGACACCTGGGCCAAAGAGCACGGCATTGAGTGGGTATATCACATCCCTTACCATGCACCAGCCTCCGGGAAAATTGAGCGATACAATGGATTGTTAAAGACTACCCTGAGAGCAATGGGTGGTGGGACGTTTAAACATTGGGATACGCATTTAGCAAAAGCCACCTGGTTAGTCAACACCAGGGGATCTGCCAATCGAGCTGGCCCTGCCCAATCAAAACTTCTACGTACTGTAGAAGGAGATAAAGTTCCTGTAGTGCACATGAAAAATATGCTGGGGAAGACAGTCTGGGTTACTTCCCCCTCTGGCAAAGGCAAACCCATTCGTGGGATTGCTTTTGCTCAAGGACCTGGGTGCACTTGGTGGGTGATGCGAAAGGATGGGGAAGCCCAATGTGTACCTCAAGGGGATTTGATTTTGGGTGAAAATAGCCAATGAACTGAATTGTATAATATTAATTGCTTTATAATACTGTATGTTATCTCTTAACTATATGTTATCTCTTAACTGCATGTTAATATAATAATATAGTAGGTTAATATTAAGTATATAATACTATATATTATGATTGCTATATGCCGCATCAATGGTATTGCAGTAAGAATTGCCCAGCTTAATGAAAATGAACTTTGATGAAACCATGTTGGAATGAGAACTGACTTCAGCATGCAACAGTCCAACACTGCACACCACCTCTCCTGCTCTGAAAGACTGTGATGACAGATGGAACCCAAAGTCATGGGCTAAATGAACTCAATGGACATTTTAGAGGGATGGGCCATAGACGAAGGGAATGATATCTGTGTGTATATCAAGATAGGGAAAGGGGTGGTGATTAATTGGAACACATTGGAAAGGGGAGGGCCTGTGCATGACGTAGATGGTATAGAATAAGGGGTGGATACTGTCCTGGTTTTGGCTGGGATAGAGTTAATTTTCTTCCTAACAGCAGGCATAGTGCTGTGTTTTGGATTTAGTAGGAGAAGAATGTTGATAACAGGCTGATGTTTGTAGTTGTTGCTGAGTACTGCTTATGCTAGTCAAGGACTTTTTCAGCTTCCCATGCTCTGCCAGGTGCACAAGAAACTGGGAGGGGGCACAGCCAGAATAGTTGATCCAAACTGACCAAAGGGCTATTCCATACCATATGACGTCATGCTCAGTATAGAAACTGGGGGGGGTTGGCCGGGGAGCAGCGATCGCTGCTCGGGAACTGTCTGGGTATCGGTCGGCAGGTGGTGAGCAATTGCATTGTGCATCACTTGCTTCGTGTATCATTATTATTATTATCATTATTATACTGTTACTATTAGCATTACTATTTTACTTTATTTCAATTATTAAACTGTTCTTATCTCACCCCAGGAGTGTTTCTCACTCTTACTCCTCCGATTCTCTCCCCCATCCCATCGGGGTAGGGGGAGTGAGCGAGCGGCTGCGTGGTGCTTAGTTGCTGGCTGGGGCTAAACCACGACAATTGGCTAACACAGCTCTTTAGCCTTACGGGCATGGGTTCTCGCTTTTCCTTTATGTATGTGTGTGTGTGTGTGCATGTGCATGTTTACACACAACTGATGGGTTCCTAAATCTTTCTTATCTGTTTCACTAATTTCAAACAACATTGCACTCTTCAACTACCAAGTTCATTGAAACCAATCACCCCTGGAAATCTTTAACAGTGGAAATGTTTAACTAACAGTGTAAGTTTCTTCTCTCTTTTTTTCACTAGAATAGGTCAGGCCTGGGCATCCATTACCTCAGTGCAGTTATTGATTTCACTGCTCAGTCAGTTCTCTCTTTCGTTCCATTTCACAGCCACTAAGTAAAGAACATGGGATCATAGCCCTTGTACTGATTCTGTTTCTTAACATTGGTTAGCGCAAGATCAAAGAACTTGCCTCAAATCTGAATTTGAAGAACACCAAGGAAATAACTGATGGAACTTATGTTCTAGTTTATCTCACAGAATTGAAGACAAATGCACAAATAGAATGCAAATACTGTGCTGGCTGTTTCATAGATAGCATTCAATCATCAGTAGACATTTCTACATCAGTTGAAATTTAATTTATATATACGTATCAGAAAATAATGGCTCTTCTGCTAACCTTGAAATGTAATATATTTAATTTACAATTCATTTTTTTCTTCTTTCCTCCTTTTTTTTTTTTTTTTCCCCAGTGCAGAAGCCACTGATACATGACTTCATATATGGTCCTTGAAGTTCCTGTATTAGCAAGTTTTATAACATATATAAGCAACTAGGAAAATGCTTTGATTTCACAGTCAAAGCTTTAGGAAGTGTCAGCTGGCTGTTTTTAACAGACCTTGAAAATGCTGCTAGCACTTCCTGACAATTTTAGTTTAGGTGCTGCTGCTCTGAATAACAGTGACTTTGTGATAACTTTAGCAGTGTGCAGCCAGATACCCCCTAGCTGTTTTAGCTTTTTCATTAACAATTCTCCTTGGTCTTCCTCAACTTGGTGATGCTTCTCAGACCGGAGATTCATAAACCAGAAAATACCAATTCCAGTAAAGTTCTATCTTAACAGAGGATCTATTTTTCCTAGTCCTTAGACTAGACATGTTGTGATTTCAACAACCTTTTTTTTCTCTGAGGTCCAAGATCATTGCTTTGACTATCTGAATGCTGTTTTCTTTTGGTCTGTACACACAGACACACCCAATTTATATCCTAGCCCCATCACTTGTGGTTTTTCTTTGTTTTGGTTTTGTTTTGGTTTTCCTTTGCTTCTCCAGACTTTTGTCTCCTGGAATCCTTATTCCTCTCTTTCTCTTACTATTCCAAATTTCTAAATGGCTGCTTCCATCACTCATAGTCTATGAGCCCTACAAGAGATAGAAGATTCTTTTGACTGACCAGAAAGCCTTTTTGTCAATCCCTGTAGCTCATGATACAGCAGCTTTCAATAGACAGAAAGAATAGATCCAATGAAAAGCCATTGTGGGCCATTACAGCTGTAGAAAAGAATCTACTTTGTTACCCAGCAGGGTGATGCATTCATAGTCCACCCTGCCCACAGAAGATCTGAGTGTTTAGACAGAGCTGCCTAATTAATAGCCAAGCATATGTCAACAAAATCAGGATATCTTTCACAGGAGCTGTCAACGACAACTTCTAATTAACAAGTAATCTTGAAAAATTTCAAGTCATTGTTGCATGCTTCGTGAAATAAGACCTTCTAAATAATAAGCATATGTTTTCTACAATTTAATTTATACATTTCTATCAGAAAAATAATGGCTCTGGACCATTCTGGCTAAAACATTTTCAACACTTTATGGTTAGGGAGACAACTGGGAACATTAGTTATGTTATAAACAACTGAAAATGAAATCCTATAATAAGAAGCATCAGGAATCTTAAGAGAAGGCAATACTGAAAATTCTCTCTAGCATCACTTAAATACTCATCAGAGATAACTATGAACAATGATGGTGCCCTAAAAATATCCTTGAAAACCTAGAGAAATCAATCGTCAGCTTAAAAAGTACAAAATGAAAAGTTATATGCGAATGAGAGATCATTTTGCTGGAAATCAATACTTCTTATGAGTCATAGTCATTCACTAATTCTGTCCTTCTATTTTCTCTGTCATTGTGCAATGTAGAATCACAAACTCCTTTTATTAAATTATTGCAATCTGTATATTGGATCCTTTTCCAGCTGTGATTTTAGGAAATGCTTAGCATAATAGATACATGAATAAATAGGTACCTTACTGTATCAGTATCTCTAGTATGTATTTATAAAGTATTCTGTAAGGTAGCATTTCTAATTAGTTAAGACAAAAAGATAAAGTGTAAGTAAAATATTCTAGTAAGGGACTCATTACCTCTACAGAACCACTTATCATGTCAGTGAAATGTCAAAATATATTCACAGAATCATAGAATCATTTAGGTTGGAAAAGACCCTTAAGACCTTCAAGTCCAACCGTAAACCTAGCACTGCCAAGTCCACCACTAAACAATGTCCGTAAGCACCACATCTACAAGTCCTTTAAATACTTCCAGGGATGGGTAGTCAACCACTTCCCTGGGCAGCCTGTTCCAATGGTGACCACTCTTTCTGTAAAGAAATTTTTCCTAATATCCAATCTAAAACTCCCCTGATGCAGCTTAAGCCCATTTCCTCTCATTCTATCACTAACTACATGGGAGAAGAGACCAACACCCACCCTACTACAACCTCTTTTCAGGTAGTTGTAGAGAGCGATAAGGTCTCCCCTCAGCCTCCTCTTCTCCAAGCTAAACAGTCCCAGTTCCCTCAGCTGCTCCTCATAAGGCCTGTGCTCCAGACCCTTCACCAGCTTTGTTGCCCGCCTCTGAACATGCTCCAGCACCTCAATGTCTTTCTTGTAGTGAGGGGCCCAAAACTGGACACAGGATTCCAGGTGCGGCCTCACCAGCGCCGAGTACAGGGGCACAATCACCTCCCTGCTCCTGCTGGCCACACCATTCCTGATACAAGCCAGGATGCTGTTGGCCTTCTTGGGCACACTGCTGCCTCATGTTCAGCTGGCTGTCTACCAACACATCCAGGTCCTTTTCATCCAGGCAGCTTTCCAACCCCTCTTCCCCAAGCCTGTAGCGTTGCATGGGGTTGTTGTGATTGAAGTGCAGGACCCGGCACTTGGCCTTGTTGAACCTCATACAGTTGGCCTTGGCCATCGATCCAGCCTGTCCAGGTCCCTCTGCAGGGCCACCCTACGCTCAGGCAGATCGACACTCCCACCCAATTTGGTGTCATCTACAAACTTATTGAGGGTGCACTTGGTCCCCTCATCCAGATCATTGATAGGTATTAAACAGAACTGGCCCCAATATGGAGCCCTGGGGAACACCACTTGTGACCGGATGCCAATTGGATATAACTCCATTCACCACAACTCTTTGGGCCTGGCCATCTAGCCAGTTTTTTACCCAGCAAAGAGTACACCTGTCCAAGCCATGATCAGCCAGTTTCTCCAGAAGAATGTTGTAGGAAACAGTGTCAAAGGCTTTACTGAAATCTGAAATCTTCTCCCTCATCCACTAAGCAAGTCACCTTGTCATAGAAGGAGATCAGGTGTTTATTGTCTCAAGAACATCTTTCTAGCTAAACCATGTCTAGATGGTTTCTGAATATCTCTAAAGAGGAATACTCCAAATTTCATGTGAACTCAAGTACATTTTATCCAAATTATCTCAATTTGGGAAATTAATAGTTTTCATGTATGATTAGGTAAACGTTGAGCAAGATCATTTTATATATAGATCAGTATTTATGAGTATGTGTTTGCTTGCCATGTGCATATATGTGTTCATTTTGGGGGATTTCTTAAGAGTTCTACAACAATAATTCATGTATCTCATATTGTCGTGGTTTAGCCCCAGCCAGCAACTAAGCACCATGCAGCTGCTTGCTCACTCCCCCTACCCCGATGGGATGGAGGAGAGAAACGGAGGAGTAAGAGTGAGAAACACTCCTGGGGTGAGATAAGAACAGTTTAATAATTGAACTAAAGTAAAATAGTAATGCTAATAGTAACAGTATAATAATGATAATAATAATATACAAAGCAAGTGATGCACAATGCAATTGCTCACCACCTGCCAACCGATACCCAGACAGTTCCCGAGCAGCGATCGCTGCTCCCCAGCCACCCTCCACAATTTCTATACTGAGCATGACGTCATATGGTATGGAATAGCCCTTTGGTCAGTTTGGATCAACTCTTCTGGCTGTGCCCCCTCCAAGTTTCTTGTGCGCCTGGCAGAGCATGGGAAGCTGCAAAGTCCTTGCCTAGCATAAGCAGTACTTAGCAACAACTAAAACATCAGCATGTTATCAGCATTCTTCTCATACTAAATCCAAACCACAGCACTATGCCAGCTACAATTCAAGTAAAAGCCTTCAGTTAAAATGTATCAAAGTAAAAAGTCCAGTAAAATTCCAAGTTATATCACTTTTATGCATATTGACTGTCACTCTATATCTACATGTATATATTTTCATACATATGTACGCTAAAAAAAAGTATATTGCTTGAATATCTCTGATGTTTCTCAGGGATTAGGAAGTCAGGATATTATCTAGTAATTTGAACCCTTCAAAGCTAAACTTTAAAAGATAAATAATAACCCCCAGTTCCTGCAAAAATTATTTTAAAAATCCTTCCAGTCTGTCCTGCCTCAAATGTGAAGAGGCATTTTTTTGCTCTTCTGCTTTAGGAAGGTCAAATTTTCCACATTTGGATCAACAGCACAAAAGCACATATGTTGATCATCTGATTCAGAATAAACCTGCATGAGCAACTGCCAAGAATATACTAGCCTCTAGCAAACAGGTACATACAATACAGCTGGATAGGTTTCTGCCACATTTTCATTTCAAATACTATTATGTTTGCAGTTGAAGTTATTGTAATTAAAATTACATATGGAGCTTGACTATTAACACTCATGTTTTACCTTGCACTTACTTTTCCTTTGGGGGATGTGTTTTTTCTTATTTAAAGGTTTTTTTTATAGAGAGAGAGGAGCACTTTGGGAAAAATCCTTCAGCTGTTTATTTTATGAGAATCTAGGATATGAATCACGTAATTAACCTGAAGGACTGTAAAGCATGTTTAATTACCAGAATGAAAATCCAATAGCAAAATCTAAAATCTTATTCATATTCCTACTCCTTCATTTGAATGTTACATTATTCAGATTAAAATTCATAAACAAAAACTATGAATCTATTAAGGAGGGCATATAGCTTTTAGAGTTTTCTCATTAGGTCTCAGCTAAGATTTAGACTAATGAAGAAGTGGTGTTTCTATGGAAATACACCTGGGTGAAACATACATTTTATGTTGTTAGTTTAAGAGTCCTAAGGCTTTAGATCTAGGGAAGTCTGCAAGAGGACAGTGAGACACAAACACAAAAAGAGTAAAATCCATCCTTTGTTCATCAAGGACAAGTAGAAAGTGCTAGAGTAATAACTGATTGCAACTACCATTTTAAAAGTGGTTTTTTAACAACAATTTTCAATAAATTCAATTTTGAGTTAAATACACTTTGAAACCAGAATTTGCTCAGAGCTATACCTATGTACCATGGTCAGTACCCACTCCAAGCTTGCAGTGAGTTCCTAAAACAGATCCCCCCAATTTAATTATTAATCTCTCACACTGTTTCAGAAATTATAAGATTTATTAATAGAATCATGGAATCATAGAATCATAGAATCATTTAGGTTGGAAAAGACCTTTAAGATCATCCAGTCCAACCATGAACCTAACACTAACAAGTTCACCACTAAACCAATTCAGGGAAGAGTAGCAATTTCATGTTTCCTGGCTTGGTGGATGGATTATTTATAATGAAAGTAAAAACTAGGAGTCATTAAGATTGGAAAGGGCCTCTAAGATCATCAGTCCAATCATCAACCCGATACCACCATGCCTACTAAACCATGTCCCAAAGTGCCACGTCTACCTGTTTTTTGAACACCTCCAGGGATGGTGACTCCACCACCTCTCTGGGCAGCCTCTTCCAATGCTTGACTACTACTTGATAATGATATTATTTATGAGTGTTGACTTCATAATTGTATTTAGTTTTTTATTATAAAGTTACCATAGTCCTTGATTACTTATATATACTAGCAATTTTGGTATAGCAGTGAACTCTTTTGTCTGGAAACTTTGTTTCTCACTACTTTCATTCACTTTTTTCTTCCATCATTAATAATATTGTCTCTTTCAAACATCAAAAAGTCAACTGAGAAGTCAGTCTTTAGCAAAATTTCAAAACCAGAGAAATTCCTAGGAATTACATTTTTTTTTAAAGTAACCCAAAACATGCTGTAAAACATTTCTGTGAAATTTTCTATATGAAGCTTTGAGTGCTCATAGAATTATTATTCAAGGTTTGGAAGGTTTTTTCCTATCTTTATCACCAGACTAAGTGATTAACTTCAAAGGTTTTCATCCTTTAACACATAAGTGAGTCATAAAGAGCATTAATTAAATAGTTGATTAAAAAGCTGGTTTTTGAAAACATCACATAATAAAGAAACCATTTCCTTCTTTTTTAAAGTGATGCTGGACAACATTATAGAAAACCATGGGGCTGAAGTATAGCGAGGGGCATAAACATTTCTTGTTTTGCAGAAAACACTTACGTGAATTACTACCACAGAAACCCCCAACTATTTGAATGCAAAACTAAAAGACCTTTAAACAGGAAGAAAATATGGTTCTTCCTTCCTGCACTTCATAACACTACTTCATCTATGAAATTACTTCAATATCAAGAGAATTACATGAGCATTAGCAAATTGCTAATGAAAAGTGGGAAATCTCTTTAAAAAAAAAGAATTATATAATAGCATTTATTGTTACTCTCAACTAAGCAAGCTACACCAATAAAATTATGATGCAGAAGCTTAAAAGTGACTTTAATAGGGGTGTTTGACAGCTGTGTCAGTTAGGGATCACCCTTTCTTCATATAACTGAATGACATGGCTGTGTTTCTCAGAGTAAAACAGTATTTTGCTTGGATTTCTTGATCTGACTGAGAAAAACACAATTTTCTCCACCTGGATAAGGATGTCCAGATTCAGACCTTGGACAAATGTTTAAGTATTCAGCAAAACAGATTTTTCTGAGTTTAGGACTTTTGATGAATTCTGAATGCACATAATATTGGGTGTTCATATGATTTAATGTGTTCATATGTAGATTTTAGCTCACAAGATTGCAATCTTGCATTGACATGGTGTGACAAACCAACAAACCCCTATAAGGGAAGAAGGCTCAGAGATGAGTAAGGACAATGTGCTGATGGAGCTCAGGGAAGAATGTAGGCAGTGGCTGACTGTTGCAAAAAAGAAAGCTGAACTTACCTCAAGACAAAGGTGACTAGAAGGTGGCCTTTGTTTTAGACAAATTATCAGTTGAGCAGATCAACTGGCTGTATGAGTTGAGTGGAACAACTGTTTGTGTAATGGTTTTCCCTGGATAAATCAAGGGCATACATGTCTTCCTGAGCTACCAGACCAGCATGGGGCAAGTATACATGTGCATCTGCCCAAAATAAACTATAAAAATTGAAAAGCCAACAAAATTATCTTTGAAGAGAGAAATGGGCTTGGGCTGCCTTCAACCCATGTATTCCTTTTTGGCAACAGAGGACACCCAGTATTTTGATGATAAGCATATAGAAACTGGTAATGGGAATCACATTTGTATTGTGATACAACTGTATGTTGGATCCAGCTGAATGCTACATTGTGCTTGTACTGTGATTGCACTATATTGCTGCATCACCCTGCTACATCAAATTCTTGTGTGACATCAAAAATCTTCAAAAAAGTGAATTTGGGATTAAACATTAAACTCTCCTGCTATGGCATATCTAAAGAATATCTGGGCAGAGAGTGTTGGACACTGACACATGGACTATGAGAACTCAGTATCTTTCACATTTAAACCCAAAGTATACAGGAAGAATCCTTAGATATATAGTTATTATGTGATTATGAATTTGTCTACCCTCTTTGTCTCCAGAAAATAATTCTAACAAAACAAAAGATTAAAATAATTTACACCGAAAATTACTGCAGTTACAATGCAACTATACAACAGTGTAACCTATAATCCTTGGGATTCAAGTGTATTTTCTACAACAGAGGTGGGTATTTAGGGTGAGGGAAAGAAAAGACAATTTTTTAATTTTTTTTTAATTTTGTTTTGTTTTGTTTTGTTTTGTTTTGTTTTTTAAAGCTCTTAAGAGCTTAAATATGTCATAGGAAATTAAGAATTATTGTGAATACACATGTCTGGAAACCAAGTTGAGGTATATGATCCAAACTAAATACTGGCTTTTCAAAGTGGTCATTTAAATCCAAACTCTACAGACCCAAAATGTTTCTGAGAAATGTTTGGGTGTTGAGGGATACATATATTGTAATGAAACTCCATTTCCAAGTCAGCTATACTTCTAAACAATGCTTGATCATATATTAAATTTGGAAAGAAAAAAAATTTAAACATTTCCTTTCCTTGGACTTCAGACTTATTATAGATTGGAGCTTTCCTGTTTTTCATGGTGATTGGGCCCTGTTTGCCTACTTCTTTTATTAATCTTCAGGAATATCACATTTTGCTTCTTCAAAGTCATCAGTGGTGTATTATTTGCTGCTTGGCTTGGCACCTTAGACCACATTATACTTCATGAGTTCTTTTTACTGTAAGTTCGGTTAAGCTACTTCTAGCAGTAGCCACATGATATCTAGAGAATTTTGGAAGTGTATTTGCAAAATCAGCTTTAAAAATACTGAAATTATGTTCTGAGAATGCTTCTTCCCCCCAGTTTTTCTCTTTGGCACTTTACTATACAAAGAATTTCCTCAAATTGTTATATATAGCAATCTCGTACTGGCTGAGAATGAAACTTCCAAATTGAGTCTTCATTGGCTTTTGGTTTTGCTTTTGGATATCTTCTCCTAACTTTCCCTTTTATTATAGTCAGCTGGTAAACTAATTCTTCTTAAATGCCTAAATTCACTCTAAAATCAGTGTCAAGAAGTAGTCAATTTTCTGAAACTTCAGCGAGACTGGGACTTTCCAGGATTTCAATTACCTTGAGTTAGGTTATTCAGCTCAATAATTAAGTATTCAACACATTGTCTATAAAAGCAACTGAAGTTCTTATTTTAGAAAAAAAAAATCTGTCTCACTTGGTACAAAAAGTTTAAATGAAAATTGGAAGCTGAAGTTAGACAGATCCTATGCCTCATACAAACTTTTCAATCCTTAATTTCAGGAATTCTGCCACTGACAGAAAAAAGTAAATAGATCTGGTCTTAAGGCAGAATACTTTCTTACATATGCAACATGGTGAATCCACAAAAAAAAAAAAAAAATCTGCATATGTATGCACTTGTAATAACAACTTTGAAGCTCAATCTTCCCTGGACAGAATTTACATCTGTGCAGAAAAAGCAACAATCGGTATACCTACCTTAGCTTGAATATAACTTAGCAACAACCTGAAAATGCTTTTTTTTTGTTTGTTTGGGGTTTTTTGAGTTTAAAGTGACACATCGGTTTCATGTTGCCAACACAAGACAAAGTTCTTTAGCCTGGGACTTGAAAAAATCTAGACATGACATTGAGGTTCAGCTATGAGCTATTTGTAAAATACTGACTTTTAAGTAAGTATAGAATTTACAACCTGTCTTAAACTGCTGAGGTTTCTTGCCTGCCTGCATATCTACTGTTCTTTGAAAGTGCGGGGGGACAAAGAACTTAATTTCTAAAGTCAGTTTCAGATTTCTACATTGTAAAAAATTGATAAAAAATATTGGAGCATGTTAGCTTCTTAGACTAACTTCAGAGTGTTGGTGGCAAATTCAGACTAAATTGAAATTGGTTTGAAACTTGATAGGTTTTTAAGCTTACAAGTGGTATGAAAGAATCTGTTTTATTTATGACACTATAAGAATTGAGCCTCTGAGAATTCTTCAGTTGCGTGGCCTTCTGAAAGTGCAAGATATTAAATCCTTGATGGAAAAATGTTACCATTAAGATATTTTCCTGTTACTGAAGGATATTTATGTAAGAGTGAGAAAAAAATCTGAACAATGTGAAAAGTAAAGCCCAGGTTCTTACACTCTCTTTGGTTTAAATAGTTTGTACATGATCAAGAAGTTTTTTTAGCAATTGAACGCTGAAAGCAAATTTGAAGTAGTTCACATTCACCAATGTCTACTCATGACTACTACTGGGGACCATCTTTACCAGCTTCTTCTCTTTCATTTTCCCTTTTTATTAGTAAAGCCTTGAAATGAAATAATCCATCATCCTTATACCTTTTGCAAAATACCATTTAGTTATTTTAATATGAATGAAGACATGCTCTTCCTAGGGAGCTGAATGGTCTCTTTCTAAATGATTCTTGCCTCTGTTTACTGACTGTTGGATCTTAATGGCTAAATGCAGTGATGCCTCATACTAGAGTAGCTGTCTGTCCTGTCAACTAGCTAGTTTGTTCTGGGGATCTAATTTCTGACTAAAAAAGAACAACAACAACAAAAACAACAAAGAACAATTTACTCTGAAGTAAATGGTAATGCTAATGAGAACCTTTGTCTGGCTTTGGTTTTTGTGAAGTATTTAGTATGAGATTTATGAAAATCTATTTTTTTCTGGAAAACAAAAGTATTCTGGGGTTTAAGTAAAACAGAAAAACAACCAAATAAACGAGGGGGGGGGGGGGGCGGGAAGAGAGAGAGAGAGGAATTCTAGAAAGTAAACAAACAAACAAAATCCCCAGAATCAAATACAGTATCAGACTTTAAAAAAATGCAGAAAAAATGACAAAAATTTATTTCTCAAATAGAAAACTATTTTTCCTCTGTGTTTTCCAACTCATGTGTCAGCTTTTTACTTTTTGATTGCCACTTCATTGTTTTCCAAAAATTAGTATTCTTCTTCAAGAAAAATGGACTAGAGACCCTCCTTCATGAAAAGAGAACAAGAGGTAAAAGCTTGGGTAGCAAAAGATGGCGAAACATCTAAAACTTTGATTCATTTCTCCTACATTAGCTGTAAGCGGAGACAGAAACTGTTTTTTCTAGTGTATCATCACCCATTAGTACACCTTACGTTCTCCCTTGGTAGCAGCAGCAGCCTGGCTCATCAAGGCACAGGCAAAACAGGCAGGAAAGGCATCTGTTTGCTGTCATCTGTTTCTCTGGAAGTCCTGGTTTATACCACTCACCTGTACCATGTGAATAATAGATTAATTCCAGGATCTCTTCTGAAGCAGAAAAACTATATGAACCTGGTAAAGTCTCAGTAGTTAAGTCACTCCAGGACACTCAATGGACTTGTGTCAAATGCCTTTATCTTGTCACATTTAATTTTTCCAATATTAGCACAGGAAGTCTCATCCATGTATACCTTCAATGTCAGGTACTGCAGCACAAGTATGATAGGCTGCAATGTATGTCATATTCTGAGTACTTTTTGAAACAGATTAAAGCTTGAGGAACCTTAAAAATATTTTTAAAGTTTCCAAGACCTGAAGAAGTGTTCATTATAGTACAGAGGAGGCCCAAGCTCTTGTCACTACATATCCCGGGTTGCCTTGTTCCAGGGAGCATTGGGAAGGTCACTTCAGAGATAAATAAGGTAATTTTTGCTCTGATTGCAGCTTTGATCGGAGTTGTTCAAAATTGCAAAATCACAAAATAAATAGGTAAATAAATAAATAAAATGGGCTCCATTACGGAGAACCCCTGTCATGGAAATCAACATAGTCATACATCATGATGGAGAGCACAGCATCCTGTTCAGTATCTATGGCAAGACAAAAAGGGTTTGTAGGAGAGAATGGTATGTAGGATAGGGACCAAGCTGTCGTGGTTTAGCCCCAGCCAGCAACTAAGCACCACGCAGCCGCTCGCTCACTCCCCCTACCCCGATGGGATGGGGGAGAGAATTGGAGGAGTAAGAGTGAGAAACACTCCTGGGGTGAGATAAGAACAGTTTAATAATTGAAATAAAGTAAAATAGTAATGCTAATAGTAACAGTATAATAATGATAATAATAATAATGATACACGAAGCAAGTGATGCACAATGCAATTGCTCACCACCCGCCGACCGATACCCAGACAGTTCCCGAGCAGCGATCGCTGCTCCCCGGCCAACCCCCCCCAGTTTCTATACTGAGCATGACGTCATATGGTATGGAATAGCCCTTTGGTCAGTTTGGATCAACTATTCTGGCTGTGCCCCCTCCCAGTTTCTTGTGCGCCTGGCAGAGCATGGGAAGCTGAAAAAGTCCTTGACTAGCATAAGCAGTACTCAGCAACAACTACAAACATCAGCCTGTTATCAACATTCTTCTCCTACTAAATCCAAAACACAGCACTATGCCTGCTGTTAGGAAGAAAATTAACTCTATCCCAGCCGAAACCAGGACACAAGCCCAGGATTAACCAAAGTGGTATGCAAAATAGTCAAGCATCTGCAATGTACTACAGCAGGTGTATTGCTTCCCATGTTTAAGTATAAACGTTAAGAATTTTCTCATATAATTTTCAATAACATTTTATAGTGCCACAGAGAATTATTCTTTCCTAAAGATCTTTTTTTTTTTTTTTTGCATAAGGCAGAGAAAATACTCCTATTAAATTGCAACTGCTTTTTCCCTTATAACATAGAATCATAGAATCGTAGAATTGTTTAGGCTGGAAAAGACCTTTAAGATCATCCAGTCAACCATTAACATAACACTAACAAGTCCACCACCAAACCAATTAAGGGTAGAATAACATGTATTTAAACTACTTGTAGTTAACTCAATTAATGACTAACTCAGTGTAAACTACTGGTGTTGCTGTGAGTAAATGAAGAATTTTAATCTAGTGATATTTTATAGATGTTATTTGCATGAAGACTTAAACAGATTAGTCAGTCTTGGAAACAAGATTGAGAAAAATGCATTTTTACCAGGAAGATCATCTTGATCTCTCATAAAACTAGTAGATAAAGATGATAGAAAGGTTGTATAGAGTTCTATTAAAAATCCAAAGTGAAACAAACTTGAAATGTTTCTCCTCTACTTTCTCACTCTTGCAAGTCCTTTTTCTTTCCCACTGCTAAGATGAATGACAGAAATAGAGAAAATGAAGGAAAACATAATAATGTACCAATACTTCAGGGAAGAAACTGAAAAAAAATATCAAACGAGAAACATGACAATTACCTTCAGATTAGTATTCTGGAGTAATCATTCTAATTATTTTTTTCCTAGAGCTTGTACCTCATTTCTTTACAATTCATAACAGTGAAATCATTAGTTTTCTGTTACTTTTAACCAAGGCTGAGAAATTTATCTTTTAGAAAAGCTATTTCTTATTCTCCTTCATAGTATTAGAAGTGCAATGACATGGTAGTTGAAAATTTGAAAACTGAAATTATACCAGATTGTACGGGTTTTGGGATAGAGTTAGTTTTCTTCAGAGTAGCTGGTATGATGTTATACTTTAGATTTGTGACCAAAACAGTCTTGATAACACAACCATATTTTAGCTGTTGCTGAGCAGTTCTTACACAGCGTCAAGGACTTTTCTGCTTCCCATTGCTGCCCTGATGGCAAGTAGGCTGGGGGTGCACAAGAAGCTGGGAGGGAACACAGCTGGGAATCAATATCCCAATTGACCAAAGGGGTATTCCATACCATATGGCACTGTGCTCAGTGATAAAAGCAAAGGGAAGAAGGAGGAAGTGGCATTCTGTGTTATGGTGTTTGCCTTTCAAGGTAACCCCTATGCATGATGGAGCCCTGCTTTCCTGGGGATGGCTGAACACCTGCTTACTGATGTGAAGCAGTGAATGAATTCCTTATTTCGCTTTGCTTACGCATATAGCTTTTGCTGTACCTATTAAACTGCCATGATTTTCTCACTTTCATCCTTCTGATTCTCTTCCCCATCCCACTTTGAGGGGAGTGAGCTAGCAGTCATGTGGTGTTTAGCTGTCTGCCTGGGTTATACCAAAACAGTGATGTTACTAAAGACTTGTTAGTCTAAGTTGAGGGTTATATTAGTATCAAATTGATGAGAACCCCCTTATTTACATAGAATCCATTACTAACTTTTAGTTTCCTCTGGGTGTCTTATTGACAGCCACTGACAGTGTAAGATAGCAGATGCCTTGAAAATACAGGGACAAGATAATACTAGAGGACTCAGGGCTGCAAACATTAATGATTAAACAGTGATAAAAGAATAGTGTAACAACAATTACATGAAGCTTCCCACAAACGATAGCATAGGCAGAGTTGTCTTTGAAGTAAGGCTTCACAAAGCTATGTAAGGCTACAATAAAAATAACTAGGGGCCATAAAAATTATCTGAGGGCTGGAGCACCTCTCCTACGAGGAAAGACTGAGAGAGTTGGGGTTGTTCAGCCTAGAGAAGAGAAGGCTGCGAGGAGACCTTATTGCAGCCTTTCAGTACTTAAAGGGGGCCTACAGGAAGGATGGGGAGAATCTTTTTAGCGAGGCCTGTTGTGACAGGACAAGGAATAATGGATTTAAACTAAAGAAGAATAGATTTAGAATTGACAGTGGAAAGAAGTTTTTTACAATGAGGGTGATGAAGCACTGGAAGAGGTTGCCCAGAGAGGTGGTGGAGGCCCCATCCCTGGCAACCTTCAAGGTGAGGTT
The DNA here is from genome assembly GCF_030463565.1 of Pelecanus crispus. Taxonomy (NCBI): domain Eukaryota; kingdom Metazoa; phylum Chordata; class Aves; order Pelecaniformes; family Pelecanidae; genus Pelecanus; species Pelecanus crispus. The sequence continues at coordinate 174,650,198 of NC_134643.1, forward strand.
GGCTGGGGCTCTGAGCAACCTGATCTGGTTAAAGCTGTCCCTGCTCACTGCAGGGGGGTTGGGCTAGATGACCTCTAAAGGTCCCTTCCAACCCAAAGCATTCTATGATTCTATGATATCCTGTACGGTACTCCTGCATATGCAAATATTACTTTATTGTCATTAAAGAGAATTGCATTTTAGTCCTTGCTCTAAGATCTTGTTAATTGTATTCATTGGTTAACCACCTTTAAGGTCTTTCTGTTTGATCTCAACACCGCAGCATAAGGTAAAACTCTGTCATCAGCTCCAGACAGTTCACCACATTTAGAAAAATGTTTCTTTCTTATTGTATATGCTATATATCCTGCAAATTGCAATGATTTTTTTTGTCACCTTAATACCATAAATTTTATGGCCAAGATTTCTATTTTTATTCTCAAAATATTTTTGTTGTTTTTTTAAAATGTCATAACTTTAAACAAGTAATGAAAAATTAGATAAATATATGATATAGATGTAAAAAATCCTGCTATAAATTAAATGTGGAATAACATTTTTTCCCAGGGTGTGTATCCAATTATCGAACCATGCTATTAGAGGCCTGTGCTATACTAAGTGATATAGTTACTTATCAGTTACTTTCAATAGGTAAAGGCATAGGATCAACGGGGAAACCTCATTCTTTTTAAAATCACTTCAGATTACAGATGTGTTTTAATTTTATTTTTAGTTTTGAATACCAGATAAGTCATCCAAACAGATGATGTGGACATTTATGTAGAAGAGAGGAAGTTTACATCAGTCTTCTGTTTTAGGGGAAGTCATATTCATTTCTGATGTACTCCAAGTGTATGCCCCTAAATCCTTTTACAGCGGTGGAGTAGGATTTTGTCTGTCTTTTGAAATTCCATTCTGAACCTGGGAAAGTTTCCAAATTAAGTTTAGATACTGCCTAAACCTTTTTAAAGAAATAAGTTTCAAAAAAAGAGCATTTCCTGATTAAAAAAAATATTTTAGTGGAGAGAAAAAAAACAGAATTACTAATCACATGTCAGCAGCTGACAGAACTGACAGAAGATGTTAACTACATTAAATCATAATAATATCCTTCATTTAGAACCTACCTTTATTGTGGATAAGAAACCAATTTTAAAAAATTCAGATTATGTGCTAATTCTTGTTATTGTTTTTCAGGACCTTCCTTCCTTCCTTCCTTCCTTCCTTCCTTCCTTCCTTCCTTCCTTCCTTCCTTCCTTCCTTCCTTCCTTCCTTCCTTCCTTTCTTCCTTCCCTTCCTTCCTTCCTTCCCTTCCTCCCTTCTTCCTTCCTCCCTTCCTTCCTTTTCATGCTCTTCCCCTGCTCCAGTATGGGATTCCTCCCATGGGAGACAGTCCTTCACAAACTTCTCCAACAGGAATCTTTCCCATGGGCTGCAGTTCTTCAAGAACTGCTCCAGCATGGGTCCTTACCATGAGGTACAGTCCTTCAGGAATGGACTGTTCCATTGTGGGCCCCCCACAGCGCCACATGTCCTGCCAGAAAACCTGCTCCTGCATGGGCTCCTGTCCATGGGCATGGTCCCTGCCAGGAGCCTGTCCTGGTGCCGGGTTTCCACGGACGTATCTACCTGCTGCAGCATGGTGTCCTCCCCAGGCTGCGGTGTAGATATGTGCTCCAACGTAGTCCTCTCCATGGGCTGCATGGGGACAACCTGCTTCTCTGCAGTCTTCTGCATGGGCTGCAAGGGAAACTGCGCCTCGAGCACCTCCTCCCCATGCTGCTTCTCTGACTGTGGTGTCTGCAGGATTGTTTCAAATTTGTTTATCATTCCTCTCTCACACAGCTGTTGTGTAGCACTTTTTGCCCTTTCTTAAATATGTTTTCCGGGAGACACCACCATCTTGGCTGAGTGGCTCAACTGTGTCCCATGGTGGGTCTGCTGGAGCCATCTGGAACCTACTGTGTCTAGCATGGGACAGCCCCTCGCCTCTCCTCACAGAGGCCACCCCTGTAACCCCCCCCCTCCTGACAAAACCCTGTTAAGTAAATCCAATAGAATAGCCTACTTGCTGAGATAAGAAAATATAGTGAAGTTTCTTGGCAGTATAAAAATAACTTCATAGTTTCTTGTTTAATATTTATTGCTCTGAAATATTTCTATTATTTTCTTTACTGGTTTTTCTTTTGGTAATGGATGTTTTCTTTAAACAAATAAAATGAGAAAGATTCACCATTTCCCCTGGTGAGATGTGAACTCCTCCGTGTTACTTTGAAAAGTGTTTTTAATCTCCCTTGCTGATTTGAACACTCTAATTATGGTAGCTTTGAATGTGACAGTATCTTTTTCATAAGGCTGGCATCAGTGGGATGAAAGTAGTGAGAAGTAAGGAGCTCAGACGAGGAGATGATACAAAAATGACTAGGCTTATCAAGAGTTCTATGCACGAAAATCGTGAATAAAAGGAAAAGTTATATCCCACAGGCAGACGTAACACGCTTTGGCAGTGTCTGAGATATGAAAGGAAAGGAAAAGCAAAGGTGGCACTGGTGTTGGAAAGAGCCTGAGAATGATGGTATTTGAATAATTAAATATTTTGATTCACTTTCAAAGCTGAAAGATGAGACAAAAAATAATCTAGGTCCATGTCTTACACACTAGGATGTCAGATTGTAAAGCCTATGGTGGAGGCCCTGTTCATTGCAATACATCAACTGATTATATCACTTTGGGCTCAGTAATATTAAAAAGCGAGTTAAAAAATAGTAGTTCCAAGTCAAACGAAACTTTCATTTTTTAATTCAGAATAAAAAGAAAGAAAAAACAGGTGCAAAGAAGATGGAGTCAGGCCCTTTCAGAGGTGCACAGTGACAGGACCAGAGGCAATAGGCACAAACTGAAACACAGGATGTTCCCTCTGAATATCAGGAAACTCTTCTTTTACTGTCAGGGTGACTGAGCTCTGGGACAGGTTGGAGATCCTGGAGATCTTCAAAAGCTGTCTGGGTATGGTGCAGGGCAACCTCCTATAGGTGAGCCTGCTTGAGCAGGAGATTGAACAAGATGACCTCCAGAGGTCCCCTCCAACCTCAGCCAGTCCACAGACTGTCTGTGATTGCTGTCCTTGTCCAGACTCCCCCAGGACTCTCTCCACCCTGCCTATGACCCAGGACCCCATTTCAGTCCCCCAAGTTCATCATCCTCTGCCCCAGTGATGCTGCAGCAGGGCCGGTCTCCAGCTCCCCACAGCCCTGCCCTGCCCAGCCATGGGCCTGCTGAGCAGGGCCCACCTGCAGGTGCACATCCCAGCCCAAACGTGGACCAACCCCATCCCCAGGGAGGTGCCCAATACCCAGGGCTGAGGCTGCCCCAGTGCCCTTTGGCTAACCTGCTGGGCCAGTGGGACAGGCCCTGGCTTCCAGATCCTGCCCTGCCTGTCCCTCCTGGGGAGCCCCCGCTGCTCCCTGACCCCAGGGAGACACCAGCCTCTGCTATGCCTGACAACTCATGTCACTGAATTTTCTTTACAAGGGATAACAATATTTCAGCTCTGCCCCTAAATTTTGTCTGGTTGTTTATTTTTTTAAAAATTTATGAAATGTTGAAATCTACAAATTATCAGGAATGCCATATGTATCATCCCAGTTTTGATAACTCTCCTCCTTCTCACTATGATATTTCAGTATTTTTGTTATAGCTTTCATATGAAATTATCACTAACTGAAAAATTAAAAAGTATTACTTGTGTGTTATACTTAGCAATGCATACAGCTTTTGGTCAAATATTTCTGTTTGTTTCACTGTGTAATCTAATGCATGCCCAGAAAACTCCAGCTTCACAGAGAATAAATGAAACTATTCCCTTGTATACAATAGGAACCAAATGAGAATGCTAGCATTGCAAATCTAAGAGATAACATTTCGTCAGTAACTGCCAACAAATGGTTTCTTTCATTTCAAGTCAGATATAATCTGTGTTCCCACAGTGAGAATAAGTGTAATCAAGAAATGTTTTCTAAGTTAATTTCAGGCAAAAAACAGTACTGTGATAAACATTTAATAAGACAGAACACAGAACTCTCTGAATTTCTTGAAGCTGCCAGTAATTTTTATTGTAAGATTCAAAAATGCGTGACCCGGACACAAACTCCCCTCATCCACCCAGGATCTCTGTGAGAATACCAAACTGAGCACAGGAGTGTTAAACAAAAAGTACTATTGTGGGGCCACCAAGCTTTTACAGAAAGGTTATTGTGTTCATAGTAGTCAAAGCGCAGCATGTCTCAAAGTTGTTGAATTTAGTCCAAACCATCATGTATCCTATAATAAGCTATGGAAAATTATCTCAGATCTTTCGTGAAGGACCTTCTTAAGCCCAAATAAGTAATTTGTGGTATCCTCATTATTAAATGGGTGATTATAATGATGTTGCATAGTGACAAATCCTGTCCCAATCCTTGCTGCCCAAGAAGACAAGTGTCTATACAATCGAAACTCACTTGCACTTAGTTGTGTAAAGTAAACTGAACAAACTCAGAGTGGTAAGGTTCCTTCTACAGAGTTCATAAACCTAGCCTGGCAAATTTTCAGGGCAGCACAAGAAAAGCACAAGAAAAATTGTTTCTTGACTCATTACTTTGTCCTCATATGCAATTACCTCATCTGATTACCTCATAACACTATCTTATCTTGCTTGCATGTCCGTGAGGTGTTAATGGTTTTCAAATGACACAAACTTTTATTTCAGTCATGTTTTATTTAAAAGGTCATTTTCAGTGTTTTATGGTTTCCTCTGTTCTCTGTTATCTGACATTTTCTCTCAGAAACCTAAATCTGTATTTCCTGCAAATACCTTTTTTTTTTCATATAGAAATTATTATCTCAGCCTTGCAAACCTCATTTAATCAATATGATTACTCTGGAGGACCCAGTAGTGCACAGTAAAATAGACTGAGTTTTGGGACTGGAGAAAAAAAAAAAAAAAAAAAAAGAAGGTACAAAGCCAACCAAGACAGTTCCAGTTTTGTGCATGACAATTTTTTGGTCATTCCAAGAGAAATGCCAACCTTTATAGGCTTTATAAGTCTGCTAATTAAGCATTATTAATGTGGTCATTAGGTCTCTTTAGAATGTCTTTTATTTTAGACTTGAATATCTTATTTTCTTAATTCATAGAATGTTGACCAAAGTTAATGAAAATTATAATTTTCACTATTACCTATTTACAACAGATTTGTTGGTTAGCTATGCTATTGTAAAACTGGAATTTTGATTAGCTTTTTTTGCCTTAGTTTAATTATAACCCCCTTGTCCTCAGTGGCCACTGTGTCACTGCCAGGTAACTCCCAGGATCATTTATGTCTTACCTGACTGCACACTGTGGATCCATGAATTTCAGATCAGATAGGATATCTAGAGGGTCAAAAGTCATCTTAGAGGTCACACAGCACCACGTAAAGCCCCTTCTAGTAGCTCTCTGTTGTGCTTTAGCCCCAGCCAGCAACTAAGCACCACACAGCTGCTCACTCACTCCCCCTGCCCCGGTGGGATGGGGGAGAGAATCAGAAGGGCAAAAGTAAGAAAACTCCTGGGTTGAGATAAGAACAGTTTAATAATTGAAATAAAGTAAAACAGTAGCAGTAATAATAACAATATAATAATAATAGTATTAAAACTATACAAAGCAAGTGATGCACAATGCAATTGCTCACCACCAGCTGACTGATTCCCAGACAGTTCCCAAGCAGTGATTGCTGCCCCCGGGACAACTCCCCCCAGTTTATACACTGAGCTTGATGTCATATGGTATGGAATAGCCCTTTGGTCAGTTTGGATCAACTCTTCTGGCTGTGCCCCCTCCCAGTTTCTTGTGCGCCTGGCAGAGCATGGGAAGCTGAAAAGTCCTTGACTAGCATAAGCAGTACTTAACAACTACAACATCAGTGTGTTATCAACATTATTCTCATTCTAAATCCAAACCACAACACTATGCCAGGTACTAGGAAGAAAATTAACTCTATCCCAGCTGAAACCAGGACAGTCTCCAATGCCAAATGCAACTTTCATATGATGCAACCCAGCTGCAGAGTCCCTGCCAGAGGCCCAGCTAGCTGTTGCCCTTCAGTATTTACACTTATGCTACTGCAGCAGTCAGCCATGAAAAGCTGAAATCTCTAATTTTGGGGAAGGAAAGAGAGGATGACAACTCACCACACTGAAATAGATGGCCTTGAGGCTTTCCACACAATGATCAGTGTCCTACTTTTTGGTGGGTTAGCCTTGGCACACAGCCAAATGCTCGCTCACTCACTCCCCCTCCTCAACAGGACAGGGGAAGAAAATTGGATGTTGGTTGAGATGAAGACAGGGAAATCACTTACCAATTACCATCACAGGCAAAACAGACTCAACTCGGAAAAAAATAATTCATTGTCAATTAAAATACATTTGGCTAGTGAGAAACAAAGGCAAACATTAAACCACATTTCGCTCCTCGACCTCTCCCCTGATGAGCAACATGGTGGGGAGAGAGGGTGGATGGGGGATTATGGCCAATACATAGCGGTTTCTCTCTGTTACTCCTTCCACCTCACACTTTTCCCCTGCTCCAGCATGGGTCCTCTCCATAAACTGCAGTTTCTGAGCAAAAATTCTGTTCCAGCATGGGTCCTCCACATGCCACAGTTCCCATCAGGAAAATCTGCTCTAGTGTGGGGTCTCCACCATCTCCACCATCTTCAGTTCCTTCAGAAAATATCCATCTTCGCTAGCATAGCTCCTCCACAGGCTGCAGTGGATATCTGCTCCAGCATGGCCTCTGCCATGGACCACCTTCTTTTCCTCCTTCTTCTCTGACCTTAGTGTCTGCAGGATTGTTTCACATTTTTTTCTCATTCCTCTCTCTCACAGCTTCTGTGCAGTGTTTTTTGCCCTTTTTTTAAACACGTTTTCCCTGAGGTGTCACCAGCTTGGCTCATGGGCTCAGCTGTGTCCTGCAGTGGGTCCATTGTAGCTGGAACCATTTGTATCTGGCATGGGGCAGCCCCTGGCCTCCCCTCAGAGAGGCCACCCCCTGCAGTCCCCTGCTACCAGCACCTTGACACCTACACCCAATGCATTCATGTGTCAAACCTGACAGCTAGTGTCAACTTTACTTTCTCTCTGAGCACCTACACAGTTCATGGGGATGTGAAAGGTGCCCTAAGCTTTTGTTGCCAGCCTCAGCAAATCTGAGAATGTGAGAAAGAAATATAGGACTGCCTTATTTTTCAGGCATGAGATAATAAAGGATTGCTGATGCTGACTCTTAAACATTAGCACACCCATTTCTACATTCCTTGTATCCCCACACCCATGACCCTTTTATTGCTTGTTCTTCCCATGCTATTTATCATCATCTGTAATACCTCACGCTCCTTACAACAGTCCACAGGAAGGCATATATCCCAAGACAGAGTGAGTCTCCTTTCTTTATAGTAAGAAACAACTTTGTTTTTCATGTAAGAATATGGCTGTAACTGCAGAGGGTGAAAAACTCATTTTGGGATTCTAATTATTATGTTGTAAGAGAGGAAAATCTGCTATCTTTAGAGAGAAAATGGTGGCAAAGATGGGAAGGGAAGGGAAGGGAAGGGAAGGGAAGGGAAGGGAAGGGAAGGGAAGGGAAGGGAAGGGAAGGGAAGGGAAGGGAAGGGAAGGGAAGGGAAGGGAAGGGAAGGGAAGGGAAGGGAAGGGAAGGGAAGGGAAGGGAAGGGAAGGGAAGGGAAGGGAAGGGAAGGGAAGGGAACAAGCATTGAAAAAGAGAGTTTAGAAGAACTGTGGGGAAGAGAAAGTGAAGAAGCTTGACACCAGACAAAAGCATGAGTTATACATGGGATGGTATGGAGGCATCCACATGAGAAGCTTTGTACACCAGCAACACCACAAATACAGTCAAACAATATTCACTGATAATACCTAGTCACTATAGGACAAAGCTGCCTTCCATTTTGGAGTTACAGAACATGACTGAATAACAAGAGACACATCACACTCTCCTACACGTGTTTTGGGCAGAGGTCATTCAGCTGACTGCCCAAAAATATAGATCACGCCTACACTGATGTGCAATGTATGTGAGTAATGATGTCAATCTGACCTGGGGAAAGTGACTTTTGATCAGTCTTTTTGTAGTCAATATCTCAGACTTGTGCCTCCTTCTATGATTCCCACTGCCCACAATCAAGTGAACCAGAACCAGCCTAACAGTCACTGTTACTGCTTCCAAGACAATACCAAGGAAAAGATGTGCTCCTTTAGAGAGGTCCTGATTCACTCCAAAGACAGTTTGCCAAGAAAGACCAGTTCTTTTCTCTGCTGGAAGAAATAAAATCCTGATAGCTAATTGCTAACTGCTCCTAAGGGGAGGAGGTAACTAAAAGAAGTATTAGACTGTGGTTGGAGGAAGAACCAAACAACTACCTGATGCTAAGCTTGAATTAATGCACCAAGATAATTCTGGATTAACAATCTCTTAAGATTTACTACAGAAATTAAAAACTACCTTCTTTGAAATACGTTCCCTTGTATTTATGTGTATATATTATGCAATATGATTTATAATGTGGAATAGAGAACAGGTAGTCTCATGGAAAAATCGTATTACAATGTTCACAAGAAAGTTCTTGCCTTTTTGTCTGAAACACAAACTTAATGCGCTTTGAGGTGCTTTAGTGACTTATTTTCCTTTTATATAATTGTATAAGCAGCACCCTTTTACTGCTCTCAGAACCACACCATGCTGTCTGAAATGATCAATATTTGATTTCAAGCTGAACCCTAAAGATGGTTATTCAAAATTCTTAGTGGATCAAGACCTTTAATGCATGAAGATACATTACACTAATGACAATAAAAAGGTTTAATACTTTATATTCTATAGCAAACAATCAGATTAAAACTAGAAAATAATTTAAAATTGAGTTAAAACAAATCAGGAAGGGACTTTAATATCTCTTAAACAAATTAAGGAGTCTCATGTCCTACAAAATTTCAAAGACTTTAGTGATCTTACATCATCATGGAGCTTTTTGAAATTTGCACCCATAAAAATAATTTATATCTTTTACATCTATACACATATATAGTACAACTAGCTCAAAAAGGGCTAATTTTGTTGATTTTATGGAAAGTCATGAAAGTTCACATCTGATAAAGGAAATGATTCATAAGCATTGGTGATATTGCTTGGTGATAACACTTAAGTTCTGTACATTTACATTGGCACTTAATAGTTTGCCATTTAAAACATTAGTAAAGTTTTAGCTGACCTAGTCTCAGCATACTCCTTTGTAATTCCATGATAACATGCTGTATCATGCAGGCATGTTTTCCTTGCACTTGCTGACTGTATTTACAAAAAGGAAAACAGCTGTCAAGTAAGCAACCCTTCAGTACTATTGAGATATATGTATCTTTTGGAACAACCACTGCTGAAATGTGAGCATTCATATCACAGTTGTTGATAAGGACAGGTAGCTCAAGCAAAAGTCAGCAGAAAACTGAGTTTAATTTTAAAATACTGCAGATTCTGTTACAGTCAACTTACTGGCTCCAAAAATCAGAAGCCTGTAGTTCAATAATCTCTATGAACTATTTTCTACCACTGGAACAAACTCAGACCTAAATCACATCCTTGCATCACTAATGGCTTTACAAATGCAATTACAAGAGACATTTAAAGACCTTTGCAGCATAGCCAACTTACAGCAAAATGAATGTTCTAAAACAATGTTGTCTAGGGACAAGACATGCCATACAATTCTGAGGTCTTCTCTCTGCATGGGAAAACATAAAGTATTTTGAGGACACTAGTAGAAAGGTTCTGTAAAACATATATTCACAGAGCAACAAACCCAGGTCAGACAAAATCATAGGGGTACATGTATTTCCTAAGTCCGTGTTGCAGCCTGGTAGACATAATTAATGGACTGAATTTGCTGTGACTTAGGTGTCCAAAATAGAGACATCTGACTATGAACCTGTGTCTTTAATGAAGAGTGAATAATCTCTAGATAAATAAATAATGAATAACTTCTAAAAGGTGATTCAACTGATTTCTGGTAGGCACCTAACTTAGCATGAAATTTATTTTTAGGCATTATCTCTTTCCATTGAGGAACTACCGACCTGTCAGCCTCACCTCTGTGCCTGGGAAGATCATGGAACAGATCCTCCTAGAAGCTATGCTCAAGCACATGGAGGACAGGGAGGTGATTCGAGACAGCCAGCATGCATTTACCTAGTGGCTTTCTATGAAGGAGTGACTGCATCAGTGGACAAGGGAAAAGCAATGGATGTCATATATTTGGAATTCTGTAAAGCCTTCGACACAGTCCCCCACAACATCCTTGTGGATGGATCCTATGGATTTGATGGGTGGATTGTTTGGTGGATAAGGAATTGGCTGGATGGTCACATCCAGAGGGTCGTGGTCAATGGCTCGATGTCCACATGGAGACTGGTGACAAGTGGAGTCTCTCAGGGGTCCCTACTGGGACCGGTGATATTTAACATCTTCATCAATGACATAGACAGAGGGATCGAGTACACCCTCAGCAAGTTTGCAGATTACACCAAGCTGAGCGGTGCGGTTGACACACCAGGAGGACGAGATGTCATCCAAAGGGACCTGGACAAGCTGGAGAGGTGGGCTTGTGTGAACATCATGAGGTTCAACAAGGCCAAGTGCAAGGTACTGCACCTGGGACGGGGCAAGCCCCGGTATCAATACAGGCTGGGGGATGAAGAGATTGAGAGCAGCCCTGCCGAGAAGGACTTGGGGGTACTGGTGGATGAAAAGCTGGACATGAGCCAGCAATGTGCGCTTGCAGCCCAGAAAGCCAACCATATCCTGGTCTGCATCAAAAGCGTGGCCAGCAGGTCAAGGGAGGTGATTCTGCCCCTCTACTCTGCTCTGGTGAGACCTCACCTGGAGTACTGCGTCCAGCTCTGGGGAACCCAGCACAAGAAGGACATGGACCTGTTGGAGCGGGTCCAGAGGAGGGCCACCAAAATGATCCGAGGGCTGGAGCACCTCTCCTGCGAGGCCAGGCTGAGAGAGTTGGGGTTTTTCAGCCTGGAGAAGAGAAGGCTGCGAGGAGACCTTATTGTAGCCTTTCAGTACTTAAAGGGGGCCTACAGGAAGGATGGGGACAATCTTTTTAGCGAGGCCTGTTGTGATAGGACAAGGAATAATGGATTTAAACTAAAGAAGAATAGATTTAGACTTGACAGTGGAAAGAAGTTTTTTACAATGAGGGTGATGAAGCACTGGAAGAGGTTGCCCAGAGAGGTGGTGGAGGCCCCATCCCTGGCAACCTTCAAGGTGAGGTTGGCTGGGGCTCTGAGCAACCTGATCTGGTTAAAGCTGTCCCTGCTCCCTGCAGGGGGGTTGGGCTAGATGACCTCTAAAGGTCCCTTCCAACCCAAAGCATTCTATGATGCTGTGATTCTATGATTGGCTAGCTTCCAGTTAGACATTAAACTCAAAACCATATAAAGTTAGGTAAAATGGATCCTGCACAGTTTGTCTGCATAGATAATTTCAGTTTGACTGTAAATTAGTAAGAAGGGGTTTTTTTTCTTCTCAACTCCATGTATTTTCTGAAAATCCAAAATTCCTTATTCTGAGCAGAATTAATCTTTTTGGCTGTGACATTATTTAGAAACAACTTACTTTTCAAAAGTAAACAAGAAGGAAGAAGGAAGAAAAAAACCCAATGAGTAATTTACAACCAAGAAAACAAAGCCATTCTGAAACCGTAGTGAGATGCCCCAGCCTTTAGAAAACCTCTAAATACTATGGTGATAAAGATATTGCATCATTCATTTAAATAGTTGTATATTTCCACATTTGTAAACATTGACATATATTTAGCTAAAAATTAAAAATATTTTACTTTCTTTAAGGTCTTTTTTGGCAGTGTTAATTTATGTCTGAGTGTGGAGGAAATCTTCCCTGCCCTTCTTCCTCTCCGATTTCTGATATATACTCTGTTATCTCTAGCTGAAAACCTTAATAATAATAACTGTCTCTTAATTATGAAATTATGATATGAAGTGCACATAATGCAGAGGAATTATTTTACTCATTAACAGCTGGGAATCTTACAATGGTTAGTAAGCACTGGCTTTACCAAAGAAAAGGTAGGTCAGGAGGTGACTTTCTGCTTTAAGATTATTTTATTTTCTTTTTGTTCTTTTTTAGAGGAAATTGGCCTTTTCCATCTCTGAGGTTTATTACAAAGCTTTCTCAGGTTTTGAACAAGTCATAACTTTTTTTTTTTTTTTTTTTCTGGAAAGAAATAAAAATATTTACATGCTTTGAAGGTAAAATAGTGTCTCTATGGATGAAAATGCAAATACCTGAAAGATTCCATGCATATTAATAGTATTGTTTGACTAAAGAACAATTGTTTGATATTTTTAGGTAGATTTTTAGAGAACAAAAAAAGAAATATCACCCCATGGCCCTTAGAGGGGGCAGGAATGTCTTTTTTCAGTTGTTTTTTCAGGGCATCGGTCTAAATAAGAACCAGAACAATGTCAAGATATCTTTGTCAGAAATTAAGAACTGTAAACCTGAACAAAGAGTTTTACTACATTTAGATTCAAAGGAAAAAGAGTTTACTTATGCACATATCTATATTACTATTTATGTCTTTTCCTATACTAAATATTTATTCAAGAGATCTAAGAGGATGATCTAAGTGATCTAAGAGGAAGATGAAACAGATAATTTCATCAAAGCTTTAGTAGATACAAGAAAAAAATTTTCTTGGAAATTAACCCCCATGATTAACACATTTTTATTTGCATTTTGTTTTAGCCTATTCTATATTTCTCCTCTGGCGCATGCAATAGTTCAGCAGTAGAATTGCATTGATGAGAGAATAGGAATTCACCACCAATATGTCTTTATGTTAGAACATGCTCAGAATGTGCATCTATGACCTGATGAATGCTCACCCTGCAGTGTATTATGTATTTTTTAGTTCTGGGGTTTTTTTGTTTCTTTGGCTGGATTTGTTTGGTTTTGTTTTTAATAGAAAAGCTTAGTAGACAATCTGATTTAAATGGCTTAAGGCAACATGCACCATATGGGACACTGGTTATGTGTGTCATACTATGGCATGACACCCATTTTAATGTCACAGCTACACTCAAACTGTAGAAGGTGTAGTAAATAAAAAAAAGTGCAAGAGCTTAGATACCTGCCTTAGAAATGCATGCCTACTTTCATTTACATATATATGGATCACTATACATTTTGGCATTGTGCTAAGCATAGATTTATACAGCTGAATTATACTCAAAAACTTGGTTGTTACTTCAAACCAAAACTATGAGATAGCTCATAGCAGTGTATGTTGCACATCCACACTACTGCGGGCCAGTTACTGGTGACCCACAGCCAGGCAGTGATTCACTTGGTCAAATATATATCCAGGGTCATTTGAAGTACTGTAATGATTTCCTTCCAAACCTTCTGTTGATGCTCCATAATGACGTGGGTGTCCTGTAGGCACAGTCTCATGTCTGCCAAACACATGCGCATATCTTGAATCCTTTAGGGTATGTGATGCGATCAAATAGAACCAGATGACTATGTTAAGGCAATTAATTCCCACGCTCATTTTCTCTATGTAGTCCTAACTTGAGGTTGCTGTCAATGTAATAATAATAATGCAGCCAAAGTATTTAATGAGTATGTATCACCCATTTTGTCACAAATGATCATGTCTGTATTGGTTATCACACAGAGCTTGACCAAGTTTCTTCATCATTTTTGCAATTGTAAATAAACATCATCCTAAGAATCAAACAACAAATAGAAATTCTCAAACTGCATCACAAAAAAAGAAAAAAAAAGAATGTGCAATACCCCAGTGAAAATGGTACCTAAAGTATAACAAACAAACAAACCACTTACAGTGGTAATGCAAAATCTGATTGGAAAACTTCCTTCTAGGTATAAATATTACACATACATATAAGTTTATATTATGCATATATGTGTGTATAAAATATATATTTATATATAAGCAAAGTATATAGATGTAAATATAAGGCAAAAAGGGTAAAAGTCCCAAAGATAAAGACCACAGAAACTCTGTTCATCAGGAATTGTTTATCCTTATATAGCGATTTTTTTTATGGCCAAAGGATCACTATTAATGCTCTTTGCATGCTTACTAGTCCTTTGGAAGTTTTGTTTACTTTAGAAAATATTTTTTCTTTCCTATTCATTCATGATTTCTCTTCACTGTAATACCCTCAGTTCTGTTGTTTGTATTTTTTTTTTTTTAGATTTCTAATTTAAATGTTTATTTCTCTAACAAAAGCAAGGAGGCAAGAGAAATGAAGCATATTTTTCACGATATCTTCATAATGAAACATTTAATATTATACTTAAAATACTTAATATCTTTGTGCTATATTTTGAAGTGGCTACCAGCATCATTTTTTAAGTAATTTTCTTCAATTAAAGCTTTCAGTACTTAGACAGATACTTAGAAATTATACATACACCTATATAAGCTAATATTTCAATTTACTTCAATTATTGCTTCTTATTAGATTCTTATTCATACCCATATCACTTTAAAGTAGACTCTCTGCTATCTTTGTACTTACAGAAATCATTCAACCACACTCATTCTTCCAATCAACCTCTCACTATGACTTCTTATTCTCCTACACATAAATCTCAAGTTTAATTACTTTAACTAGAGTTCCATGCTGAGGAGCAAAATCAGCATACTTTGCAGCTGCAAGAACAACCCACTGGCCCTACAGCCTGCTGATATTTATTGTGTGTTGACAGTGATGGCACCTAATCTAATTTGAAATAAGTTATTTGTTTCTTTTAGCAGAAACTTCCAAGTCCCTGCATGCAGCATGAGTCTAGTGACTGTTTGTAATAGAGTTGGGCTTTGATAATAGGACTAATTTTTTAAATGTTACTTTAAAGAAGTGAGCATCTGATCAGCAAATACTCAAGTGAAACAGTTTACCTTCATACAACACATTCTGTCTGCAGAATTACAAGATTGTGTTCAGGGGTACCATATGGATCATTACCAGCAACTCATATATTTTTAGTAAGTGAATCAAGGTATTAACCACTAGGATGCCACTTACTTTAGTTGTAAAAATAATGTGCCCAGAATTCCAACTAATCTGAAGATTATATATGTACTTTTATCATCTTTTATATACTTATGATTTCATGACAAGATAGACTTTAAGAGCAGAAAAATTATCTTTACCAACACTACAAATTTTAAATTCAAAAGCAAAATAACTGACATGCAAATCACTAGAATGAAATCATAATTCTGCCAGTTTATTCTAAAACATGTTTTTTAAACTGAGACAGGACACTGAATAACAATATCACAGTACCAAGGTATTTAAATTACTATTTGAAGAGATCCTCCTTTCAATTTCAGTTGTACTAGCACCTGCTCTAATGATGAATTTAAGCACCTGAAAACATTTCCAATAAAAAACCTACTCAAAACCTTTGCTATAATAAAGGAAAAGAAAAAAAAATTATGCAAAAAAAATTACCTCTGGGCTCAAATTAGGTGTGTTAATGATATGATCCACAACAAATTCTTCTTCATAAATTCTCATTTATGTTATCTCACTCATTTTTAGTAAAAATAAAGGAAAAACAATCTTCCCTCCCCCCCCAATAAAGACACTACTTCATAAGATTTTCCCTAGCTGGCTTGCAGATGTTGGAATCAAATAGTCAGGGGAAGGCAATTTTATTGAGTTTGGGTTGGTAACATGAGCTGTTCTATCTGTATCCCCAGATTTTAGGATTACAGCCTAACATGTATTTTGAGGTCTATATCCCACATTCAGCTTTCCCACAGAAGAAGCTACTCAGATGACAGTAAGTAACTAACAGTAACAGAGTCATGTACAAATAAATAGTTATGGCTTTTTTCACCTCATAGTGTTGCAACACATCTCTCTCTTCCTTCTTTCAGTACCTGCTCAAAATTAATTTTGAAAACAAGGAAGCTGCGGCATGGTTATTAACTGCAAAGTGAATCAGAATGTTTACAATGCATGGCATGCAGAATATATTCCTGAAAGGTAAACATGTCAAAGAAATACTGCTTCTCCTTTTCCTAAGATGCTGATATAATTGTGCTTCTGGTCCTAACAGTGGTGTACTATGTCAAATAAAGAAGAAATACTGCTGAATGAAAAGAAAGAAATGTGTTCTGAGCATCAATACTAACCCTCCCCATGGCATCATCGGATTTATTTTTTTCCTTAACAAATATCTTGTTTTCTTGATGGGGAAGAAAGTGCGTTATAGGTAAAAGGCCATAAAATCTGACATTCGGTTATTAAGGAAAAAAATAAAGAGCTTTTATTTCTTTTGTTGTTGTTTTCTCATTTTGTTAATTAAACCATTTGCATATTTACCATTTAAAAAAAATGCTAAAAGATAAATGTTCACATGCATGATACACCTATTCTTGCTCTCTCTTAATTCCTTTTGTTTGTCATGAACTATGCAAGTTATTTTAAATGTAAGAACATCAACAATAGACTTTTTTTTCCATTTGAACTCAATTCCATCAGAGACATTTTACGGCCAGAGGCATAAATGAAAGGAAGGCAGCAAAATCATTTGTCCAAGAGACCCAGAACTGTTCTGCCTCGTTTGTTTGCAACTCTTTCTGCAGCTAAGAGGAACTCAAATCTGAGCTGTAGTATATGATGCAAATACCTCTTCAGCTAGAGAGATTTACTGTTGGTGAATAAACAGAGCAATACCTGTCCTCAGTCTACATCCTCTCAAGCACTGTAACTGGAAATCATCATTTTGTGCTTGTGCCCTTGATGATCCTTTCATGTCTATTCAGCTACTTTTCTATTCCTCCTTCATTTTTCTTCCAATTTAGCACACTTTATCTTACAGTAAATCTAGGAAATAATAGAGAATGTTACGGTGTGTATTACAACTAACATAACAGAAATGCCTTTTTATTTTGTGTTTATATAATATATGTTTCTCTCTTTCAGTAGGTAGGATCATAACACAGGTAAGAGAGTCTTCACTATGCCCAAGAATGTCTATATTAAGCTGAATCATTTGATTTCTTCTAAAATATGGTACTTAACTACTTCTGTGTCTTAACCAGTAGACTTCCTCCTATGAGTGATAAACAACATCTTGGAGCACTGAAGGAATTTATGTTCCTGTAAAATTATTAAGGAATTATTTTATAATGTCCAGTGGGATTTACAGGTGTAAATAAGGAATAAAGGTAATGTGATGGACTTAAACAGTTCTCCATGGACCACCCTCATATGCTCTGTACACCACACCTCTGAAACACCTCTTAGCAGACATTTTCAGAACAATTCTATCCATAATACTGATGTTAAATATTTTAGTAGTAGGCTAAGAATTCACTTGTGCTTCCGTAATTTCACCTCAGAAGGGAAGAGATTGTGCCCACAATTTTAATTTCTCACAAACAGAATACTGCATTGCAAAGTGAACATTGCCTATTTATCTATAACATATGCTTCATGTACAGCCTCATGGATATATACTCTGCATTTCACAGAACTGCTAATTCTGCTGAAAACAACGCACACTATATTTGAATGGGGCTATAGTATCAGCCAATTATAAATGAAATACACCTGCTTAAAATTTGTGCCGAGTAATAAAAATAATTCAGAACTGACAAACCTAATATACAGATGGTGGAGCATGCCTACATTTACATGCAACAGGCTCTGGATATTTGAAGTTTTTATAGTAAGGTAGGAACACATGTTTTTAATTGAAATGCAAAGAACATAATCACCTGTTTTAAACATCAACCAGCCCTTCATGTTAAATATTAAACAATTCTGAATCTGATTCAAAACCATTCCCAACAGCAATTAACTCCCCCTTGCATACTTAAATATTTCTTATGTTTTCTGCAAGCCACACACCTGGAAAAAGGCCAAAGCAACATCTTATCTTATAAAGTGTATTTTAAAATGAGAAATATCTTTAATAATGAGATTCACTGAGATTTGTTTTAAACACCTCATTGATGTCTACTGCCTGAAGTTAAATGACTTCTTCACTGTGTTTAAAACAATAATAAATACCAGTCAAAAAGAAAAAAAAAATGTTGCACTGACTTTCGATCTTTTTGCCAAGAGAAAAATTAAACTTAGTAGTAAGTAATACAGGATTTCTACTGAATGCGTTTCAGGACAGAAATCCAAGACAAACTGAAGTTAGAAGTGATATCAAAGAACCTGTGACCATATAAATGAAGACAGTGTAAACCAGAGAGGGTTACACCCTCCACGGCCATTCTTATGCCATGAGACTGAGAACATACATGCTGCACTGCATAGTACTAACAGTTTATTTAATTTTCATGGGATATCCTGGCCTGTTGCAATTTTCAGGCATTAATCCAACCAAGAACATGATGTTCTCTATACCTCCCCTGAAGATAAATTAAGCCATTTAGTGGGAGTTTTAAAATACACAGTGATATACCCTTCCACCAAATATGTGGATTAGGCAAGGCCCTTTGCACTCTGGGGAGTATGGTTAAGATTTGCTTGAAATTTTGCTACTTGCATGGGCTGTAAATCAGACAGACTTTGAAGTACAGTGTACAGATGTTCTCTGTGTTTCATGTACAGATATTCTCTGTTTCATGCACAGAGTAAAAATCACACAATTTATAATTTTTTCATCATTTTGTAGCACGTAATGGAAGTCATGTCTCCGACTGCACTTGTTCCAAAATTAAAAAAAAAAAAACCTCTCACACAATGTGTAGTCTTCCTGAAATAATAATCCAAACCTAAAGAATGTGATTGATATGAGTAAATATATAAAACATAAACTTTTACTGATAGAAAATAACCATATAAGTTTATATTAGTAAAAGCTTGTGCTTCATATATTTACTTGTATAAATTCTTTAGGTTTGGATTATTATGTATAATATATATTGTATATAATGATATATATAAAACATATATAAGCATTTTACATTTAATTTGAAATTAAAAATTATAATAGTTTTGAAATCATAATCTAGTTTTCATTTTTTTCCCCATGAATAATTATCTTTTTAAGAGCTAATTTATTTCTTTTGTCCATAAAATTTAGGACTTACATTAGATAAAGAAATTAAATAATTGGGAAAAATAGTTTGAAAAAAGGTAACAAACAAACAGTATCAGTGTCAAAAGGGTTTTCTTTCCTTTTAAGAATCAAAATTAAAATTAGGGGTATTGTAAAATGTTGCCAGAAGCAACAGAAAAAAAGGCAAAAGGGTCAGAATACAGCCAAATGGATGCCAAAACAAGTGAGCAATTTCAGAAGATGAAATAAGCTTTCCCCCTGACTCATCCAACTAAATTTTGCAGAGAGCTTTTGCAAAGGTCTTTATCCATTTTTTCACTTATTCATAGTGAAAGTGTTACTAGATTCATTCTGAGGGCTTGATTCACAAACACTTACTATATTACATCAGATCTCAGAATCATCGTCATCATATTCTTAATTAAACAGTCTTCAAAAAGCTGTTGCTCTTGCTGACCTTCACCTAGTAATTCAGTGGAAATAGTACACATGGCTTTAAGTCTGTCCTAAGCTTGAAGATATCAGAGTGAATTTCATCATCACAAGCTGAACATGACTGCTAGGTCAGGATGAGGTTGAACAAAAATACCTCCTACTGGTACTGAAAGAGTTACATGAGTCCACATGAGGACTATCCTCAGTTTCTCCTGCAGGTATATGCAGCTCCCTGCTCAACCTATTGATTGCTTCTCAAGCCAATTTATGGAACATAACTCTTCTCAGGCAGTGTGTTGAAATCCTGCATGCCCATTTGAGGCTTGTTCTTCAGCTGGAGAGAAAAAAGGCACTACCAGCTTGTTCTTTCAGGGCAAAAAACCTACAGCTCCTAGCTCCCTTCTGAATATGGGTCTAATTCCCTTTCCATATTTAGTCATGATGTAATTGTGTAGCCCAGTCATACAGTATTGCCATTGCTAGTAACAGACCATAAGCTTTGTACTACACTTTCAAGGCCTCAGGGCAGAGTCTTGCCAGGCCTGCTCTGTCTGAATTTTTCTTTACCTGCCTGCAGCTTTGTTTTACCTGTGACAGCCATTCCCTAACTGACGAGGCAGCAATAGCTAATTTTATCCTGGAACAGTACAACCATAGTTTTATATAGATAGTAGTAATAAAAAAAAAATCAGCGTAGAATGGGGTATTTACAGCTCTAACGCGGTGGTGTAGTGTAGAGAAATACATTTATGGGACAGTAGCAAAGACCCCAAGAAGTCGAGACACAGCACATGGTGCAGAGGAGCTCAGGCATGGGGTGATAAGAGGTGGGGCACAGGCTTGGCATTGGAGGTGCCACAGTTATAAACAACTTACACACGTTCAGTTAAAGAAAAGCAGACCTGGAGATGGAGAAAACTGGTTTTTGGGGTAACAAACAGAACAAAAAATAATATCTAACATATGTATAAAGAGCATCATATATAGTAAACTTGGATGTAACATGATACTGCAGACCAATGAGGAAAGAGAAAGCTGTAGGAGTTCATTAACAAACACATAAAAATGACCCCAACTGAATATTGGAGGAGAAAGAAAAAGCTATAAACAACATATTCATCCCAGCAAAGGCCTCCAGAGGCTGACAACTTAGAGTTTTACCTGTAAGTGTATGTAGAAGCAAAGTGCTTCCTTTAAGGGTATCTGGCTAAACCACGACCGATACCCAGACAGTTCCCGAGCAGCGATCGCTGCTCCCCGGCCAACTCCCCCCAGTTTCTATACTGAGCATGATGTCATATGGTATGGAATAGCCCTTTGGTCAGTTTGGATCAACTCTTCTGGCTGTGCCCCCTCCCAGTTTCTTGTGCACGTGGCAGAGCATGGGAAGCTGAAAAGTCCTTGCCTAGCATAAGCAGTACTTAGCAACAACTAAATCATCAGTGTGTTATCAACATTCTTCTCCTACTAAATCCAAACCACAGCACTATGCCAGGTACTAGGAAGAAAATTAACTCTATCCCAGCCAAAACCAGGACACATCTTGGTTTTACTTTTACAGATACATGTATTTTGCTTCTTCTTTGCCCATAAACAACATTTTGAGCATAATGCTAACTTGTTTTTAATTATTCTTTACCATAAAAATTGTTCCTACATGGGAAGCCTGGTTTCAAGTTAGTCATTTATGTCCAGATTTGTCCCACCGAACTGCAGGCATTTAGCTAATACAACTGAATAAAGGTATTTTCTATCAATGCCTGTTATAGTCAGTGGAGAGACACTGGCATGCCCAGAGGGCAAATCTACTGTTAGTGACACTGAACAAGCAAAGTTGTTCACTTTTTGAAAATTAGAGAGAAGAAAGAGGACTGATTCCTAATTAAAGCACCTCAAAGAGTACCAAGTCAAGCACAATGAATGTGACTTTGACTTAATAAGTCTTGTTTGAGGATGAACATAGGGTCTACTGCTCTTTAAAACCCTTTCCCATTACCAATCAATAAATCTCTTGGGTAATGGCTCAACACATATGCAATACACACATATATAATATATAAAAGGAAAGCCTTTTTACTACAAGGGGGAGGAAGCAGTATGAATGGAATAAATTGGACAGGATCCAAAAACCTTTTCCACTGAGTTTTAAGTGAAGATCATGTGCACAAAGAATGAATGCAGGATTATATCAGAAATCAATTTCACTGTAAGCAAAGACCTCAATTGTCCAATGTTCTGAGGTAGTGTAAATTGTATGAAGTGAAATTGGAGTTCTATGGCAGCAGGCTATGTAGAATTACCATTATTCTACTTAGCAGGAGACAAGGAACATGGATAACAGAGTGGAAGAGTTGGACCAGAGTGCCAACGGTATCCTGGGGTGCATCAAAAGAAGCGTGGCCAGCAGGTCAAAGGAGGGGATTCTGCCCCTCTACTCTGCTCGGGTGAGACCTCACCTGGAGTACTGTGTCCAGCTCTGGGGCCCTCAGCACAAGAAGGACATGGACCTGTTGGAGTGGGTCCAGAGGAGGGCCACCAAAATGATCTGAGGGCTGGAGCACCTCTCCTATGAGGCCAGGCTGAGAGAGTTGGGATTGTTCAGCCTGGAGAAGAGAAGGCTGCGAGGAGACCTTATTGCAACCTTCCAGTACTTAAAGGGGGCCTACAGGAAGGATGGGGAGAATGTTTTTAGCGAGGCCTGTTGTGATAGGACAAGGAATAATGGATTTAAACTAAAGAAGAATAGATTGAGACTTGACAGTGGAAAGAAGTTTTTTACAATGAGGGTGGTGAAGCACTGGAAGAGGTTGCCCAGAGAGGTGGTAGAGGCCCCATCCTTGGCAACATTCAAGGTGAGGTTGGCTGGGGCTCTGAGCAACCTGATCTGGTTAAAGCTGTCCCTGCTCCCTGCAGGGGGGTTGGGCTAGATGACCTCTAAAGGTCCCTTCCAACCCAAAGCATTCTATGATTCTATGATTCTATAAGAAAATAGAAAAGACATACAAGACTTATCTGAGGGAAAAAATAGTTTCTGAAAAGAAATAATAATAATAATCAATCAACATCGAGTACTCACTCCTGCATTTTGTTATTTTGACTTTTTTTTTTCTGCTTCTCTATCCAATCAAGATATTGAAGAGATTTTTAGATGTCTTCAGTTTATAATGAACTGGCCTGGGACCTGCAGATAACAGATAATTCAGAAGCTAGTCAGTATCCAAAGGTCTCAAATTTTATTTTAGATGGCAATCCATCAGGAACCTAAAATTCTTGAGTGTCAACATTACACTCTCTGTTGAACCTCACCCACAGCTTCCACAGAGGCTGTATTTATCACAAGCTGTTTCATTCAGTCTGCAAGCTGAAGAGCTAGGGAGAGCACGTAATCCCTCTTCCTTGATTTTTCTGTTGAATTCCGTAATTGCATATATCACTGTCAGATGGAATATTATGATTTTTCATAGTAAAAAAGTTGAATTGTTATAATAAAATATATGAGTTAGAGTATAGAGTAATACTCTATATGTTGCATCTTAACCTCCAGAAACATGCTAATTAATGCCAGTCTGAGACACTTATTGCCTTTGTCTACAAATAATAGTTAAAAAAAAAAAAGATTTATCAAAAGAGCATGCTCTATCAAGTTTTCAAAGAATTTTGTGTTTTCATTTAGATAGGTTGAAAATAAAAGATTTTGTGTGCGAATGAAGTGTTCTAAAGGGTGAATGCTAAAGAAGTGAGTAGATTAAATCTGTTGGGTTCACATTTAACATAAAAACACTTTTTTAAATATAAACATCTCACTGCCTTATTTATACATTAACCACAAATCATTACTGCCTCAAGCCTTGACTAGTGCAATTCAAATAATTAAATACTGGTTCAAATTCTTAGATGGAGCACAGCTGTACACAGTAAGAGTGGCTTAAACTAACATGTACTTATTTACCATAAGTCCAGTTCTGGATCCATCAGATTTTGGATAAAAATAAGGCATTTGGGTTTTGGAGAAGAATTATAATTTGATTTGAAAATACATATTATTGATCATAGGGAACTTCAAGTTGGGGCAGATATGCATGGATGCAATAGTCATATTTGGAACAGAAGAAATTTTTTAAAAAATTCTAAACTAAGTATTTTCCAAAGTTTGTGGTTCTATCCTGTCATGCATCCTGTATCTCAGCCTTCAAATCTGCTGCATAGAAAATCTGGACAAGTAAAACTGAACCTCTTCAAATAAAAAGTTTTTAATCATTTTCCTGTACTTTATAAATAATGTTGACAAGTATGTAGTTGTTTAGTTCCCCACAGCACATGATTTAATACATTTAAATTATAGATGTTTAAAATTCTACTTGGAGGGATCATGCTGGTTTGGAAATCCTAGTGATGCGTTATACATTTATATTTAATTTACAAAATTCATAAATCAGGAACACAGTATTTATATTTAAACACATATTTTTTCTAATTAATTGATCACATTAAAAATGGAACCATGTATATAACTTGATTTATAATACCAATCAACACAATTTATACTGGCTATAACAATAAACAATTTATTCTTAAATATTTTTTATCACATAGATGAATCATAGGAAACAATTTCTCAACTTTTATTTAAATTTTCTCTGTCATACAAACTGAAAGAAAGAGATAAATAATTTCTTTAAAAAAATCCACACTTCCATCTGAAACTGTATATTAGCTAATGATCAATTATACTTCTGCAGATAACCATATACCCAAATTATAAGAAACTGGTGCTTGAAGAAGTAAAATACTTGACATCAGAAAAGTTTAAAACTAATCTGCTAGTTCAATGTATTTGTCTTTTTTAATTATTATTATTTTAGAAAAAAACAAACTATTTGATCTGTGCAACATACGGAAGAGAAGATGACTCCTCAAGTAACATGACTCCTATGGAGCGAATGGACAGATAAAATAAACTGTTGTAATGTATGTACAGTTATATTTATGACTAAAATCTGAAGAAAAATTTAATGGCCATCAGGATCAATTTACTTGACTTTATTCTGAAAGAGGTTGCTCTAAGTTTCTTCCTGCAACTTAGATATTTTACAGTGTGCAGTAACACTGAAAGCTTTTGCAGCTTAGTTTTACAGGAGTTTTCCTGGTGACTCCAAACTGAAGCATAGTGTTTCAGCCTTTCTGAAAAGGTATATAGCCAAAGAGCAGAGAAGATTCTTTAACAGAACTACTGTTCACAAACTCATACCAGTATTTGTAGGGAACCTTGCAGTGAGACCATATCTTCTAAAAAGTTACATAAATATTACTGGTGTCACAGACACTCCGTGATTTCCCTTAGTGATTTTTTATGATGATTAATTGCCACAACATTAAATGTGGCTCCTATTTTACATTCAGCTTTATATGGCTTCAGTATTGACCACTATAGGTTTTGTCCCTTTTTTGGTAGATTAAAAAGGTCTTTGGTACTCTTCTTCTTCTGTATGTAAAAGTCAACCATATGTTGAGCAACACAGAACAAAAAGGCTCAGAGTCATAGACTCAAAATACATGTAATCCATTATTTCCAATAGTTTTCTGTAATTATTTTAGAACAATATTTCATAGTAAATTTCAAGTTCTACAGTTCCACAGTAGATTTGCTGGCATATAGCTCAGACATTAAAAGGAAAGGCAAAACAAATAATTACCCATCATATTTTTGTGCTTCTACAAACACATACAATAATTAATCATTTGTAATATAAAAATCAGCACCAACCTCTGGCAAACATGAACCATCAACTTTGTGTTTACATAGAGATAAAAGTGAGGTGGTCTTCATTTTTAGGTACGAAACTCTACTTATTGAATTTTTTGAACTGGTCAAAAACCTGAACAAAATCAATGTGAATCTAGAAAACTCTGTATTCTGTAGCAATGGAATCCAAGTGCCAGTATTCATTCACCTTGATGCATTCTAAGGCAGATAATAATATTGTCACTTTGAAGCAATTTTTCTATCAGAACTATCTGACTACCATTTCTTGTGACATTTACTTTTTACTTTTTTTTTTTTTGTGACACCTTTCTTTTAAATTTCCTTTCAAATGTAAAGAGCAGTCTACACTATGAACATAAAACAATGGTTAAAAAAAGGGCATCAAGGGAATAAGTCTGCTCATTGTTAAATAGCTGTTTTCTTTCAAAAGATGACTAGTAAAAATGGCAATAAATATTGTTATGAGCATGTGTTTTTAGAATGGTGTTCTGTTTTTTCAGAAGTACAATTTAAACATCAAATGATGCAAGGAATGTCATGAGGATAAACTGTTGATTTCTTTAGCCCACACCATTCTTAAAATTGCACATACAATGAAACAGTTGAATGTCAGTTATAGTGGCACCTTAGTAAGTCTCATTTGTGCTACTTGGTATGTTTTTTCTATTTATCTTTAAAAAAAGTTCATGTTTTTAAAATAATGCTGTTTGTGTCCTTGAACCTGAATAAAAACCAGCTCAACACTCTGAAATGTGGAATTTCTACCTATACCACCAATTAGTTTTGCTACAAATCTTAATGTTATGAAAAGAACAATGTCTGCACTTTTTTCTTTTTTCGGGATAAGACTGTTAGATATCAGAGGTAAAATGAAAGGCTATTCCATTATTATAAGAAGAGTATTGGCTATGTTCATCCACCCTGGTTCTATTACATGTTTTTTATGATGCAAAGAGATAATGTCTGCATGTTTGTGAAAGCATGAACATTAAATTAGGTCTAAATTATTTTGGGTGTTAGCCAAATCAGTCCTCCTGAAATAACAGCCTATTAAAGTAATTTCTCTTAAAGTAGTTGTTCTACATGGTAAGTAAAAAAAAGGTTAATGTGTTCAAATACTTCCAGAGAGAGGTGAATGCTGGGTAAAGTTAGAAAGAGTTTCTTCACAGGCTAAAGAGTTATGTTCATGTATCATATTTTAAAGTTAGTAAAATTAGATTTTAATAGCAAACTATACACGATGACAGGAAGCTATGTAAACATGGGAAGGAATATGTAATCATATTGATGAAACATGAACTCAGTTCACAAAGCCTACGTCATTCTGCTACATTGTTTTTTCTATGCTAAAGTACTGAAAGATAACTCAAGAATATTTGTGGACTCTCATCACCCTTCTTGATTGTAGTTTATAATTCCTTAACTGATGCTTAGAAAAGACAACCCCATGTAAGCCTAGATCAAACTAGAAAGAACACAAAAAGACCAACATCAAACTGTTTAGTCCTTTCTCGTTATTTGAAACTAGAGACATTCTTGTTCTTCCTACGAGCACAGCCCATCTCAGCAACAGGAGCAGGATTCTGTTCTTACTTCCTGCTTAATCACTGAATAGTTATAACCAGCTGTAAATTTACATTTTGATCTCTGCTTTCTGGTTAAAAGACATTTATAGTGGTAACTATTGGGGGGGAAAAAAAAAAGCACACTACAATAAGCCTCTTCTGGTGCTCATTCTTTTTTTATCATAAAGTACATATTATTAATAATTTCAATCTTTTGGTTTTTTTTCTTCACAGTATCACCATGAATTCAGTATTTTTAAACAAAACAAGAGATTATTCCACTCCTACACTAAACAGAAGCAAGGGTTCACATAAGAAAATGAAATAATCATTCTGTATTTGATTTGATGGGGTTTTTCATTCATTTGTTTGTTTCATTTTCTATTTCGAGTTTTAACTATTTGTTTCCATAATCCAGAGTGGCAAGTTACCTAAAAAAAAAATTGCATAAAAATGCAACTCTTATAATATGGCACTTCTCTTAATAAACAATTAATATCCTTCACTGTTAGTAATGATGACCAACTAATTATTCTCCATGTTGTTTTTCTCTACAGATTTTCATATGGCTATGCAGTCTAAATTTTGGGAATACTCTTTATTTCTGTATTAACAAGAAGTGTAGATTTACCTAAAAGCTGTTATTTTCTACATTTATTTTAGGCTTTCTTTTTTCTACCTTGTGCAGCTGAGCATCAGGCATCTTGTAAAAGTGACTGTGAGAATACCCTGACTTATTCAGAGCTTTGAGGTAAATTTATTTGCACCTTTTCCATGAAGTAAAATACCAAGTTTAACAAAATTACTTTGAATCTTGAAATCTAGATTTCATTACTTGACAGAAAACAATATCCAATGAACAACGAATCACAAAAAGAACAGATATTTTTCATTACAGTAGCCAGTCTGTCTCTACAGCTCCCTACTATCATTGCAGTGGAATTTTTGTTTGTTTCCTTTATGAGGACGACAGCAGGCAGTTTATGTCACCAGTAAATTTCTGCAGTATTCCTGAGATAGGTGGAAGAGGCTCTGTTTCGTCCCATAATGAGCTGCTAAACAATCCTGCTACCCCATGCATATTTTAAACTCTTCCTTCATTGTCAATTTCTTTATCACAAATTTAATATTAATTGTTCATAGAATCATAGAATCATTTAGGTTGGAAAAGACCTTTAAGATCATCCAGTCCAACCATTAACCTACACTACCAAGTCAATACCATTTATTCCATTCCATATACCATTGTTATTCAATCCTATAAACAGCTTTCCATAAGAAACACTTTCTTAGGAAAATATATAATGATTTAGCAAGACATCATGCAAAAGGTTGTTTAGAAGTTTTTCATGTCATGTTGTACTTGATCTCCACGCTGGGGACCAATTGGATCAAAAGCAGCTTTGCAGAAAAGGACCTAGGTGGGCTGGCAGGCTACAGTGTGAACATGAACCAGCAATGTGTCCTTGTAGCAAAGGTTAACAGCATCCCAGCTGCATTATGAAGAGTGTTGACAGCAGGCTGAGGGAGGTGATCCTTCCCCTCTCCTCATCCCTGGTGAGGCTACATCTGCAATGCTATTTCCAGGTTTGGGCCCCCCAGGACAAGAGAGAGGTGGACATATTGGAGTGAGTCCAACAAAGGGTTACAAATTAAGGGACTGGATCATATTTCATATGAGGAGAGGCTGAGAGAGTGGAGTTTGTTTAGCATGGAGAAAAGAAGACTACAGGGGACCTAACAGCAGCCCCCCAATACTTTTCTGAGAAGGTGGAGCCAAGCTCTTCACAAAGGTGTGTGATGGGAGGACAAAAGAGACATAAGTGGAAATAGAATCAAGGGAGGTCCAAACTACATATCAGGAGAAACATTTACACCATGAGGTCAGCCATGCAGTGGATCACGTTGCCCAGAGAGATTGAGCAGGCTCTATCCTCAGGGTTTTCAAGACCCTACTGGACCTGGTCTGACATCAGAGCTGGCTCTGCTTTGAACGGGAGGTTGAGCTAAAGAACTCCTTTTGTCCTTTGCAGCCTGAATTATCCTATGGTCCTATCTTACCTGGACTCCACGTTTCTCTTCCAAAGATCATGAGTCTACCTTAGATCCTGTGCATTATTTACTGACTCTAGTCAGATGTCTTGAGTACTGTAGGACATCTCAAATGGCACTAAATCACTATGTATAAGTAATTGAAGCAATGCAAGGCCTCACTATTTGAAATAGATGTCTAAGCTCCCCTTACAATCAACTCATACCTAATGTAGGATTCAAATACCCACAGTTAGGTCCTCAGTGAAATTTGATAAGTTGGATAACTGTAGGTTATCCAAGACATGTAGAACATGTTTTCAGTTATAACAGAGGATAGGTAGGAAAACCAGAGCCTCAGAGGAATGGTTGATGGCCCAGTGTGATACCTCACAGCAACAACTTTTAGCCTTAGTCATGAAGCCAATGGAGTGTGTTGTTCAGCTTAGCTCAAACTAGACATCTAAGGCTTGCTCCAATTGTGTCAAGATGTCATCAAGTGTAAAAAATCAAATGTTCAGAGGTATCTGGTATAACACTGTGGCCTTGCAGATATAACAGGATTTATGGAAGAGCCATAAGCTTTTTGGAGTGGCAGCTGGACACCAGGACAAATACCCCAGGGTATCTAGAATGATAATGGCAGTCTATACATAGTCAACTGATTAATCTGAATAAGCTCTCTGTAGTCTGCTGATATACTGAGCAGGGTCTCAATTCAGCTGCCATGTATATAGGTTTCTAATGTTATTTCAAACACCCTCAGCTGTCATGAGTATCTGCTAGCACCATACTTATGTTTCAAATTCACCAGTATATCCTAAATCTTACTAGATGTTTTTGCAAATGAGAATTGAAGAGACATTCAAATATAAGTAAGAAGGTTTATTATTTATATACATATACACACACATACACATACACACGCGCACGCCATATTTAGCCATCTATATTTGCATATCTAAGTTTAGAAATTGACCATCTGGAACTACATTTTACCCAAGGAATCATTAACTGTGTTGTATAATAACTAAGAGTCCTTTCCAAACTGCTGACTCCTCAGGCAAAGAATAGATTCTGAGAGTCAATGCTGACATGCAAATTCGGACAACATAACTTCTTTTGGCTACAGTTTTTCATTGATGATATAACAACTTAAAGATAAGATTTGAACTGGAATTTCATTTTAGTTGAGGGGTAGCTAAAAACTAAATTATTCTCTCCAGTTTCAAATTCCTAACTAAACCAGTTTTCTCATTTAGACAGTGTTATTGGTCACATATCTGGACAGCTGCTCAAGACCCAACACTAAAATTACCTAAACACCAGATATTATTAATGAGAAAACCAACGAGGCAATAAATAAGAAAAAAAATAAATAAATCTCTGAATGTTCTCTCTTTTGTTGATTAGTACCAGCATTGTAATTCAAGCTTTGATACCTGTGCATACATAGCCCCCTACACACACATTGTTTTATTAAACATTTGTTCATTCCTCTAAAATATCTATTCATAAAGGTTTATTTAAATTTGCTTAATCAAAGCTATTCTTACTTAAGCAAATGGAATTAAAAGTTTGCTGGCAGTTGCATTCAGACAGAAATCTGGAGACCATCTGTGACTAGAAACCACAACACATACCCAGACAATCCCTGGTCTCAGCAAAACACTAGCCCACTTGACTCTTAAATGACTGCCTAGAAGGCATGTTTCCTTCCAGGACAAAGAAATTGGGAGGTCTGACATGTTCTTCTTAGTACAGGTGATGTTGCACCTTTGTTTTAATTACCTATCACAAGAAAAATCACAGGAACACTGTGGGGCTCATTTTATGTCATATTTTCTTTTTCTAATTTACTTTTCAATGTAAATGTTTTTTACTTATGGTCTGGAAAAGTTTTGGTTTGTTTGTGTTTATTTTTTAACAATACCAGAAACTTCTGAACCATCTGCTTGTTCATGAACCACCATAGAAAGAATGATCCTAAACAGCTTCAGAAGAATCCACCAGGAATTAGTACACAGTTTTGAAAACACAATTCACATAGATCTTTTTTAGCTGGAAATGTAAAAAAAAAAAAAAAAAGCCACAAAGAAAACCAAAACCAACAATAAACCCCGCCCAAACTCCCCCAAAACCCCAAACCCCCAAAAAACCCAAACCAAAGAAAAACAGTCAGTGAGAATAATCAAAAGAGAATAAAAGTTTCAACTTCAACAGCCAGGACGAGTAGGAAAAAATACCTGTAATAAATAAAAGGTGTATACATCCAGAGTGATGCAATGAATATAGTTTTGTTTCAAATCCAAAAGGAAGAGAATCAAGAATAAAAATATGGAAAACATAACCTAAACACTATTTAGATGCTGTTGTAATTCAAGGAACAATGAGAATTATGTAAGACCTTTTCAGACAATGTACAATATAAATATGACAAAACTTGTGTACATAAACTGTATTTTCTTTGTTCATCTGATTGTTAACCTTTTTAAAAAATTCTAGTAAATACATACAGTGTTTTTTCTGGCAACAGACTCTTTTCTAAGGAATATTTATTTGCTACTTCCAAAATCATCACTTTATATCTAAGTCTGAAAATCATATACCCCTAATCTTTATAGTCTTCAGAGACATGGAATTTAAAGACAATTAAATTATGCTTATAATTTAGGTCCTATTATGGCTTCTGAGTGGGATACTAATTGTTAGCATTAATTATGTATTAACTTTAAATAGGTCTTGCCTTTTAATATAAAACCAATTTCCTGATGGCTGTGGATTTTTTCATCTTCCTCTTTTGGCTTGTAAAACCGTTTGTTTACTCTATGCACATGTGTTAAAATAATGAATTCCTGCTGAAATCTGGTGCAAATGAATGTTCTGTTCTTTCACTTCAAAGCTGAGTGACTTTTGGACTTCTGACAGAATTGGTTGGAGACTCATATATTTATAGAAGACATTGTAATAGGTACACGTAGACCTACAATATAACAGGTCCCAAACCTCTAATCATTATTAATTTTCTCATTAAATCATTATGCTTTACTTCATGATGTCCAAACAGATATTTTGCACTGATAAGAAAAATTTTGCATTTTAAAATATATTTTATTTTTCTGCATAGATCTGAGACTCAGTACTGAATACAGAAGTTTACTGAAAATAAGATGAGGTCAACCAGTTACGTACACAATGTATGCCAGGTTGTGTGAGCCTTCACACTTTTTCTCGGAGTTCTGCCAAGTGGAAGACTATGTTTTATAAAGTTGTCCTTCTTGTGCTTTGGGTCCAAAACCCCACCCAGAGTCTCTGACATGGTATTTAAGTTTACATTGCTGATATGCACAGAACTTATAAGAGATCCTGGGATCTGTGAAAAGCATGACATTCCTAATACTGAAAGAGCTTTTATTATCAATTCTGTAACACCTCAGAAACAGCTATGTGTACAGGCAGTTGGCAGGTTTTTCCATAAAGTTGTAGTCCCATCCTATAATCTATTCACTCTAATGCTCACCAAAAAATCAGTTAATGGTTCTGTTTTCTCCTCTCTGTTTCATATAATACTTTTATCACTGTGACTAACTGATAGCTCATTTGATACTGTTTGGCTCAGAGAAATAGAATGTAACTTTTTAATTCTGGGTTTTGACAATTTTTATTTGAAATTTTTATAATGGTCTGATGGGATGTCCAGCTGCCAAGTAATGCTGACTTCGCTGCTGATTTGGTATGACAGCTTTTTGCATAAGTAGTCCTGTAGTAATTTATACAGCTTTATGATGCAAAGAGACACCATACAATTAAACAACATTTTCTTTGTGTTTCTGTTCCTTTAAGCTATTTTTATTTTTGTTTTCATAGACATACATAGTTTGTGTTAATAGAAGCTTTAAAATCTTGATGATGTAATCAAAACACTTGATAAAATATTCCAAGATAAATAATCTAATAGAAAGATTAAATTTTAGAAACTTTTAGTATACTCCATTTATTTTCCCAAAGAAAAAAATAGAATTTGCAATTCTGTGTGGGAAATTGAGAAAATGTGGCAGAAAAATGGAAAAAGCGGGATTAAAAGAGTATAAAAATAACTGTTTTTGAAAGAGATTTCTTCCTTTTTTTTTTTTTTCCTCAGAATACAAGCATTAATAAAGCATTAAGGGACTGCTCAGGTATATTATATTTTTATCAGTTAAGAAGCCATAAATCCTTTACTTCACCTTGACAAAAAGCCAAAACACTGAATCAGATTTTAAAAAAAAAAGAGAGAGAGAGAGAGAGAGAAGAAATAGTGACATAGGGTAGAAAAACAGGCTGAAAATGTAGGCTGAAAAGTATCTACAGATATTTGCTAGTCTAATGAAGCATGTAGCTTCAGGTTGGCATTATTTGCAAACAGGAGGATCTTTTGGCAGAAAGCTGACTGCTGAAGTATATTTCAGGCTGTCTTTCTATCTTTGGATAGGGCTAATTTGGGCAAAGAAGGGATTGAGAACAGCCCTGCAGAGAAGGACTTGAGGGTACTGGTGGGTGAAAAGCTGGACATGAGCCGGCAATGTGCGCTTGCAGCCCAGAAAGCCAACCGTATCCTGGGCTGCATCAAAAGAAGCATGGCCAGCAGGTCGAGGGAGGTGATTCTGCCCCTCTACTCTGCTCTGGTGAGACCTCACCTGGAGTACTGCGTCCAGCTCTGGGGCCCTCAGCACAAGAAGGACATGGACCTGTTGGAGCGGGTCCAGAGGAGGGCCACCAAAATGATCCGAGGGCTGGAGCACCTCTCCTATGAGGCCAGGCTGAGAGAGTTGGGGTTGTTCAGCCTGGAGAAGAGAAGGCTGCGAGGAGACCTTATTGCGACCATCCAGTACTTAAAGGGGGCCTATAGGAAAGATGGGGACAATGTTTTTAGCAAGGCCTGTTTGTGGCAGGACAAGGAGTAATGGTTTTAAACTAAAGGAGGGTAGATTTAGACTGGATGTAAAGAAGAAATTCTTCACTATGAGGGTGGTGAGGCACTGGAAGAGGTTGCCCAGAGAAGCTGTGGATACCCCATCCCTGGAAGTGTTCAACAGCAGGTTGGATGGGGCTTTGAGCAACCTGGTCTAGTGGGTGGTGTCCCTGCCCACGGCAGGGGGGTTGGAACTAGATGATCCTTAAGGTCCCTTTCAACCCAAACCATTCGATGTTACTATGTTTCTATGATTCTAATGTCCTGTAAATAGTGGTCTTAAATCTTTTGAACAGGCAAAATGCCATACTAACAAACAGATACGAATATGAACACAAAAAAAGCTATTATGTACTTCATGTTTGCGTTTTATGGGCTCCAGTCCAGAAACACTGTCACAGCAATTTGTGGGAAGTTTTTTAAAAAGTACATGCTATTATTACTCAGTTTAAATAATTAAGCTTTGGAAAGAATAATCCCATAGATAGCAGTCCAAGTATTTCCGGGGCCTGTAAATGAAGTTTACTGATTATCCTTATCATAAGAAATAAACATATATTATAAGGATTTTTAATCTCAAGAAAGTTCAGAGACAATTGAAGCCAATACAAATTATTCTGTTTTACTCAACAAAATTAATGCTGAATGAATCAAATTTGCAGGATTAACCACGCTTAATAAAAAATAATGAGCATTAATATCCAGATATAATTTCTAAATGAAGAAAAAGAAGATTTGATAACAAGAAGCTTCCTATTCCTAGTGTTATTCCTGAAAAAAGAGGAAGTAAATGAAGTATTAAAAGAAGGAAAATTACAATGAGGAAATAGTTAAGAATTCAACCATCTTCAAATTAACATTGCAGGATATTGTTGCAACCAAAACCAAGATTCAAACACAGACATTGCATGCATATGTATAATATTCAGAGAAATAATGAATTGTGCATAACCAGTAGTTTTCAATGTGATGTATTACTTATGTGAAACAGAATCTGAAAACTTTAATACTGAAATTTATACATATATATACACACACTAAGAGAGGCAGAGAAGCAAGGTATGTATGTGTATATATGTATGTGTGTACAGCATATGTTTTTTATTGCTTTGTTAAACTAGGAAATTATATTAATCTTAGAAATTGAAATCTTTCCCTTATGCCTTCCTTATTTAGCTGATTACCAGAAAATTTTAAAGCTCAAACACAACTAATTGTACTGTGAAAAAAAAGAAGAAATATATATATGACTTTCCCACTAACACACATGAAGTTTTAAGGTAAAAAAGAAGTGAAGTGGCTCATAAAAAAGTCTAATATTCATGCTTCCAACCTTTTACAATGTGTATCTTTATTTTAATCTTTTTTCCCAGAAATAAATAAATAAATAAAATAAGGCTATAGTATGGTTCAGATCATGTAGGTCACATCAGCATGAAACTAATGCATTGTGACATTATGCCACCTGAAATATTCGACCAACAAAGACCCTTGTCTCTCGGCCTCAGTGTCATTTTTAACTATGATTTAGTCTTTCTTTTTCCTTGATGTTAGAACTCAAAAGAACTGAAAAGTTCCCACAATAACAACTGAAACTGTGAAAAGTTTCTGTATTTAGTGGTCAAGAAAGATGATCTAAGGTCAATAACCTGCTCTTTAGGTGAAGTTTTTAGGTGGTACAATTACAGTTCAACAACTGTTCAACAAATTGGAGTAAGAAGGATGTGATTATACACTCTCATGATTTTTTTTTCTCTTTTTCTTTCTCAGATACTTGTGGAACAGAGTATTTCATTATCAGTTAGCCTGAGAATCTTGGTATTTCTGATTGTGTAAAGAGATTTGATTCTAAATGTCAGCATAATGCATTAAAAAAAAGCATAATATATTTAGTGAAGGTTAAAATTTCTGGGTGTCAATTTTGTTCAGCAAAATAATTCACTGTCCACTATGATCTGCTATAAGGGAAGGATTTCCCTTCTCAAAGACCTTGCTCAGAGCTAAGTGAGATGTGAGACACAGAAAAAAACAAGTGCTAGAGGACTAGATAGATACATTCTCCAAATTCTGCCTTAAATTACTCTGGTAACTAAGAACAAGAAGGTATTTGTAGAGTAAAATGCTGTTCCCTAGAGCTTGAATTTCAGAGACAACATGCACATGTTTCATTATTACTAAAGAAGGGGAAAAGAGAATAAAATATTGCAATAAGATACTTTTTTATCACTCTTCATTTCAGCTAATCAAAATATGGCACCAATTTACTGTGTAGCATAATAGTCAAGAAGGGAAGTTGTCTGAGAGAACTGGTTAATGTGTATCAGCACCCACATCAAGAATGATGTGAATTCAGTAAAACAAGCAAAATTATATCATAAGTTAACAGCAGAGCTCCTGAGGTTGAGAAGGACCTTCTTCATAGAATCATAGAATTGTTGAGGTTGGAAAGACCTTTAGGATCATCCAGTCCAA
The DNA here is from genome assembly GCF_030463565.1 of Pelecanus crispus. Classification (NCBI taxonomy): domain Eukaryota; kingdom Metazoa; phylum Chordata; class Aves; order Pelecaniformes; family Pelecanidae; genus Pelecanus; species Pelecanus crispus. The sequence goes on from NC_134643.1 coordinate 174,686,587, forward strand.
CCATGAACCTAACATTATCAAGTCCACCACTAAACCAATTCAGGGTACAGTAATAATTTCATGTTTCCTGGCTTGGTGGATGGATTATATTTTAATGAAAGTAAAAACTAGGAATCATTAAGGTTGGAAAGGATCTCTAAGATCATCAGTCCAAATACCAGCCCAACACCACCATGCCCACTAAACCATGCCCCAAAATGCCACATCTACCTGCTTTTTGAACACTTCCAGGGATGGTGACTCCACCACCTCTCTAGGCAGCCTCTTCCAATGCTTGACTACCCTTTCTGTGAAGAAATTTCTCCTAATATCCAATCTAAACCTCCCCTGGTGCAGTTTGAGGCCATTTCCTCTTGTCCTATCACTAGCTACTTGGGAGAAGAGACCAACACCCACCTCACTACAACCTCCTTTCAGGGAGTTGTAGAGAGCAATAAGGTCTCCCCTCAGCCTCCTCTTCTCCAGCCTAAACAACCCCAGTTCCCTCAGCCGCTCCTCATAAGGCCTGTGCTCCAGACCCTTCACCAGCTTCGTTGCCCTTCTCTGAACACACTCCAGCACCTCAATGTCTTTCTTGTAGTGAGGGGCCCAAAACTGGACACAGGATTCCAGGTGCAGCCTCACCAGCGCCGAGTACAGGGGGACAATCACCTCCCTGCTCCTGCTGGCCACACTGTTCCTGATCCAAGGCAGGATGCTGTTGCCCTTCTTGGCCTTCTGGGCACACTACTGGCTCATGTTCAGCTGGCTGTCTACCAACACCCCCAGGTCCTTTTCCGCCAGGCAGCTTTCCAGCCACTCTTCCCCAAGCCTGTAGCGCTGCATGGGGTTGTTGTGGCCGAAGTGCAGGACCCAACACTTGGCCTTGTTGAACCTCATACAGTTAGCCTCGGCCCATCGGTCCAGCCTGCCCAGCACTTCTTATAAGGATGCAGACTAAGAAGATGTAAGAGCTACCCTAGCAAAACATTTGTTGTCTGTAATTAGGAGTTTGCAGTTCTGTGCTCAAAAGCAAGTGTTTCATAGTAGCATAGGACAGAAAATTTATAAATAGAGTTTATGTAAAGATGTTGTAATTGCCTGCTCAAAACCAAAACCAGACGATGAGGCTTGCATCATTTTATTTTAGTGAGAGTTTTTATATATACTCAGCTGGAGGCAGAGTGGGTTGTGGGTTTTTTTTTGTTTGGTTTTAACTTTGTATTCGTTCACAAGAGAAAATAATGTTGGGAGACTGCATTGAGTACACAACACAAAACACACCATATTTATGTTCTGTCAGGTATTGTTTTTCTAATTAACCATATTTTTCTCAGAAAGACTAACATTCAAGCTAACTTTACAAGCACTGTTATTTAATAACCAGATCATCATTTATAATGTGTGTATTAATTTGTTTCTCCACAGTTAGCAACTTACAGTTTATTCCCACTGCTGAGATCTGTGTTTGTCACTGCATTGATACTTACGTCACTTTATAATGACTACTTTTATAATGTTATCTCTCTAAAGATGAGTCTAAATGTATCTAATACCCTTTAAACAAATAGGACATTAATTCGGCATCTTGCTGACAGCTATGCTGGGAAGTTGGGTAGGTGTAAAATGTTGCTTTATTTTGTTTCCAGGAAATGGGTGAAATGGCCATGAAGAACAATGTAATCAAAAACATTGAACTTTACATATAATATGGTATGTTTTGGTGCTGAAACAGAAAATTTGAAGCCAAAAAAGGTGAATCAATAATACTGTTTTATAAAGTGAAATAATCTCATGATACACTTTAATATATCAAGATTTTATAAACATAAATCTAGTGTACCATTTATTCATAAATATCTTTTGGGTGGTTACATTTTAAATAGATTTTTGTCAAAACAGGTTTCCTGTAATGGTCTACAAATAATGGACTATGTCAGTGATAGCAAAATAGTAACTTCAACATGGAAGGACTTTAGCATCTTACATTTCCATTTAAAACAACTGTCCCTGCAGAAGTCTTCTCTTACTCTGGTATTCTGAGTAAAATAGAAAAAGAAAATTTTAAAGTTAGCCATCCACTACAAAGACAGCTCTTAAGCCTTGGAGTATTTGCAGTCTTTCTCTACCAAGTTATTTACCAAGCTTTCAGCTAGTACATATCAAAGCAGTTTTGGATGTCACTAGATCTTCAATGTAGCTAAAAACTGGCAAGGCTTCCTTTAAGTTGAAGTAAATTCTCATTAACTACTCATGATACAACATGGGAGCTCCTGTATCTTGTCCTCTTGGGGCTAAAGAATCTACAAATTTACATATCTTTTCTTCTCTAGCACTGTTCAGCTGCAGTGCTATTGCATCTCTGACTGCTGGGTTTCCTGCTGCCTGCAGCAGTTTCTCTCTTCCCCCCTCTCTCCTTCTTGTCACTTATGGACTGTTCTTTGTCTTCTTTTCCTTTCCAATTTTCTATTTCAAATTCTCTGTCATCCCTACAATTCTTGATTTTTAACCCTTTAACCTAATTTTTGTTAGGAGTTGCCAAATTCAGTTGTCCGACAGAGGCAAGGCAGCCACAGTTCCCTGTCCCTAGATACAACCAGCAGAGAGGCTGAGCATGTATTGCCAGCAGGCAGGCAAACTCATATACATACCACATGTATACATATATGCACAGCCAGCCACATGGATCAACACAGACAGAAAACACTCAGCACTCACAAGGACACAGACAGTGCCAACAGCCTTATCATTTCCACTCTCTGACTGATCAGGATAAAAGTTTACTAGTGGAAAATATATATACATATACACAATGCATACAATACAGATCCCTCCAGCATCTGGGCTCAGACCTCAGTGTGCCCAGTAGCTGCTCCTGAATCTCAGTCTGTCCACTTGCAGGCAGCTGGACAAACAACCCCCCAGGTCCCCAGACCCACACTCCCTTTCACACGCCAACACGTAGGCGTAACAGCCTCAGACACTCAGCCTACCCAGCAGTTAGGCCCTGGATCCCCTCGTCTCTCGGTTGCCTCATGCACAGACACGCACACATGCAAATGGGTATCTCTTGACAGCTGATCCAGACTTATGATCTGACCAGTAGCCAACCCCTAAACCCCATGGTAGTTACTTGGACATCCTGGTCCCTCCAGCAGCCAACTCACAGTCCCTCTGTTCTCTCCAGTATCTGCCCCAGACTTAATGGCCACTTCAATATTTGGTTTTAAAGCTGCTTATCCTACTCATCAGCTATTCTGGCTTGATACTCTTTAGTGATCACATATCAGCACATGTACCCACACAATATGCATGCAGTATGGCATCTCCAGTTGCTGGCATGATTGACACATGGGCCTTCTGACTCCTGGTCCACTGTCTGGCAGTCAAACCCTCAATACACATCCATGCACATGGACTACAGAGTCCCTTACCCACAAAAAGTTAGAAATGGAGTTTAATAAGAAGATAGGAGAGACTGCTGATTAGGTGCAGGGAATGGCCAGACAAGAATACAGACTAGCAACCTGTTTGTACAAGACCAGCTCTTTTTATGCTTTTCTCTTTCTATTTCCTCATGCTTGTTCTTCCCCAAACCTCTTTGATCAGTTTATTTCCCTGTCTTTGGCTCCTCCACTAAATATCCAGTAATACATCTTGCAAAATCCTCAAAAGTTTTTTGTGGCATCCTATAATGAGTCTTGTACACTCCCACAATGCACTTAGGTCACCCCATAATAAATTCTGTTCCATTCCCAAATTCTCTCTTCTTTGTCCCATAATAAGGACCATAGGGTGTTCTCCTTTGTTCGCAAGGCCTCCTGGTGTAAGTTGCCCTGTTTCTTATTGCAGATTACCAATGCACTAATTGCTTTTTCTGGGTGGACCTAATTCCATGTGTTCCCTGTTCACTGAATAGCTTACTAGGTTCCTCCACCAGTCATTATTCTTCTCCTTTTTGCTGGGGTCCCTGTGTTCATGCTATTAGACTTTAAATAGATAACCTAAAAAATTCCTTATTTCTCTTTTTTTCTATTTAAGTACTCTTCTCTCAACACCTCTTATTTACATATCTATTACCCTCTATTGCTTTCCAGCTCTTAATTTTATACCTTTATTATCCACCTCTGCCACCTTTTTCCCTGTTTTATAAGCTAATGAGTACAGGGGAATGGACTACCTCATCTGCCTTAGGTTTTAATTAGAAATTCTACTTTAGCAAAATGGGAGAATCCATGCTGAGCACTGGCACACAAGCAGTGCGTACTGTCTGTTCTCTTTGGATAGCATATTAGAAGTTTCATACCTTTACCATATCCTTTTAATTACAAAAGCCTATTACATGCCTATCTCTGTCCAGTAAGTCTTAGTTCCCTCTCATATCACTCGCCAGACACTTGAATCTTCTCCAAATTCTGCTTGTCATCTGGCAATACTTAATACACATATTGCTCATCTGCTACTGGAAACCCCTCTCTTATCTGTTCCCTGTATGAGACTGGAGGATCACACAAGATGCAGCATAAGGAATACTCCCACACAACATCAAAGCTGAGGCATCCAGCATGAAGCCACTGAAATTGAGAAAATGTCATGGAAACCAAGGAAGAGATATCTATCCAAAAAAGCACACAGGAAAAAAAAAACCTCATACTGATGTTGCTTCCAATGAAATACATTCTAGCGTAGCAGAATACTGTCTTATGGCTTTCTCTTAATGATTTGTGTTCATTCCATAATTAAAATGCTTAAATAAGATTCTCCTAATAATATAACCTATGTTTTGGCAGCCAAGTTTCTCTCTTGTTCTCATCCAGGTGCAGTCTACACTCACATGGAATGCATACAGGCCAAAATCAATCAGAGGAACAATAATCTCACAAATTACATTTTGTTAGAAAGTCTGTTGAAAAAACAATCAAGAAAAGAAAAATCTAGACTCAGTCTTCTGTAAGTGCTGTATCCGCAGTCCCAGTAGTGGTTAAGATACTGAAAAAGTTGTTCTTTTTTTTTTTCTCTGAAGTTGTTACTGTCAATATACGGACCAGACAGAAGCAGTGATATCTTCATGTTCTGGAATAAACTCAAAATAATTAGTTGCACTGATGTACTTCAGCTAAGTAATAAACTTATTGCATTTTCTGACAATTTTAATTGGTGAAACTCCATAGGAAGCTACTCCATGTTAGCTTAACTTTTCAGTAAATTTAAGATCACAGATCACCCTACCTTTATAAAATTTAAATACCTTCTTAATTCTATTAGAAGTGAAATGTTATATATCTGTGGAAAACTGGTGCTATCTTTGGTCATTTCTTACAGATGTCAAGAATATTTCAGTCCTTTTAGTTGAAGTGAGATTAAAAAAAAGAGATTCTAGTTTAAGCTTACCATATGGCACCTGGGAAATAAGTCCATTCCTGAACTGTGCAGATGACTCCATTTTTCTTCTAGGAGTCATTTCAGATTTTTATGTTTGTCTTTCACCAGTACCTCAAATGATTGACCACCTCCTTATTTTTTTTTGTTTTGTGATTACATCAGCTGTCATTGGCCAACCTCAGACCGTACTTCTCTAAGTGTTAAGGAGGCTAAACTACCTGACAGAACTGAAATGGTTGATTCAAATTTTTCATAATGTTGAATTTAAAATGAGCAAAAAAAGTTTTAGGTGTCTACTCCTAAGTTAGCTTCATCTAAATGCCCCTTTATAGTCAAAGGGCAGAAAGAGACATTTTTAGTCCATGATTCACCTCATCTTAAAGGAAAAAACTAAAGATGGTCAAATGACCCTTTCCCAGAGAATATCAGTAGTTAATATCTAACATAATCTGAATATCTCAATTTGAAATTCATCAGACTACTGATTCATTGAAATCATGGAATAAACCATGCTTGAATATCTATGGCTTAGTAGTAGGTTACTTCTGTTATTCATTATAACTGTATGTTTCTTCTTCAGTATTAGCTGAAATGTGGTCTTCTTTAGTGACTTACGAACTGTGTGTTTTGTTTTTGTTTTGTTTTTTTTTTTTCCAAAACGAGTAGGAATGATTACTTTTCTTACTTTAAATTGAAGTGAAAAGATATTCTAAACCAAGTTGGCAAACACTGATTAACTATTCTCCTGTAACTCATGAGCACATAGCAGACACACCATTTTGCCAACAGCTTTTCCACTGTTGTGGTTGATAAGAAGTGAACAGAAAGATAGTATGAATTCTTATGAAATAAAAAGATTTTGTGTCTACTCTTTACTAAAATATCTGTTGGTGGTGTTCATAATAATTTCATAAAATGTATCTACTTAGGAAGGCATGATGTATAAATTAAATACAGTGTGGCTTCTTTGACTTAATGAGAGAAAGCATTTGTAAAGTCTGAGAATTGCCATGAAAAAAATAAATAACGTACCAGTATGTAAGAGTGAAAGATATAGCAGGGTGAAAGAACTACAGAAATTTTAATTTTCATTAGAATAAAATTGTGTGAATCTAGAATATGCAAAATTAAAATTGAATTTTAATTGTTTCAAGCTCATTAAACATGATTTTACATAATGAAGGAAAGTCAAATACAGAAACCTCAATCTTTCAAAGTCAAATAACAGCATAGATCATGGTATGAAAATTTATAGAAATTAAGAAATTAAGTAAGAGCAAAAAGTTTGATTAAGAATTCTGAATAAAGGAAGGTGGAAATTGAAGAGGCAGCTTGGAAATAATCAGACTCTCAAGATTGTCCTCCCACAAAGCCAAAGGCCAGAAGTTCCAGAATAAAATGCAACAATTAGAATCCAGTTTTCAATAATCCAGTCTTGAGAACTGTATGGAAAGTCTGAAGTATTATTTATATTTCCTGTTCCTTTCTATTCTCCAAAAGTAATGTTGTCTTAAATCTGTGCAGTGTCCCTTGAAATAGAACATACATGTTTATTTCTGTCCTTCAAAATAATACTGGCAGGACTTCAGGCACTTTTTTTCGCCTAAAAAGCAGTGTTTCTCAGTACATATAAGTAAATTCCAATTTTTTTCCTCTTTATTACAGTTGTTTGTATATTCCCATATGTACTATAAGCAAGAATTTATGCTCAGGCTTAAAAGAAATGACAGTCTGTTATGATCCATGTGAATATATAGCTCAGTATGACATTCAGAATGCCCCAAGGGGGGGGGGGGGGGGGGGGGGAAATCAAACCAAACCCAATGATTTTAATATTAAAAAGACAAATAGCTTCAGAAACAGAATGTCACATGCTTTATTATCTCATTCTCAAAATAAAATAAAATAAAATCTTGGGTTAGATTTTCTGATGGATAACTTTCTGTAGATATATTTGTAACTTAAATAGTAAGATGCACAATACCCATTTTAAAGATCTAGCCACACCTACTGTAGAGTCTTGACTGAATATATTTCATTGCTTTATCTAACACTGCTAAAATTTTCTACCTTGGTTATGTCTTTCAGAGCTATTTCAGGGTCTATATATGTAAATATATACATTTGTATATGAGTATATTATGTATTATATATACATCATATGTATTATACAATTATATTTGTATCATTCATATTATAAAATAGGGTTTTTTTGTTAATGTCATTTTTTTCTAAATGAAACTATTAATTTATTTATTACTTAAAAAAACTATGGCCATAATAGCTCTTAAACTCTTTTAAAGTGTTTTGTATGTATTCAAATTGTAATTAATTTAATTTTTTTCTTATTTCTAACATTCATGAGTTTCTTTGAAAGGACGAGTGATTATTACTACAGAAGTCTTGAATCAGTTAATGCTGATGCTAGAAGAAAATTGCAGCCAAAAATTTCCTCTTTTAAGTTTTCAGGCCAGCTCTATTCTTTAAAATGAAATCTTCCATGAACAAGCACTGTCATTTGTCACACCATAAGCACATCTTCTTTGACATCCAAAGCTTATTTAAAAGGTCTCTCTTTCAAATGTCTCCCACCCGTACTCCACACTTCTTTTGTTGCCGACCATTAGAAAAACACTTGAAAAGATGGAGGAGGAAGTGAAATGAAGTTACAACATATGAAGTGCAAGTACTGCACACATGCATAACCATCTGTAGGCCAAGCTTTGAAGTCCCCATTTGGCAAAACTGAAGCTTCTTATCCTTATTTCCCCAAATACTCGGGAGAAAACCACTGCTTTCAAGCCAGTCCTGGCAGCACAAACATTTTGTCCAAAACAATCACAGAGCAAGTGATTTAACATGTGCCAAGGAAGAACTTGAAAAGAGGAAAGCATGGTTTTAACAGAAATTTTGTAGTGGGGGAGCACTTTTGACAAGATTATTGATGTACTCTTTTTTCAAATATACTTTTATCTTGGTAATCCCCCTTCATTGTGAAGGTAGATATTTTTTTCAGTACAGGATCCCTTACCCGGTTTTCACAGCACAAGTCCAGCAGGAACAATGTGAACTAAATTACCTCTTTAAATATATACCTACTATTTGAAAATTAATCCCTTTTCTCCCTAGCAAAATTTTGGTGTCTTTTTTTTGTGTTTTGTTTTGGATTTTTTTTTTTCCAAAAGCATTAACACAGTAGTAACATTAGTAGATAATGAAAAATACGATACATGAAATGAAACTTATTTTATTATTGGCAGATAAAAAATTAAATCAAGTACCATATGCACATATATAAGTAGAACTTTTTTCCAGCTTGTTTTCTTCACTGAAAGAATGTTGTTGGCTTTCCCCCCACCTTTGTTTCCCTAAATCAGTGTTGCACCAGGAAAAATCAAACATGTCTACATTCTGAGTGACTGCCAGTGAGAGACTGAACAAAGCCTTTTCAGATCAGTGAACATCTTTGATTTGGTTCAGTTGTCAGATAAGAAAGAGAAATATACTTGGAGCATAACTGCTTTCTCTGCATACTGAGCCATTTGATGAAAACTAGTCAAAAGTACCAATAAGCTATATAGATATATACTGATATATTTAGAACCCATCCTGTGTATAGTAAACAGCTTCTGCTATTCTCACTTTCCCAGACTAATGAAGGTACACAGAGAAGATATACATTAGCAACCTTCAGTAAGGAATTAAGTTGTAAAATATCACAAATAAAAGTGATTTTATGGTAAAATTCTATAAGGTTTGGTTACCAGAAACCTAGCAGAAAAGAAAACAAGGTAAGCTTTGATAGTCCTTCATTCCATTTGTCCTTTTCACTCTTCATCTTTTCTGATTACTTAATTTCTGTCCTATTATTTGAAAGCGACAGTCCACAACTCAGGTTCAACCAATATTCCATAGATGTGCATGTCTGCCACTAACAGTTTTGCAACAATGAGAATTATGATCCTTACTCCATAATGAAGTTTACAAAAGTATAAAAGAATTGTATTAAATTAAGTCATTTTCTGAAGAAACTCTTGCTCTATAAGAAAATGAGACGTTCCTAGTTCTTGGTGCATTAGGCCATAGTTTTTTAGTTCAGTACAAATATCTTTCCTCTGAACATCCAGAACTGTACATGACTGTTCTATTTCATCTTCAGTGAATCATGTATTTACACCTCACTTGAACCTTTGGGAAATAGGACTTTCTAAATTTTGCAAACTAAATGCTGTTCATTTACTATGCTCCTTTTTTCCTCATGGTCGGTTTTATTAAGAGCAAAGAATGAGCTTTAAGAGTCTGTCTTGATGAAAACCAACCAGTATTAAAGTACAGCTGTTTGGAATCAACACAGTGGGGGAACAATTGTTTTATGAACATGTTTTTATCCTCCCTAAATACTGAAGCCTATATTAAAATTAGATAAAAAAGACATAGGACAAATGAGATACATCAAGGTGAGAAGTGCAGAAAAAGGAATTAAGTGGAATGGAAATATGTTTAAAATATACATATTTTAATGTGTTCTGATTCATACTGTAGATCTCCCTCTAAAGAGGTGAGAAAAAAAAATTGGTCTGCATTGGATAAATGTGTAGCTTCAATAAGAAAAGTAGGCATAATGTAGTTAACTGACACTGGTGTAGCTTTGCAGTGCTAATGGTTTTAAATTAAAAACAGTCTCTGGAGACTGTAAAGGGAACTTAAGTCAAGTTGGCTAACTCGTGAAAACTTGTCAGAAACCCAAATTATGGATGATAGCTCCAAATTATATTACCTTTCTGGAGCTTGCTTTGCCTTTTCAGGCTGTTAAAGCATGTTTCTGTCTGAAATGCTGACTTGTATTTCTTAAGATACAGTAGATACTTGCATTAGAAAAGAAAAAAAGAAAAAGAAAAGTCTTGCTATTAGGAACAAGATGGGAAATGAGGTGGTAGAAAAGAGAAAGGGGATGGAGGGAAAGCAAAATAATGAATTCGTTATTTAGGTATAAAATTAAAGAAAGAGAAGTGTGTCCAAAGAAGGGCAATGAAGCTGATGAAGGGTCTAGAGCACAAATCTTACGAGGAGCAGCTGAGGGAACTGGGGTTGTTTAGCCTGGTGAAGAGGAGGCTGAGGGGAGACCTTATCGCTCTCTACAACTACCTGAAAGGAGGTTGTAGTGAGGTGGGTGTTGGTCTCTTCTCCCATGTAGTTAGCGCTAGGACGAGAGGAAATGGCCTCAAGCAGCACCAGGGGAAGTTTAGATTGGATACTAGGAAAAATTTCTTCACAGAAAGGGTAGTCAAGCATTGGAACAGGCTGTCCAGGGAAGTGGTTGTGTCCCCATCCCCTGGAGGTATTTAAAAGACTTGTAGATGTGGTGCTTAGGGACATGGTTTAGTGGTGGACTGGGCAATGCTAGGTTAACGGTTGGACTCGATGTTCTTAAAGGTGTTTTCCAACTTAACTGATTCTGTGATTCTAACATTTCCTAGGGAATTGATAGTAGGGAGGGTGCATCTACCTACCAGTCCTATAAAAATACTCTGAGATTTCATTCCAAGATGGAATTCTCTGATTTCTTTTATAACACTAAGGTGATGTCTACGCTAGCATATAGTGAGGACCAATAGGGGTAGATCTATAGAGCAGAACAGCTGTTGCTGAGGTCCTGATGTCCACACTATACATATTTCACTGATTTTTTTTTTTTTTTTTTTGTCATCTTCAGACTAGTTCCACTCTGATGTCATGAACTGCATGCATGTATAGCATTTTGGTATAGTCCTGAATCACATTTTTCAGCTCCATCTGAAGGGAATTCAGTTCAAGCACTCAGGTACCACTCCATGATGAAACTAATGCACAGTAGTAGGGATAATTGGGAGATTCATTCCAAAAGCTTACTCCTGATCCAGACTGGGACAGTAGTGTAGATGAACCTTGTGAGGACTCTGCTGATACATTCTGGAAATAAAACATCTAGGGTGTTTTATCTGCTCCCTCATGCAGTCTTCATGACCTTGATCTGGACCATTTTGATTCTGTGTATTTCTCAAAAGGCCATCATAAATCTTCCTCTTCATTTCTACTTGAAAAAAAGTCCAGCCACATGGGCAAATGATATTAGCAGTCAGTATTGCAGTGTTTCTACCCTGCAGATCAGATACATCCGTAAAGAAACAGAAGAACATTTTCCAATGGGTAGTGGAAAGTTTTGATATTAATATTTGACCATTATGGGGAAGAAAAAAAAAGACAACACCAACTTTTCATCTCTACCATCAGTCTACTTTTTTTCTAGTTGTTATAGTTAAAGAATATGAAAGAGAGATTTAGAAAAAAGCAGAAACTAAACTGTCTCAGAATTTCCTAGATTCCTTTCCTCTTTCTTCCTGTATTTCACTCCTCAAAAAAAAAAAAAAAAAAAAAAAAAAAAAAAGGTGGATACAGCCCCAGGTTTTAAAAGCTGGGTTTACTTAGAAAAAAGTATAACATCAGCATTGCCTACACTATATTTGAAATATAGCCATGGGAATACAAATTAGCAAAATGATCAAAGTCATAGATAACACTCTTCTAAAGAGCTTTGAATACCATCTCAACATACCCCTAATTATTTAGGTGCTGTACCAGGAAGTAGATGCATTTCCACAATGAGTGACATGCTTTGTTTGTCTATAAAAGTTGTATGGTTAAAGATGCAAAGTGTCTGGACTTACCAACACTGTAAGCTTATTTTCCTAGCTTGTCTTTTCTCCTGAAAGAGGAAACTGTGACAACAGCAACTTGGCATTCTTTCCCTTCTGAACTGTTATAAAGACCCATGGTGTCACCAATACTTCATTTTCTTCTCACTAGAATCACCTGTCACAACAAATTAGTTTTAAGCAATATTAAAGTCAGGATGTCAGGAATTAGTTTGTGAGCTCTCCCTATCTATCATAAGAAAGTGCAAAATCCTTGCAAAGGAGGAGTGGTTATGATGACTTTGCAAGCAGCTTTGCCAGAAGCTGACGTCATAATTTGAATTATTCTAGCTGAACCATTTTGGTGGGTGAGCAAAAAAAAGACAGGAATAGCTAAGCTAAAGCTATGAATATCACCTGTTACTCATTCAGTTGCTGTAGGCTAGCAAACAAATTTGGGATAGATACTGTTACCAGAGTGTTCCAAAATCTCAGTGAGAAAACTGCATTTTGTCAAAGAGTCTGTTGGAAAGCCATTGATAATAAAAGCATTAAAAAAAAAATCATCTTTAATAAACAGGAAAAGCAAAAATTCAGAAAAAAAGAAAGAGATTTAGAATTCAAGGACATTTTATTAATTGGGACAGTTTATTAAACATTTCACATCCTTATCATTATACAGAAATTTCACTTCCAGCCTTAGAGCACTGTACAGAGACAGTACTAAAATTGTCCTGGGGATCTGACTATTTAGGTAGAAAATAAACATATTTAAGAAAAAAATAAGCAAAAAGCAATGAGAATGAAAAGCGAAATGAGTGATATTCAAATACATTCCCCTTTTCTTTTTCGTGTAGTCCATGAAAACAAAACTTGATCCTCCATAGTAGATACAAGACTTAGAGGTAAAGTGTACATGTTGCTTTTATTCTGCTGTGTTAATTTTTTGAGAAAGGTTTTGAACACAGACAAGGAAATGTTACCACTTAAGTGGGGCAAAAATCTGTAAAAAACTCTATAGTGTCAGTCATCTAACAACATGTACAAGTATATTGTAAATCAATGTTTAGCTAAATATATAAAGCAAAACATGAAAAAAGTTGGCATTTTTCTGTGTATATTTATGAAGCATGCTGTTTTCTGTCCTTGCAGACTTTCTTTCCTCCATTACTTGGAGGCAAATTCCACCTCACCTAATATTAGTTTAGTATTTCTATGCAAATTTAAATTTTATACACATACATGTATATAATCATCATCATGTCCCATTCTTCCTTCATGTTGGGTTCTTTAATGATGGGACTAATCCTTCCCTCTAATAGAATTGTAGTGCTTTTTTATGCAGGAGCCCGAACCCATGACCAGCCTGTGTAGGGATACTCACATTATTTGTCATTCATTCAGAGGACTATGGAACATGAAAGTGTAGTACTGTCAGCTTACAACAATTTAACACAGGACATGCATATGTTTAGGAATTTCAATAGACTTCTGACAAGTTATAAAACTATAGTTGAAATGCACAAAATTACATTTGTACTTGAAAAACCTTACCAAGAAAAAAACAATTGATGAGAAATTGATGAACCTATAATGTGTATTTTGATGACACTGAGGGTAACAATTAAAATTTGATACTGGTAAAATTAGATATAGATGAACAACTTGGGATTTGACTTTCTGAATGCAATACATAGTTTCCTCTGCTATCTTACTATTATTTATAATCCTCTTATTTATTTTGTTGACTGACTGCATCACCTATCACCCTTAAACTTTTACTGCTGTAACTAGAAATAGATTGACTACCTTCTGGTTCTTTTTGCAAGTCCTGTTCATAAGTGACTTCTGAATTGTTTTTCTGACAATTGTTGTGAAGATAAATAACTTTTCTTTAATACCATAATGGAGTACAATATGTAGAGTATAAACCATACAAAATTAATGGTGTAATTACAAGGCTTTCTTTTCCTTTGTTTTGGAGAATTAAAAATGAGAATTAATTGGGACAATTGAGAATGAGAAACAAAACCAGACAAAAATCTTCTCTGATAATTCCAATATACGTAACTCCTCCCAGAGGATGTGAGAAAGGCAAGCAGCAGACCCTGGATTTCAGGAGGACAGACTTCAACTTGTTCAGGGTAGGCAGGTAGGCATGTTCTCATGTGAGGCTGCCCTGAAGGACCGAAGAACTCAGGAAAACTGGTCTTTTGTCAGGGACAACCTCTCCAAGGAACAGGGCTGTCCATCCATTTGCAGAACAAAATAGGCAGGCATAGCTGGAAGTCAGCTTGCCTGAGCAGGAAACTCTCGACTGAGCTCAAATACAGAAAGGAAGTGTGTGGCAGGTGGCTTCCTTCAAGGAATGTTATAGCATTGCCTGGGTATGCAGGGATCAATTTAAGAAAGTCAAAGCCCAGCTTAACTTGAAAATGGTACTTATGTGAAGTTGTTTAAATCTATTTGACAACACTACAAATAATTTCATGTCTTTTAGAAGACTTGCATTTACAGTCACTTTAATTCATGGATCTCAGGGTCATGAAAAAGGTAATTTTATTCTCCAACATTTTGATTTAAAAAAAAAAGTTTTCCAATAAGATTAGTATTTTAAGCTTGATATTTAGTGCCACGGGAATGACAGACCCATGCTCATGATAGCTGAGTTTAATTGTAATCTTTCAAGAAAGTATATGACTTATTTTATAAAATATCTTTCCTTCTACATAAGAAATTAATTAGGTTGATTTCCTTTTTCATTCCTTTTCACAGAAAATAGAAATCTAATGTCCATGAGTTGTTAGCACAATTCTAGTGTTAACAGCACTACATCAGTGATGTTCCTCTTTTCATAACTGATAGGGTCTCAGTCACAAGTGTACATGTCACAAGTCACAAATTAGGAGAACAATTTGCTTCATGGAAACCCAGTACAAAGTTTGTATCATTTTGTACAGGACTAGAATTACTCCCTTCCTCACTGTTGCTAGTATAACACGATGGAGTTTTATGATATTTTCTTCTTCATTATTATTCTGTTTTCTCTATGAGAAACTGGTATTAATTTTGAGTTGAGGTGATTTACTGACAGAAGCAGGCAGGAAAAAGCTTCAGGAGGAGTTAGATTAAGAATTATCAGGGAACTTCTGCCCTCTGCCATGTGTCTGCCCACCATACATGCTCTTCTAGTTCTTGCCTCATCTCAAGCCCATTTCAGCTGCTTTTGTATGAAATGTATCTACATGTTTATAGGGCAGTATTCATCCAGAGTATACTTTGCTTGCACACAAGCAAATAAAATACCATTCTAACAGCTGAAAAAATATATTCATGCTCCTTTCTGACATTTTTATTTCACTCTCTTCCTAAGGTAAAAATTTAGATAACTGGAAACACTTTTAGAAAAAAGAAAAAAAAAAAAAAAAGTCAGTAAAGTGAGAAACAAATTTAACCATCCCTTAACTGTGAAAAATTGAACTTCAGTCTAGGAGACAGGCTCATGTTATTTGTATTTCTGTGAGCGTTTTATTTTGTCACATTATTGTAATGAGTTCTGCCTTCTAAACAAGGGATAAAAGCTATTAAAACAAGACATATATTTGCTAAGAAAAAATAGGGTCACTTCTGTGCTTCACCAATAATCCCCAAAGAAATTTTGTGGGTGTAACTGAACTATTTTATCATCAGCTCTGTCAAATATCCCTTGAGTTATCATAACTAAATATATATATATTATATACTGAGTGTAGATCTTCCACCAAGAAAATGGAAAGCTTTACTATAACATTAAATTTCACACTGATTCCAGCAATTTCTCTACTAGGGGTAAAAAAAAAAAAAAGGAAAAAAATGTCTGCAACAAGTCAGAGAAGTATGAATGTCAAATGGCTTCATGACTGTTTCACATATGTTCTCTAGAATGATACACTCATTAATTTCCCTTGTTTTGCTGTCATTCTAAATTTACTTTCACATATATTTTTGACAAATAGAACTGTGCTTTTACATTAGGCAGGTGAAACTAGAGTCAGAGCCAAGGAAAAATTTTAAGCACAACATAGGCTTTCCATATAGGTGATTATTTCAATATTTACTAATTGGATACACTTAGAGACTGTAAAAATTGCAGGAGACTGCAGAGAAAGTAATCATAAAACTATACTTAGCTAGTTTAAACCTCCTCACAAAGTGTCTTTTTGATAAGTTATTTCTTCTCAAATACATGGCTAAGGAGAGAAGCTTATCTAGCCTGGATGATTTAAAAGCTTTTGTTACTTTTCAGTTTGATTTGATAAAAAGTTTTAGATAAAGTGGGAAAACCCTGCAGTTGAGTTGGTCATTGGAAAAACTGTAATGACTTAAATTAGTTCCACTATGCATGATGCTCTACCCTTAATTGGTTTAGTGGTGGACTTGGTAGTGTTAGGTTAATGGTTGGACTGGATGATCTTAAAGGTCTCTTCCACCCCAAACAATTCTATGATTCTATGATTGGCCTCTGTTTTGTGCTCCTTACGCTTTGGAAACTTTTGATTTAGCAAATTGATTTTTAAGTGAACTACTTGTTAGATGTCTTCCAGCTACAGTGGTTGAATTAGGAAAGTTGTGTGGGTTGACCTTAAAGTTGTTCCTCAAGAGCAGCCCAATGCAGTTGCCTTCTTATTTGAAAGAACTTTAAACAAAAGGCTAAACTGGGGAGTTAACTTTCTTTGATGGTGAGATATGGCTCTTGGTCTAACACATCTGAAACCATGTCTTAGAATTTTTCCATTCCTGGAAATATCAACCTACTGAAAATTCTCCAAAATTGGCACAAAAAGATAGCAAAATATATATATCTTGAAACAGCTACCCCAATGCAAAATACATTTCTTCTCTCAGAGTGCCCTAATCTTTTGATACACAAGACTGAGGTGTTATCAAAGGCAAGAGAAAGCTTACTGTGTTTTTGGCTTTGTAACATGAAATTAAAACATGTAAATACTTTTAGGGGTCTTGTGCACTGAGAGATATTTCTCAGTATTTCATCTGCATTTAAATACTCTCTCTGTGGTTTTATGGAATAAACTAATCCCATACATTCTAAGCATTTTATAGATTTTGTTAAAAATAAAATCCAGGCAAATATATGCTAAGCAGGTACAATTCAGAGAAAATTTGCTAACAAGTTTATCCAGTTGATTGAAATAAATCAATGCAAAAGTCAAAGAATAGGTCAGTAGGGTCAGATGATGAAACATCTCAATTGGCTGTCCTGGTTTCGGCTAGGATAGAGTTAATTTTCTTCCTAGTAGCTGGCATAGTGCTGTGTTTTGGATTTAAGATGAGAAGAATGTTGACAACACGCTGATGCTTTAGTTGTTGCTGAGTACTGCTTATGCTGGTCAAGGACTTTGCAGCTTCCTATGCTCTGCCAGGCGCACAAGAAACTGGGAGGGGGCACAGCCAGAAGAGTTGATCCAAACTGACCAAAGGGCTATTCCATACCATATGACATCATGGTCAGTATATAAACTGGGGGGAGTTGGCTGGGGGGCAGCGATCGCTGCTCGGGAACTGTCTGGGTATCGGTCGGCGGGTGGTGAGCAATTGCATTGTGCATCACTTGCTTTGTATATTATTATTATTATTATTATATTGTTATTATTATCATTGCCATTTTACTTTATTTCAATTATTAAACTGTTCTTATCTCAACCCAGGAGTGTTTCTCACTCTTACTCCTCCGATTCTCTCCCCCATCCCATCAGGGTAGGGGGAGTGAGCGAGTGGCTGCGTGGTGCTTAGTTGCTGGCTGGGGCTAAACCACGACAGTGGCTAATTGATTTGAATGATGAGGATGCCCATTAAAATAAATTACTTTGTTAGCTTATTTTGAAAGAAATTAAAAAGAAATATGTTTTGTTTTGTGTTTTTAATTTAAGAACTAAGCGTGTGTCCTAGATGACACAATCTTATACAAGGTAATGAAACCTCAGGTGCCAACCCTCACTCAGCCTTTTAGAGGTACCCCTTTGGAAATACTGAGCACAGAGTCATATAACCCATTTCATATTGCAGGAGTGTAAGTAATGCACAGTTTGGAACAAACACAGGCTTTGAGTTTTCCTTTTTTAACAGTTAAGTTTCTATCTTGCAGTCAAATGAACTGAGGCTATTTAAATTTCAAAGCATTTTAATCTTTCTCAATTTCTCACCATAAGAGAAGACACAGGCAAACCACAGACACAAAAAAGGGTCTTTATTTTATGTATATATTTAGGAACTGAGGTAGATGAAGAGGGAAGACAGAGGTGTTACATAACCCCAATGCAAGTTAACTGGTCTTGAAGAAAAACATTTACTGTGGGTTTAATTAAAGACTTAATAATGTAGCTGAACAGTTATTCTTAGTCCAGTCATACTGGAATTGACCTTTAGAGTCTAAATTATCTAGTTACTTCAAAGAAAGAGAATAAAACTTCACTTATAATAATGTTTTAAATTATTACAGAGACACATAAACACATACACACATACTCTTTCTTGTTAACATCCTCACCTTTTCTCCAATGTCAGGCTCAACCTTCCATGCCCCTCTGGGTCATAGGGTCAAATGCATCAATCTTCACTAAGAAGGAGGTGGGGGGTATCGGTTTCAGAGGGTCATCAGAACCCCAACTCCTCCACAGGGGGAAGTATGATTTTGATAGGGGTGTTTATTCCTCCTCATTCTAGGGTCTAATTTTCTACATTTCCTAAAATTTTCTAAATTTTGTTCTTTCTTCACTGGTCTTCATTTCCACATAACATCCAAATTTATAACCCCGAAAGAGAGTTTTGCTCTGCTCCCAGTGGTATAGAATTATAGAATCATTGGATCATTTAGGTTGAAAAAGACCTTTAAGATCATTGAGTCTGACTGTAAACACTACCAAGTCCATTGCTAAACCATGTCCCTAAGCACCACATCTGCACGGCTTTTTAATACTTCCAGGCATGGTGACTCCACCACCTCTCTGGGCAGCCTCTTCCAATGCTTGATAACCCTTTCTGTGAAGAAATTTTTCCTAATATCCAGTCTAAACCTCCCCTGACACAGCTTGAGCCCATTTCTTCTCATCCTATCACTTGTTACTTGGGAAAAGAGACCGACACCCACCTCACTACAACCTCCTTTCAGGTAGTTGTAGAGAGCCATAAGGTCTCTCCTGAGCCTCCAAACAGGCTAAACAACCCCAGTTCCCTCAGCTGATCCTCACAAGACTTGTTCTCTAACATATTCCTAAATATTCCTTTAATGATTAATTGATTATTGATGAGTTGTTCACAGCCCTGGAACCTCTGTCATCCACACACTTTCAAGGCCTCTGTTATCATGCCTTCACTTCTCTATATTGTGTTTTATTCTAGGGTCACAGATTATTCTACATAGACTCATTTGGGTTTAGCATTTAATAGTTACAGACTTATATAAAACTTATGACAAAAACAGGTGTTATGTCATATGTTGTACAAATGTAAGCTAAATCTAAAACAAATTAAGTAATAATCATGTGGATGTTTGACAACTGCTGTTACAGCTAAGCCCAATAAATAAAGCTGCAGACAGGCCAAGACAAGTGCAGACACAGCAGTCCTGCAAACTCACTGTCCTGAGGCCTTGCACATTTTGGACAAAGCCATTGGCTTTTCAACAGCAATGGCAATACCACATTTGCTCAGCTACAGGGCTATGTAGAGAGAGGAATTAAGTCTTTTAATATCTCAAATTTGTATTTATACTTAGGGTGTTTAGAATAGTGTAGAATGTGATAAGTTTTATTCACCATTCTAAGAATTATTTGTATGTTTTAGCCAATATATATTTAATGTTTAGGTACAGAAATATTCTTCAGTGAATGCAAACTACAGCTCCTAACAAATGCAAAAACCTTTTGCCTGTAGAATTGTGCTACCTGTTGTCGATCTAGTCAAGTCTCACATTTTCCATACACACAAGAAAAAAGGAGGAATAGACAACTGCAAAATAAAAATAGAAACTGCTATGACTGCCTATAGCTGTTTGATTTTTATTTTGTACTGGGCAGGTGTATTTTGCTGCTGAGAGGAAAATGAATTTAGACAAGTGCTTTATCTCCTAAATTACTGTTTAATAAGGGAGCAGAAACACACAGTTGGAATTTTTTTTCTTTGTGAAAGAAAGGACATCAGAGAATGTCTTCAGTATAAGTCTGAAATGCACAGTGGTATTTCTAAGTATCTGCTAAAGGAGCAGATTATGCTATTCTTCCATTGCTTTCTGCAAACATTTCCTGTATGGTTAACACCAAGCAACTTCTCACACTGTGCATATGAGTTGTTTGGGATCTGTGTGTGCAGGAAGAGCAGGTGCATGGCCCAGGGGTCTGGAACCCAGGTTCCTAAATACTAGTCATTGCAGCACTTAATGTTATGTCACCCATACCCCCTATGGCTCTTTTCCCAAATTTCTTACAGTTCATGGAAAATGAAGGCAGGAAAAAGTGTCATAGTATTTTCACTCAGAAGTTTAGAGATGGAAATGAGATCTTTAGCTCAGTTTTATCACCCCTGAGCTGGCCTTAATCTTTTAGTCTGCAAGACCTGCAGACTGCCCTAGAACTATCTTTCCTCATATTTAATTTATGTTCTTTATGAGGTTTACTACAATGAACCAAACTATAATTGTGCTTATCCATTAAGCAGGACAGTCTAACTAGATGTGTAGTGTATGGCATCACTTAGGATGGCATCACTAAGAATCCATGAGAGAATGAAAATTTCACATTCAGATTCTTATTTCAGATAAACTTTCTCCCATGATGTTTGTTGGCAAAAAGAAAAAAAAGCCATTGGTCATCCCAAAAACAAAAGAGTTGTATTAGGAAATAGTATATTATATATAGTTAAAACATGGAAAATTATCTATCAATCAGAAAATATTTTTTCATTGTGATTTATGAGTCCTCTTAATGCTATCTACTGAAAGTAAATATTTGCTTAGACTGTCTGTGAAAAGTTTTCATGAGTTTTTATAACATACTTCTTTATAAGACTGAAGATAAAACCACCATGTACAACATGTAGAATGCCTATAGAAACTGCATTCATATGTATATACAAACTTGCAGATTAGTTTCATTTATATTTTTACCTATGGCCTGATCCAAAGCCAATCGAAATTTAGAATTGCTTTCCATTGACTTCAGTGAGACTCAAAATATGTTTCTCACTTAGGAACTTCATTGTATTTGGGTCAAAATGCATGAAATTATACACTGCTTAAGTGTTTGCAAACTAAAGTCCAAGGTTTTAAAACAGCTAGTCTACAGTCCATAGTGTGAAAGTTTGAGATTTGTAGTAATGCCAATTCAACTTGTATCAGGAATAGTGTGGCCAGCAGGAGCAGGGATGAGAATGTCCCCCTGTACTCGGCGCTGGTGAGGCCACACCTGGAATACTGTGTCCAGTTTTGGGCCCCTCAATCCAAGAAAGACATTGAGGTGCTGGAGCGTGTTCAGAGAAGGACAACAAAGCTGGTGAAGGGTCTGGAGCACAGGCCTTATGAGGAGTGGCTGAGGGAACTGGGGTTGTTTAGTGTGGAGAAGAGGAGGCTGAGGGGAGACCTTATCGCTCTCTACAACTCCCTGAAAGGAGGTTGTAGTGAGGTGGGTGTTGGTCTCTTTTCCCAAGTAGTTAGTGACAGGACAAGAGCAAATGGGCTCAAGTTGTGTCAGGGGAGGTTTAGACTGGATACTAGGAAAGAATTCTTCACTGGAAGTGTTGTCAAGCATTGGAAGAGGCTGCCTAGAGTGGTGGTGGAGTCACCATCCCTGGAGGTGTTCAAAAAACGTGTAAACATGGCACTTTGGGATATGGTTTAGTGGGCATGGTGGTGTTGGGTTGATGGTTGGAGTAGATGATCTTAGAAGTCTTTTCTAACCTTAATGATTCTATTCTATTCTATCCTATTCTATACTATTCTATTCTATTCTATTTTAAACTCAGAAATTATATTTCCTTTGGAAATATTTTGTTTCTGTCTGAAAGCCTTCTGTTTTATGTAGTCATCATACTATATATTTTTATACAGCTTGAGCAATTTTTGCAATGTTAAAGTAAATTTCAAAGAAGGTATCACAAATACTGTAAATGGACTGGAAGCTTGAACTTGTACTTACAGACCATGTTAGAAGGCATTCTGTTCTTTTCTCTCCATATTACTGCACATTTTGTAAACTTCTCTTGGCTAAAGTTTGTTATTGGGAGCAGGGGAGGAAAGTATCAACATTAGCTCAAAAAAACACAGTTCATTTGAAGATTCTTGTCTTCTATCCAAATATACATTCAGATTAATGTATCTCCTCTATCAAAATAGTTTTATATTTATGATAATTAAAATATTCCCAGACAGTTCTGTGCTATGTATGCTTATAGAAAAAATATGTTTGGGGTAACACAGAGATAAGAATCATCTGGATTTGGTTTATAATTGTGGGATAGTAAGTCATATTAACAATGAGAACTTTTTTTATATATTTAGTTAAATCTAAACTGTTTATACTTCCACTAGACATGGTTGAATTACTGCATAATCATTTCAATGTTTCAATTTTTTATAAATCAAAGTACAGTGGCAAAAGACTAACAGAATTACTTCAGTGCTTTAAATGTAAACAAAGCATTTTTAAAAATATAAATTGCATCTTAAAATCAGGCCTCTATTCAATATTTTGCCTTTTTTTTTTTTTTTGTGAGGAAACTAATGAAACTTTACCTTATTTAATATATAAAAGTAACGAAAGGGATGTGAAATACTTAAGGTCACAAGATGCTTATTAGCAAATGGGTGGGTGTTGGTCTCTTCTCCCAAGTAGCTAGCGATAGGACAAGAGGAAATGGGCTTAAGCTGCGCCAGGGGAGGTTTAGACTGGAAATTAGGAAAAATTTCTTTACGGAAAGGGTGGTCAGGCATTGGAACAGGCTGCCCAGAGAGGTGGTGGAGTCACCATCCCTGGAGGTGTTTAAAAAACGGGTAGATGTGGCACTTCGGGATATGGTTTAGTCTGGTCTACCCTTGATTAGTCTAGAGTGGGCTTGGTAGTGTAGGTTAATGGTTGGACTGGATGATCTTAAAGGTCTTTTCCAACCTAGATGATTCTATGATTCTATGATTCTAAAGATGAGAATCAAGATTCTAAGTCCCATTTCAATGTTTTACTTTTAAACCATGCTGCCTCATAGGAACAGAGAGAATATGAAGAATCAACTGTCAACTCTTTTAACAAAAAAACTTATTTTCTAAAAAATGCCTATACGTAACATTTCCAGAAATAGCAATGCAACCCATACTGAATATCCAGTGAGTGTCAGACTGAATCTTAACTCATTCCTTTTTCAGTCCTCTTGATTCTCACAATGGCAAAACACTGGATGACAGGAATATAATTTAAAAAAAAAAAATCATCCTTAATTTTTTCCCTAAACATCTTTATAAGCCACAGCTGGAGGTGATGTTTATGATGGACATTTAAGAAGTGTCGCCCATTCCACTATCTGTTCTGTATAGTCTTCAGAAGCAGTAGTGAGAATGGTATGGTGATGATAGGGATAGCAATAGTGGTCAGCTGTGGCATCATGGTGTTGCCTGTCCCTGCCATGGTTGTCTCTATCTTCTTCTTTTTTTCAGGAAAGGGCTCAGGAATGGCTTTAAGAGAATGAACAGCTGTATTTGCTACTGCTGACACCAGCAGTTCTTCCCTGCAGGACAGGAAATGGCTGGGTTGACCTTTTTTTCTCTAGCCATAATTCCTGTTGGTTTTCCCCTTAGAAATGAGTGTAAACCATCTGTACAAGAATCTGGAGAGAAACCAAATTATTATGTGAGATGAAAGATAAAAAAAAAGGTGGAGGGAGGGGCAGGTGTTAAAGGGTCACAAATGTACAAATGAGGAACAACAGATGGACACTGAGCAGAGAACCCTTGATGGGTCTAATGGTGTTCTACCTGGAGATGAGACAAGGATAAGGTAAGTCTTACAACTGCCAGGATACCTTTTTTTAATCCATTCTTCCTGACAGAACATAGTAGTTGTCTAGGACTATAACAAGGTCTGTGAGGAATTCGTTGAAATGAGATCTTTTAAAACAGTTTTCTGTCAGAATACAAACTGAAATCAGATTTTTTTTTTTTTTTTTAATGGGAAACACTCAAATCAGCTGAGTCAGAAAGATTTGAAACAAATCTTTTGTTGCACAAGGAGGGGATCAGCAATCATCAGTGGATTTCTTGGTTGAAACAAACAAAATATGGTCTCCTTTTGGAACCTGCTTCTTCCAATCTCCAAGGTTTCTTCCATATTTATCCTTACCAAGGAGTCTTCCTTTCTTTAACTACATTGCAGGCTGCCTACTTTTTATTCTTCATTGTGTACCTGCCCCACTTTGCACTCCAGGATGTACTACCAACAGAGTTATCCTTAGTTACTCCAAGAATGGAACAAAATTTTACTCTGCCTTACTTAGTCACAACTCAATTGTAAGGCAAGACAAGCAGGTGATTTTCCTTTCTGCTTCCCAAAGTTATATTAAAACAAACAAACAAACAAACAAACCAACCAGTAATATTCATCACACATGCAGTAAACATTGTCAAAAAAATTGGAAGATATATCATTTATTGCACTGGGCAAGTATACAGTAAAAAAAGGTTTCAGTTAACTATAGATAAAGAAGGACTATCCTGCAACAGGCTAAAAAAAGCACAGCCTATGCTTTCTATGACATAGAAATAGATGAAAGAGTTGTTTTCAGAGAACTTCTAAGGGAAATTTCAGTATGATTCAGTGGGTTCTTGCATACAAAGTCAAGAAGAGTTACTAAGTAGGAGGCAAAAGCCCAGCAAGAACTCAATCTGGCCACTGTTGTAAAAGATAATAAAAAATGCTTTTATAAGTACATCAGCAATAAAAGGAGAGCCAAGGAGGATCTCCATCCTTTACTGGATGTGGGGGGGAACGTTGTCACCATGGACAAGGAAAAGGCTGATGTACTTAACGCCTTTTTTTCCTCTGTGTTTAATGTCCAGAATAGTCATCCCCAGGGTACTCAGCCCCCTGGAAGACAGGGACAGGGAGCAGAATGGAGCCCTCATAGTCCAGGAGGAAGCAGTTAATGACCTGCTATGCCACCTGGATGCTCACAAGTCTATGGGGCCAGATGGAATCCACTCAAGAGTACTGAGGGAGCTAGCAGAGGAGCTCATCAAGCCTCTTTCCATCATCTATCAGCAGTCCTGGTTAACACGGGAGGTCCCTGATGACTGGAGGCTTGCCAATGTGACACCCATCTACAAGAAGGGCCGGAAGGAGGACCCAAGGAACTACAGGCCTGTCAGCCTGACCTCAGTGCCGGGAAAGATTATGGAGAGGTTCATCTTGAGTGAACTCAACAGGCATGTGCAGATCAACCAGGGGATCAGGCCCAGCCAGCATGGGTTCGTGAAAGGCAGGTCCTGCTTGACCAACCTCATCTCCTTTTATGACCTGGTGACCCGCCTGGTAGATGAAGGAAAGGCTGTGGACGTCATTTACCTGGACTTTAGCAAAGCCTTTGACACAGTCTTCCATAGCATTCTGCATGGGAAGCTGGAAGCTCATGGCTTGGATGGGCGTAGTCTCCGCTGGGTAAAATACTGGCTGGGTGGCCAAGCCCAGAGAGTTGTGGTGAATGGACTTAGGTCCAGCTGGCGGCCAGTCATGAACAGTGTTTCCCAGGGCTCTGTTTTGGGGCCAGCCTTGTTCAATATCTTTATCAGTGATCTGGATGAGGGGATTGAGTGCACCCTCAGTAAGTTTGCAGATGACACCAAGTTAGGTGGGAGTTTCGATCTGCTGGAGGGTAGGATGGCCCTGCAGAGGGACCTGGACAGGCTGGATCAATGGGCCGAGGCCAACTGTATGAGGTTCAACAAGGCCAAGTGTCGGGTCCTGCAGTTCAGTTACAACAACCCCATGCAACGCTACAGGCTTGGGGAAGAGTGGCTGGAAAGCTGCCTGGCCGAAAAGGACCTGGAGGTGTTGGTAGACAGCCAGCTGAACATGAGGCAGCAGTGTGCCCAGGTGGCCAAGAAGGCCAACAGCATCCTGGCTTGTATCAGCAATAGTGTGGCCAGCAGGAGCGGGGAGGTGATCGTTCCCCTGTACTCAGCACTGGTGAGGCCACACCTGGAATACTGTGTCCAGTTTTGGGCCCCTCACTACAAGAAAGACATTGAGGTGCTGGAGCGTGTCCAGAGAAGGGCAACAAAGCTGGTGAAGGGTCTGGAGCACAGGCCTTCTGAGGAGCAGTTGAGGGAACTGGGGTTGTTTAGTGTGGAGAAGAGGAGGCTCAGGAGAGACCTTATCACTCTCTACAACTCCCTGAAAGGAGGTTGTAGTGAGGTGGGTGTTGGTCTCTTCTCCCATGGAGTTGGCAATAGGACAAGAGGAAATGGTCTCAAGCTGCACCAGGGGAGGTTTAGATTGGATATTAGGAAAAATTTCTTCTTCTTGAACAGTTTAAAATAATATTAGACTGTACTGATTTGAAGAAATGTAAAGAAGGAAGGACATCAACTGCAAATTCTTCTTCTTGAGATTACAGCAGGGAGATTGTGATGAACTGATTTACTGCAGAAAAGTATTACTAGCTTTGTTAGTCTTGTTCATTTCTTATCATTTTAACAACAGTATGGTATTGTCCTCTTCCAGAAACAAACTTTGTTATTGAAAACCTCCTAGTGCAATACTTCTAAATTCCCATGCTGGGAAGGAACTGCTTTTGCAAACAGAATGATCCCATTTAACCCAATCAATCTGTTTAAGTCCTGTAACAGGAAAGAATTTGCTATGAAGTAGCTTACTCCTTTTCAGTATTAGGATTTTTCAGTTTTGTTCTGATGAAGAAGTTAAGCCAATAAGACCTAATGCAGCTCAACAACAACAACAAAACAAGGATATTTTATCTGAGATGCATTCATTTAAAGTGTAAAAAATTAATTTTTGATCTTTACAGACCATCAAGCCTCATCACTACTGTGTAGAAAATTTATAAAACTCTGAATTACAAGCTTCTGAAAAAAGTACAAACATGAGTTTAGTTCTTGAGGGGACTTTCAGCAGAATACAAATAAGTGCCCAAGTGTAATACTGAAATGTAATATAAATGTAGCCTAAGATAACAGCTCTGTGTGTCATAACATTAAACTTCTCTGAGCATGCAGTAGCAAGGAATTCTGAAGTTGTGTGAGAAGGGGAAGACGCATAAATGGCCCGAGTCTAGAAGCTTAGAGAATGAACCAAATCAAATTTCTCACAAATTAAATGTAGTTTACGAGTAGCGCTGCTGCAGCTGGTAGGTGAGTACAATTTTGTAAATATATATAATATCTGTTATTCCAAATCTTTTACATATGTAAATTAAGGAATGTGACAATTCCTTTTTGCATAATAGTTAATTGTCCTTTCCACAATATGTCCCCAAATGAGATGCAGAATTTTTTCACCAAACCTAATTATTTCTCACAACATGATGCCTCCTGTAACAAGTCACCTCAAAGTCAGAAATAGAATAAATATTATACCATGGATAATAAAGCTAATCTTACAGTTAGCAGATTGAAATTCTTGGTCAATAGGAAACGTTGTGTAAAGCCTTGTTTTTTTAAGGGATAAGTTAAGACCTTCTGGAGCATATGGGAAGTGTCACTTCATACAACTTTGGAACAGACCCTGACTTGTCGAAATTAAAGAATTTCTGCCAAATTCCTCTGTCACACAAAATATTTTGGCTGTTCTTTATGACTTTCAGTGTTTTCTTGCATGTTCACAGTACAGAAGACTAAGAGAAACATTTTATTCTTGGGAATCTAATTAATCCTATCTTTATAAATAAATCTTCCTTCCTTTCTCAGCTCCAGATCTTCCTCTCCTGGGGTTTTCGTATTACTTCTGTTCCAAGATTTCAGTTTACAACTTCTCCAGTTCCTCCATGATACACAAAACTTTTTCCAATGTCCTGGTTTCAGCTGGGATAGAGTTAATTTTCTTCCTAGTACCTGGCATAGTGCTGTGTTTTGGATTTAATATGAGAAGAATGTTGATAAAACACTGATGTTTTAGTTGTTGCTAAGTACTGCTTACACTAGTCAAGGACTTTTTCAGCTTCCTATGCTCTGCCAGGTGCACAAGGAACTGGGAGAGGGCACAGCCAGAAGAGTTGACCCAAACTGACCAAAGGGCTATTCCATACCATATGACGTCATGCTCAGTATATAAACTGTGGGGAATTCGCCGGGGGGCAGGGATCACTGCTTGGGAACTGTCTGGGCATCGGTCAGTGGGTAGTGAGCAGTTGCATCACTTGGGTATTTTCCCCCGGGTTTTATTCTTCTTGCTGTTTTCCTTTTCACAATTTATTATTATTTTTATTATTCTTAGTGATTATTATTATGATTAATAAATTCATTTCAATTATTAAACTGTTCTTATCTCAAACCATGAGTTTTCTTACTTTTACCCTTCCAATTCTTCATCCCACCAGCAGGGGAGGGCAAGTGAGCTGCTGCATAAGCTATGTCTAGATCAGTAATTAAATAAGCTATGTCTATATTAGTCATTAAAATGAACCAGGAACCACTTTCTGGTCCTGAGGCAAATGGCAGAGCATAGTTAGTGCCAAGATTGCTAAACTCTTATTTTCCCTCACCCTATACCTTTGAAACTATATATATGTGTGTGTGTGTGTATATATATATATGTATATATCGAACTATCTCTCTAAACTGGAACTGTCCTTGGTCCATGCTGTCCTCTAACTGTGGAAGAGCAGATGGCACATGCCAAAACCATGCCTGGGAACCTCCTGACAATTAAGCCTGGCTGAATAATGGCAGGAGCATCCCTGTGCCCATAACTTAGCTGAGTTTTTGCCTTGCTCTCATGACTTCTCTTATATAGACCTACACAGGGATTTCAGACAGAATTTCCTAGGTTACCAGTCTTTCTTATTGTTACTGTCCTTGCAGAATCTCTCTTGCTCAGTGTCACCAAAGTTACATTTACTTCCTCTTTCAAGCTCTCTTATATTCTGAAGAATTCTGCATGATTGGTACCTGTCCCTGGTTTCACAGCATGGACTCTGCTCCTGTTTGGTGAGTGTTTCCCTCAAAGCTTAATGTCACAAAATAAAGGCTGGCATTTCCTTCTGTTAGTTCTTCTGCAGGAAGACATCCGCTAAGCGACATTGCAGCTAACCATTTTTGCAACAGTAAAACATTGAGCTCAGAGCAAGGATGCTAAAAGAACATTATCTTTATTTTGGCAACAGACACTGTAATAAATCAAGCGATGTGGGGAATGTTCAGTGGAGTGCTGTCAAGCTTACTAACTTGTGAGGCTCAAAAGTGAGGAAATATCCATTACTCTTCAATAATTTATTTAAAAAATACAGGAGAAAAAAACTGTTTAGAATTAGAGCTACTATCTAGCACTGCATGTGATTTAAGAAGCAAAATTAAAGAGCTCTTGAAATGAGTTACTGTACCCTTTATCAGTGTGGACATGGAATGAACAGCTTGACTTGTAATTTGCCAAGATGTTTGAAAACAAGTTTGGGGTTTCATTATTATGACTTTGAAAAATATGTGCATATCATTTAGTATCTATCATATCTATCTATCAGCAAGGTTCTGGTACTTAAAAAGAGCTATAGCCATTAAATTAACAGAACTAACTTCTACTTAGAAAGTGTGTTTCTAAGTTTTTGTAACTAAATTAAATAATTCAGAAGTAAATCTGCAAATAATTTGCAAATAAAAGAACTGAAAACAACAGCTTTAATCAAAGAATATGCAGCATACTTTATTAAACCAGGAAAACTGAAAAATACCTCAAGTTATAAAAAAAAAAACAGTTAAGTTTTTCAATATGTCTACTGAGTCATTTTACCTATCAGAGAACATTAAAGAATTCTTTGAAACATTGTTTAAAATGGTAACCTGTACAACCAGGCAAGCATGAAATTAAACTATGTTTCCTCTTGGAGTTAAACTACAACTGCACCATGACTAGCGCTCCTTTCAGCACAAGTCCAGTGTTTTATGAAAAGATTGAAAGCTCTGAAAGACCAGTGCTTTTTGCCAAGTAACAGACACACCTATATTAAACGTAAGTGGAAATACTGCTTGAAGAATTTCATCTTCATATTGTTAGTGTTATGTGTAGCCATATTTTTTTATTATTATTATTTTTACTTGTCATGAGTATTAGTTTTTATTGTATCATTTATTAAGAAGTCAGTGAGGTCTCCTGGAAAGCACAGACAATTCTTTTGAAGCTTAGCAACAGGGCTGATATGCTAAATAGATGTTTATAATGTTGGCATTAGTTTAGCAATATGTCATTTCAATTATCTCTTCAAAATTTTTTCCCAGTTATTATTTAAGACCACAACAGCAGCTGTAACAGAATGTTTCTGACCCAATTTTCTCGAGTGAGGTAAGAGCCCAGATAGCAAAACATAAGTGCTGAGTTAAAAGCAGTGAACCATTAAAGAACAAATTAATAAGGTTTAACTGAGTAACATTGTAGTTTATTTACAATGTGAAAAGAATTACTGATAGAAGAAAACAAATGGGGAAAATATTTCAATATTGCAGAGCAGAGCTAACGTTTTGTTTTACCATTTGCAGTACTTTCTGCACTGTAGCAATGTTGCTATTGATCAATTAACAGTTCTAGTAAAAAATATTTGCAAGATTATAACCTAATAAATTGTTATCTTCAAACTACTTGTCGTGTTTTAATCCCAGCTCGAAAGTGAGCACCACACAGCTGCTTGCTCATTCCCCCACCCCCAAGTGGGATGGGGGACAGAGTCAGAAAAGTAAAAGTGAGAAAACTCGTTGTACCAGATAAGAACAGTTTAATAATGTAAATAAATAAAATAAAATAGTAATAGTAATAATAATAATAAAAGAATATACAAAGCAAGTGATGCACAATGAGACTGTTAAAGGGTGAGCAAGTCTTGCTGATCACTCCTTGGCTCTCCAGTTGACAAATCAGCTTATGAATGGGAATCAGGGACTCTCAGTTGGTGTGGTATTGCTGATGGTGCACTATTGTGGAAGCGATCAGCTCCTGTTGTTCTTTGACACTCAGCAACCCCACAACAGGAGCCTTATACTCCTGTGGGTCTGATGTGCCAGGCCATCAAATCCATGCAGTCCAGTAAACCCAGTTGCCCCTTTCCTCCACCTGGCTGGAGGCAGGGCCCCTTTAGTCCTGGCCATAGTATTTGTTACTCACTTCTTGTACATATGAGTCACAAGTCCCTTTATTAAGATGGGAAGTAAAATCAGCCCTTCTACTCTGTCTGGGGAATTACCCCCTGCAAACTGGCACTGTAATTTTCCTGGAAGACCCCCTTGTGTGATTGTTTTAACTTGCAAATCACATACCCATGCCTCTTGGTTTGATGCAGATTTTCCATCCCACTTCCTCATGTCCTCTCTGTGGTCACACAGGTAAAACCTCAGGGAGCCCCATGGTGTGTAGTCTCTATATCCTCTCTCTTGAGCAGTGGAACGCTTACTCTTAATAGCTGAGATACTGGTCCATACAGGTGCATAGTAGGACATATCCTCTTTGAGTTGCTGGAACTCCTGGGACAGTTTCTCCACAGCCAAGACAAGGGAGGAAGAGATACTTTCTTCATATTCTTGGAGTCGGCCAGCCAGTTCATTCACCATTCGTTCCTCTCCATCTTTCCATGTCATTACTGCCAGTGAGTTGGCATGCAACCATGGTGTGCTCCATAACAACTTCCAACACATGAGTCATGTGCACTGAACTTCATCTGGATCTTTGGATAAATGCTTGTTCTTCAGGTCACTATAGATCACCTCCAGCATGGCTAGTTCCCTCAGGTACTGGATACCTCTCTCCATGGTGGTCCACTTGCCTGAGTGACATAGAACATCTTCCTTGAAGGAATAACTTTCCTTCACACCTGACAGGTGTCACTTCCAGAGGCTGAGGGCTTGTGCCCCTTTTCCAATCACTTTGTCAACACCCCTTTCCCTAGAAAAGGATCACAGCGGCTTGGCCTCCTTATCCTCTAACTCCATGCTACTGGTCCCGTTATCCCAGCATTAGTACAGCCAGTTGACAATGTTCTCGCCTGGATGAGGACTAAAATCTTTTTGCATATCTCGCAGCTCAGGGATAGAGACGAGGTGGTTTCTGTCTCGTTTATGAGTTCTTCCTCTTTATCTTCCTCTTCTCATGATGGCCCTGCTTTTCCATCATGCCTTAGTAAATGACCTGACTTTCACTTCCAAGATTTCTTCTTGTGTATAGAGGTGACTGATACCAGCACAGGTTTGTTCTCTGGTTGAGCTGCAGTGCCTGTTGCAGGGGTTGGAGTAGCTGCAGTGCCTCTGGTGGGGGCTGTAGTAGCCACAATACCTGTGGTGGGGGTTGGAGCAGCCACAGTGCCTGTCGCTTGGGTTGGAGTAGCTGCAGGGCCTCTTGTTTTGTTGTCAGATCCAAAGACCTTCTCTCCCCCTTGAGGGCTCTGAATAGTGTTGAGCAGGGCTCAGTGGGCATGGGCCAGGCCCCCGCACATTGCAGTGATTTGTGTCTCCCTAGAGTTGCCAGGGTGACAGCATACTTTTTCCAAATACTTTACTAGTTTCTCAGGATTCTGCACTTGTTTCAGGGGTGAAGTTCCAAAACACTGGAGGTGCCCACCAACCTAGGTACTTGCCCATACTATCCCACACACCCTGCCACTCATAACTATCCAGCCTTGGTGCAGATCTCTGGATGGTATTCTTAAATAGTTGTTTGATTTTAAACAAGGCCCGAAACATATTCAGGACTAGGAGCAACAGGAACATGCCAGTTTGAACATTCCAAGGATATTCAAAATTCTCAAGAGCTATTGTTACTAGCCTGGAGGATAAGGGGAAGGGAAAGGAAAGTGTCTCCCCTGTAAACTGGCTCTCTGAGGAGAAAAGATAAAAAGTGTAATTATTAATACTTTCTAAGAGATGGCTCCCAAAGTACAGAGATAATGGCAATGCTGAGTACAAATCCCAGATTAGTCTCACAACCAGCCATTTTAACATATCATAAGCCAGTGCTACAAAGTACAGCAAAACAATAACCTTCATGCAGCTGCCAGCCAGCCTTCCCCTAGTTTAGGTACTGAGCATGACATCATATGGTATGGAATATTCCTTTGGCCAGTTTGGGTCAGCTGTCTTGGCTGTGCCCCCTCCCACCTTCTTGTGCACCTCCAGTCTCAGCCAGTAGAGCATGAGAAGCTGAAAAGTCCTTGACTAGCATAAGCAGTACTTAGCAACAACTAAAACATCAGTGTGTTATCAAAATTATTTTCCTACTAAATCCAAAACACAGCAATATACCAGCTACTAGGAAGAAAATTAACTCTATCCCAGCCGAAACCAGGACACTCCTTTATCCTCCAATAAAATTAATGTCATTAGTGGCCTTTATCTGGAGCTAGTTGTTCTTCCTTTTCTTTACTAATTGCAAAGAAAATAAAAAGATAGCAAAGATATTATTTCAAGAATAATCCTGTTTTTTTCTTTTTTTTCCCTTTTTTAAAGTTACAGTCTGTATTACCTTTTTGCTTTAATTATCTCTTTTTCAATCTCTTTAAAACAGATAACATAGTAGGTTTTCCCTCATAACTGTTGGAATCACAAAATCTCTGCTTAACATTAAGAATCATAGAATCATAGAATTGTTTAGGTTGGAAAAGACCTTTAAGATCATCCAGTCTGACCATTAGCCTAACACTACCAAGTCCACCACTAAACCAATTCAGGGTACAGTAATAATTTCATGTTTCCTGGCTTGGTGGATGGATTATTTATAATGAAAGTAAAAACTAGGAATCATTAAAGTTGGAAAAGAACTCTAAGATCATCAGTCCAGCTATCAGCCCAACATCACCATGCCCACTAAACCATGTCCCAAAGTGCCACGTCTACCCATTTTTTGAACACCTCCAGGGATGCTGACACCACCACCTCTCTGGGCAGCCTCTTCCAATGCTTGACTACACTTTCTGCAAAGAAATCTTTCCTAATATCCAACTTAAATCTCCCCTGGCGCAGCTTGAGACCATTTCCTCTTGTCTGATAGGAATGTCTTTCTTGTAGTGAGGGGCCCAAAACTGGACACAGTATTCCAGGTGTGGCCTCACCAGCGCCGAGTACAGGGGGACATTCACCTCCCTACTCCTGCTGGCCACACTATTGCTGATACAAGCCAGGATGCTGTTGGCCTTCTTGGCCACCTGGGCACAACGGCTGGCTCATGTTCAGCTGGCTGTCAACCAACACCCCCAGGTCCTTTTCTGCGGGGCAGCTTTCCAGCCACTCTTCCCCAAGCCTGTAGCGTTGCATGGGGTTGTTGAGACTGACTCAATACAAGAAAGACATTGAGGTGCCGGGGCGTGTTCAGAAAAGGGCAACAAAGCTGGTGAAGGGTCTGGAGCACAGGTCTTATGAGGAGTGGCTGAGGGAACTGGGGTTGTTTAGCCTGGAGAAGAGGAGGCTGAGGGGAGACCTTATCGCTTTCTACAACTCCCTGAAAGGAGGTTGTAGTGAGGTGGGTGTTGGTCTCTTCTCCCAAGTAGTTAACGATAGGGCGAGAGGAAATGGGCTTATGCTGTGCCAGGGGAGGTTTAGGCTGGAAATTAGGAAAAATTTCTTTACAGAAAGGGTGGTCAAGAATTGGAACAGGCTGCACTTATAGAGGTGGTGGTGTCACCATCCCTGGAAGTGTTCAAAAAGCGGGTAGATGTAGCACTTTGGGACATGGTTTAGTCTAGTCTACCCTTGATTGGCTTAGAGTAGACTTGGTAGTGTAGGTGAATGGTTCGACTGGATGATCTTAAAGGTCTTTTCTAACCTTAATGATTCTATGATTCTATGATTCTATGAAGTGCAGGACCCGGCACTTGGCCTTGTTGAACCTCATACAGCTGGTTTCGGCCCATCAGTCCAGCCTGTCCAGGTCTCTCTGCAGGGCCTCCCTACCCTCGAGCAGATTAACAGTCCCACCCAGTTTGGTGTCATCTGCAAACGTACTGAGGGTGCACTCAATCCCCTCATCCAGATCATTGATAAAGTTATTAAACAAGACTGGCCCCAAAACTGAGCGCTGGGGAACACCACTTGTGACCAGCCACCAACTGGACTTTATTCCATTCACCACAACTCTCTGGGCTCAGCCACACAGCCATTTTTACCCAGCTAAGAGTGCACTTACCTAGACAATGAACAACGGCTTCCCTAGGAGAATGCTGTGGGAGAGAGTGTCAAAGGCTTTACTGAAGTCCAGGTAAATGACATCCACAGCCTTTCCATCATCCACCAGGCGGGTCACCAGGTCATAGGAGGAGATGAGGTTGGTCAAGCAGGACCTGCCTTTCATGAACCCATGCTGGCTGGGCCTGATCCCCTGGTTGACCTGCATATGCCTGTTGATCATACTCAAGATGAACGGCTCCATAATCTTTCCCGGCACTGAGGTCAGGCTGACAGGCCTGTAGTTCCCCAGATCCTCTTTCCGGCCCTTCTTGCAGATGGTGTGAGGGGCAAAATGGCTGAACATTTGTCTCAAAGCTTGCGCACATGAAGCTGGCACAACCTTGCAGGAAAGTGTGTGGGGTTTTACCTGCTTGCACGGCAACAAGGACAGTGGTGAGGCCGTGGTAACAGCCTGCTCAGAGCAGACAATTGGCTGTGGGCGTGTGCACATGGTCGGTGTGTGAGACCCTGGGCATAGGGGGGCTCGGAGATGCAGGATACATGCCATCACCCTGGATGAGCAGGACGTGAGGGAGATCTGCACTAGCATGAAGTTGTTGCCTCAGGCACGCAGACTATAAAAGACCCTCACCCCAGACCCCAGTGTGATCACCCACCACTGAAGACTCCAGAAGCACGGACCACTGGGATGCCACAGATCCCTGGTGATGACTGTTTGCGCTTTTCTATCCTGAACTCTTGCTTAATTTTCCTATCTTGTTTCCCTTCTTTCTCTATCGCTATTTTTGTCTCTTCTCTGAGTGGTTAATAAACGAGTGGACTTACGATATCTGACCTCGTTTGTGTCTTAATCTTGCTTGACAGGATTGAACCTGAAATGAGAGGTTGGTCTAGCTGACCCTAGCCTCCCAGACTCATCTGAGGTTGGCTGGAATGCAAGGGGACCCTCCTCTCATCCAAATCAGATCATAACAGGACCTGCTTTTCATAAACCCATGCTGGCTGGGTCTGATCCCCTGGTTGACTTGCATTTGCCTGTTGAGTTCACTCAAGATGAACCTCTCCATAATCTTTCCCGGCACTGAGGTCAGGCTGACAGGCCTGTAGTTTCCCGGGTCCTCCTTCCGGCCCTTCTTGTAGATGGGCGTCACATTGGCAAGCCTCCAGTCATGGAGGGACCTCCATGGTCCAACAGGGACCTCCCCTGTTAACCAGGACTGCTGATAGATGATGGAGAGTGGCTTGGCGAGCTCCTCCGCCAGCTCCCTCAGTACTCTCGGGTGGATCCCATCTGGCCCCATAGACTTGAGCATCCAGGTGGCATAGCAGGTTGTTAACTGCTTCCTCCTGGATTACGAGGGCTCCATTCTGTTCCCCATTCCTGTCTTGCAGCTCAGGGGGCTGAACACCCTGGGGATGACTGGTCTGGCTATTAAACACAGAGTCAAAGGAGGCATTAAGTACCTCAGCCTTTTCCTCATCCTTGGTGGCAATGTTCCCCCCTGCATCCAGCAAAGCATGGAGATTCTCCTTGGCTCTCTTTTTGTTGTTAATGTATTTGTAGAAACACAGTGCTCCTTTAAAAAAAAGGAAGTGAAAAATATTAGAAGTTAGTTTGAAATAGACAAAAATAATGTATAAATGTATCAAATGTAATAAAAAAGATAGATGTCTAATTTACATAGAATTTTGAATTACTTGCCTAGGATGCTGTTCAGACATTGAACTGATTCAATCAAGACAAAGTGATTAACTTTTCTCCTGAACAATGAACAATGTCTCTGCTATATATTCCCTACCTGAAATTACATAATTTATATCTGCCCAATTCTTGGGTTTTTTTTCTGTCTGCACCCGTTCCTCTCACCTTTTATTATATGATACTCCATCCAAATATCAGTTATAAACAACATTAATAACAATAAAAAACCCACCCTTTTAAAATTCTTTCACTCACAATTCTTGTGCCCTTGGATTTTATCAAAATTACTTCCATTTCCAGTTTATCAGTTTTCTAGATTACATGCTCTAGGCCTCTCTCCATTTTTCATGATCTATATTTCTTTCAATTAAATTCTCTGTTATTTGCTAGTAATAGTACACTCTTATTTAATTTATTTTTTCTAGCTCTGGCTTTTTCATCTTCCACATGCAAAATAAATATTCTACCCTCATCACTACAGACTATTGCAATTATTCCTTACATTGTTTTGACATAGAGTACTCTCTCTGTATACATGTATATACATATACACTCACACACTCCACTTCATTAAAATTAACATAGTAAAGTTAAGTAACTGTGAATGTACCATACAATTACAATGATGATCAATCTTCAGTAAGTTTCCATTTCAATTTTTTTGTATATTTTTGTTTGTAATTTGTTTTTTGGGGTGATTGTATACTTAAGATATCAAGCTATTTATTTTTAATTAATGTGTAAAGCAGCTTGTGCATTTAGCTATATTTTATATTCTTTGAAATGTAATAAGAAAAAAAAAACCATTAAAAAATACCTAAGAAGTTTCACTGTGATTCAGTTTTAATTAATTTCTCTCTTATTCCTTTTCTTCAGTTTCTTAGCATGCTATTCTGGGGTTTGGACTGTGGTGCTTGTCTACTACTTCTCTTGCCAGTAAGTTAAATCAAAACTTTTAGCAAGTTTTATGATACTGCAATTGATCACAATAGACAGGCACATCTGAAACAATGCCAATTGTTTTCCATAAGGTAAATTCTGGATGATGTCTTTAATTCATTTTAATTTATACCACAATAAGGAAATTAATATTTTCAGCAAAAAGGCAAATTATTTTGTTGAAGTCCGTGATACACAGAATCATCTCAGGTGGGACAGGGCATGTAGAACAGATACTTTGAAATGATTCATGAATCACTGGTCTCATTCTAATTATTCCAGTTATAAAAGTATATTTGCACAAATTGGAAGAAATAATTAAATGTGAATAAGAGGTACAAAATGTTGACATGGCCCTTCAAATGGAGAAATGCTTGTTATCACTGAAGCTGGGACAAGTAGGGAATGAACACTCATCAGCTTATGACAGAAAGTGATTGTCACTTAGGAAATCCATGCCCTAGCAGTGGCGTCTTACTGTTACACTTTATTCCTTAAAGCTGATGATTATTTCGTTACAGACAACATCACCAAAAAAAAAAAAAACAAACCAAAAAACCCAAACCAAAACCCAAACCCCAAACAACACCACCCCCACTAAAACCCCCCAAGCAGGAAATAATGCACAGACAGAGGAATATTAAATAGACAACAGAACACTGACTGAGTTTCAGAAAGAGAAGTTTTCAGTGCTTCAAAGAAGGGAGAAAAGTCAGTATTCCTAATAACTTGAAAATTAGTTTATCTTTGTCTCATTTATATGTACAAAATATTTAACAATATGAGAGCTTGCATAGGCTAACTAAAGCCCTGAATTATATTTAAACTCTACTACTTATAACACATATAATAAGAACTTAACAAATCAATAAAACCCATGAATGGTTATGGAGTTACTTGATTTTGTTTTCTTTAATGAGTCTTACATTTTCTGTCAGCTACATTTTGCAGTATATGACTAATATTACTACTACTATTATTACTACTACTATTGAGATTAAAACTGTATTAATAAAGCCCCTCTGGAATACATACTCAGCCTCCTGTTTTCTGCTTTCAGTGACTTATTCTGTTCAAAATAGATAATCATCTTTCAAACTTCTTTGAAAATTTATTTTTAGGAGTTCTTTTATGGAGAAAAACAAAGATATTTTATAGAAAAAGTAGGGCAATCCAAAACAATATTAAATGTCTGTGTGCATGCTTCAGTGTCATCATTTATATGTAAGTTTCATACATTTTATTCATAAGACTTCTGCTTCCTTCTGTGTTATATGTTAAATCTGCTTCACTCTGACAGCAAAGACAACCTGTTTCAGATTCAGAGTAATTTGTAAGTCTGAGGGAAATCTAAGAAACATACTCTGGAAAAAATACAGTTTTCAGTTTCACAGTTTTGTCAATGTCAGTTTAAATGGGCAAGACTTTGAGATGTTGACGTGAACTAGCATTTTGCATATTTAGGGAAAATTCCCCACTGAAGCTGAGCTAGAGATTGAAATGCTCATCAAGTTATTATGTTCCACACCAACATCTTTCAGATAGAAATATGTCAAATGTTTTGAGGTACAGCAGTGTTAAACTGATGAAGACATTTCAAATAAAATCAAGCTTTGCACAGTAC
The DNA here is from genome assembly GCF_030463565.1 of Pelecanus crispus. NCBI lineage: Eukaryota > Metazoa > Chordata > Aves > Pelecaniformes > Pelecanidae > Pelecanus > Pelecanus crispus. Next base: position 174,726,240 of record NC_134643.1, read on the forward strand.
CTCCTGTAATTTTCTTCTAATAGACATTGTTAAAAAGAATAGGGATACCCCAGTGCCACAGCAAAGGAGAAGGAACTGGAGAGGTGAAGTCCTTCTACACTTTTACTCATAATTCATTGGGTATCACCTTATCTTGCCTTAAAATCATGTAACACCCCACACCACCCCACCCCCAAATAGCAAATTAAGGGGGGAGGAAGGACACACAATCCAAAATAACAAGAAAAGGAGCATTTTGGAAAATTAAGAACAAAAAGAAAATTGAAAAAAAATTATATTTAAAAGCTAACAGGTCTGAAACCCCCAGGGAGGTAACGCTGTGGTGTTGTTTTGCCCCTGTTGGCAACCAAGCACCACACAGCTGCTCACTCACCCTCCCCACCGGTGGGGAGAAGAGAATCAGAAGGGCAAAAGTAAGAAAAGTCATGGGTTGAGATAAGAACAGTTTAATAATTGAAATTAAATAATAATAATAACAACAACAACAATTGTAATGAAAAGGAGAACAACGAGAGAGAAACTAAACCCAGGAAAAAAAGACAAGTGATGCAACGGCTCACCACCCACCAACCAACACCCAGACAGTGCCCGAGCAGCAATCACTGCCCCCCAGCCAACTCCCCCCAGTTTATATACTGACCATGATGTCATATGGTATGGAATAGCCCTTTGGTCAGTTTGGATCAACTGTCTTGGCTGTGCCCCCTCCCAGTTTCTTGTGCGCCTGGCAGAGCATGGGAAGCTGAAAAGTCCTTGACTAGTGCAAGCAGTACTTAGCAACAACTAAAACATCAGTGTGTTCTCAGCATTATTCTCCTTTTAAATCCAAAACACAGCACTATTGCAACTACTAGGAAGAAAATTAACTCTATCACAGCCAAAAACAATACAGTATCCACCCTTGACTTTGGGTTCCATCTGTCATCACACTCTTTCAGGGCAGGAGAGGTGGTGTGCAGTGTTGGATTTCTGTATGCTGAAGCCAGTTCTGGTTCCATCACCCTGCACTTCGTTCCTTTTCATCAAAGTTCATTCTTCATTAATCTGGGCAATTCTTACTGTAATACCATTGATATGGTACATAGCAACCATAAAAGAGATTATATACAGTATTATATAGCAATTAACATCATACCATTCAGTCCATTGGCTACTTTCACCCAAAATGAAATCCCCTTGAAGTACACATCAGACTTGCCCATTATTTCGCGTTACCCACCAAGTGCACCGAGGTTCTTGAGCAAGAGCAATCCCACGAATGGGTTTGCCTTTGCCCGAGGAGGGAGTAACCCAGAGTGTCCTCCCCAGCATATTTTTTATGTGCACTACAGGGACTTTATCTACTTCTACTATACGTAAAAGTTTTGATTGGGCAGGGCCAGCTCGATTGGCAGATCCCCTGGTGTTGACTAACCAGGTGGCTTTAGCTAAATGTGTATCCCAATGGTTGAATGTCCCACCACCCATTGCTCTCAGGGTAGTCTTTAACAATCCATTGTATCGCTCAATTTTCCCAGAAGCTGGTGCATGATAAGGGATGTGATATACCCACTCAATGCCATGCTCTTTGGCCCAGGTATCTATGAGGTTGTTTTGGAAATGACTCCCGTTGTCTGACTCAATTCTTTCTGGGGTGCCATGTCGCCACAGGACTCGCTTTTTAAGGCCCAGGATGGTGTTCTGGGCGGTGGCATGGGGCATGGGATGTGTTTCCAGCCATCCGGTGTTTGCTTCCACCATGGTGAGCACATAGCGCTTGCCTTGGCTGGTTTGTGGGAGTGTGATATAACCAATCTGCCAGGCCTCCCCATATTGACATTTCAGCCATTGTCGTCCATACCAGAGAGGCTTGAACTGCTTGGCTTGCTTGATTGCAGCGCATGTTTCACATTCATGAATAACCTGTGCAATACTGTCCATGGTTGAGTCCACCTCTCGATCATGAGCCCATCTATATGTTGCATCTCTTCCTTGATGGCCTGAGGTGTCATGGGCCCACCAGGCTATAAACAATTCACCCTCAGATGTTACCAGTCCAGACTCACCTAAGCCACTTCAATCTTAGCATCCTGATCCACCTGCTGCTTGTTTTGATGTTCTTCAGTGGCCTGACTCTTGGGTACGTGAGCATCTACGTGACAAACTTTTACAACCAGGTTCTCTACCTGGGCAGCAATATCTTGCCACAATGCGGCAGCCCAGATTGGTTTGCCTCTGTGCTGCCAGTTGCTCTGCTTCCATTGCTGCAACCACCCCCACAGGGCATTTGCCACCATCCATGAGTCAGTATAGAGATAAAGGACTGGCCACTTTTCTCTATCAGCAATATCTAAAGCCAGCTGGATGGCTTTCACCTCTGCAAACTGACTCGACTCCCCTTCTCCTTCAGCAGTTTCTGCGACTTGTCGTATAGGACTCCATACAGCAGCTTTCCACCTCCGATGCTTTCCCACAAGACGACAGGACCCATCAGTGAACAGGGCATATTGCTTTTCATTTTCTGGCAATTTATTATACAGTGGGGCCTCTTTAGCACGTGTCACCTCCCCCTCTGGTGATATTCTAAGGTTTTTTCCTTCTGGCCAGTCCATGATCACTTCCAAGATTCCTGGGTGACTGGGGTTTCCTATTCGAGCCCGTCGTGTGATCAATGCAACCCACTTACTCCATGTAGCATCAGTTGCATGATGTGTAGAGGGGACCCTCCCTTTGAACATCCAGCCCAGCACTGGCAGTCGGGGTGCCAGCAGGAGCTGTGCTTCAGTACCAACCACTTCTGAAGCAGCTCGAACCCCTTCATATGCTGCCAGTATCTCTTTCTCAGTTGGAGTATAGCGGGCTTCGGATCCTCTGTATCCCTGACTCCAAAACCCTAGGGGTCGACCTCGAGTCTCCCCTGGTGCTTTCTGCCAGAGGCTCCAGGTAGGACCATTCTCCCCGGCTGTGGTGTAGAGCACATTTTTAATATCCTGCCCTGCCCGGACTGGTCCAAGGGCTACTACATGAACTGTCTCCCGTTTAATTTGTTCAAAGGCTTGTTGTTGCTCAGGGCCCCATTTGAAATCATTCTTCTTCCGGGTCACTTGATAGAGAGGGCTTACGATCTGGCTGTGATTTGGAATATGCATTCTCCAGAAACCCACAATGCCTAAGAAAGCTTTTGTTTAATTTTTGCATGTTGGTGGGGACATGGCTGTTATTTTCTTGATCGCATCCATTGGGCTCTGATGACATTCATCTTGCCATTTTATTCCTAAAAACTGGATCTCCTGTGCCAGTCCCTTGACCTTACTCTGTTTTATGGCAAAACCAGTCTTCAGAAGGATTTGGACTATTTTCTTTCCCTTTCTCAAAAACAACTTCTGCTGTATTGCCCCACACAATGATGTCATCATATATACTGCAGATGTTCTGGAGCTTCACCCTGTTCCAGTGCTGTCTGGATCAGTCCATGGCAAATGGTGGGACTGTGTTTCCACCCCTGGGGCAGTCGGTTCCAAGTGTACTGGACACCCCTCCAAGTGAAAGCAAATTTTGGCATGTACTCTGCTGCCAAAGGGATTGAGAAAAATACATCAGTGATGTCAGTTGTGGCATACTACTTGGCTCCCTTTGACTCCAATTTGTATTGAATTTCTAGCACGTCTGGCACGGCAGCACTCAGCAGTGGCTTGACTTCATTCAGGTGACAGTAGTCTACTGTTAGCCTCCACCCTCCATTTGACTTGTGCACTAGCCATATGGAACTGTTAAAGGGTGAGCAAGTCTTGCTGATCACTCCTTGGCTCATCCATCTACCATTGGTGCCTCTTCATGTTTCCAGGTCAGTATTGTCAACAAGTTGGCATACGATGTTACGCTCCATACCAACTTCCACCATGTGAGTCATGTGCACTGAACTTCATCTGGATCTTTGGATAACTGCTCATTTTTCAGGCCACTATAGATCACCTCCAGCATGGCTAATTCCCTCAGGTGCTGGACAGCTCTCTCCATGGTGGTCCATTTTCCTGGGCGTTATATAACAGCTTCCTTGAAGGGATACCTTTCCTTCATACCTGACAAGAGTCGCCTCTAGAGACTGAGGATTTGTGCCCCTTTTCCAATTGGTTTGTCAATGTCCCTTTCCCTAGAAAGGGATCCCAACTGTTTGGCTTCCTTACCCTCTAATTTCAGGCTACTGGCCCTGTTGTCCCCACATCAGAGCAGCCAAGTGACAATGTGCTTGCCTGGACAACAGCTGATGTCTTCTTGCATATCTCGTAGCTCACTCAAGGATAAGGATCCAGTGGTTTCTGTCTCATTTATGAGTTCTTCCTCTTCCTTCTCCTCTCCTTGTGATGGCCCTGGTTTTTCATCATCCTTTTCTAAACAAGCTGACTTTCGCTTCCAGGATTTCTTCTTATGTATAGGGGCAACTCATACCAGCAAGGGTTGGTTCCCTGGAGTAGCCTCAGTGCCTTTTGCAGGGGTTAGAGTAGCTGCAGTGCCTGTGGCTGGGGTTGCAGAAGCCACAGTGCCTGTCACGTTGTTGTCAGATCCAGAGACCTTCACTTCCCCTCGAGGGCTCTGAATAGTGTTGAGCAGGGCTCGGTAGGCATGGGCCAGGCCCCAGCACATTGCAGTGATTTGTGTCTCCCTAGAGTTGCCAGGGTGACAGCATACTTTTTCCAAATACTTTACTAGTTTCTCAGGATTCTGCACTTGTTTCAGGGGTGAAGTTCCAAAACACTGGATGTTCCCACCAACCTAGGTACTTGCCCATACTATCCCACACACCCTGCCACTCATAACTATCCAGCCTTGAGGAAGATCTCTGGATGATATTCTTAAACTGCTTATTAACCTTAGACAAAACTGAAACAATATTCCCAAGAAATATCAATAGAAGTATCTTAACTGTCCAGGGATGTTCAAAATAGTGAAGAGCTATTGTAATGAAGGAGGAAACATCACAGAACAAGGTAGCAAATGTGTCATTCTCTATTTCCTCCATAAAAAACCTCTCAGAAGATGTAGTATAATTGTTAATTGTCTCCATGACATGGTACCCAAAGTATATTAAAGGCTTCAGTACAAAGCTTAAATACCAGATAATGCTCAAAGCCAGTGCTTTAATAAAAAATCTCGCAGGCAAAACATCACTAATCACTGCAGAGCACAGCAAACTGCAAAACCCAACATGAATCTTTAACATGTACAACAAAAAAGGAGCATGGTGCAGATCAGATAAACTAAAAGTGAGAACAGATGAGTCAATATTGTAACCCGCAACTATTAACAGATACAAATTCCTTAATAAGCTCTGGTTAATCTGTTATTATCTCAAACCCTTCATGGCTCACATTAAGCACCAAAAAGGACTGTTGTGGTTTAACCCCTGTTGGCAACCTAGCACCACAAAGCCACTCGCTCACCCTCCCGGGTGTGGGATGGGGAAGAGAATTAGAAGGGCAAAAGTGAGAAAAGTCATGGGTTGAGATAAGAACAGTTTAATAATTAAAATGAAATAGTAGTAATAATAATAATGGTGATGAAAAGGAGGACAATGAGAGACAGCAACAAAACCTGGGGAAGGGGGGGAAGTGACGAAACGGCTCACTACCCACCGACCAATGCCCAGCCAGTCCCTGAGCAGCAATCGCTGCCCCCTGACCAGCTCCCTGCAGTTTATATACTAAGCATGACATCATATGGTATGGAACGTCCCTTTGGTCAGTTTGGATCAATTGTCTTGGCTGTTCCCCCTCACAGTTTCTTGTGCAAAGTATGGGAAGCTGAAAAGTCCTTGACTAGTGCAAGCAGTACTTAGCAACAACTAAAACATCAGTGTGTTCTCAGCATTATTCTCCTTTTAAATCCAAAACACAGCACTATTGCAACTACTAGGAAGAAAATTAACTCTATCCCAGCCAAAACTAAGACACACTATGAAGTAAATTATGGAGTAATGTTTCCTTCCATGGGAAGGAAAAAAAAAATAAATCACAAATAACTTGGATATGTATAATAAATATATGACAATATAAATATCTGAACTACTATTTTTAGGAGTTTTCACTTGATTCTGTAAAAGATGTGTCACTGGTGCATAATATTTATAGAGACAAGGCTTTTTTTCCTTTACCCTTCATTGACTTCCTTCATGTCTTTCTTCTGTTCATGTGTTTTTTACTTTTAAAGCCATATTTATTCTACGCTATACTTATCTCTTCAGATCTTTGCTTCACATATGGTATATCACATTTCTTAGGCTTTCTTTTGCATGGATCTATGTGCCAGATGTTCTAGGGCACCTTTCTATTGTCTCTATTGGTGTATTCTGTGCATTCATTTCAACAGACAGCTGATGTCTGGGAGTGCATATTATATGCAAGAATCATTAAACATATCTTCTTACTCACAGATTCAGAAAAGCATTTTGAGTATTTGATGCACTAATTAAGAACTGGAAGCAATAAATACACTTAGAATTTCCCATCAGTAAGTTATACCGTTTAACCAAACTTCACAAGAAATTCTTTTCCTTATGCGTATTTAATATAGTTCTCAACTTTTGTGCTTCACCTTGAACTACAGGTTGAAATAAAACATTCCTGCTTATATTGCTCAGTTTCACATGGTTTAATATAACTACAGAACACTCAAGATACTCAAATGTCATGGGAATATTGGAGGAGTTTGGACAATTATTTTTTTATATATAAATTAAGGAAATTTTCATCATAATTAACAGGTGATATCCATATTGCAGCCTGTGGAGAACTCCATGCTGCGGTAGGTGGATATGCCCTGAAGGAAGCTGCACCCCAAGGATAGCCCATGCTGGAGCAGGAAGGAACTGTGACCTGTGGAGAGGAGCCCACACAGGAGCAGGTTTTCTGTCAGGACTTGTGAACTGATGGGGGAGATGTGCTGGAGCAGTCCTTTCCTGAAGGACTGTACCCTGCAGAAAGGACCCTTGAAGAACTGCAGCTCATGGGAAGGACCCATGTTGAAGAAGTCCATGAAGAACTGTCTCCTGTGGGAGCAACCTCACACTGGAGCAGGGAAAGAGCGTGAGGAGGAAAGAGTAGCAGAGACAAAGTGTAATAAACTGACCACAACCCCCATTCCCCATCCTCCTGCAGCACTTGGTGGGAGGAGGTAGAGAAATTGGGAGTGAAGTTGAGCCTTGGAAGAAGGGAGGGGTGGGGAAAGGTATTGTTTGTTTTAATTTTTGTTGTTGCTCTCACCATCTTACTCTATTTTTAATGGGCAATAAAATAATTTAATTTTCCCAAAGGGGAGTCTGGTTTTTTCCTATGATGGTAGTTGGTGAGTGATCTCCCTGTATTTATCTTGACTCACAAGCTTTTCCGTGTTATTTTCTCCTCCTGTCCTGTTGAGGGAGAGTGAGAGGGTGGCAAGACAGGGGGTTGGCAGCCAGCCAAGGTCAAACCCACCACAAGGTATTACACCTTTCATAACAATACTTCTGGCCTTAATCTTTAAAAAGTTTTACTTTCTCAAAGGGAAAAACTGTTTTTTTATATACTGAAGATCACATGCCCCATTTCAGGCTCATTTATCAACATTAATAGTGGCACAAAATATTCAGATTGTCCTTGCACAAAATAGGACCAATTACACATCCTATTTATGAGTAATTCTTTATTTTTAATTTCACAACCTTTAGTCATTACTAGCACAGGAAAAAGAGATCAGCTAAAGAGCTTTAGTAACGCAAACATTGCACTGCTAGTGTATTACTACTATCATGGCATGAGTGCAATAGGGTTGCTGCAAAAATGGAGTGTATGTCAGTATGACACCATATGCTGAAATTAGGCAAAGAATACTTTACTTTTTTTGGTCATGGGGATACAGCAGAGTCACTAGGCCTAAATGAATAATATTCTGTTTCAGTGCACTCCTGAAATATCATGGAACTGGCTCCCACTCAAGCTTAGCTCTACCTCCACAGAGTAGCAACTATTGCGTTCTGCTACAGAGGAACATAACACTAGTAATGAAACAATGACAAGTGAGAAACTGTTTGGGTCTTATTTAATTTAGTTTAAAAAGAAAATGTACTGAAAGGACGTGTATTCTATATAGAGGTAGTTATTCACCAAGTTGTGTGGGGATTAAATTGAGCTACTCCAGAAAATAAGCAAACAAAATCCTTATTTTAAGGGAATTGCAGTTTGTAGAAATGAAATTCATTCTGTCATAATTTAAATCCAAGGAACTGACAAATTAAAGATCATTTTTAGGTTACTTTTATACCCACACATCACATGTTCCCTGCCAGATTGAAATTTCAACAGCAACTTCAGTCTGCTTCTACTAGATAAGGAAACACAGTATGTATATTCAGTCTCTTTCACTGTGTAAAACAATTCCTTAGTTATCCTCCCATGCTTCCTCTCCAGTCCCAAATGCACATTGCATTGTTTCCTTAAGCTATGCATATACAACAGCTATGAACACAAATTCTTAATTGTGTAGATGTAGATTTAAAACTGTGTTTATGTTTCATGGGGGTTTGGTTGGTGCCTTTTTTTTATTTGGAGACAGGCATGGTTTGCACTACTACAGAAAGCTGCAAATTTAAAATTTGAATAATAATGCAATTTTATTTGTATACACGATTAAGACTATAAGGCTAAAATTGATTCAAAATGTAAAAAAAAGAAAGAAAAAAGAAGAAAACTTTGCATCCCTTAGCAATTTATATAAAAGTTTAAATCTGGACTGGTTTCTTATATCTGATGTAAAAGTAATTAAAAGTAGGTTTCTCATATAAACACTATCAGAACCGTGACTACTGTAGGTTTAAAATTACTGACTAATTTTACAAACTACCTTTCATTGACTTGTGCAATTTGATTTGGCAGTCCCTGCAAAGGAAAATTTTTTAGTGGAACTTTAAGAACAGTAAAAGAAACATAAAAGCTGTTAAGTATACATTTGTTACAGGGAAATATTTACAGTTACCAATTCATACAATATTTAATTAATTCTTATTGTAAGTAGCAATAACAAGAAAATTTATTCTGGTATACACAATACTCCCATGAATAAACCTTTGTATTATCTGTTTAGAGCAACAGCTTCATTACTACTTGATTAATCAAATTAGCTCAAGTGAATTTCAGATGTTTATGATAATCGGGTGTTTCTCACATGATGCAATTTGTAAAAAGAGGCTTTTAGAAATCTGAGGGTGACTGTGCTGGTATTAGTTTAAGAAATCCTTCAAATAAAAGTCAGATTCCTTGAGGCAGCAGGGCCAGTATATGAAGTTATGTGAAATGAACAGTGAAGAAGAATCACATGAAGGAGAAGTCAAATTCACGCCCACCTCTTGAAACCCAGGTGAATGCCCTGACTACTAGAAAGGCTCTTCTGAAGTGAGACCATGCCACTTAGGAAAAAAGATCTTTCCTTTGAGAAAGACTTGACTGCTGGTCCATGCTCCTAGGACAGTTTATGCATTAAATGGAATCACTGCTTAATTAACGATTGTTAAGCAGCCTTAAGAACATAGAAAGAAAATATTTTTCCCTTCAGTAGTCCAGATCATCAAACTGCAAAGTGAAGCTTTCACTGGCTGGTAATTAAAACAAAATAGTGTCTATTCTCTGGACTGGAGAGCAAGTAACTAAACACTGGTTGTATTTGTAATGTGAAACTCTTCCCTCCCTCAAGGGCAGAATGGTCTAATCTATACAAGCCACTGATAAAAGCCTCTGGACACATGTAGTTCCCTTAGCCTGCCCCGTCTTCTGCTGGGAGAGTATGGGCCAAAACTGTGAAAGGAATCATCGTACAAATAAATGGTATGAATAATGGCAGGACAATGCTAAAGCTCTGTTTATTTTCTCTCTTTTCCTCTGTCCCTCCTGTTACAACATAAACTGGGCTGTCCAGAGAGGACCGTGGAGGTTCTGTGATTCTCTTTGGTTAAAGTAAGGTTAAACACCACCAAATGATCAACTAAACACTTTATTGACAGTAAACACCAACCTGAACTGGGAAAGCACAACGATAACCAACGTGGATTGTAATCCAAATACTTATAAAAGGAAAAGAAAAGGAAGAAAGTGGAGAGAGAGAGAGAGATCACCACCCTTGGATCCCACGGTGTTGATGAAAAACATGGCAGTCCTCCAGCTGCGGGTATGCTGCTCCCGGAGTGCAGGGCCTCTGGCTGCTCTGGCAGTAGGTGGGGGAGGCCAGTCCGGAGCAGGAGCAGGAGCAGGAGCAGGAGCAGGAGCAGGAACAGGAGCAGGAGCAGGAGCAGGAGCAGGAGCAGGAGCAGTGTAGGGTCCTCCAGTGGTGAGGGTGCACATGTGGCTCCTCCAAGTTGTGTCTTTTATAGGCTAGTCCCCGCCTCTAGTCTTGCCCTCTTTGAGGCTTGTTCCAGAATGTTCTTCATCTTCTGCACAGGCGCCACTGTGGGGGGGTGGTCATGAGGGGTCTTTCAGGGGTCTTTTGGGTGGTCGTGAGCCCCTTCTTCAAATGAACTCTGCATGGCCTTCAGCCATCAGAGGGCAGAACTGTGAATCTTCCAATGCCTGGAGATCCATGCCAATTGGCTTCTCACCTGTGGTGCTATGCAGAACCTAATTTATCACTATGGAGACCTTAGACATAGTGATAGACATAGATATAGACATAGAAGTCTGTAAAAACTATAAAAAAAATGAGGTTCATTTTAACAAAAGAAAATTAATAACTTATTCTGTAATTTTCCCCCTTTTTAACCACATAAATCACAAAACTGTGTTCTAAAAGATATCATCATGATGGATGTTATTTTTTGTTTTGTTTCTCAGTTTTTTCTCTGTAACTCTAAAGTAAAAAAAATTCAGAAGGGTTTGTTTAGATACTTAGTCACGTAAATCACCTTGCTTTCTTAACAAAAATAGATCATCTAGAGATGCTATATACATTAATATGCCAATATGCCAAATTAAATCACAGAGCTATTAAAAAATTAAAAGCATAACAATTAAGAGATGCATTTGAAAAAAAACAAAACAAAACAAAACAAACCCAAACCATGATTTGAATTCACAAGGGTTTTGTTTGCCTGTTCATGATGGTCTCTATTGATTGTCTCATAATATGGGTAAGTCAAAGAAATCTAACATAACTAAGCAAGTAACAATCAGCCTTTTCACTTATCTACTCTTGTCTTCATTGTATTGTGACCAACTGCATATTCACCAACACCACCCAACAAACAAATCAGATAATAAAAGCTATAGTAAATACAGAATGGGACTTATTCAGTCTCAATGTCAAATCATTTTATGTCACACTACCTTACAATATTTTTTTGACAAGATTCAGCTGATTGATAAAAATCACAGTTAATAAAATAAAACAGGCTAAACCACATGGATGTGGCAAAGTATCTGATTGATACATGTTATATCTTACATGTACTTATGCTACAGAAATACTGCCTAATTATTCTGTCCTGAGACACTGTATTTAATATTAATTTACTATACATACCCTATAAGTGTACTTGAGAGTAATATTATTAGCATGGAAACTGTTTATGGGTTCAGACATAAAAATTCACAACTCATGCAGAAGTGGTAACAGTTAAATAGAAGCATGGACTACAAGTTTGAAGTTAATGTTTTCATAAATCATTAAATATGTGATGCAGGAGGCTCACCAACATTGAAAGAAACATTTTACAGTCAAGAACAGAATTTGTCCCTAATGACATGTCAGAAATACATAAATTATTCTATGGATAGTTCAGCAAACAGCTCTGTTTTATGCAGATTTCAGTAATAAACAATCATTCTTCTAAGTTATTTTTCATTTTTTAATTTATATTCACTATCAGCATTACACATAGCATCTCACTTGCGTTCATGGTTTGCCTAGAAAACTATTTTAATACCGCAACATATAGTCCAGTTTTATTTCATGCAGTTATTGTTTTCAATTTAGATAAGTAAAAATGTACTGTTCACTTAAACACCATCCAGCCAGGGTCTATAGAGAAAATTGTTGGGAAGCCAACTGGGAAATATGCTGTTCACTGAAATCTTAAATGTTTGGATTTTTTTTCTAAATGAGAGCCATTAAAATAAAAGAGTTTATCTAGGACATTACTTATTCCCATTACTGTCCATGCTTTTTGGCAGGCACCAGAAAGATAATAGCTGAATGAATACTTACAAGTGTAATGGGTACAACTTCTCAGTGAAAAGGTCTCATTATCTTGAATGAAATCAAATTAAAATGAAATAAAATGTGAAGAGCAGCAGCATATTAGCTATAACAATTTAAAAAAATGGGCTCAGAAAATGTGAAGACACATCGCTGCTATTATTTCATTGTATAGAGTTATCTAAGAAACCAGTATAGAGTTCAAATGGTGACTCATCCTCTGTTTTTCTGCAATGTATTTCAAATTCATCCTGAACAATTTTGTAATTTATGTAGTAATGTATATGCAGAACACTTGCACAGGACTGTAGATTTTGTTTTCTGCTATGTCCATGCCACAATGAACAAAATTTTAGAATAAAAAAGTTAACTTCAGTAGTCTTTTTGTCCATATATGATATGCATAACATGGACCTTAAGTAACAGAAAAACTTGCCAAATATAATTAAGGAGGAGTATCAATGAAGTGCTTCTAGGGGAATGACTTTACCTGTGTTATTAGTCAAGAGAGACTGATAGGATATAATACCTAAAATTCCTGGTTTATTCTCATGAACATGAGGAGACTAGTTAGCTCTGGATTTAACAGAGGGCTGCAGTGCATTGCCACCATGAATGCAGTGCCCCTATTTAGGCTCGGGATGTATTGATCCCTGAGGTAGTTTATGTTCCTGCTTAAGACAGGCTCTTGGCATGCAGGTCTACAAGAATGAGACATCCTCTTAGCACATCTTTAAATGCATCCACTCAAATATATTCTGATTATCCTTTAATTGATATCTTAAGTGTAAATGAAGAAATCAATATATTTTTCCTAGTCCTTTAGGAGCCAGCCAAGGTGGCTGAAAATCTTGGAAGCCTTTGAAAGTGACTCTCAGAGGGTGACTGATGTTCATATACTCCAGATTAAAGGAAGAAAAATGAGCAGAATAGTCCACTTTCTCTTCTCCCTTGATAACAACTCTCACAAAATTATTATTTCTGTTTATATCACTTTGAACTAAGTTTTTAATAGTTATAATGATATATTTTTCTACTTTAAAGTTTATTCACAAGAAACAATTTCAAAATAAACACACCTATGCTGTTATTCTATGATTTCTTAAGTGTCGAGAGACAATCAAGTATGCTTCCTATCCCTCCTATGTACGGCTAAAAGCAACTGAGGTTAACCCATTCACTGCTGTAAAAGGGTTTAGTTATACTTCATGTATAAAGACTGGACTTTTTATTATTGTCATTTTAATCTCTGGTACAAACTTTTGTCAATTGTGATAAGTCTAGGCCTCCTGTTATTAAACTTTCATTGCCTTTAAACTATTGTGGTGGGTTTACCCTGGCTGGATGTCAAGTGCCTACTGAAGCTGCTCTATCACTCCCCTTCTCAACTGGACAGGGGAGAGAAAATAAAACAAAAAGCTCATGGGTCGAGATAAGGACAGGGAGAGATCATAGAGTCATAGAATCATAGAATGCTTTGGGTTGGAAGGGACCTTTAGAGGTCATCTAGCCCAAACCCCTGCAGTGAGCAGGGACAGCTTTAACTAGATCAGGTTGCTCAGAGCCCCATCCAACCTCACCTTGAATGTTGCCAGGGATGGGGCCTCCACTACCTCTCTGGGCAACCTGTTCCAGTGCTTCATCACCCTCATTGTAAAAAATTTCTTCCTTATGTCTAGTCTAAATCTATCTTTCTTTAATTTAAAGCCATTTAAATCCTTGTCTTGTCACAACAGGCCTTGCTAAAAACATTGTCCCCATCCTTCCTATATGCTCCCTTTAAGTACTGAAAGGCCGCAATAAGGTCTCCTCGCAGCCTCCTCTTCTCCAGGCTGAACAACCCCAAATCTCTCAGCCTGATCACTGATCAATGAGCAATTACCGTCACAGGCAAAACAGACTTGACTTGGGGAAAATCAGTTTAATTTATTACCAATCAAAACAGATCAGGGTAATGAGAAATAAAACCAAATCTTGAAACACCTTCCCCCCACCCTTCCCTTCTTCCCAGGCTCAACTTCACTCCTGTTTTCTTTCTCTACCTCCTCCCACCGAGCAGCACAGGGGAATGGGGAATGGGAGCTGTGGTCAGTTCATCACACATCATCTCTTCTGCTCCTTCCTCCTCAGGGGAGGACTTCTCACACTCTTCATTTGCTCCAGCATGGGGTCCCTCTCACGGGAGACAGTCCTCCATGAACTGCTCCAATGTGGGTCCTTCCCATGGGCTACAGTTCTTCATGAACGGCACCAGTGTGGGTCCCCTCCAAGGGGTGCAGCCCTTCAGGAGCAGACTGCTCCAGCATGGGTCCCCAACAGGGTCACAAGTCCTGCCAGCAAACCTGCTCCAGCATGGGCTCCTCTCTCTCCACAGGTCCACAGGTCCTGCCAGGTGCCTGCTCCAGTGCAGGCTTCCCATGGGGTCACAGCCTCCTTTGGGCATCCACCTGCTCCAGTCTGGGGTCCTCCATGGGCTGCAGGTGGATATCTGCCCTGCGGTGGACCTCCATGGGCTGCAGGGGCACAGCCTTCCTCACCATGGTCTTCACCATGGGCTGCAGGGGAATCTCTGCTCCGGCGCCTAGACCCCCTCTTTTCCCTCCTTCTTCACTGACCTTGGCGTCTGCGTAGTCATTCCTCTCACATATTCTCATTTCCTCTCTCCAGCTGCAGTTGGGCCTGGTTTTTTGGGTTTTTTTTCTGCCTTCTTATCACAGAGGCACCACTACTGTCGCTGATTGGCTCGGCCTTGGCCAGCGGTGGGTCCGTCTTGGAGGGGGCTGGCATTGGCTCTGTTGGACATAGGGGAAACTTCTAGCAGCTTCTCACAGAAGCCACCCCTGTAGCCCCCTGGCTGCCAAAACCTTGCCACGCAAACCCAATACAGGCACCCAACCTGGCACAGCACTAAGAGGGCTGCTATGGGGAAGTTTAACTCCATCTCAGCCAGACCCAGTACAACTATGCTTGTTTCACATTTTCTCATTCATGTTATCATTTCAGTGACTGCAATAAAATAGCAATGAATTGTGTCCCAGTCCCCAGAGACCAAGGAAGTCTGGGGCATTAGCAAAGAATAGTATGGAACTGTAAGACAAGGCTGCTGCAATCAGTATGTGTCTCCAGATGTGCAAACTTGCATTAACTGGAGTCATAGAAGGACATGTGTAGCTGCATGTGCCATACTCGAGATAAAGGGACAAGACAACTCCTAGAACCATAGAAATCTCACAGATAGGCAAGCAAACAGACATATTTTCTGAGCTTTGCAGCATTAGATCAGCAGGGCTACCAAGAAATTAAAGAAAAAAAAAAAAGTTTCACAGAGAATCTGTGGAGCCATTCTGTAAAAATCTGGGTTATTATACTTGCAAAATGGGTTAAATCATGCTACATTAATAAGAATACAAATAAACAAGCAAAACCTTTATGTATGTGAGGAGAGAGGCAAACTAATCTAAAATTACTTACAATTGTAAACAGTCCATGTTGTCACCCGTGGCATTGCAACTTTAAGGCACCTAGGTTAAGCGGATATCTTTCTCTCAGGGATGGTTGACTTTGTGTATTCAAGAGGGACAGAAAAAAGTGGTTTCTTAAAGGAGGAAAAGTGATGAAAAGGAAAAAAAACAGATGGGCAGCTGTCGACCAAAGCCACTAGCTTTACCATCCTCACATGAACATATCAGCTTTAGGGTAACAGACATCCTACACGATGGTATGGTTTGCTCCTAGGTGTGAGAGTTGGAAAGCACACTTTCTTGGGGGTAATACACATGGAGCTTATCAAAGCACTCCAGAACTGTCAGTTACAACAGATTTTTGAGGCCGTGCTTTAATAAGAGAGCAGCTCCAGCTTTAGAAATCCTGCTTCCACATGAAAAACCCCACAGCCAGGTGAGAAAACATTGGTCTCATATAAAAAAACACCTTGACTGCTCAAACTGTGTTTAATACTTTTAGCAGCTGAACTTTTTGCCAGCTGGCTTTATAAAGAGTAATGCATCATCTGTCCTCTAGAGACAGGATAAATCTGGTATAACCACACAGACAGCAGGAATAGGCTTGTATTTTTTGCCCTGGCTATCTTAACAGTAGCACATTTCTGTACGTGCAGAATCAGGGTTGAATTTGTCTAGTTGAATAATCCTGTCATGGACACATATGGCATAAATATTGTGGGATCATGGCCTGAGCTGCATTCTTGAGTTCATTCATGGAGAAGGCATAGTGTAATCCTCTGTCATTGCTTCTGTTCCCTTTTGGACGTCAAGTTGCAAGAGAGGTGGCTAGGAACTATTGTTTTCTGTCCATCTCCCTTTTAAAGTGGCAGAAGAATTTCTCTTGGATGTCCCCTCACATGTATTTTATGACAGATTACAGGATTTGGAAGGGAGCCTATGACATCAGAAGAAAGTGTCTTAATTTGTCTATTTAACGTCTTCATCACTTGAAGTACAGGCCAAATTTTTTTCTCACAAGATGAGCAATTTTGGCAATTCTTAACCAGTATTTCATTCTTCTGTAAGGCATTTATTCATCTGGGGATCTAGCCTTTCCTGGTCTTTCTAGTATTTCTGTACCTGCAAGTTAAATATTACACTAACACATGAGATTTTAATTTGTGTTAGCAGAATACCAAGTCACAGTAGACAGATTTCTCAGTAATCATCCCAACCTAGAGCAGACAGGAATCTGCCAGTCATCAGTGACAAGGCTTCTCTCATAACAACACTGTTCCATTGACTGGAAGAGAGATACTTAAAATTAACACTCGTGTTATAGTAAAATGAGAATTAGAATTATTATCTCCAGAGCAGAACTAAAGTTACATATTAAGAAAATGAATCATTATAGGTAAAGCAGAAAAAGCCATAGTTAGAATGGCATTGTACAAGTCACTCATATGACATTGTCTAAAACACAGCAGCTGTTTCTGGTAATTCACTTCAAGAAAAATTAATTTATACTAGAATAAATGCATGCAAGGGTTACTAGAATAATGAGATGAGAGGCTAATAGATCTTCGACTGTTTACGACATATAACTGCAATCTATAAATCTACAAATGATGGAAGATAGCTATCCAAACTAAGAACAATCTTGACACAAGAGTAAATGGATATAAACTGCCCATGAATATATTCAGACTGGAAAAAACATTTTCCATCCATCATATAGTGATATTCTACAGCAGCTTCACTGTCAATGAAGTACAAGCAAAAAAAAAAAAAAAAAAATGTAGCTACATTCAAGCAAATGTTTGATATATCATGAAAAGAATTACATACTGTGATTGTCTTCAAGACCATGGAACTGACTCAGTGATCCAAAAGTAATATTAGTACTATATTTCTATAGACCAATTTTAAGATTTAAGTGAGATTCCTGAAGCACAGAAGAAGCATTTTCATGAAAACTGCAAAAAGAGAAGAAAAAGGAGAAAGATCAGTTCAATTGAGAACAGAAGTTAGTCTCTGTATAAAAACACATGGGCAAAGTAATTATAAAAATAGTGTCTCTCAAGCATCTGGCTGAAAACTCAACTCAGACAATCTTCACTGTACCATGGGAACATCTGTGAACTAAAAAAATTGTCCAGCTAGACAGACTGGAAGTTATATTTCTATTTGCATATGCATTTGTATTTGCATTTGTATATGTGTATGTATATGTATATAATTGCAAGCAGTATGATATGCTTGCCGTATTTTCATCGGAGAAGTAATTATCCACAGTAAACTGTTGAAATTTTGGTTAGCTGTAATATGCTGACCTTTGTTTCATGTTAATACCCAAGCAGGTTAATACATGAGAAATTCATTTTCTCAAACAGAACTATTGTGTAAATAAATAAGACAATAATTATAGTCTTTAGGGATTCCAAAACTGAGAAAGTGCTTTTGAAGGAAGCTGTTAAATATGGATAAAAATATTTATATGTCCATATACATATACATTCTGTCAGTTTGCAACTTTGTAGGGTAAAATTTCACACTCCAGGAAAAAATAGATGTTAGCTATACAAACCTTTATTTACATAGGTGTTACAGATTATTACTGCCACTCAACACTTGTAAAATATATATATATACACACACTTATATATATAAGGGTTTTGTGTCTTTCTTCAGTATGTTGATTGATTCCACATATGATATTGTATTGGGAGTATTTGAGGAATTAGTGATCTCAGGCAAGCCATGCCACCTGTATTAGACCTAATAACCCCTGTGTTAGCATGAGTGACCACTGTACAGCCTTACCTATGTAACAATGCCAAAGAACATGCTGGGATGACCTGAACATATGCTGTTCCTGGATCTAGTTGCTGGATACGTGCAGCTGGATATGCTCTGGTGGACAGGAAGAGACAACACTCCTTTGTGTCAAGACAAGAAATACAGTTTGTTCGTTACCCTAAATAAAGAGCACCATGGTATGGGAGGGAGACTGAACTTCTCCATGGATGAGAATTCTGCGTAGCATGCTTTGGCTATCCACTGGGCATCTGTTCAAAGTTGCATGAAAGCAGGGTTCCCAACATCTGAAGGTGTGGAAGGTTTACTCACTGTCTCTATTTCCCTTCTTATTTCTATCTTATTATTAAAGGAATTTTACTATGTTGTTGTGCCTTCTTTATTGAGATTTGGAAAGAAACCTGTACCCTCTCCAGTGCAGAGCAGATATCCTTCATTTTTATAGAATTTTCTCCTACATTCATATAAACTATTTTCCTTGATACATTTATATTTTTATTTCTCACATGTAGTATTGAAACAGACATTTAGAGTTCTTTTTCTGTAATAAGTAAGTTGCTAACACTCTGCTTTATACATATTATTCACTATTGTAATTGGAAACCTCACAGGAAATGAAGTGTGAACTGCAGAACAAAAATGTATTGTGAAGGAAATAATGCAAAGTTCCATGGCAACTAGGTAGACCAAACTCATAGTTGGTTTGGGGTTTTTTTTTGTCTTTCAGATGCTTTTCTTTCTTTTTTTAAAATGACTGTTTATTCTATGTCTGTGCTTCTCCTATATCCTTAATTTGTCCTTTCTTCCAATTAATCTTCCTCAATTCTTCTCTTTTATCATCTCAGAAGGTTTCTTTCTTACTCCTATTCTGTTCAACCAGATAAAATCAGCATCAGTTATATGTGTGCCAACTGATGCACATGAATGCATGTGTTTGATAGCTCTATTTTACTATAAGGAGTCTGAGGTTCTCCACTATTTAAACAGCAATTTTATCTTTTGCAATGTCAATCAAAAATGCCATTCTGATGGCCAAGCACATATGCACCACCTTTTCCCTGTTTATTACAAATAAACAAATAGTTATTCTAACTACAAGAAGGTGAAAATCCAGGTTTTTAAATGTTTCTCACTTAAATCTAGGAAATCCCTCTCTATGTCAAAGGAAAAAAAAAAATGCTGTCAGATATATGATTCATATGAATCATCTGTCTTCTGTACTGTTAGAGCAATGCAAAAGGGTAAACTAATTAGTCCTGCAGCTCACTGCCTATTAGGAGCAAGACAGGTTAGGATCTGTGCTCTGAGGTACTGTTTTAGTGACAGACTCAAGTGTAATGCTTTTTTTTTCCATGCTTCAGGACTGAATAGGACACAAGTGAACTTCCAAGCCCATGAGATATCTCCTACCATGGTTATTGTTTACTATGTATAAGCATGGTATTCAGAATTACGGTAGCATTTTTTGTCTGAAATAATCTCAGTTCAAAACTACGCAAAACTGTATCCTTTAAAGCACTTGTTTAGCACAGTTCTTTGAATACAATACTTAATTGAGATTCAAATATGAATGTAGGTTAATCATACTAAGTATATCAGTTTGTGGCATGAAAATATTCACCATAGAAACATGTAGCTTCTATATGCTCCTTTCTATTCACAGTGTATACCCACACTGTAGAAAGACCTTTGATGCAGTTTCCAAAAGTCTTATCACCAGGTAGGTGAGATATGAGCTGGATAAGTGGATGATGTGGCAAACTAGCTGTACTGCTGGACTCAAAACATTGTGATCAGAGGTACAAAGTCCAGCAGGTGACAAATAACTAGCCCTTCAGGGATCAGTACTGGGATCAGTATTGTCTGTTATCTTCGTTTGTGACCTAGACAATGGAATGGAGTGTTCTCAGCAAGTTTGTGGACAACACCAAATTGGGAGGAGCGGTCAGTACACTGGAGGGCAGGGTTGCTATTCAGAAGGACCTGAACAGGCTGGAGAAATGGGCTGACAACAACTTCAGCTGAAGTTTGGCAAAAGTGAATGTAGTCTTGCATTTGGGGAGGGATAACCCCAGGCACCAGTACAGGTTGGGGGCCAACTGACTAGAAAGCAGCTCTTCAGAGAAGAACCGGATTCTCCTGGTGGGCAGTAAGGTTACCATGAGCCAGTAACGTGCCCTTGTGGCAAAGATGGCCAACAGCATCCTAGCTGCATTATCAAGAGTGTTACCAGCAGATTGAGGGAGGTGATCCTTTCCCTCTCCTCAGCCTTTGTGAGGCCATGTCTGGAGTGCTGTGTCCCAGTCTGAGCTCCCCAGTACAAGAGAGACATGGACATAATAAAGGAGGTCCAGCAAAGGACCATGAAGGTAATTAAGGTATTAGAGTATGTCATACTAGAGGAAGCTGTGAGACTTGGGACTTTTCAGCCTGGAGAAGAAAAGGCTACAGGAAGATGTTAATGCTGTCTACAAGTACCTGATCAGAAGATACAGAGAAGATAGAGCCAGACTCTTATCAAAAGTTCAGTGAGAAGCAATGGACACAGGTTGGAACATGGAAAATTCCAATTAGATATGATGAAGAATGTATTACTATAAGGGTAATCAAACACTGGAATATATTGCTCAGAGCTTGTGGGATCTCTGTCCTTAGAGGTGTTCAAGACTGGACAGGACACAACCCTGAGCAACCTGACCTGATTAGGTCAGTTTTGAGCAGGTTTGGACTAGACAGCTCTGAAGGTGCTTTTCTATTGACAGTATTCTCTGACTGACACACTGCGTTCTGTATTTCCAGAAATACACCCCCAGAGCTCTGAGCAGTGCCCTAGCTGAGGGGGCCACACCTGCCATGGACAGCCTGCTTGTCAGAGCAGGGACCATGGGGTGCTGTCCATCGCAGTGACACCCACCTCCCCAGGCTGAAGTAGATTGGCACCCTCAGCCTGGGGACCTCAGGTACATGGCCAGGGACACATAACACCAGAGAGGCGGGGTTGGTGTTAGGTGCTTTTCGTGTATAACAATTTTAAAGATAGCTATAATGAGCTATTCTGTATGAATTCAGAGTGTGAATATTAGTATTATTGTAACAGTACTAATGTTTGCTCTATTTTTGGGGGGTTTGCTAAGATTTTAACTGGGCTAACAAGATATTCTGGTTTCCAGGTAAAAGGTATATTGCATTTTTGACAATAACAAGATTTTAGTATAATGATAAAGGGTTCTGATTAGTTTCCTCTGTATTTCCTATCTAAGAAGAAACTAGGATTACAATGAATGCCTTATTTCTGTCTAAGATACAGTCATACAGTTTAATTTTAGTCATGGATTACCCAGGAGAGTTTTTTACGAATGCTGAAACGATGTGCTGACCTGCTAGCAGCTCATTTGATCTGGTGGTGCCGATATCCCCAATTTCCACACAGAAAATGGGAGTTGACTTTTAGAAGCCCCTCGGATTGTCAGGTAATGAAGCAGTCCATGCTGTAATTACCTAACAGTTAAAGGAAGCAGAATGATTCTCAAACTGAGTAAGTGAAAGTTTTGGAAGGTAGCAGGAACTCTGTATGCAATAACACAAAACCTACTATTGGAATACTAAATTCACTTCAAGAAGGAGCACTGAAAAGTATTATAACAATGATCTGAGTTCTAAGAAGCTTGTACATGAGAGGCTTATGAAACTTCTTAAAACATGACTTATAGTTTAAAATTGAGCATATCATAAAAAAAAAAATTCTGCAAATAGGTGTTACCTCAAATTTATATTTATTGGTTGGAAACAAAAGTGAAATAAAGCAGACAATATAGATATAATGCGTAACTTACTATAGTGAAGATGATTAATCATTGGACAAGTCTATCAAGCGATACATTATGTTAAGGAATTCCCACTACATGAAGTCCTTCATAAGACATCCAGGCCTGGATGACTTTCTGAAAATTGCACAATAGCTCACAGAAAGTTGCAGGCTTGATACAGGGAATTTTCTGGAAGGGATTCTTTGGTCTCTGTCATGAATGTGGTTAGGGAGGGCAATCAGAGTGGTCCCCTTTCACCTTAAGATCTTTTAAATGTGAAGGTGTGTTATCGATCTTAAGCATTCAAATTTTAATCAAGCCACTAGATCAAATGTGACCTAAAAACCAGAAAATTATTTAAATATAAAATAACATTCCATTTAAAAATGACAGAATTCTCATAGTTGCATTTACATTGCCTAGTGTTCTCTTCCAAAAAAAGTACCTTTGACATATTTTGCTGATGAACTAAAGGTACTGATTTTTTTCTTTTAATGAATTATCACCAGACTGAATAGCTGCATATACAACATTAGACATATACTAAGTGGTAGCTGAAGTCAGCAAAATGTACTCTTTTTATCCTGTGATATCTTAGGCTTTTTTAGTCTCTTGATTGTCTTTCCCTACTTGCTTGAAAATCACTTAAAAAAACCCCAACAAAACCTGGAAAAGTTTAAGATTTGAAAGGCTACTCTAGTAAATGTCTTACAGCCAGGTACTGTTTTTTGTTACAGTAAACATAGACAACAGGCATGAATTGTACAGATATTCTGTAATTAAAATACAGCAAAACATAGTAGTCAGGTTTTGACTATACAAATGTTGCATAGGAACAGGTATTACTGAGTTGTACCAGCAGTTAAAAACCCAGTAAAACCAGAGCATACACAATGCTATCTACATCTATATAATTCTTTTTGGAATAAAACAAAATGATGTGAATTCACATTTTTACCAACTGTAGAGTAATAAGAGTATTATAACAAGTTAATAGAATCATTTATGGAATTAGTAAGAATTATCCTAGCATTTAATATTTTGTGATATATTCCTTTTTGTGAAGAAACACAAGAGTATTTTTCCTGCATTTTAAGTGGTTCTGTTGAATCACAGAGCAGAAAATATCTTCTATTTTGACAAATACATTTAATTAGAAATTATTTATATTACACTAACTATTCTGTCTTTTCTGAAAAGCCTTTATTAAATATTGCTAATAGAGAAGGATTATGTCACATATTACCCCAAATTGGGCCATATCAGTCCTTGTCAGTTTATTTTATTAAATCCTGTGAGACTGAGACAGTTTCAGATCACTGAGGAATCATTTCACTGTAATAAAAACAAATTACTTCAAAATATTTTTTTTTGCCTTCACTCACAAGTTTGCAGTTTCCAAAACAGTTCCAAAATAGTTTGTATAGAATTTTCATCATTATTGGGTGCATCACACATTCTATCTAACTAACTTATTCACTGGAATGGTATAGCTAGTGTTTTGGTCAAGAGAAAAAAACACTTTGAAAATCTTAAACAGTATAAGAACTACAAAGCTTAATTTTGGTAGAATGCTTTTAAGTGGAAGATTTATATCACACGTATGCATTCAAACAAAAAAAGTGCAGTGGTAGAGAATAAGATTAATTTTATGACTACTATTTTCTCTTGGAAATTCCTACTCTTGTATCATTGGCAGGCAATTTTCACATATCCTAAGACTAAATAATCACAAATATTTATAGCAACCAACTATATGGTGTCTTGAAAATCCTGTATGAATTTAGATTGTTCTGCAGAATGTGCACTACCCTGTTTGGTTATTCGTAAGTAAGCCAGAATGAAACCAACCATAGCAGGATTTTCAGAGTTCATTCTGCTTATCTCTTAAAGATTTCCTATTATCAGAATTTCTTATTCTTGGATTTACATTTACCTTTGACTTTTTTTTTTTTTTTTTTTAAACCAGAGAATTCATAATTTGTCCCAGTGCATTGGTAGTGTAGGTTAATGGTTGGACTGGATGATCTTAAAGGTCTTTTCCAACCTAAACGATTCTATGATTCTGTAAGTAATCAGTATTATTCAGGACAGTTTCAGTAGGAAGGAAGTATCATTTCATTGTGAGAATTCAATTAAAATGTTTCACTTTTTAAAAAAATATTTCAATGGTTTTCAACTATGACATAAATAGTGTATTTATTAAAAAAAAAATCTAAACTCATTGATTTTTTTTTTTTTTTTAAAGTTCTGTTTATGTCCTCTCACCCTCTCTTTTAAGAAGCTCTAGTGCTTCTTCATTAAAACCTCTGACAGGGGTCCAGAAAAGAAGTTTATGAAGTGACCACACAGGCAATTGTTCATTTTTATACTTCCTGTCTTCAAGGTAAGCAAACTGGTGTGGTAAAAATAGGGATATTGAATCAGTCATCCCATAACATATCATGTCTTCATATATGCTAAAAAAATCTATATGTGCTGAGCCAGAAATTCCAGAAAGGTCTGTGGCTTTACACAAGTCTCAAACTTTCTGAGGCATCTATTACTAAATGTCAAGTTTTATCATCACCCCCCAACAAACTAGATTTATAGAGGCTGTAATATGGAGCTTGATTTGTGAGCTGAGAGAGTACAGTGTAAGCACATAACTGAAACATTGAACAGTTATCCAAAATTACGATCCTTATAATGATAGTGCATAAATTCTCCACCTACTTACAGTTTTACAGTAAAGCCCATTGTAGACCTGTTTTTTGCTTATTAGAATAATAACTTAACTGTAGCTGGATCATGCACTGGTCTTTGGCATTTCACTACCAAACTCACCTGTGGGATCTAATCCAGAGCAAAACTCGAAGAGCACCTCCATTCACCAGAGAAATCCTATTTATGAAAACACACTCTTGTCCTCTCTTTTCTTCTTACTCTCTTCATCTACAAGTAAAACATTTGTGTGATGTATAGATGACATGATTCAAGGCTTTCACTGCCTAACTGGATATACTCCAAGGATTATCCTGCATCTGTTTTTACCCTCTTTTTGGATGCTGTTGACTGTAGGTTCTGGATTAAGTTTTTTATTTTGGTTATATTTTTAGTGAGTAACCTTCAGCTATCCTCATCTTTACTCCTCAGTAAATCATTCTTCTGGTTAGGCTACCCAAGAGGAGAAATTTTTCTTCTTTCTTTTCTTTCTTTTATTCAGACTGAAGGAACTTTACAGAAATTATCAATGTAGAGTATACACTATTCTTAATCTGTGGGATTTATTTTTGTATTACTGTACTCACATATAGCTTAAATCATATTATATAATGCCTTGTTTAGTACCTTTTTTATTTTTGTTTGCTTTATAGGGAAGTGAGACAAAACTGTTATTTAAACAGAGGAATTACGCTTTCCCATCATGTTTATCTTTATCTTTTCTTGATAGATTTTGAATGGTAAAGAACACTCAGAATATTTACCTGCAATATGAAAACGTCTGACATCAAAGATATAGAAATAATCAAGTCCACTGAACATCTTATGTGAATGAGAAAATGATGAGTTAAAATATAAATACTTTTAAATTATAATAAGTGAACATGTTTCCAAACTTAAACAAAAAAATAAAACTCTGTTATGAGGACACACTTCTAACTCACTGGATGAAGAGAATGGGAGAAATGGGGGGAGTCTTTTTACTAAGGCCATTCAGTCTTTCAGACGTACAGCAGTCATAAGCAATTCTTTTAGCTCCTTCCACCCCTACCTGCCCCTTACTCCCACCCCATGCCTGTTCTACTTCAGGATGATTTGCTCTGCTTTTCCTGCTGTGCTTTTATTTTTAAAAATCAGTATCAGAAATTTCAGGCAGTTTCTCCTTTTTCCTGCTAGTATGCCAGACTATTTCATAATATATGAGCAGGATCTCCAAGTAAAATTCATGGTGTTCATCAGCCTGCTTCTTTGAAGCTTGCTTTCATTACATTTGGCTCCTTGCCCATTTTGAAGATCAAGATAGAGAATTCTCTATGTATTGTATGACCTTGAAAATGTCTTATACTCAGTTCCCCTCTTTCTCGAAATGACCTGCATTTGGCAATCATAACAGCACCTTACTATAACATGCATTGGCCTGTTGCCAGAGCTGGAGGGAAGGTACAATGCCTGTCAATTATGATTTCCTCTGCATTTTGTTGATGAAGCAACTCTCCAAACACTTTCTGAATAAATTCACAGGGATTATCTTCTTTGAATTCTCTGTTTATTCTTTAATTCCTGTCTCCCCTCTGTGTAAGTGTTCAATGTTATCCAGCTGGGCTGGCTTTTCTTTTTTTTACAATAATTTTCTGTTTTGTAGAGTATTCCAGCTTCCACACAAAGATGTGTGAAAAACATGTGCTGCTTCTGCATTTTTTGCCA
Source organism: Pelecanus crispus (assembly GCF_030463565.1). Classification (NCBI taxonomy): domain Eukaryota; kingdom Metazoa; phylum Chordata; class Aves; order Pelecaniformes; family Pelecanidae; genus Pelecanus; species Pelecanus crispus. The sequence goes on from NC_134643.1 coordinate 174,752,902, forward strand.
GTACTCTAGAGATAAAACCAATCCCTTTACCCCATCACTACCCCAATCTTTTACCTTGGAGATTATCCTTGACATGTTGTTTTAGAAATTTGAGTTTTTCCTTTTTTTCATTCAAGACTTAAGAAACAAGTTTTTTTCTGCACTCACAGAAGCTCTGATTCCATAACAGAAGTGTTCAGCTTTTTAAAAAGCTCCCTTTTAAAAAGGACATATCTATAAAAGATGAACAAAATTATGTTCTACCTCTTATTTTGGAATATATGTAAGTAAAGAATAACAGAGATATAATTCACCTTTAAACCTTCTGCAGTAATTAAATAAATGGTCATAATGTTTTCTAATCTTGAAGAGGGTCAAGTAAAAAAGATAATTAAACCAGAGAAGATAATAATTGATCATCAGTAGAATTTAGCCTTCAGAAGCTGTTGACACATTTGTCTCTTTCAAATCATTCTAGTTTGAAGAACAGGTATTTAATAAAAAGGGTTTTTTTAAATGTTTACTTCTTCAGAACTTCTAGTATCCAGGCATTTTTTAAAATAGGGCTTACTTTCTGGTGGGCTGATGAAACAACTTGTTTTCAGTCAAATTCTCTCTCTTACGGCTGATTCGATCTTATCAGTGACTCATTACATCTACTTTTCTATGTTGATACTAAAGCCTGACTTTTTATGACACCTCTTCATAAATACAATTCCTTTTTCTATGTGGGACAGCTGTTATGATGCCTGAATGGATATAAGTTGTAAATTCCAGCTTGCAATGCTAATAAAGGACGATTATGAAAATTCATTGACTCCAGAGATTTTGGGCTTGACAGCAGGATGTATGCAGCTAAAACCTACTTGTTTTAATTTACTTGAACCAGGAAAAATGCTTTCACTGAGCAGCAAGGATAAAACATTGTTTTCTGAGGAACTATTGATTTTCCATATATAAAGTGAATGAGTGATAATTATTCTGAATCTACTAAGCTGCCTTAAGTAATTTGTGAAAGAGCTGTATGAAAATCATGCATATATATATATACATGGAGCTGGACTGAAATTATTAGAAAAATGTTCAATACTGTCTGCATTTTTGTGGTGGTACAGCTCCCCCAGGCCATTCTGAGATCCCAGGAAAAGCCCTATTGTGGTGTTATCTTGATCATAATGACTTGGGTGTCAGGCAATCTCTGTCCACACCTGGGCTATCTGCTGCCTGAATGGTACATCAGAACCACTGAGCACAAATTGTGGCCAGAATGTAAATTACTGACCAAAGCCAATCATCTCAAGATCCTATAAATAGCAATCCAAGAGGGAGACCTCTTTGAGCTCTCTGGGACAACAGCGGGCTGTGTGACCCAGTATCGCCCCCTGAGCTGGGACACCTCTCAGGGTAGATTTCGTGAGGGTTGAAGAATTGTCCATAGATTTCATGAGGAATGAAGGATTGCCCATAGATTTCACGAGGATTAAAGGATTGCCCATAGATTTCACGAGGATTAAAGGATTGTGCATTGATTTCATGAGGACTCAAAGAGCTGACTTCATGAGGTTCACCGACCGTCCGTTGATGAATGCTGGCACATAAAAGTGAGTAATTCACAAAACTCCCGAAAAGGGAAATTTTGATCACAGGTTAACCCCAGTGTGTGTGTGTGTGTGTGTGTGCGTGTGTGTGCAATTTGGCTACATATGTGTCCATATATACTATGTCTACTTACATAAACCGTTGACCAAGTCTGAGACTAAGATTGGACCTATTCGCACCTAGATTCCTCTCTGAAAGGAGTTTAGAAAGCAAGGGGGTCTGTTCTGAATCTCGTCACTCAACGGGAGGGTCCCCCTTATCCCCTGTACTCATGATCCCTCTGTGTAGCTGAATTCTCTTTTGTGTACTTCTTCCATGTAAGTAATAGAGTGAACCTTGCCATTCTCAAATCTTTAACTAAGTTGCTATCTTGATTATAACAAATTCCATCAAATCGCTGTTTCAAATTGGCTGATGCTTAAGCATTGTTAAGAATTATACAACCTAATACTGTGATCTATCTCAAAAATATTAATAAATCTAAAATTGCTGCTAACCAAAACCATGTAAAAAATCATATTTGTGACAATTTTGTATAAAAATTTTGTTATGGAGTGAAAGGTACACAAAGGTACTGCTCAGGTAATTGAGACATTGACTACAGCTGCCCAGCTCAAAACTCTCCATTGGGAAAACAGACGAGGCACAGGAAATTATTACGGAGAGACTTACAAAAAACCCTGGTATGCACCTATGTACAGGAAAGAAAAAAAGAAGCACAAATGAATTTTTAACATATTTACATTCTTATAACATGTTTGGTGTGGGAGAACAGAAGGTGATAGTAAACCAGGCAACAGCTAATTTGCTTTAGGTAGTTCTGCTGTGATATGACCAGCAAGGCCACTGTCAGTATATGGCTACCATCTGAGTTGGAAAGCAAAAAATTATGAAAACAACAGCCCCTTGGTGAGAATAAATCTAAAAGCAACCAACATCTTGAAGAAGGCTAAGCTTTGGGCTTGAGCTGCTGTGCATGATGGCCAGGCCACCAGCCAAATCACACACATGTTAATGGGTTGGAGACAGTGTCATTTTTCCCCAAATCTGTGGTGTCTGCCTGTCACAGATGGACAACAGTGTTTTGTGTGAGTTAGTATTCTGTGCAGAAAGCATATGTGTTGTAGGATAGAGACCTTGGAATAGAAATAATAATCTACCCCTTATACCTATGTTCCTTCACAAACAAATCATAAATCTTATGCAATCGAGTGCTGTGATTCTGTCCTTGTGGACACCTCACCCTTAAATTCCTCCACCGCACTTCTACTTCATGACTTTCTAGTCAAAAAAAAAGAGTATCTGAGCAGAAGAGTTTGCAATGATGTAGCACTGTAATACAGTATTGCCATTGCTGGTAACAGGAGGTACATAGTCAGTACATTCAGCTTTGTGCTGAGTCTGCAAGGCCTCAGGGCTGAGGCTAGTCAGGGCTGCTCTGTCTGAACTTTTCCTGACCTGCCTGCAGGTTTGTTTTGCTTAGTTTAGCTGTGACAGCAATTTGCCTAATTGATCAGGTGCCTACAGCTAATTTGCTCTACTTTCAGAGAAGTACAACCACAGTTGTAATAAACAGTCCTTCTACATAGAATGAGATATATAGAGCCCTAACACAGTGATATAGTGTAGATAAATACAGATATGATAGGACAGAAGAGGCCTTGAGAAGTGTGAACACCGGACGTGTGCAGAATTCAGGTATGGGTTGATAAGAGACGGGGTGCAGGCTTGGCACTGGAAACAGAAGAACGGTAAACAGTTCACCCATGGTCAGTTAAAGAAGTGCTGACTGGAGCTGGACAAAACTGGTTTTAGGGGTAACAAAAAAAATTATATATCTAACATATGTAAAGGGCACCATATTCAGTGAATTTGGAAGTAACATGGAGCTGCAAACCAATGAAGAAAGGACAAGGGTGTGAAAGTGTGTTAGCAAACATGTCAAAATGACTCCAAATGGACCTTTAGAGAGAGGAAAGGAGACCCATCAATATGAACATCATAGTCCTCCCAGTATGACTCCAGAGGCTGACAACTTGCTGTAAATCCTCTTGCCCCCAACACACAGACATGTATCAGAACAAAACCACCTCAGGGGCCAGAGGAGCATCAGGAGGGTGAGCATAACACTGGGAACAGGGGCTGAATCCAAGAAGTGTGTGCACAATGATTTTAACTGCACTCTTTCTTTTTTGGTAACACTTAGATCTAGACTAATAATGACTAGACTCTTAGTATTTCATTTATGCTAACAATGAATTCTTGGCTCTTCTTATATATAAAGTGCTCTTACTGCTTGGTCTTCAGCAAGATTTCGAGTGCAGCAAGTTTAAATATCTTGTAATGTCTTCACATTACTTGATAACCATTGTGCCATCAAGTCATTTTAGCAATAAAATGTGCATCTTAGCATTACCAATTTTAAAGCATTCGTGTTGAGTTATTTCATGTGGTTAGAGAGAAAAAAATGAACGTAAGCCTGTAAAAATAATTTAATCAATAATCACCTTCAAGCAATGTTCAGCAAGAAGTTATCGTCTGAGATCTACATAGACACTACTTGAGATCAGATAGTAAAAAGAAAAAAAAAGCATGTTGTTCAGTAGAACCAGTAAAACAAACCAAGGTTAATGGAATTAGTTGGTGCATTAAGTTCATAAAGAGCAAGGCTGGTATTGACACTGAAATATGTAGAGCTTGAGCTTTTAAAAACTCTTCTGTATTCAGTGCAATTAAGATCAGCATACATATGAATATTATATTAGATGACACAAGAGACAGTGGAGCCACAGATATTTTTTAAGTGAAATTTTGAGGAAAATATATTTAGATGGGAAAATGGTTGGATTAAATTAAATATGTTATGGCCTCAGACAATTTTGGATACTTCAATGTGCAATTTACTAAATTATAGTAAAATAATTTTTATTATTTTCATTGCATTAAAATGCTCTATAAACAGAGGTATTTCTTTTGTAGAAATCTAAGAATATTGAAGAGCAGTCACTCTTCCTTTTATGTGTATTTTTTGATGTTTCAGAAAAATTTGGCTGTTGTCAACCAAATGATGTCCTCTGTTTCACTCAAAGCATCAAGTCACTATGAATACTCCAGAAAGTAGAATTAAGTTCCATTGTATAAGAATGAGCAGCACAAGCTGTAAAGATGATAAACCCACCTTCCCTAAAAATAATGGTTGCATCCTAGGTTGCAATTATTTACAGTATGTGATACATAAAGAGATATTTTTAAAAAAAAAAAAAAGGAGAAAAATTTTCTCAGCTCTTCTTAATCTTCAGTATGTTATAAGCACCAGTTCCCTTAAATTTACTTCAGAAAAACAGAGAAAATAACTTTAAATCATAGCAGTTGTTTATTTTTGATGTAAAAAAGGCTAGATAAAATATTCTTAACATTTTACAACTCAACTTTTGCTATGATGCCAAATAGATACTCAAATTTCTCAACCTTTTTCCTACATTAGTTAACATGTGTTTTACTTTTCACTGAATAAATCAGCATGAGAAAAGGACTAGACTTGTAATGATTCAATGACCAAAAAAAAAAAAAAAAAGAAAATTACACCACCATATCAATATATGATACCAACACCTAGATTAATAGGGATGAAAATTATAGCAGAAATATAAAACCAATAAATACATACAGTACAAACAGTAAGTTTCCTGATTTTCTTATTTTCACACAGATATGTTAATCCCTATGTCTAGGATGAATAGGAGAAGGAATAATAAGTTTAAGTGCAGCAATGGAGATTTTGATTGGACATTAGGAAAACTGGAACAGTTTGCCCAAGGATATTATAAGTCTCCAAAACTGAAGGCCTTTGAAGGCAGCCTAAAAATATACTTGACAGGCATGAAAAAGGTAAGTCTGACCACGCTATGAAGCAGAAGTGGACACTGTACAGTTCTTTTCCAGCTGGACTGTATGATGCTGTGTCATTTACCTTTGATCTGCCCTGGGCTGGCCTGGGAATGTCAGTTTCATGGGACAGCTGCAGATCAGTCCATGAGAAATGCTGGTTTTCTTTGTTTGCTTGCTATTTAACTTCAGCCGCCTTCTGGAATAAACCCAAATTTTAGAAAGCTTCCCATGAAGTTCTAACCCTAGTATTGAGTCAGATTTAGTACAGAGCTTACGTCTGACACCTTCTATAGCAGCGACATCCCACAGTCTCATTACTTACAGGCTTCAGAAACACTTCAGAAATCTTCCCAAGCCCACAGTTGCCTTGACATTATTTTCTCAGCAGTTACACAGCAAAGAGAGCTCTTGTTTCTATTTAAGAACTTCAGGGACAGTGTGACAGGAAATCAAGAAGTTTATGATTAACAAAAGGTCATCTTAGCCACAAAAAAGACAAAGCAAAATAAATCAACAACAGCAGCAAATCTCAGAGAAGCAGTCTGCAGAGTTACATTCTTTTAAATCCCAGCAAAATACAGGACAATGGCAGTCCAAATATAAATTTATCCTGCTTTTTGTTCTGTAAGTTAATGATGGCCTTAGGTCTAGACGCCCATTCTACAGTCTTGATTCTAGTAGCAATGCATGTGTCACTGAACTGCTACTTTGCTAAGAAAAGTATTGGGTTTTGCCTTTTTTAAAAGGCTGTCATTCTTAATTTCAGTCAGAAACAATCAAATTTTCAAGATTCTTTTTCTAAAATCCAGCAATAAAGATATTACAGAATTGATCAAAGTAAACATCCATAGTAGAGAGACTTTTTTTCCAGATGCAAGGTATCAGTGTATTTGTTCAGATGTAAGGGTCATTTTGTTCTTTTGTTAGCGTTGTTTATTTGTATACTTCTTGGTATTAATGTTTGCTTTGACATATGAACATTTCTGCCATATGAAATTTTGATAGATAAGCTAAAATGAAGATTACAAAGTGAAATCTCTGAGAAATCCACACAGAAAAGAATGTTCACTTTGCTTCACTTAGACAAAATAAATTGGGGGACTGTTATATAGATTATTTATATAGTTCTCAGACTTCACAAGAGAGACGAAGAAGAATGCAGAGAGTAAACCTTGATGCATGCAGTTCATAGAGTTTGCAGGTATGCTACTATCTGATCTAAAGCTCTTTTCAGAGGTAAGATTTGTAAACTGATGATATTCTATTTCCATATATGTAGATACATGTAGACACAGAGATGTATAATGTCACATGCTTTTCTAAGCAAACAGTAACATAGCATCTTTTTAAGAGTGGTGATGAATGCTAATGTCATGTCTAGTTATAGCAAAGTGCAACCTGAATCAAGATAGTATTTGTATACTTGGCTGTTCAATTTATCTTAGTCTTACATACATATTTTTATCTTGGGGACACTAATGCAAATGTGTAAATAAATGTAAGCAATGCTTAACTACAGTCTCCCATTTTAGCATACTATCTGTGAATTCAAAATGCTTAGCTCTACTAAATATGATATATAACACATGCAGTGAGTATTAGGCCAAAATACTGTTAAAAGCCTGTATCAAAGAATGCAGGTGGCAAAAATGGTTTCTCTTTTCTTTAGTTTTGACTTCTGGTGGTGGGATAAGGGCAGATACCATTCTGATCCTGCACAGGACAACAGAGATTGAATTATAAAGGATAGAGTGAAAAGCCTGGTGGGTTTTCTACTATTATGGGATTTCCACTATTATACCACTTCAGCCATCACAAGCAGGGTGTTCAGAAGCCAATAAGGAAACCTGCTTCATTGGAAGCACTTATTGTGTTAGAGGATGTTATGACATGAAGGATTACATGTAGAAATCTCAACCATGGGTTTGTAGGATTCTATAATAGAAAAGGACATTGTCGTGGTTTAGCCCCAGCCAGCAACTCAGCACCACGCAGCCGCTCGCTCACTCCCCCTACCCTGATGGGATGGGGGAGAGAATCGGAGGAGTAAGAGTGAGAAACACTCCTGGGGTGAGATAAGAACAGTTTAATAATTGAAATAAAATAAAGTATAATAATAATAATAACAATATAATAATAATAGTAATAATAATATACAAAGCAAGTGATGCACAATGTAATTGCTCACCACCCGACGACCGATACCCAGACAGTGCCCGAGCAGCGATCGCTGCCCCCCAGCCAACTGCCCCCAGTTTCTATACTGAGCATGACGTCATATGGTATGGAATAGCCCTTTGGTCAGTTTGGATCAACTCTTCTGGCTGTGCCCCCTCCCAGCTTCTTGTGCACCTGGCAGAGCATGGGAAGCTGAAAAGTCCTTGACTAGCATAAGCAGTACTCAGCAACAACTAAAAACATCAGCATGTTGTCAACATTCTTCTCCTACTAAATCCAAAACACAGCACTATGCCTGCTACTAGGAGGAAAATTAACTCTATCCCAGCCGAAACCAGAACAGACATGAAGGCTTTATTCTCTAAAAGGGACCCAACCATCCCAAAAGTGGGAGGGCAAACAGAACTGACCCCAGAAGGGGGCCCTGAGGGGGACCAGTATAATAACAGACTGTCTCACTTCAAAGATGAACCACATCAGGTAGTTTGGAGTCAGCCAGGTGTGCCCTGCAAGGGTCCAAGGTCTCATAGAAAGTTCGTGTAGAATTCATCCTGTTTAGGAAAGGAAAAGTACATGCGGCACAGGAAGTTTTCAGAGAGAGAAGTTCCATTTTGGATAAAACTTAAGTCCTTTTTATATAGTAGAGACATAAAAGGGCATAGAACATCCCCAATTCAAGCAGCCAATAGATGCTCTTAATTTCTATTTTTCACCTGAGGCAGCCGAGAGATGATAATGTTTTCTGTTGTTTCAGACCAATTTTTTCTTTTCCAGACTGTCTTCTTGTTCTTGCAATTAGAACAGCCAACGGTAGTTACTTTCTTAGAATGTTTTTACCCTTTTTTACAGACTATTTTTTCACCTTTTCAGACAATAAGTTGTCGTTACAGTTCCTGGATTTTGCAATTATTGATGGTATCTCAACACGTCTCTGGTTTCTAGGTACCCAGCTGCATTTCAAAGATGCCAGCTGCACTTTTCAAGGATGCTTCTGGTTCACAGCCCTAGTTCCCAGACTCACAGCTCCCAGGCTGGCAGGCAATTTCTCTGTCAGTATTTCAGCAGGCATTTTCTTCTGTTCAGTAATTTTCCCCTTCTAACCAGGTCGCCTTTCTGGCTGCTCACCTCAGAGGGAGAGAGGGAAAGGAGGTGTAATTTCAAGATCCACATTATCTGTCTTATCTGTGCTATAGAACTATCCTACTCCTTTCTATAAGTTTCTCAATCCAGACAGGATTTATGACTCATGACACTGGGAAGAATGAATAAAAAAGACTTGCCAAAATAAACAAGGCTGAACCTAGGTTTTATGCATTATTGTTTCATTATGTTTGCATGCCTTTACAGGTATGGAAAGGCTTAAAATTTCAGCCCAGCTGTAATTCATTATTCAGTAGTTAAGCACATTAAAGTTGTATTAGAATGCGAAGAAAAAAAGTTTCTTTTTTCTTTTTGTTATCTCAGGCTTGCTCCTGAAGCAAGAAAAATAGCAATAAGGAAAGAGAAAGGTTGGACTGTGCACAGCATAATACAAGGCCTTGTGCACATAACTGTAAAGTAAAAGAATGTGAATAGGAAAGAGAGTGCAGCAGCACCCACAGTTTTTGCATTACTGAAAGTGATCCTGTAAAGTTGCCAATAACTTCCCGAAAAATAGGAGGAATATGGTAAGGTAGAGGTTATAGTTAAGCACACTATTAGTATGCTACCAATGACAATTAGATTCTCAATCATGTACTTATGCTAAATATATGTCGATATTCCATTTTCTGAAAACTCTGAGTCAAACGGCTTTCCAGAACACTTTTGCTGAAGAATGTGTTTACATCTGAAATCTGCAATGTCTTTTCCTCAAATGGAAATGCCAGGCTGTTAAATTGTGCAAGTAAAGTTAAAAAGACTCTGCATGGCCACTGTCTGTCTTCTGAAAAGGGGACACTACAAAAGGGAATAGTTAGCAATTAAAAGTGCAGGTGTGATCTTTAAGAGAAAAAATATTTTTCTGTGTTTTTCTCTTTTGACTCATACACCATCACCAAGTCCTATGACTGGTAGCTGCACTAATATTTCTTTAAAAGACAAGACTATAATGAGAAGAAATGAAAATTATTGTCACCGGTGCGTGGAGGGAGTTAGGCTTTTTGCTCTCTGGAGAATGGTAGATGGTACCATTGATGGTATCTGCTAAAAAAGAAGCAATGTTGTCTAGCTAGTAATGTAGTGTTGCAGTCAAATTACTTGTTATTAGGGTTTTTTTTCAGAGAATGTTACATGTGAAGAATTGTTTTTAATTGCATGTGGGACAATTAGTGAATATAATTAGTGGGTGTGACAAAAGGTGAATATATTTGACAAATTCTCAAATTGTCTGACAGGCTTTGTTACACCTGAACAGTTCAGATGAACTAGTAAGATGTGTGTTATTCTCCTGTTTAATGTGTTTGGAGGTTCACTACAAGCTTATTTGTATCACTGATTCTCCAAGGATTAGAGGATATATTTTTGGCAGCAATATTATTTATATCAATGTTCTCTGAAGGTTAATTATTTCTGGATATGGCAATGATATCATAATTCATTCTGGGCCTGCTTCCACCACTTTTCTTCCTACAGAGCCGAAGCCTGAGAGAAGCCCAAATAAATCAGTGTAGTCACTCATAAATAACATAGTATTCACCTTGAACGAGAATGGAAAAATCAAGACTTCTGCTGTCAAAATCCCTTATGACTTTTGTGATTTCACCCTTATATTTTGCATACTTGTTTAATAATGGCATTTTCTATTGAGTATTCTACCAAAACATTCATAGCACAGTTAAGTGTGATCCTTCATGAATGCTACAAATGAGAAATGCTAAAGCTACTTCTTGCCTTTCTTATAAGAAAGATCAATTTCATCAGTACAAAGGAAGGCATTGTGAAGTATGTTGTTTTCAGTTCCTTTGCAATGCTTGCATCTTATTCTGAGTCTCTTTAAGAAAATCACATGTCAAAAAAGCAAGGAAAAGACAACAACTGGCTATTGCATTCCTGTTAACATAACATCAGCCTTAAGTAGAAGTGAAAAGGGCACAAACAGTTCTGGATGGAGGCAGAGAAGGTGAACAGCAGAAAATTTGCAAGAAGAAATTACTATAAGCTTTATGGGTTTCCTTTTATTTTCTCATTCCTTTAGATTCAGCTGAAAGAATTAAGTTGCTTTCTTAATGGTATTATTATACCCTGCAAATCTAACCCATTATCAGGAAGCACTGGACAACAAGAGCCATTTTTGGGTCTTAGCACATCTACTGAAGTCTGTCAGCCAGAAGCTCAGCTTAGAATTTTAGGCTTCACTAATCATTTTTATAGTAATAATTTCATGTTTTGAAAAAGAGAACCTGTGTACAGAACAGGAAATAATATATTAGGAAAGTGATTTGCAATGTGAATTCAAGGACAGAAAAGTCTTTATTATGTACATATTTTGAACAACATTTTATACATATGTGTATATACGCATATATATCTATTCTTGCATATATACCTAAATAATGATAAAATTCCCACTTCTGTGTTTTGACAGTAGTCTCTTAATTCAATTGTTTATACACTGATGTAAAGTTCCATCAGGCATCTTTATTATATCATTATTATTATCCATATCTGTTAAACATCATCAGAGTCTGGTGCTAATGGTTAGCATAGTCCTAGTTTTCTCTGGTAAGTTTTCCTCTAAATCACTATGCAGAATCAACTGAGTGGTAAATCTTCACCATCTCATCAAGCAGTTAGGGCAGATAGACAGTGAAGGTATTTATTTAATTTCCAGTCTTTTCAGTTTAACATGACTCTCTTGTGTATGCTTCTATTTAAACTACCTGTTTCTTACCAAAGAGTCCTTTTCATAGCAAAAAAACTTTCATGCTCAGAAATAACAATAATGAGAGAAAGCATTATCCCCTGTGATTCACTTACAAGCTCTTTCTCCCAGTTTCTCAGATAAGTTCAGCTATTTTTAACAAGATGCATAATGCTTAGTGTCTGTACTGGTATCATAAAGTTAGCAGATAAATTGTGGGCTGAAAATTTAAGCAGAAGATCTCTGTGAAATTATAACCCCATAGTACTTCAACAGCAGAAGAAAGCAGAAAAATCCTTCCTTTTCTGGAAATTCTGTCTTTCTGGATCCTGGATAAGTAAGATATGCATATGAGTAATTCTATTTCTGTTCTCCCTCCAAAATTTCATTGACATATGAGAATGGAGAGCTACTTCTAAACCCCAGGACACAGGGTTTATATGAACAGTAAGTGCTAAGAATCCAAACTGAGTGGGAGGAACTCTTCTGTCTTAGGAGTGACATATTCTTAACAAATGTCACATTTGCTTCTGATAGAGCCATATCCATTCTGATAGCAACCAAAACAAACAGGCAAAAATCCTACAGGTAGTACCAGAAGAAGAACAAGCATAACTTGCTCAGGAAGTTAAAGAGCTTGGAATAAAGTCCCAAGTCAGACCCTCACCTTAAGGCTGGACAGTCCATTACTTGAAACAAATAAAACTTTGTTACTATAGAGATCACCAGAACTTGAAAAAAATTACGACCTTTAAATTTAAATGTCAAATTCAAACGCCTACCATGTAGACATTGACAAGTCAAAAATCAACTTATGTGCCCATCATAGTAAATGGAAAGCAGCAGACATTTCTATGACAAACATGACTTCTGTAAGCAACTTAATTCTATTATTTCAGCACTGATGTCAGGCACCATTTGAGATCCCCTAGGATATTTTTGATACCTACACAGGGTTTGCGGGTAAAAAAACAGGACAAATGACTTCCTAAACTGGCAGCTAAAGCTCGGGTGGGATATCATAGAGTGCATTTAATGTCATTAGACAACTATACAGAAGTAACTGAATTATCTTGAGGTGTCTATAGGATGATGAGGTTAACTAAATCTTACAATTGCAGTTCTTCTTAGGGACTGTAAAGGGAGTCTGTGGTGATTAGCTCAAATAAAGATGTTTGCCATGTAAGTGTCTACATCTGATTGGCAAATTACATCCTGGATTACTCTGAAGGGAGGAGACAGTGATTACTATGAAATGAATGCATAAAATGAAGAAGTAACTGAGAGAAGAAAATGTACAAATCTGAGTGTGGACTAAGTCTGAGAGTAAAAGGATTACGATTAGGTGTCTATAGGTTTGTTAGGTATCTAAGTTTTCTGTATAGTTGATGAATATCTAGTTGATTAAGTTTAGTGCAGACAGTCATAACTGAATTATTTAGTTCACTTTGAAGTACACACCTAAAACATTACTCAGTTCCCTAAATATCTGCATGTAGAGCTGTTTAAGTGTCATTCTAGACATCTGCATGGATCTGACAGATGCAATACAGGTCTTGCAGAAGACTGTCATGTTTCTGGAGCTGAAGTTGAAGGCCAGAAGGTATACCCCTCCCGTCTAAATTCTAACACTAAATGCTTACATTTACATAATTGAATTCTATAACTGACTATAGTGGCAGGTATAGAATTCTGTTAGGCACAGACTGTTAACTCCAAGATAGTTGTAAATTACCACTTAAATCTTTGCAGATTTAACTAATTTATGTCTATACAGCACTACAAAAATGTGAGGAAACATTATAAAGCTCTTTAGAATACATTCACATGAGTTGAATAGCATGCTAAATTGGTGTCTGTAATTGTAAATTGATGTTGGTGTCTGTATACATACAAGTAATCAATTATTAAAGAAGTTGTTGGCTGAAAAATCTCAAAAATATACAACTTAATTCCTCAGTTAGCACAGCCCAAAACACATGCTCTAAAGACTCCATATAGCTTAATTTTATTCTTGATATCAGCTGTTGCCAACAATTGGCTTTAACAATTTGCAATGAAATACTGTTTTCATCCTTCACATGTGCCCTCTTTATTCCTTTCATTCTCAAGCATTTTCACAATGTATATGCAGCCTAGCTTCTAAATTTATTTCACATTTAATAGCTGAGGCTTTGAGAAATATGGTGACATCAGAAGATAAAACTAATTATGATAAAGACTTCAAAGTTTCATTAAAAATTTAATTACAAATTAAAGCAAGGTATTTCGATTATTATTATTATTGATAATAATAATGTAAAATAACCTAAATCTGGTTTTGAGCTGGATTAAATAAAAAGGTTGGAAAACATCCTTCTGATATTCTTGAAGGCCAGATCCTTTGCACCTGTCTTTTTTGCAGTAGAGAGTTTTTCTTACCTTCCTGAATTGAACAAACTGTTGCTCCTTGACTAGCTTTATCACTCTTTCTCCTTGCCTGTTTCATCTGGAAATTACTTTAAGCTGTGCATGCACTTAATGAAGAATCAATATCCCTATCTCTTCAGTACTTTTATCTGTTTAGGTAAGACCTATAAGCTTGTAGGCATTCATCCTCCCTGTTTTCCAGCTACTCACTTTTCATACACTGAATTATAAGCAACTAAATAAAACATTTACATCTTTCACATAGACACTAAAACAAACTTTTAAAGTAATAGCACAGCAAATAATTGATTAATATGAATCTCTTGATTTAAATGCAGTTTATATCTTTTGGTCTGATTACTTCGGTTGTAAACAAACTAAAACATGCAAAATGGTTAACTACCTTTTATCTACAGACTTAGCGGAGATGTGGCAGGTGACAACAGGTGAATTTCATGCAAGAACTATAAATTGCATAGATAAGAGAACATGATTCTATCAGAATCAACTACTTTTTGTGGGCACAGTAGGTACAGCTTTTTGTTATTTTTATTTAGCTTCATTTTATTTAGTTTTATTTCTGTTGGGGGGGGTTGGGTTTGTTTTGGGTTTTTTTTAATGCATTCATGATAAAACTGGCTGGTCTTTTTGATGGCTTATAATTAAAATGCCCAAAGTAGTCTGAAACTTAGGATCTTATAAACACTCCTTGAACACAATTTCTGTTAATTTCAGTGGTTTTCTGATTCTTGGAGAGTCTTTTGGCAGCTATTAGTTAGGTAGATGAAGAGTGTTACTTACTTTCATTTGGTGATTATCTTAGCTGACATATCTTGTCTTCTCAGGCATGGCCAGGAGTCAAAGGAAACAGGTAAAAATGTACTTTTTCTCATTAGGCTTAATCCTTGTCCGTGCTGGGTTTAGAGCTGCTTAAATCATTGTATTAGGGATTTTGGCATAGAATGGCTATCTCAAGAAAAATGCTCTACTGCAGGGGCTGGATGTGAAAAAACTGTTGAGACGTTACTTGAAAGTGTATAGTTTGCAATCTTACAAGGCATGCTTACAAATTATGTCAACCTCATATCAGCTATTATCATCTTGATTTCTCTGACTTTGTGAAAGTCATTAGGAAGACTAAATAATGTAGTTAAAACCCAAAAGAGTCAGCTTTGCCAAATTTATTACCATGCATTGTGTCTGATGAAATCAGTCAGTCTGCCTGCTGCAGGACCTTAGGAGATCTGCCAACAAATAGGAACACAAAGACAAATAGTACACTAAATAAACAGAAATACATGTTTGTGACTTCAGGAGCCATAGGTGGTATTATGAAGTAAAGCAATCTTGTCTGATAGCACACATATCTTTTTAAAGAAAAGAGTATAAACAACCATATATAAAATTGCCAAATGTTTTAAAATGGTGGTGGTGGGGAACTATCCAAAGCACTGTTTACTAGAAGAAAATGTTTGTCAAGCTGAATTCTGCTTGTTGTAACATAGCTAATTTTTGTGACTGTTTTTAACTTGTCAGTTGCATCCATAGTACAGCTTCTTTGCATAGTATACATCTTTCATCTTCTTTACTTTTCTACTGAAAGAGTTCACCTTCAGATATCAAATAACTATAGACAGAGAACAAATTTTCATCCAGAGATGATGTTAGGTTTGTTAAATTAAAAAGATTCTGTCTGGGATGTCATATATTCACAAAACTCTTCAGTGAGAATGGGATTAATTTCACTTCTCTTCACATGTCTGAACTTGAACTGGTTGCCCAAACTAGCCGTAATAGATAAGGTAGGTCTAGTTAAGAAGTCACTTAGTCTGAACAAATGTAGTCATCTTCTTTAGGAGGTGATAAATTACACTGTTAACTTTATTAGCTATATTAACAGATTCTGCTCACTACAGACCAATTGTAGTGGTCATTCAGAGATACCTCACCACATCACAGTTAGTGTAGGACCTATTTAGGTAGAATTTCTGGTGTATCTCTTCCTTCTACATGTCATGTCTTGATGGTGTATAGCCTTCAGAAAATCATTTTTCAGATTGTACACAATCTTAGCCTGGACCTCTCCTGCTATGTTGTTTGTGCAGTTATCAACCATATGTCACTAAATTATGCATTTTTACTTTCAGACCAAATTGGTCATGATGTCAAAACCATGCAGATGCACTGATGAGAAGTACTGTTACAAAAACTGCAAAGAAAATAGCCAGTTTCTAAGAAGCAATTATGTCAGAATTCTGAGATAATGTTAATATCTCACTGATTTTCATACCAAAGTCAGGAGAGTATTGCTAACCCATACTTTATGTAATCTACATGGACAGAAGCAGACATGTGCATGCTTGTCTTATTTACACTTCTGGTTGGATGGATATAAGTCATCTTTCCCTGTGTAGGTGTGTTCCCATCTTAAGTGTTATAGTCAGCATTTAAACACCTTTGTATAATTGTCTAAGTCTTTTTAGACAGACAAACCTTTTGTACTCGTGAAGTCTTTAATTACAGAATTGAATAGTTTGGACCATGAGTTTACATATCATTCTAAATACAGAATGTTAGAAGCTGTAGTAAACTTGGAGGACATGCACAGTCAGATAAACCTGGTAATTTAATATATAGTTATTGCTCTAGAACAGGTTCAACTGAAATTGCTCTTCAAGGAATAGCTTTTTTGTTTTGGTTTGGTTTTTTCTGATGTGTACACAGAAGCAGCACTGTCTAAAATTTTATTGTGGACACCTGATTGAAAATAGAATAAGTTCTTTAGAACCTACCATCCTCCATCAGATACATACTTAGAATTTTCTAAGGATTAAGGAATAAAGAGAACTGCTTCTTTTTACCTCTTTATTTAACTGGGCAAGACAAGTACTTGGACCTGCTCTCAGAACTCAGCAGCCTCAGTCTCACAATGAATTATTCTAAATCTGTTCCTGGAGCATAGTCATTCTTTTGATTCATACATTCGAGTTCTCCAGCTGACCCATTTCAGTAGTTGGTGTACAAAGACAAGGATTGACAGGTGTTCGACCTCCAGTTTCCTGCAGAAGCATCCATATACCTATGCATCCAAAAACACATAGGTATAAAATGAATAAAAATTTTTAATAAGAGCTAAATGAATGAATAATTAAAGTTTAAATGTTAATAGAAAATAATTAAACAAAAGTTAAAGGCTGGCTTGGCAACCCCTACTCTACAAGGCTGCAGAACAAGTACCAACACATTGGTGGGTTACTTCAGGAGGGCGAAGGGGCAGCAAAAGGGGAAGTGCGATAATGATCAAGTTAGAACATACCCAAGGGCTATGGACCCCTCCTGGGAGGCCCACCAAGGGGCCCTTGGTGCAAATCCTGTCACATGTAAAGAAGATTCCAGACCTCTTAGCTGGTCTGAGAGGCCCTGGCATCCAGGCCCAGCCCAGCATGATAACTGTGCACTATTACTGGGGCAGACTTTGGACTTTGCACAGTGGTACAAGACACAGGCAACACTGTGAAAATGAGAAACCAGAAAAAATGCAAACTTCAGAAGAACATACTCATGGAGACAGTAGGTAAAAGACCCTAAAAGGTTCCCCAAAAAGACCATATGAAACCAGAATAATGGTCCCATGAAATGCAAACTGGATTTAAGTTGTCATACAGAGAGGGCAGGTGATGTGGAAGGAGCTCACTTTGCCCACAGTTTTGGGAGATCTTTCAGGATCTGGAAGACTAATGAGGGGTCCAGGCTGGTGGTATATAAGTTTTCTTACCCTTAGAGTAATACGGCAAAGAAGAGGCAGAAGACTGAACATGTAATCAAGACTGTCATCTTAGACAACGATTACTGCAAAACCAGCAAGACCCAGGCTTTGGGACACAGACTGCAGTCCTATGCTCTTAGAGATCACAGCTTATGCAGAAAGAGCAAGTGGATCAGTAAGAGCAGTGGGGGAGTTGCAAAGCAAAAAGACCATGATTATTTTCAGGCACAGAGGAGCATCAGCAGGATGGTGATGATAAAATACTGGTGAGGCTGTTAGTGCTGGGGCCTTGGCTTACAGGCTGGCAAAACAGACAAAAGTGTTATAACAGAGACTGCTAATTAGGAAAGCTAGACTAATTTTGCACGACTGCAAGTGTCTTGTTGGCCAAGGCTTGTGGGGAACACAAGAGCCCTTAAATACAAACTGCTTTTCTGAACATGGTGAACCAGTGCATGTGTATCCCATTAGGGTAGAAGATGACACCTTTAAAGGGACTTCTGTGTTACTCCAGCCCCCTGCAGAGAAAGAGGTTGTCAAACACAATGAGGATGTTTCCCAGGGGGTGTTCACCAGCTGCACTTCTAAGTCCTGATGACTAATTTGAAAGCCCAGCTTTACCTCCTACCCTCAAATATAGCAGGGGTGGTGAAGTATACTGTCCCTTGGCTTCCATGGAGCATGTTCAGCAGTGGGAATGACCAGTCCAGAGGTTTGGGTCTAGGCAATACGTAGAAGAATACAGATCTGTTAGTTTAGATCAGGTAGCACTCCATGAAGCTTATGAAACATTTGTTCAGGGTGTAGGGCAAATTTGTGATCATTTGCACCGGCTGTTTGAACCTCGTGATTATCTCAGCTCCGTATTGAAGCTGTCAGCATGCATGACTCTTTGTATTCCTTCACTATTAATTGAAACAATTTTAACACTGCAAAATGTTTAGACTGGGCCAGTACTCTCCTACAAGTAGCCGTGTTTTGTTCAGACTTTCTGACTTGCTATCATTATTATAAAAGCCATTAGGAGTGGGGTACACAGATCCTGAGGTCTATCCCTCATTCCAAAATCATAGACAAAATCGATGCTATTAAATTGATAACAGCAACAATAACCCCTCTTTTGCTGGCAGTCTCAGAGAGCTTACAACAGTGAGGAAATCTGAGAAATGCAGAAATGTTAAGCAGAGCAAAAGCTACATGGCAAACTGGGATGGTCTGTGTACAGGAAGGTCACACTGCATGGCGTCCTTTGGTTTGAGGATCTTCTACATGTTAACATATGCATCAGCTTCCTATCAGAAGAGAAAAGGGTTTGGCAGATTTTTAAGCCAAACAACGGTTTTATATATCTTAAGTCCCTTTTCCTCCTTTTACATGATGAACATTATTATGGCGTTAAGGATGTCAGCAATGTTTTTGAGGTGAGAAGCTTTTGTGAGCTTTGTTATATACTGTATAACCATGGTCATAGCTTTATCAACAAAACAATATCCTCTTGGGCACCCCAATGTTATTTCTGAGAATTTTGATACCCTGACAGCCTACTCTGGGATAGTCAAAGCAAAGGTATAGCTGCCCCATGGGCCCTTTTTCCATGTGCTTCCTATGATAGTAAATGGGAAACTATTGTTTCCCTTGTGCTGCTCTTGCACTGAAACCTGCCAGGCCCTCTGAAGAAAGGGCCCCCATGGGTACCTGGTGTCCCTGGGAACTAAACAAGGCTCTGGGGAAGGGCTACAGGGATGATGAAATCTATGAGGTTCACCATCCACACATGGGGCCACAAGATTTGTGTCATAATGTTTAAAGGTGAATAGGTTCTTAGCATAATTTCCACAAAAATCTTCGTTATCCACGAACAAGGTAACAGCAAGCTTGAGCAGCTGTCCCAGAAACAAGTTTTCCTGGTTGCTGACATTACTGCCATCTGGTATGCTGAACACACTTCTAACATGTAGCTAAACAATTTCCAAATACCTTTTCAAAAGGGGGATGGCCTTTCTATGCAGGCTACACAATATACCTCCAACATCTGCACCATACATCACAGGAACATCTTGATATCCAGGGAGACCATTGCCAGCCTTGGCTCTGTAATAATTTACATACAAGTACAGGTACCCATAATTTTTTACCACTACCAATTTAGCATGGCTTCTTAAAATATTAGAGACTTCCAGGGCCAAAGATGCAGCTTCACAACTTCCTTCTTAAAGCAAAATGAAATATAATTGTTCTGGTCTGTCTTTATTTCATTGCTGATTGTGCCAATGTGTTGGCAGTTTATCAGCTGTCATGTGGCTTATCATATGTCACTGTTATGATCTCATTGTTATTTCTGCTTGCTGGAACACAGCACAATAAAGGAACCACAAAGTCAGTCTGGGGCTCTACAAGATCTGTGTAAAGGTAGGGTGAGTTAAACACTCCCATGATGTCTGCCACAAAGCGAAATTTTTTAGCAGCAACACTCAGAGAAGCCCCCAAAATGTGTGCCAGATCCCAAGTGGTAGGAAAAGTGTAAGGTTTTACATCCATTTTGAGCTTTATTTTCCTTATGATTGGGTCCAGGCTCCCTACTGAAGAGTCAGTAGCTGAAGCTTTGTTGTGAGGGTTAAGAAGATGGTTCATACATTCCATCAACATGGAGAGGGACAGGTAATAGCCTTTCCACAAAATATACTGCTGCATCTTGCCCTGCAGTGCTATTTCAGAGATGGCATCTTTGCTGATGCTGTTCCAGCTGTGTCAGCACTGTATTTCCACCAGCCCCACCTCCCACTTCCTGGAGAATTCCAGGGGTCTCACCAGCTGAGCAGTAAGGTCTGAGCTGGTGTTTTGTGGGCAGATTCTGGCACTGGCATTGCTGAATAGCATGATGTATAAAACCCTCATTCACCATCCTTCTTTTCCCCTGCCTCTCAGCTGCCAGGCACTAGATGCCCTAAGCTTGGGAGGCTTCTCTCCAGCTGTTGAACTTTTGGGGCCAGCCACACCATTTCAGTAGCAGCTATTTCTTTCTTCCTGTCCGTTTTGCAGCAATGATCACCTCAATTTTCTAGATTCAGTCCTCATCAGGACTGACTTTTTTAAGTTGTTCAGGGTAAAAAGTTCCTTTGACTGCTTCATAATAGGCCATAGTCTATAAAGTAATACACAGGTACCTGTCCCCTTCTCACAACTTCAGCTACTATGAAAATTTCATTTCTGAGCATCTGCTCATAACTTTTCTTAAATCCCTCTGTTGTTCTAGACACCAAACATGGTCTTCTTTGTCAAGCTGAGGTGCAGATTCTTTAATTTTAAACATATTTCCATACAGAGTTTTCCAAATGCAGAGCTAAAAAGTTCATGTCCACAGGCCTGGCTCTGGTAGTTGTGTGGAAGCTGTGGTCATAGATCTTTACAAATTCCAATAACACATCAATGTTGTGTAGTGTTGCATTGTTTTCAGCTGAGATAGGGTTATATTCATAGTAGCTTGCATGGTAGTTGATAACACACCCATGTTTTAGCTATTGCCGAGCAGTGCTTACACAGTGTCCAAGTCCTTTTCTGCTTCTCACACTGCCCCACCCGCAAGTAGGCTGGGGGTGCACAAGAAGCTGGGAGGGAACACAACTGTGACAACTGACCCCAACTGACCAAATGGATATCCCATACCATATGATGTTTTGCTCAGCAATAAAAGCTGGGGAAAGGAGGAGGAAAGTAGGACGTTCAGAGTTATGGTGTTTGTCTTCCCAAGTAACCATTATGCATGATGGAGTCCTGTTTGCCAGGAGGTGACTGAACACCTGCCTGCTAATAGGAAACAGTGAGTGCATTCTTTATTTTGCTTTGGTTGTGTGTGTGGCTTTTACTTTGCTTATTAAACCACTTTTACCTCAGCTCATGAGTTTCCCCACTTTTGTCCTTCTGATTCTCTCCCCCATCCCACTGTGGAGGAGTAAGCGAGTGGCAGTGTGCTGCTTAGTTGCCTATTGGGGTTAAACCACAACATCTGTAAAATATCTCCACATCTTATTTCTGAGAATCCTGTGTAAATGTTCTGTGACAGAGGTTTTCGCTTCATTATTAGCAACAAAACAGAGAGCATTGCACTGATTTAACAATTTTTATAAAGTATGGTTAGTCTGTAATATCTAAGACTTGCTCCCCCTGCTAAAAGTTGCTTTAAATGCACAAGCTCTTTCAAACCTGTTTTACCTTTTAGACCAATGGCCCAGGAATGCTTGTATAATATGGCTATCACCTTTAAGATGTACTTAATGCTGTCATTGTATTTGGAGAGCTATTGCACATCAGCCACATCTGCCTGCCATTGTACATCCATGTCTGGCACAATCATTTTGTTTCTTTCAAGGTGCTTTCTTACAGCCTTGTGTAAGATGTAAGCATCCTAGATTGCAAACCAGGTTGACACGTGACTTCAGATCAGCAATTTGCCTTTTAGCAGCTTCAAAAGGGGATTCATGTCCACAAATCTTCTCACCTTTATATTTTAGGGTTTTGGGGCTTTTTTTGTCTGATGTGTAATCACTGTCTCTTTACTCCAACTATCTTTCAGTCTTATTTGCAATACCTATTTGCTATCATTTCCATTGAAAAAAAATAGTCTCCTCTTCCTTTTTATCAGTCTTCATTATTCATATTTTATGTCAACAGCCAACTGTAAACTTCACAATAAAATCTGAATTTATCCAAAGTTCAGAGACAGTCAAATCCAAAATCTGAGACTTGTATTAAAGTTCTAAGAAAATTTATGTTATGAAAAATAAAATCTGAATATTGTTCCTCAGTAAATTCCAGAGAGTTTTGCGACTGACAACACCAAAGACAAATTCTGAAATGATATAAATTTCTGTAGTCATGACTGTAATAACTATATTCTCAGCAAAGATTATGGTCCTGTGATTTTAAAGAACATACTTCTGCAAAGGTTTAAGGCTCTGTCTGCAAGAAAAAGTTTAATGAAACCTGGGAATGTCCAATTCATAGTAAGAGAGGCTGATGTCCCTTTCAGTGGCAGGTCCTGGAATGCACAAAATGTGTACTGCTGCTTTGTTGCACTTACTATTCTTCTTTCCAAGAATAATGTTGAATTCAGAGCATTAAAGTAGAATAGAATAGAATAGAATAGAATAGAATAGAATAGAATAGAATAGAATAGAATAGAAAAGAAAAGAAAAGAAAAGAAAAGAAAAGAAAAGAAAAGAAAAGAAAAGAAAAGAAAAGAAAAGAAAAGAAAAGAAAAGAAGACTCGACTCAACTATTTCAGTTGGAAGGGACATACATCGATCATCTAGTCCAACTGCCTGACCAGTTCAGGGCTGACCAAAAGTTAAAGCATGTTGTTAAGGGCATTATACAAATGCCTCTTAAACACTGACAGGCATTGGGCATCAACAACCTCTCCAGGAAACCTGTTTCCTGTGTTTGGCCACCCTTTCAGTAAAGAAAAGTTTCCTACTGCCCAGTCTAAACCTCCCCAGCCCAGCTTTGAATCATTCCAATGTGTCTTATCACTGGACCAGGGAGAAGAGCTCAGCACCTCCTTATCCACTTCCCCTCCTCAGGAAGCTGTAGAGAGGAATGAGGTCACCCCTCAGCCTCCTTTTCTCCAAACTAGACAAACCCAAAGACCTTAGCCACTCCTCATAGGACATTCCTTCCAGCCCTTTCACCAGTTTTGTTGCCCTGCTCTGGATGCATTCAAGGATCCTTCTCAAATTGTGGGGCCCAGAACTGCAGACAGTACTCAAGGTGAGGCTGCATCAATGTTGAATACAGAGGGGTGATGATCTCTTTTGACCAGCTGTTTATACTACATTTAATGCACCCCAGGATGCAGTTTGCTCTCTTGGCTGCCAGGGCACACTGCTGACTCATATTGAGCCTCCTGTCTGGTTTAGGTTTGTATATCAAAATGTTTAAGAAAAAATGGAGTAAAATCACATATCAACAAATCAAATGAGAAATTATTTAGCTTAATGGTAAAGACTGTAATAATATACATGTAATATACTTTGCTGCGTCATTCTGGTGTATGAGTGTGTATATGTACGTGTGCGCGCATGCTTGTATTTACACAACATACACATATATAGATATGTACACATTATTAATGTGTATCTATATGAATGTATGTGTATGTCTACACACAGTTGTATGTCTTCTATCTTCTGTTATTCATATGCAGGAACAGCTTATGAATGTTGAATTATCTCTTTGAAAATAAAATAAGATGATTTTGCTATATATGAATTAATCTTCTTATGTGTTCATACTGCAAAATTAATAGGAAAAGCACTGGCAAATATTCAAGAACTGATAGTTTAACATTTGCATGTAATTCCCTTCATAAATGTACAGGAAATGCTTAAGATAAAACTCTCATATGAATAATAAATAACTTTGTAAGATGCCTGGATAACTAAGTAGAAGGATCATATATCATGATATTATAAGTACTTTCAGGCATCGACTTATTTGTCTAAAAAAAAGTTGGAAAAAAATTGCACTTAAAATTGGTTGGTGGCTGCAAGATCAGAAAATATATTTTATGCCTACCACATTTAGTTTTCAATGACAATGCAAGTTCATCATCTGTATTCATGGAGCACTAAGTATACTTTCTCTCTTCTTCCTTCTTTGTCATGCTAATCAATTTCTGTAAAATGGAAATGTGGCCAGAAACTCAAATTCAAGGTCTCTCACAGGTTCACTTCTCCTTCAAAGGAAAACTCTGAATACACATGACATTTGTATATGGCTAGAAATATAAAATAAATGCTGAAATTAGGTATGGTGTGTAGTTCCAAACAAATGGAAGAGATCTAAACTCTTGTCAAAAAGATAAAAAGATGAATAAATTATACAGCCTGAAATCTAAGCTGTTAAGTGGTTACATTAGATCATAACGTAATTTTACTTTTTTATTTATAGGTGATGCCCAAGTATTTTCATTTTTCTAATTAACACATAACACATATTTGCTGATGACATAGTAGAAATAGCCAGACTCTGGAGAGGACTTGGAGAAAAGGCAATGACTCTAAAGGGCATGCCACACTAGCGTGCTGCAGTGACTGCAGACAGTGTGCTTGACTTGGCTGTCCTTACCCACCAGTCTTAAGAGCCTGGCAGGGATAAGTGACCCTAAACTGAGGGGCATTAATCATAGTCCCAGCAGCTGAACAAGGCACCGCTGACTAGCCATCTTGCTTGTGACTACACTGGAAAAATCTGCAATATGCCATTGCGTATCAGAAAAACTATGCCATAATACCAAAAATTTGAAAGGTAGTGGGCTTAGGCAGTAATGAGGGAAGTTTCATGAAATGTTTTCAAAAGAAAAGGGGCAGCAGACTGGAAAATTGCTCTAATTTCATTTTTAGAACACCTATTTATCTTACTACTTTTCATCAGTAAGCAAAAGGATTTTAGAAATGGACAGTTCAGTGATAATCTATTTAAGATCATTGTGTGTTATTACAGTGTTCTACTTTCGGAAGACATGTTATTCACTAATACACTTAGTTGACTGATGTAGAAGGGATTCTGAGAGCAATCTCATCAGTCCTACTGGGAATAATATATAAATTTATCGCTTGCTGTTATTGACAGAAAACTATGAAGCATAAGGAAAATTATCCATGGAGAAACTACACTTGGCTTTTTGTCATTTCAGGTGCTTTTCATAATAATTTGAAAGGTAAATTAAACCAAACCAAAACCAATGTCTGTGAGCCAGTGCCCCTAACTTCAGGCATCCTTGTGTCTAAAAGATTAGATGCCTGCAGCAGTACCTTTCTCTGTAGAGCTGATAAAGACAGGCTGGCATAGGGAAATTCTCTCAAACTAAGCCAGGTGTAACCCTTGACAGATATCTGCTGCACTTCACGGAGTGAACAGGAACCACAGACTATGTAGTACTAAGTAAAATAGGGCAAGGATTAATTCCTGTCCAAGAGGCCAAGAGAAACAAGCTGTCATTGCTTTTGGCTATTTCCCCCTAGAGGAAGCTGTCTTTACCAATGCTATGTCATTTGGCATCTTCTCTGATCAGGTAGTGTTCCTGTGCCCCCAGTTATCATTTTGTGTGGGTTTTTTCAGCTTGGAGTGTCTGAAATAATTTAGAATATTAGTGCAATTTATTACTCTGTTGGCCTTATGCCATGAGGTTCTGGAAACGAAATAATCCTAGGACTTTCCCTGAATATTGTTCTGGAGAAAGCTGGTTGCAGCTGTTCAAAACAGTCAGATTTGAGCTAACAGCTAAGATCAAGCACTCAGAGATTAATTTCTTTTTCCGGGCCCTCTTTCATTAGGAGTACAGCTAATAGTATGCACTTTCTTACTACAGCTTTTTCTATGTAAAAGTAAGTACACAGACAGAAATTCAGTGTTTAAATCAGCTGGAGTGGATCCAACCTCCTACATTTAGAAGTGAAATCCCTTGTTATTTGTCTTGTTCTTATACAACTTCTGAATTGATGCCTGTTCTTAAAGATACAGTATTCTGAAAATTTCAGGTATTTGTGAATATAGATTTTAAACAGAGCTGTGCCATATATTTAAATTCCATTTAGTTGTCCTTTGTTGAGCTTTGCTTGTGGCAAACCGCAGAATTTAATTTAGTGGCAAAATAATCTAACAATCCATTTTGGGGAATGAACATGTTTTAGGATAGACTATGACATTGATGTCAATGTCCCTTAAAAGGGATATTGAACAGCTGCATAATCACAAAAGAAATAATTGGAGGAATGCACCACACATCTTATCTGCTGGGATTAATTCAGAGCTTGCGGATCTACTCAAACACCCCTCCATCCACACACATCAAACTTAATGTGCATATGTACATGAGCAGGTCTTCTGCAGTGCATTTTATCAATACGGATTGCTTCACCAGTGAAGAACATCTGTCCTGCTGGAGGTGAAATCAAAATAAGGAAGTATGCTATGTCCTGTATCTGTTCTTTTGCTTTGAAGTTTTTAGGAATCCTTTTTCCCCCAGAGAAAAGCTCAGTATTCAAGAGTCCTTTAACTTTCCAGAATAGCCCAAGAGTAACAAATCCACTTGCACAGCTGGTAAAAAATTCTTGTATGGTCTAGTAAAGTATATTGCAATTTCTGTCCTTTGTGTTTAGTAATCATTAAAAATCTATATTGTTGCTCTAACTGAAGGCTAAAAAAAATAAATTAACTTTGTTCTACATTGTTTATGGACACTAAAAACCCTACATACTGCATAAAAATCTTTATAGTTTGAATTTCTTATATGTTACATGTTTTAAACCTCTTAGTGTTTTGTTTGGTGTGCCATCCTAAAGAGGCAGGGAATGGAATGAATATACTGTCAACTTAGAGATCAGCATATAACTAATCAGAGAAATTTGAACTTCCCCTTCAGCTTTTATGTTGTTTAACATATCAGCAAAATAAAGCCATGGGGAAAACCCCTCATTTCAAAGCTATTTAAATGTTTGTTCATGCTTCAGTGACACAAGAAATCTATCTAAATGTAAATAATGAAATGCTAGAAGGCATGGCTGTTGGCATTAAACCCACATCAAATAAAGGCAATAAAATTTTGAATGCCTGTCTTCTGCCTAAGATAAGAATTGTGCTAAACCTCCATCTTATATTATGTACTTACTTATACTGTCTGTTATATGTACAAGAATATACGTATTTATTTATACAAAGACAAAACCACATACATACATATATTTCATGTATCTCTTTGGTAGTGATGTTCTTGGGTTTTGTTTGTTTGGTTGGTTTTTAATAATTACTTCTACATACTCTCCATCCAAAATTCCTCAAGAATTAATTTAATTGGCATCAATGTTCAATGGCACCAAAATCAGGAAAAATTCTTTTTCTTAAATGCTTATTTTTCATAATAATCTCGAATCAGGAAATTAGAGCAGTCATGTTTCTAAGGAAGGTCAAACACTCATAAGGCCTTTAAACAGCCATAAGAAAGTCCGGGTTAAATTCCCAAGCACTCAAGAAGGACATTTTCTAATATTGTCTCTCTTATAAATAAATAAATTCTCCTGTTGCCACATAATGAACTCTTACAAGCATCAGTGACTAGAACATTAATTACATTAACTCTTGCAGGCATTCAAACTCAAAACTTTATTCCCTCATCTGGGACTGTCAGGAAGAATATTAGAGTCAGTTTGTTAAACGTTCCATTTAGGCCTGTCTCTGCCATCTTCTTTCTATTCAGCCATTTCTGTTCTTACCCAGTAATCTTCCTGAACTGGAGACAGGCCAGCAAAGACTTTATTCATCACCATCTTTTAAAGTACCAGTGGAACTACAGTGCAAGGACAGATCATTATTTCATATTTCATCAGTGAAGTGACCGAGACTTTTTTTTTTTTCCTTATTGTCAATAGGCAGAGTCAAGCCTAAAAATAAATGGGAATAGTTTGTGAGGGAAGAATACATAATAGTCTAGGAGAGATTGTAGATAAGGAGATAAGCAGGGGGAAATAGATATTTAGAAGGACCCAATAGAAATCTAGAGAAGTAATTAGAAAAAGAAGATGAAAGAAAGGTTGATAGACTTGGTGTACGTAATGAGAAAGACAACTGTGATGGTAGTGATGCAAAACAGGCAAGAGATAAAGGAAGATAAAGGAGAAATAAATATCTTGAAAAGGAATTTAAATGAAGATTTCCTGAAAGTAAAGAATTCAACTCAGTAAATGTGATCTGAAAGACTATGCTTTTATCCCTAAATAAGACAGCCAAGAGCTGACTCGTTGTTTGACATCAAGTGCCACCAACTGGCTCATATGCGCACTGCTTAGGGCTAGTCCACTTAGTATCAGATTTGTCTCAGAAAGGGCTTTTTGGACAGGTTCAAAACGGAGCCACTTAAGCAGCATGGGCAATTAAGTCTGCACTGTTCAGTCTCACTCTATTATTTAACAAGAGACTTCCCCAAAAGATGTGGAAGGAAAATAAAACATGCTACAGAAGAAAAACAAGAAAAAAAGAAAATTAAAGCAGTAAAATGGAAAGCCAAATCAACAACAATAAAGTTCAAAGGAAGCAGATGAAGGCTTTCTAAAATACTTTAGAAGTACACTGGGAAGTTTGCTGCCATATGGTGAAACACATACATTTGTCTCTGTTCTGACAGTCGAATGTAAACTGGTAAAGGATGAAGCAGTTTCAGCCAGTTTAGATTATGGTACTAGTATTTCTCCACAACATCTGACTGTCGCCTGACACAGCTTTACTCTGTTGTCTGCTACCTCTTGTCATACAGGGAGCTGAGGAAGAATGAGATATTCTGTTTTCTTCTGCATGTCTGTCTCCCTCTGATGCATTTTTTTCTGGAGATGCACTTAGCCCATGTAGCTCCATTTGTAGCTGTAACCTGTAATGGATAATTGAACAGATAAAAAGCAAGACAGCTGAACATCAGCCCTTCTATGAACTAAGACCACTGATACCCAATGTGAAGCTGTGATGTGCTAGCAAGGATGAGGCACAATATCCAGAAATAAAAGAGCAAGATATGCTGACTTTGAACATAAAAATCCCACCATCAAAACAAACAAACAAGCAAACAAAAAAATTCATATCTTTTGGACTTTCATTTGAAGAGTTAGGAAATAAAAATAATATAGAAATGAATGAATAACAGCTTATTTTTATATTTACCAAAGCCTCTTTGTGGCCATTTGTTAGGGTTTCAACACTTTCCTCAAGGGTTGGAAGGATCTGATACAGACACTAAAGCAAGATTGTTGCAGAGGATGACCCTGATCCTTAACAAGTCTTCACTTTATGAGACTGAGGAACAAGAATAGAACAAGAGAGTTGTATAAAAAGCAGCTACGGTCTAGCTGACTGCTGTCACTATTTCAGATACACAGGCTGCTTCCTCTCCTGAAGGCAAAGCTACTGTCTCCTCTTCCTTTTCTGCTGCTGTAGATAGATACTTAAAAGAAGCAGATAGGTCAAAATAGTTCCATATGTTTTACTGTCATAAACTTAAAAAGATATTCTGATTTTAGTATGACTCATTATATTAACTCAAGAAATAATGAAAACTAGAAAAAATATTTATTTATAAAATTGCATTTTAATTTTGCAAATCATCTTGTCTCTTTAAGAGGTTCTTTGTGTGCCTCTAAATGCATTGAGAAAGTTTTAATTAGGTAACTGAAGTGTTGAGTTTATAGAATACCCATTACATAGTATTGGTTCTTACCTATTGCTGGGTTTTTCTGAAGTTGCAGCAGTGATATCATATGCTTTTTTCCTAAAAAAACCCCACAAAACCATTATGGCTTAAAATTAGGCACAAACTAAAATATTTGTGTAAATTCTAGAAAAGGGTATGGTTACTATAGAAGTTTAAAATTAAGAAAAGCAACAAGTAAGCTGTATTTTTTTCTCCTCTCTGAAGAACTGGATACGCCAAAAATACCCAATCATTTTACAGAGGTATTATTAAAAATTAAGTATCACATACTATTATGGCATTTTGGCACTTTGTACTTCTCTGTGCTTTCCAAGCAACAGATTAATACGTGCTGAATCCTTTGTGAGGTCTCACTAAAGGACTTAGACTTAACTTCAAGCATTTTTCTGTCTTCTGCAAAACATGGCCTGAATTAGATCTTTGCCTCACTCTTAATTGTAGAGGAGGGAATTAAGCAGCTAAAATGGCTTTTACAAAAATGAATCCACAAAATCACCAGGTTGAACTGGAACTATTTTAAATGAAAATATGTTTGAAGCTCCTCCTCCCTCAAATACTTATGACCTGGCTTCATGGCAAGCTCTGAGAGGTCTAAATGGACTACCTCCACAACTTCCGAACCAGAAGTACACAGAAGTGTACTCAGATTTTTCCACATGCAAACTAAAAGGACAATATCATATACTTTATTCACACTGTGCAAATAAAGGAGCTCTGACTCCATGAAAGCCAACTTTGGAAACAGAAGCAGAATGGAGCATAGCTTTAACACAGCCAGGTGACCTGTGCATGCACTAGGAGACTGCAGGCTAGAACAAGAGAACCAGTTTGGGTGCACATTTATACTCAGCCTCCTCTTCCTTACACATTTGCATCTGAGCTCTAGTCATATCCTTGCAAAGACCTGGAAGCGTTAAAAACTTTGTTTTACGCAGCCATAATTCCCTTATCGTTCCCTGTCAAAAAAAAAAGAAAAAAGAAATCTAAACTCAGGACAGTAGACCCAGGAGCCAGGCTGCATAAAATGAAAGGGAGTCCCAGAGATGTGCAAATCCTTGACCTACTGGAGTCAAACAGAATTTCACGACCTATTTCAGGGACACTAAGGTTTCATCCAAGGATCACTCCCACAGGTGGGTACAAAGTGTCTCTGAACTCATAAGAAGCTGGTAAGTGCAGCCTTCATTATATGAAGAAGCTATGCTTGCTTGTAACAGCACACAGATCAGTCTAGTAAGAAAACTGGTGTTTGTTCTGCAGTCACCTGTGCAAGAAAAAAGCTGCTGAACTTCAACGAGGTAACAAGGATGCGTCTTTCTTTACAGAATATCTATTTTACAATTTAATTTGTTCATTGTTTTCTAATTATGAAGTCTTCTTTGGATTAAGCACAGTCAGTTTAATTTCATTAAAGTATAGAATTTAAAGATCCTTAGTAATTTTGTTTTTTCTTTATTGCTCTTATGACAGCTTTTTGGACCTTTGTCTTTTAAAGGTGTTTCAAGTAACATCACAGCTAAATTGGACCAAAATGTCATGGAACAGCTGGCGACCTTACTTCGTAGATGACTGACACTAAGGCACTCCATAGATATGGGAAATATCGTTCTCCCATTGAGAAAGCTATCCCTGTCACATCATTCAAGCTTTTATAATGTCAAACCCCAGCATGTCATTACTTTTAAACAAGCAAGATTTAATTGCCCTACCATTTTACTTTTTTTTTAATGTGTTGTATCATGCCATTGTTCTTAAAAAAAGATAAAGAGCTTTCTGGTGGACATTGTAGATGACTTTTTTAAAATCACAGAAAATAAATATATCCAGCGCAATACTGCCAAAATATCTTCTGAATGGATAACTGAGATAATTGCAAATTTGGAAGGAGCTGCACAGTTACCCTAAATTCCTTTACAAGTATGGACGCAACTGAATAGGCTCCACATATTCTGAGCAGAATTGAGAGGGCATTTCCAGATCTCTGCTGTAGTAGTTCTCCAAAGAACGTCCTGGTTTGTGAGTGTGAGGTCAAAAATGAGAAAAGTCCTGATGTTCAGCTCCTACTGCTAAGTAATCCAAGGAACAGAGACCTCACTCAACATACTCCAGAAAACTAGGAAATATAAACCTTTCAGGAGTCAGACATAGCCAGACAATAATTTTTAAATGTGATTATACCAGGTCTTCCCTTAAGATGCAGCATTTTCACATGCTCACAGCTTTTGATAAGGCTTCCTTCCAGCCTAAATTTTGCATGCTTAGTTTGATTTGATATTTAATATTACTGAACTTCCTTCCTTTCTTCCATGGAATACTCTGAAAAAAAAATTCCAAAAAAATTTAAATTCTGCTTTAAAAAGCCTTTCAGTTTCACTACTACTACTGAATACAATAGCAATAGGAGTACAGATACTGAATCCATAGCAGTAGAAATGCCTTCTTCGTATTCATGGATTTGCTTCATGTGATAAAACAAGTTTTCTATTTTCAGTGTGCACATAAATTTCACAACTGTTTTGGATTTATTTGGCATGATGTTTCATAACTTCATACTTTGAAGGTCAATACAATATTTTAGTATTGTCATCAAGTCTGAAATATTTCAGACTTTTAGGTTGTCATTTTGAAAGACATTATTCTATACATTTTTAGACAGGTAACAGTAGCTGTATATGGTATGAAAAGAAAACTGAATTATGGCAAAGGAAAGAAAAAAAAGAAAATCTTTCTGATCTTCTGTCAACTCTTCAAAGTAAGTTTATAACTTACTTGCAGACCATCACATATAGAGCTCTCTGTGTCTGTTTTTACAGATTCTTCTGATAGTCTGTGCAGCGGTCGACCCAAACCTTGTTCTCACTCAGTTTTTGTTAAAACTAAAATCACCTGTAAGTCAGGTTCTTTTTATAATCTTAAAAGATCTGGATCATAAATCATGTGGCAGTCAAAGGAAGTACAGCAATTCTATAGCCTACACTATAAAACAGTGCAACATGAAAAAATTATTACCAGATTTAAAGAGAAATAGTGCATTTCATTCTGGTTTTGGCAGCTTTTTGACATTGTCTTTATGTTCTTTTATCAAATTATAAATATCATCCTCTTGGAAAATACCAACATGATGTCATTTCAAGGTAGTTTGACACAATGAATGCATGTAACAACATCATGATAAAAAATATGTGTGCAAAGGTAATTCAAGCTGACAAAACATTGAAAATAGTTACATTACATTTGCTAAACTTAAAAGTTACAGCTACTGTCTAGAAACCAAGCAGTAAAGACTACATAATGGACCTAATTTTCCTTGTAGAATAGCTTGTGAAATAATTTTTCATCATGTTTCTAGTATTCTTACTCTTCTGCTGTTGCATATGCATGCTATGTTGAACTAGTGGAGTGCAGTACAGTGACTTATGGGACTTACAGGAAAAGTAAGGCTCAGGCATAGTCCTGCTACTGTATTAATATGATCATGAAAGGCCCTTAATAACCACCAGCTTTATTCACACAGTGACGTTAAAAATGGCCTCAAGTGTGATTAGACTTATGACTCATACCCTTTATGTTATGTTTCAGGCTGTTTGTGCTTCAGTAGCTCTGGTTCAAGACACCTACACTGTGCTCAGTTTATGACTTCTGCTGGTGTACAAACATGGTGCACTGGGCTCTTTTGTGCTAATTGTTCAAAAAGAAAAAAAAGACAGTTAGGGTGTACACTAAAGAAATCACAATGACTGAGTTTTCCCACTGTGATAGTGTTCTGGAGCACTTCCAACTTAAATTTGAAGTACATGAGTAGTAGATAAGCCTGGATTTATATGTAGTCTTTGGCTCGCACTTAGTTGGCATACCTTTGCATTATTCACATGGAAACTTAATGCAGCATGCACAGTACAGTTCTAAATCACCTTACCCTCTTCATATAAGCTTGTGCCTTGTTAAACAAAAGTGTTCTTTTTGCAACCTTATGACAGTGCTGAGGAAGTTAAATAAAATACCATTTGAATTAAAGAGATTTTGATGCAGGACACATTTAAAAAAATAATAAAGAAATAAGATGGTAGGTTTGTAAAAGGTAAATATTAGTAAATATTGGTCTAAACTGTGACCCTTAAAACTCTCATAATTTTTTTGCATTTCTCTGCAATCGGAACAGTGTCCTGGCAGCATGAAAGATTCTTAAGTTAGGTTTTTTTTTTTTTTTCCTTTGATGTCTTTTTAACACTATATAACAATTGAAAGAAAGAGTTACAAATTACATAATAATCATGTCTCTGTATTCTTGCAACTATAAGCAGTTATGATCTATCCTGGAAAAAGATGCACAAGAAAATTAAAGTAAAACCTTACCACATATAAGAAATATGTTTTCTCTTTCTGAACATTTTTTAATTCTATTTTCTAATAGCAAAATTAATGTTAAAGCTTTGATTTTCAGCAATTATTTTTAAACTATGCATATTCCTTTTTCAGAGGAAACATAATATTAATCTTCTGTGGCTTTGGTATAGTTGCAATAACAGAGCCTTCTTGTACTTCAGAGGACCATTATCTATCTACCTATGCATTACAATACAGTTGAAACTTTCAGAGTTGACAAAGTTTAGGGTAGGTATAAAAAACCCTGATTGTGCATATTATATTTTCCATGAGACAAATTGGTTTGTTGGCTAATTGAGGTCACTTAGATCAATATTTTGATTCTGACACCGATTAGTAGATAGTGCAAAGAGAATCTGATGCCCATATTTGTGTTAGAATAATTTGCTGATCAAGACAAGGGGCGGGGGAGAATCTTCTTCTAATTGTATTTAACTAAGCTCATTCCACAACTGTAGTTGAAATAGATACCAATTAGCTACTTGGGAGATGACAGTTATCTTAATATATTTAATTTCTATATGCATCTACCTTCTCTGAAGTTTCTTAGACACCATCAGTGAGTGACTGCAAGGCAGTTGTCTTGAGTGTTGAAATCATTATAGGTATATTAAACCAATATTTCCTCATCCAGTATATGCATATACAACTTCATAGTGTAAACACTACCTCAGACTAGTTTGGAACACAGTATACAGTGTCTATGTGAATTTACACTGCATTAATGTTAAATGTGCTGTACAAAGTGAAAAACAAGTATGGAGGATATAAATTACCTGTCAGTTTCTGTTGCAGTTTCCCATATTATGACAAAATATGCCATTGTGGTAAGACAGAAACATCCTGTTCATAGAATGAACAGGAGAACTGATAGCAACTTAATCACTCAGGATCTTCCTATGCAGTTTTTCTATTATTTGTGGATAGAAATGATGTTCCTAAATTATTCCGTTATTTTGAAAATTTCACTCTTAGAAGTTGCTATCACTGAAGAGCCTACCTTTAAATTTCCTTTTGTGACCTAATAAAGACAGTTAATTGAGTAACATGATTATGAATAACATGATA
The DNA here is from genome assembly GCF_030463565.1 of Pelecanus crispus. Taxonomy (NCBI): domain Eukaryota; kingdom Metazoa; phylum Chordata; class Aves; order Pelecaniformes; family Pelecanidae; genus Pelecanus; species Pelecanus crispus. The sequence goes on from NC_134643.1 coordinate 174,788,263, forward strand.
AAGTGTGTCATTTTGATCTGATGCCCCTGACTCTGATTAAGTCTGTGGGATGTTGTGGTGGTGCATCCCCCCCCTCCCCACCCCCCTCCACCCCACCTTATTCCTCCTTCTCTTCAACAGCTTTACGATCTCAGGAATTCCAGGCTGCCACTTTTGTGTAGCGAGTTAGTCACTTAAGGGCCCCTTAATTGTACCAGAAACCCCTACATGGCTGAAGCAAAGAGTGGCCCTGTCCTTATCAAAATCTTCGTATTATGGCTAACCAGGGGAGCAAGAACAAACAGTGTCCCCTGACAGCCTTGAAACAGAGTGGTATCATCGTTACTGGAATTCCAGCAACTACCGACCCAAACTGTGGCTCGGATGGAAATTTACTGGTGATTAAAGTCAATCATCTCACAATCCTATAAACAGCAGTCCTAAGTGAGGCCCTTTGAGCTCTCCTGGGCTGCTGCGGGCCGCACCAGCATCTCCCTCTGAGTGGGACGCCTCTCAGAGCCAGCAAACTCTGAAAGTTTGCTGTAACCAGAAATTCATTGCTGAAGACTGACAGTGGAGCCTGGGATGAAACCCTTCACTCCTCAAGGCTCAGCCCTTGCCCGTTGAGAAATGCCAAGACATTAGACGTGAGTATTTCACTGAACTCGAGGGGAATTTTTAACAGGTATACTACTATATATATGCATTCATGTTTGTGTGTATGCATGTGTGAATCAGTTTAAGTAGTCTGTAGATGTACGATTTAATTTCAAAGTGAGTCTTTTACTGCTGCCTTATCTTTATTCCTATTAAACCACTGGCCAAGTCTGAGACTAAGAGTGGGCCTAGCCACACCTAGACTCCTCTCTGAGAAGGAGTTTAGAAAGCAAGGGGGTCCATTCTGAACCTCGTGACTCAACGGGAGGGTCCTCCTTATCTCCAACATACACAATCTCTTTGTGAATCATTCCAACTCAGTGTAACTTAATTTTCCTTTATGTGCTTCCATGTAGTAATAGAGTGAACCTTGCCATCTTTGAATCTGTAACTAAGTCACTGTTTTGATCAATTTTGTCTGATCACTTTGTTAATCACTGATGACTGAGTGCTATTAAAATATTACAATCAAATCCTGTGATTTGCTACAAGTAAATTCTAAACTGCTACTAAATCAAACTGTGTAAAGTCACTCATTCATAGTAAGTTGACATAATCAGCAGGATTCACAAACCTGCATTCATGACAGAGGTTCCCTTTGATTGTAAAACCTCAAAGATCATAGACCTAGCAAAGATGTTATGCTTTACTACTTCTTTTCTGTACTGTGAACAGAAGATATGCCCAAGCAAAAAAATAATGTTGCTACAAAACTCCTTCATCCATGATTATTATGGCAGAACTGGGTAAATATAGCTGATCAAAACTGTAAAACAAATTACTGCTTTTTAAAAAAATAGAATCTTAAAAATATTATTTGAAGACTGTCTCTCCTGATGGTTGGTCTCAGCAATGGTGAGAAGGTAGCTTAAAACCACTCTCTGCCTTCCTATTTTTAGAACTTTATTAATTCTATATGTTACATTCAGAAAGTCCAAACACATAATTTTGCATTACTTAAGATATATTTTTAATTTCATCAATAATGAGGTATCCTTGATATAAAGCATGCATCCAATTGTAAGACATTTCAAAAGACACTCAAAACCATGGCATGTTAGTCCATTTATTTAAGCTAGAGTGCTACAAGAGCAAGGAAAAATTGATTTGATAATAGTTTTATGTATTATCAAACAGTGTGTGAGGAGGTTTGTTATTAATATTATTTTTCCAAAGACAAGGTACTTTAGAGTACATAAAGTCAGCCACAATGGAAATGTGTTTAACATATAGTAGAAAATCTGGATGTGGAGCCTTTTTTTCTGAATGATGTCTCACACAGCAAGTTGCTATTAATATTTTCTGACTTGACACTACTTCTGCTTCCTGATTTTAAACATCTGATGCAAGTTATTTTCATTTCATTTCATTGCCCCAAGGCAAACTAAAATCTTACTGCTGCTTATAAAGAGAGAAAGAGAACCTGTCCAACAGACTAATGCTAACATACTATGAAATCCAGAGAGACTCTTGCTCTCTGAGGAATAGGTGTGGTGTAAGTATCATGTTGCTGAAATCCTTTTTCTTAAATAAAATTGACAGATATGGTTTGAGCATTACAAGACATTGGGAATAGACAGAGGCAATATTAGGCTTGTTGGCATTAGGAATGATAAAACACTGGAATGGCCTTTGTCTAGGTAGACCTGAGCACTGCAGTAAAAATAAATGAATAAAGGACAAGCAACTTCCTCAATTAAAACAGTGATTTCATCTAGAATTTTTTTTCTACCTGCTATTCATTTGCATTTATAATCATTCTTGATTAAATTCCCACCAAAGTCCTCTGGAAGACTGTTTTTGCTTTGGCTGCAATTAGTACACATTTTGTTCTGTGTGTTGTTCAAGCCTCTACCTCAAGTCTTGAGTAAAATCTGACCCTATAAATTCTTTCAACCCTTTTGAATCAGTATTGTACCTACGATTTATTTTTCAGTAATTGCTATTTAATTACTCTTCATATTTTTAGAGAAAATTACACTCCAAGGCTCAGAAACTGGAGGCTTTTGTAGTTCAATGTAATAGGTCAAACTTTTGTGGTTTTAATAAAGCTGCCATCATTTACAGCTCCATATATGTGTATGCCTTTAGACCTATTCTCACTTTCTGTTAAAACAGAGCCGGGTAAAACTTGTTCTTTGACCCTCATGGGGAGAAAGAGGAAAATATTTTCATAACACTGGATTTGGTACTAAGAATTTTTATTTTTCTCAATATTTACCTTTAGTTTTATTTAAATCACATTTATTTCATAAAAAAGTTTGCAGGATCTGTATAACAACCCCAAGACATCCACTAATCAGTGTCACTTTAGTCAGACCACTATCAGTTGATACCAGCAGCAAATACTTCATACAGAAATCAAACATCAGCCCAGTATTGTGAAGGTCATAACAGTGCATGGAGTTATAACAGTAAGTGTGTTCATATATCAGCCCAAGGTAAGCTATCTGAAAGAAAAGCTTCCTGCTCATTCTGGCACTGATGTACCTTTCCCTGCCAGTGGCCCTCTGATAACAGAGAGGCCAGGTCTCCTTCTACACTCAGCACCAGTCTGCCAAACCTCATTCAATCCTCTCAGACTACTCTATTTGATATCTGGGCCTCCTTTATGTCTTCTTTTTCTGAAGAGCTAGATTCTTGTCTCATGCAAAAAGAATGCCCATCTATTGTGAGAGCCATCCACTTTGTTGTGCCTTGAATGAAGGCAATAGTAACACCTTCCTAGGTAATGCACTTACTGTGCGTTGTGGGGTTGCTTAGAGGACCAATCCTCTGCTAATCATGGAGGTGTGAAGGAATTGAGCGTTAAGTTTAGTTTGGAGGGAGGAATGGGACGGCAGTGTCCCTTTGTTGAAAAGTGCAGAACTGAAGGCAGAGGTGAAGACCTCCTCTGTAGACTGAAAGGCTCTGATCATCTGTCACACCAGTTTTGTCATGGCCACCATTTGGTATCCACATAACACTGCACCCAGACTTGATATTCACCTTAGCACATATCATGCAGAACCTTGGCATAGGCACAGGACGTAAACATATGAGGTTTGATCTAGTCTGGTTTTGTTCTAACACAGCTTCCAGCACAGCTGGTCATGAAAGGATGTAACAGCTGTGTGTGGTATAGGAGACAGTGCTAACAGGATCTTTGTAAATGTGCAAGAATGTTTATGGTATCCCAGGATTCCCCCTACGGTTGTCAAAGGAGATATGACTGTAATATTCATAGTGTTTGCAAGAGGCCTCCATAATGGACACAGGTGAAGGTCTAGTGACTTCAGGGGAAACTCTTTAACTTCAGGGAACAGCCCGTCTTTTCTGAATCTATATGGAATTTAGCAATCAGTCTTCTAAGACTGATGTTTCCATCAAATCGCTTTAGTACTTTTTTAGTGGTAGGCTTGGTGAGAAAAAAATAGTGCTTCAGATAGCTGATATACAGCAGATGACATCTGTAATTTCTTAGGGATTTATAATTGTAAACATTGGACAGATCACTGTTAGACACTGAGATGACAGCTCCAAATCCTCTCTTGGATTTAAATTAAATATATCACTCCTTTTACAAATAACAGATTCCCTCTTTTATCTTAAAAGTTTTGTTTTGGTTTTGTTTTGTTTGTTTGTTTTGCCAGAAATGGTGGTACTGTGTACCTTTTACATAATGATTTGTTTTATAACACTGCTACATCTCAGCATAAGCCACTGTACTGGGCTTTTATTGGCTGTTGCAGTAAGTGGTGCTGGAAGGAAAATCACAAGATACTGAAACTTAATATCACTTTAAGATCCATCATGAAATGGGAGATTGGATATCAGATTTTTACATAATAGAAAGTCCTGTAAGTAATAAAATCCTATTTAAGTGGCACAAGAGATTGAATTACCAAAATGAAATAGAAAATTAAATGATATCTAAATGTTTCTCGCATTTAATGATACTTTATAGACAGCTGCAGCAGATGTGGTTTTGTGGTAAGACTTGATGTTTGGATTTTATATTACAAAAGTTGTAATACACTTTGGGATAAATTTAACATATTTTCTAAAATTAAAAACAAAAAGATAAGGCTTTTGTGGCCTGATCATGAATGTACTTGCACCAAGAAAATTGCTGTTACAAACTGTTTTAAATTAGTTTTGTGACCTAAGCTAGACCAGGATTTCACATTGAAATATGTAATTTTTAAAAGGTAACTTCACTATTATTACCTTTTTACAGCAGCAGGTCAGAATTTCCTAAGTGGCTTTGCTAACAGAAGTCACTTTAAGGTTCTTCTGGTTTTGAGGACAAATCCTCCAGATGAAACCTCTTCCTCCTTTCTCTTTCAAAACATAGGGCTGCTGCTCAGGTGCTCCAAGAAGCTGCTGTAATTATTGTCTACAAGTGTACCATTAGCCTGGGAACAGCTAACTGCCTTTAATTGCTGGAAACAGCTGCGTAATTAATGCTATCCAGATAGCGTAAACACTTTGTAATCTTCTTTGAATCCTCCTGTGACCCTCTTGGGTATCACAACTCACAGTTTGAAAACATAGGGCTGGAGGAGAAGTTGTGACATTTACTATTAAAGGTAGAAAATTCAACTCCTCGCTGACAGAAATTTATACATCCTTTATCATAGTCACTCCCAGTGGTTATTATTATGATTATTTATCTAGCTGTAGTTATCGTCCATTGTGTCATATTTGCACATAGCTGAGAACTAGTAGTTTGCGTCCAGAAATGCTTAGAATATAAGACTTCAGTGATTAGTCCATAAATCTGTTTGCCTGTCTGTAGCAAATCTCTGTGGAGAAATTTCCAGGAGTGATACAGGCAGTTCAGGCTGCAGCAGGTAAGAGAACAGTGGCATGGCATGGGAAAGACTTGAGGAAAATATATTATACTTTCTTTTGCTACCCTGACTATGAAGGGAAGGAAACAAAGACAAGAAAACAGTGTCCATAAAGTTAGGGTTTAGTCTGTAGACTAGATTTCTACCTATGCTCTCTGAACTTTTTCAGCTGATTCCTTCAGGGATGTCTGTACTGTATAGTACAGTAATAAAGTAAACTTGTCTAAGCTTTTTGTAGATAAGGTAAGATAGTGACTGCTGTCCAGTTACAATAGTAGGTCAGGCCATGATAACCTGAGAAACTACCCAAACTGGTCTGCTTCTTTCCTAAGACTAGTTCATGCAAAGCTAACTCAGTTATAGCTAAAACTCACTGTAGTCTGAACTCCAGGCATGGTTAGGCCATAGGATTATGTGTGGTCATGGCCAAAACACTGAACTATAAATAAGAAAAACATAATCCTTTCCTGTATGTGTCATACGCTCCTTCATAAACATAAGGAAATCACTAAATCTTTCATTGAACCTCTGTTCAGCACTTGCTAGGGATAACAATGTACATATGTAAATATCTGAAAAATGTTCAGTTATTATGGGACTGTCTATATCTAATTAAATACTGATGCGTTTCTTTGTATATGTCCAATAGGAATAAGGTACACAGATGACACTGCACTAGCAAGTGAAAATTAAAGGATTTTAAAATTATTCTTAAAATAACACCATCCATTTTTGGAATTTATTTGGAATTTATATATTAGAACAAAAATTAATGAAATTCATAACTCATTAGAAATAAAATCATGAAGCAAAACTAACTCCCATAATCAGTAACTGATTAGATGATTAGTGACTCATAGACTGATCTTTTCTTATTTTTCAGTGGGAAACTTTGTTCAAAGCAGAAGCTCTTAGTAGAATGTGAGAGAGGAATTTTCAGAGCCCTACAAACTTTAAAAAGCTTAGAAATTTTGTAAACAGGATGTTGCTGACTTTCAGTTTGTTTGGTTTTTTAAATAGATTCCTCTGAAATTTCAGTCATCTGCATAAGTACTTGAGGATAAAATAACTTTGAAGTATGTTAAGCTTATTTCTAAAACCTTTGTTACCTTTTTTATAGCCTGACAGTACTACCCATTAGCTAACCTCTTTTGTCTTTCTTTAACCTACCTTGACTTGTAATCAAACCTTAGATTTCCATTAATGATTACAGGAGCTTTAACATATAGATCATCTAAGGGAGACACGTACATTTAGTTGTCTTAATCTGATCTGCATCTGGAATCCATCCTTTTTTTTTTTTTTTTGTCCTTTGTTTTTTTCTATTGTCTTGGTCCACTGAAGGAAATATATGCCACTTACTCTCCCATTCTTCCTGTTGATTTCCTCCAAAGCACTAATATGCTAACATGATATCTTGGCTATCAGAGGTAACCCATAGATGTAGTAATTTGCACTGAAACTGGGGCAGTGGAAGGAAGGTTCCTTGCCTCAAGGAGTTGGATGCTGGTGGAGGATCTGTGTCACCAAGTGAAGGAGCTACTGCAGGAGATCAGCAGCCTACACAGCATTAGAGAACACCAGAAAAAAGGTTGGCTGGACCTTCTCTTGAGAGCCTGCAGCTACAAGAGGAGTCTCAACCCCTCACCTCTGCTGAAGGAGGTGTGGGCAGTCTGAGCTTATCAGGTTGGGAAATGGAGACTTTTGTGATTGTGAAGGCTGGACATGTGTGACTTCTGGCACCAGAAGGTGCTTCACCTGCAGATTTACCTCTACAGAAGAGGTTCAGCATGCCAGTAGCAGATGGGGGGCTGGGAGCTGTGTCTAGAAAAGCATCTCAGACCACTGAGTATAATCCTTGCAGCGGCAGGAGGAAGAGGAGCATATTAGTAGTGGGTGACTTCCTGTGACCAGGGACAGAGGCCCCCATCTGCTGTCCTGACCTGTCATCTCAGGAGGCTGCTGCTCACTGGGTTTTGGATACAGACCATTGTGGAGAGGCTGCAGACTATTACTACCTGCTGCTCTTCCAGAGTGTTTGCACTTTTTGTGGGACAGCAATGGAAATGCATGGAGCTCTGCCTGGAGACAGGTGATGAGCCAACTGAGAGTTTATGGGTCAGGATTAACAGGCAGAGCAATGTGGGTGATGTTGCAACAGGTGTCTGCTACAGACTGCTTGATCTGGAAGAAGAAGTAAAGGCCTTTTTCTGACAACTAGGACTTTAATCAACCTGATATCTGCTGGAAGGGCAACACAGAAGATCACAAGCAATCCAGGAGGTTTCTGGAATGCATTGCTGATAACTTCCTGGCAAATGTGATGGAGGAGCCAGCAAAGGGAGGGGCTCTGCTGGAGTTGGTTAACTCTTATCTGCAAGGAAGAACTGGTTGGGGAGTTGAAAGTCAGAGACAGCCTTAGGAGTAATGACCATGATATTGTGGAGTTCAGGGTTCTGAAGGGTGGGGACAAGGAAAATAGCAGGATCCCAGCCCTGGACTTGAGGAGGGGGTATGTTCCCATCCAGAGGGACCTCAACAGGCTGGCAAAATGGGTTGACTGGCACCTCATGAAGTTCAACAAAGGCACATGTAAAGCCCTGCACCTGGGGAGGAATAATGCCATGACCCAGTACAGACTTGGGACTGATTGGCTGGAAAGCAGTTTTGCAGAAAAGGGCCTGGGTGTGCTAGTGGACAACAAGCTGTACACAAGCCACCTTGCAGCAAATAAGGCCAACAGTCTCCTGGGCTGCATTAGGAAGAACATCGCCAGACAGTCAAGGGAGGTAACCCTTCTGTACTCAGCCCAGGTGAGACACATCCAGTTCTGGGCTCCCTGGTACAAGGCAGACATGGAGATGCTGGAGCAAGTCCAGCAAAAAGCAATGGAGCATCTGTCATACGAGGAGAGGCTGAGAGAGCTGGGACAGTTAAGGCTGGAGCAGAAAAGGCTCAGGGGAGATCTTATCAATGATTATAAATACCTGACGGGCAGAATAAAGAAGATGAAGCCTGACTCTTCTCAATAGTATCCAGTGACAGGATGAGAGACAATGGGCACAAATATAAAGAGAGGAAATTCCACCTAAACATAAGAAAAAACTTTTTTACTGTGAGAGTGATTGAAAACTGGAATAGATTGCAAAGAGAGTTTATGGAGTTTCCATTCTTAGAAATATGCAAAACCCAACTGGACATGCCCCAGAGAAACCTGCTCTATGTGACCTTGCTTTGAGCTGGAAGATTGGACTAGAAGACCTCCAGAGGTCTCTTTGGACCTCAACTGTTCTGTGATTGAAAACAGTACGCTATTTTAGCAGAAATGGAATATGTAGTTTGCTAAACCTCATGTTGATTTTGAATTGTCTTTTAGGAAGGACAAATGTCTTTATCTGCTATTGAATCATAGAGTGTTAACTAAATTACCACTTATAGTTGCTTTGTGTTTTGTTTTGGGGTTTTGTGGCCTCTTTTTTGGTTGTTTGATTTTGTTTGGTTCAAATGTATAACGTCAGACAATCCAAAGAAATGCTATGTTGGTTAAGTAGAGCTACTTAAGTACTAACACAAGTGTCCCCCTTGTGAAACACAGATGTTTTATAAGGGGGGGGTTGGGGGGGTGGGGTGTGGGAATCTACTGCATAAGCAGCATTATAAAACCTGTCTTGTCTTAATATGAATACATAATTACTTATGCATTTAATTATTTAATTTGAAGACTGAGAAATTATAAACAAATCTTAGATTGTTATTTCTTCATGGTAGTTTCTATGTTGGAAAACTAATACACAGACTGGAAAGGGTATGTGAATAAACAGGATAGTTTAAGATAAGCCTGCATATAAGAAAATATGAACAACTATTGCCTTATGATGTACTTAGTTCTTAATCTTTCATAGGTAGTAGAAAGGATTATGGAATTAGAGGTTTAAAACAGATGCCCTCATACCCTCTTACTACAACGCTTGCCATTTGGTTTAAAAACTGATGGAAAACTTATATCCTTACTTTTGAAACAGATTCTTCTTTCAATTTGATTAATTTTGAAGTTGTCCATTTTGTAGTCCATCCAAATATCAGTATCTCAGTCATGAACAAATATCAATTCCCTCCTGTATCTAATCAATTGGTGTCATTGGCCTTTGGGTCAGACAAATGTTAGCAGAATGCTAATCTATGTTCAGTAGCACAAGCCTTGGGGGGGTATCTCATCCTAGAGATCTAATCTTATACTTTGGCAACTGAGCAATGATCCATTTCAAAAGTTGTGATTGTATTTTTGTTCCTCCATACCAAGTATATCTATGTACTATTAGTCATTATATGAAAGTTCCAGTCTTCAGAATATGAGCCAAAAAATTGTCTGTCTCTCTGTATGTTGTACAGATTTTCATTAATCCTGATACCATTCAGTCTATCTGGCTAGTGGTTAGAGGGAGCACATTAGGGAGAATTTCACTTTAGAATACACATCTGGCATTTCATCTGTGTTTCATTTTGCTTGAGAAGTACAGTGCTATTGGATACCTAGCTGCAAATCACCTCCAATGCAAACTTTTATAACAGTGGTAAAAAGTCAAACACAGAAAAGAATTCTAATTTGGCTGCAAAGCTACATTTCAAACACATAGATGAATCTTCAACCTATTAAAGTCAGGGCAATAAAACCTCATCTGTGAATAGGACAAATGTAAATCTACTGCTTAGTGATGGTTTACAGTGTGTGCATGATTTTTTTTTGTTGTTTTTATTCCTCTGAAGTGTCTCTATCCTTACATGGCAACACTTATTGAATTTTGTAGGTGGTGTCTCAGCTGGCTGGGACTCTTAGGTACTCAATTCACATGGTTCTGCACCTGAGAAGACAAGCTGAATCCCAACCAGAGTTTTGTGATTTTTATTAGAGAGGTGCTCTTAAAGGAGAAAAAAATGTGTGTTTAGAACTCATTAATTTATAGGAGATGAGGCAAAAAACCCTCAGCTGCTCTTGGTTTAGATGTTTTTATCTATCACAGATGTATTTTTTCAAGCTATGCTTCCATTTTCTTCCCCTATTCTCACTTCCTCTAGTGACTTAATTACTCAGAGCCTTGTTTGGTTTACAATGCCAAACAGCATTTGATTTTGCTTCCAAAAGAATATAATTTAATTTAGAAAATGAGTTTCTTTCTTGCTCTGATTAATAGAAAGGAATTTAAAAGTTTCTGTGTGTTGTCAATTCTCTGATCAAATGTAGTGTACAATCAGAAAATGAAGGTTAAACAAAAACAGTTCAATAATTTTTTAATCCTACACTCTTTGTATACTCTTTGTAACCTAAGTCTCTAACAAAAAGTGGGGAAATAAAGAACAATGGTTTTTTTGGTGCCTGAGAGCATTCAATTCCTCATCTTAGTGCTGAACTGCCAGCTCATAGCGCTCATGCTTGAGAGGGCTACTTTCCACCAGTCCTGATAAAGCTGTGAAGCATGGAAGAAGTCAAGATTCATAGGAGCAAAGGACTAGTGTGCCTTCATATCCTACTGACTAAGTCATTCACCTGAGAATAAGGACTCTTGTGTTCATAAGTCTGGCCCCACTATACTTTCTGAATTTAGTGTATATAGGTTTAGTTTTTATTAGTTTATATTTGCTCTTATACTCTCAGTCTTGGGAAATAGTGAGTAGGAGACATGGAGGAAGAGCTTCCCATCCAGAACAGAACACATGACAGGTGAAGTATTTAAGCCTTTTAGTAAGATTTACTATTTTGGACAGTTGTTTAATTCTTCTGGGACTTGAAGTCATCATGTTACTGTTGTCCGTATTGGACTGGGAGTTTCTGCATAACTCATCATTGTGCCAATTCGTCCAGGCACTGTTAGGACCTAAGGATCCACTGTGAGCTCTGGAGTGCTCAACATTAAGGATTAAAGCAATGCAGTGGACTACTCTTGACCTGTTTAAAACAAAGCTGAACAAACCAACCAATCAACCAACCCTGTCTCCCTTGCTTTTTGTTGGGTTGTTTTTTCTGGTTGTTTGGGTTTTCTTCTCATTTGATTTTTTTTAAAAAATGAGGTATAAAGGCATGAAGTACTTACAAACTTCAGCACTCATGGTTTATTCAGACCTTGATCACATCCCTCATCGTTTTGTCTCTCAATACCATACAGTACTGCAGAAATAGTGCTGAGAATCCTGTTGTTTTCTCCAACATCCAATGCATCCAGCATTGTCTTGTTTACATACTTTCATCTCTAAGCATGCATGCTGCCATGTCTAGCTAGCAAATGAAATTTACTTGATCTTTATTGTTTCACTTAGTCCAGTGAAGTGCTAACCACCTTTGTCACTGGTAAATTATTTTATTAGAATATTCACTTATTCTGTCAGCACTAACAAAGTTTTACTTCCTTAAAAATATCTCCACGCAATAGTCTTTAGTATAGATTTGAACACTTGCATGAACAAAGGAAGAATAAAGGTCAACTGATTTTCTTTTTTTTTTTTCATTTTTTTTTTCCCCCAAGATTATATGGTAAAAGCTAAGAGGCATCATCACTGTGCAGGAAGTACTTGTTTAGGGATGTTTATGATTTTCCATAAACAAGGATCCACAGGACAATAATGAAGGATGAAGTTATTTGCAGAAAAATGCAAACTTATTCCACCTTTGTGAGCTGAGTAGAAGCCAAATAACTACATTAACACATGTCTGAACTTGATCTAATATATCCAACCTCTTATTAAAGTACACAAGTGTAGTGCTGTGTTTGTACTAACAGGTTGCATGGCTTATATCCATCTAGCTTAGAGTAAGAAAAGTAAACTTACATCTGTCTTCAAAATATCTGTAGGTGTAACTGGTTTTTTTTATTATTATTTTTCCTTTTCTCTCAGCTATTACAATTGTGCACCAAAACGGTCATCTGACTGAACAGGCAGATAATAGAAACCATGTAGACTTGACTGGGAGTTAGGAAGAGACATTAAAAAGAACTAATTTCTGCATGGTAGAGTGATTCTTATTACTTTGTAAAAAGGTCATGTTCCAGGAATATAGTAATAAGTTACTTTTTTATTTCTAAGACTTCATGTGGCAGGAGTACACTATGTAGTTGGGCTAAGGACTCAGCAAGGACTCAATTTTACATGGTAGTGAAATGATTATTTTATAAAGAAAAGTGATTTTTGTTCTCTCTTGATTTCCCTCATCTTTCAGACATAACAAAAGAAGCAAAGACAAAAGATCTAAGAAGTGCATTTACCTAATATCCTGACCCAAAAAGTTAGGGAAGGAGATTGTTTTAAGAAGCCACATTTCAAGAACCAGCTAATGAAAGGACAGCATTTAAAGGAGAAAATGTGAGCTAATAGTTGTGGACATTTGCTGATATTCATGCACCATGGATTATACAATACTGCCCTTCATTGTTTTTCTTTCCTCCCTTCCCTCCTGTGGAGCAGAGTATTTGGAAGATTTTTGTTTCAATGGTAGTTGGATAATCCTGATAATATTATTTTCCCTTGCGTTGTTGCTACAGAAACTTTCCAATAATGTAATGTTTAATGGAATTCTGAATGAAGAACAAGCTCATAGTTGTGTTAACCACTATAAGAAAGATGCAGAATGATAACACAACTTTTTTATTTTTTATTTTTAGGCTCTAGGGGTTCTCTGAGAAACAAAACAAAACAAAACCCCCCAAAATCAGTAGCATTCCTAAAATATGGAGCTTTCTAAACTTTAATAGAAAGTTGTTATTAAACCAAACATTTCTTTTGGAGGAGAAAGCAAACAAACCAACCAGCCAACAAACAAACACAGTGAAGATGTATCTCTTGTTTCTATTGCTTGATTTATGACTATTATTTGGGGGACTTATACATTTAAAAAGATTTTTATGTTCTCAGACTTTCCTGAAAAAGCACTGTATGCCATGTTTTTGTATGCATATGCTAACGAAAAAAATGTCATTTGACACTTGGAATCTGAATTCTTTTTACAGTCTATCAGGTCATCTATTACACACAATTAAGGCAGATCAATAATTTGAATATGTCTTAAATTTTTATGAACTTTGTGAGTTATTATTTAATAAACCATCAGTGCAGAAGCATTATAATACAGCTAAGCAAAATGTGAACCATGACAAATCTGATATGTCTGCATATGCCATTAAATTGCAGCAACTGTCCTTTTAGGTTGACAGCTTCTGCGATTTTCTATTTAATCCTCTCATCATTCATGACAATTACACTTTTACATAAACAGTGAATATAAAGTGACAAAAAAATAAAGCCAATGCAGTTTATGCACCTCATTTTATAGCAACAGATGTGGTGAACTGAGGATATTAAAACAAATCTCCAAAATTAGTACGGTGAAGTATTCAAGGTAATTGCAAGGATGTTTGACCTAAAGCTCCACCTAGTGAAACCTGCATAAGGAAATAAAAGAAACGCATGTGTTCACTTGCTTAAATTACAGTCTTTAAAGTTAAGCTTTATGGGGCTGCTGTCGGCCACAGGTAATCGCATTTAGGAGCTCAAGCTGTTATAAAGTGACAGTTTATTTGCATTTTAGAATGAATTTATTTTAATTAGCATAGAACATTCCTTCACTTCTTTCCCCCCAGTGATTTAGGAAGGTGAATAGCAATATTTAGAATGTTATAATTTTGAGATTGCTAAAGAATATATTAACTTTTTTTTCAGAAATCCTGAGTATTGAATACCCAAAACCAGAATATCTTTACTCTTTTATCCTATCCTCATCTTTAACACCATTCAGTGATATTTTAGGTAGATTTCATTTCCAACCATATAAAAGGCCCTTCTCCAATCAGTATTAGATATCAGTCTGAATCACAATGTCATGTTTGCTGGGTTCTGAGGATGAGTAAGACATGAATTTAGAGCTAAGCCCATATTTAATTAGTGATATTATGATGGTGAATGTGTCAGAAGTTGTAGTGAATTTCAGTAACAGCACAAATATGTTGGGAAAGAAAGTGACAAAGAGACTAAAAGGAGTGAAAGAAAGAAGAAAATGGTTTCTGTATTTTGCACCTTTACCCTTATTGGTGCTGTATGGAAAAGGAAGGGCAAATACTGCACAGCTGCATGATGCTTACCATCCTGTGGAAGGCAATATTCTATGGCACTGGAAGAAAGTGGGCTATGTTAATTTGCAAGCAAAAAGAGTTTACTAAGACAAGCATACTAGGGTAAGTAACACAAATGCTGGGAGAATACTGCCTTCAAGATAAAGCCATATTATAATTTTAATAGCATTTCACCATTTACAGATTTTTTTTTTAAAAAAAAATGGGCAGCAGACCACATGTTAAAGAAACAAGTTACGATATAATAATGATCATCAATAGCCTTTCCTTTTCCAGATCCAGAGGTCAGCTACATACAAACAAAATATTTAAACTCAAAAATAAGTTTTGAGAATGTGCAGAAATGGCAGACTTCTGGTTGTTTGAGCACTTAATGGGAGATTGTCTTTGTGAGAGGGTAGGTTGGTGAGAATAATTTGTGAATATACAGCTAAGAGCTTTAGCATTGTATCTATGCACACAAGGAAAGTGCTAACATTTCTCAAGCCAACATAAATTTGATTTTCTAGCTTTCTAGAACTTTGCAACTTTAATAGTATGCAACATTTTTTATTTTGTGAATAATTTCCTATATTTTTGTTTCTTTGCATTATTTTCTTTAAAATAAAAGATCCAGCAATATCTACCTTTCAGTAGTCCCATTTTCTGAATCATTATAGCTGCAACAGAGATTGGTACAGCTTGAGAGAGCTAGTAGCTGAAGAAGCTTTCTCTTATGCCACAGTTTGAGGACTCAGGACATTGAGTGCTGAAAAGGAATGTGGGGCTGGGACTTCCTCTTACTAAGAATTCCTGTGTTGGAGGAAAGATGATAGTGGGTGTGTTAATGTTCTGTTTTGTTTCCCTACATCTTTCTCATTGAGTAAAAGATTTATTTGTGTGGATGTGGGTATATATATTTGGGTTATGAAGAATGTGACTACAGCTAAAGGGCTTTCTGAAATTGGGAAGACAGAACTGAAGGGACAAGCTTCTCAGCAAATCATCTATATAATTTTCACCCAGTACTGTGAGCCATGGATTTCATTTTCCATGTTCTATATTTGTCAAGAATGCATTTTACTGAGCAGGGAGGAGGGTGGGGTAACAAGTTGGAAAAAAACCCAAACAACATATAGTATATCTCCCATAGGTAAACTCTGCTAATGCATGGAGCATTGTTGACCAGGGTGTATGGAGGGAACTGTTATGCATATTTACACATTTTAATCCTTGTGCCTTGCTAAAGTTATCATTCAGAGTCAACATCAAATCATCACTATAATCTCTAGCAGAAAATAACCTGCTGTTTTAGGGAATGAGCACATTCAGTAAAATGCCAAATTCACCAACTCCAGCAAAAAAAATTGCTTCCTTCAGGCTATAACCTTGGATGCTTGACATGCCCTGCCACTTGCAGACAGGTTTTTATGCTTTTGAATACTGTTTGCAATTCAGGTTTCCCTGAAATAGTGGCTTGATGAATGTGATTATGTTGCATGTGTTGCAGCTGACCTGTTTGTGCTGTGGGAGTCTGATGCATTTAATTAATGTGTCCTGGGGAAAGGCAAGCTGTTTCCTGGGGGGAATGAGGTGAAGATAGGCAATAAATAATGGAAAATAGATTTGGAAATGATGTTAGAGGTCATCTAGTTAATCCCCTTCCTCACAGTAAAGTGTATAAGCGTATTGCTCCTACTTCTCATTTGAGAAAGTTCCGGTGTTACCAGTGCACAAGAATTATAATCTTGCATGCTGTTCCTAAATTGTTGTCTGAAAAACACAAGGTTTTTCACTGTTAAGGCATGGGTAATTGCCTGCAGTGTAGCAACACATTGGAATTATGCTGAAGTTTCTGGAGTTACTTTTTCTGCAAAGAGAATATTGAACCTACTGTCCAAGGGATCTGGGGGAGAGGGTTGCAGGGGAAGTGAACGGAGATGTAAAGATGATGTACAATGGGCTAGGCTGGTCAATAGCAATGAAAAATACCACATAGAAGAGATGTGGAGCTGGCTTCTCAGTTCAAATCACAAGGAATTCTAGTAGCCTTTTTTCTCTCTCCTCCTTAGATCTGCTTCTGTCTATACAGGGAACTATAAGATCATGGTGAACCCAGGGATAACGTTAGCTTTGCTTTCTGAAAGTGGGATATGCCCTTGGTGCTGTGACTAGGTATTCTGAATATAACTGAAAAGGAGTGTGAGACAGAGGTGAGAAATCAATTTCTAGATATTACTGGTTGTCCTTATGCCTGAGTGCTTTTTGAGTGAAGGAGCATTTTGTAAGGACCTAGCTTTGTTAACATTGAAATGACTGCTTTTCCTCACCTCTTTCCTTTTCCTGAAACAGTATATAGGTTGGGTCTCTGCAATCACTTGGGACAGAACAGGGGAACAGAGGGGGGCATGCTGTCCAAATGTTTTCTTACTATGATCAAAGTTAATAAAGGTTCTATTGGACCTGTCCTAAATTGTACTCATGTTATCATGCACTTGGAGTCCCCAGACTCTCCAGCACCTGGCCACACACTGGGTACAGTCCCAGTTGTCTGGATCCTGAATTTAACAGCACTTTGCCTACTCCATAGGGGTGCAGGAAAAGTTACATCATGCCCATGCTTTGGATTCAGAAAACATCTGACAAAGTTAACCTTTCTAGACTTATGTTAAGTTTCAAAGTAGGTCAGATATCTAGTCTGAAAAAAACCTACATACATTCATGAGAGACCATTTCTAATGATTCAGATATGCTATTATTAATTGCCATTGAATATTCTATATTTACCATTTTCTTCTTTATAGCTGCATGTCCTAGTAACTCTTATGAATGCAGCAAGTGGAAAGCATTCATACAGAAAAAAACTATCCTTAGGAGGATAACCAGAAATATTCCTGATTCAAAAAACCCATAATAAGAACCAATGTCTTTACTGGAAAGAGAAAATGTATCTATCCTGAAGTTAGACATGCAACAAAATGCAATGAGATGCATGTAATTTCCCTTATGAAACTAGTTTCATATATGAGTTAATTCATCTCATGTGCAGTCACTATTAAAATTTCTACAGATAATCCTGACCTAAATGGTACAAAGTATTGGGTTTATGCTTTTCTGCATAGAATGTTATCTCCTTTTATTTCTAGACATAAGTATCTGAAATCATGTCATACAACATTCCTACATACAACATCAGCAAAATCATATATAAAGTTCTGGCTGATCTTACACATTTTGTGAAATTCCCAGTGCTGATTCCAATACTGTTCACAAGAACAAATGGTCTGAAATTTCTGCAACTGTTTTCCTTTCTAAATACAATACAAATAATACTCTGAAATCCTCTATTAATTCTCATGTAGTACTTCTGTTTATGTCACTGTTACACTAAATGTAATATCCAGACATCAAAGTATTGTAAATGTATCTGTTATAGGAAAGTAACATTGGGGAAAAGAACGCTTTGCAGCTAGTGTCAGGTATGACACGCTGATAAGCTACTCAACAGACTGCTTTGTTGGCTCTCACTTTCTTGTTCTTTTATTCTGCAAACAATTTTTGATCTTTCTATTCTGCTGCACTGTTCCCTTTCTTGGACATATAGTAAAATGGACATATCTTCTTTCATATTCTTCATAGTAATGTTCTTTTATAAAATACATTGAACCTATAAGTTAGAGGATGGAAGATAAAGGCTTGAATTTCCTCAGTCAGAAGAGAGAACTTAAAGCAAGACTCGCACATCTGTGCAAAAGTAGAGTAAAAAAATGTGATACAATGGCTAGGTTAAGTGTAATGTCCTACCTAGCTTATTTAAAACTATCTGAAGCATCAGTACTTTAGTTTTACAGTTTACCTATATTCATGTCTGCCTAATACGGGGATAAAGTCGAATTTAGTTTCAAACAAGCCTACCCAGGCAGTAGCCAATCTCTACACATCTTAATTTTTTCATGAGGTCCACAATCACTGAAAGGCTGTATTTACACTAGGTGAGAAGCACTTCAATTTTGGCAGCATTTTGGCACCTATCTCCCAAATAAGCCTGAGAATGATCTAGAAAAATGATCATTCCTCTGCCTAATTGTTCTGCACAGCTTGATCTAATAGGCATGTTCAGAAAACAGCTAGAAATTCTGGGTCTACACAAATACAGTGGTAGCCAATATTACCTGTAAAACAAATGACTAAGTAAAAATGGGGGTGCCACATCTTGAGTAAGAAAAATTCAAACATCTGGATATTTGCTCAGAGACTAAAATTGTATATTAGGAACAATTAAGTCCTCTAGCCATTCAACCAGCCACTGAGCCATTTTCTTGGATGTCAGGAGTTGTGGGTTTAAACAAAAGGGGAAAAGGAAGGAGGAAAACAAATAAATGAAGGAAGGAAAGCATCCACCCACCCCAGCTATACTGTCTTAATAAGTATTAAAAGGTACTGATCAGCTGAATATTTTTTATTTACTTAATTTAATACTAGAAAGAAATGCATCTTCATTTTGAAGTTCTTTTAGAATTAATGTTATGGCATCTAACTCAGATCTCCTGTCTCTGTGATATACATAGACTGCAAGAGACCTTAGGTCCCCTTAGGGTTTCATTTTAAACTGTAACTATCTATCATTAAATACATGACATGATTTCCATATGGTTAAATACTATCTCTCAATTTGTTCTCCCTCAACCCCTTGGCTTTTCACTTCAAATTTTGGCTATTGACAACATTACAGCTATTTAATAACTCTCTGACTGCTTTTGTCTGTTGGCTGCATATCAGCAAAAAAGGAAGGAAACTAGGACTGCATATTTTGTTTTCTTTTTTTTTTTATTTCCATCATCTACCAGGCGAGTCACCAGGTCATAGAAGGAGATCAGGTTGGTCAAGCAGGACTTGCCTTTCATGAACCCGTGCTGGCTGGGTCTGATCCCCTGGTTGACCTGCACTTGCCTGTTGAGTTCGCTCAAGATGAACCGCTCCATAATCTTCCCCGGCACCGAGGTCAGGCTGACAGGCCTGTAGTTCCTTGGGTCCTCCTTCCGGCCCTTCTTGTAGATGGGCGTCACATTGGCAAGCCTCCAGTCATCAGGGACCTCCCCTGTTAACCAGGACTGCTGATAGATGATGGAGAGTGGCTTGGCGAGCTCCTCCGCCAGCTCCCTCAGTACTCTCGGGTGGATCCCATCTGGCCCCATAGACTTGTGAGTGTCCAGGTGGTGTAGCAGGTCATTAGCTGCTTCCTCCTGGACTATGCAGTCACCGAGGCAAAGGGCTCCGGAGCGGACGCTCATGCCGGGGCACCCTTGCTGAGGCGGCAAAAAAAAAAAAAGTGCAAAGGGCGGGAGCGGGCAGCCTAGCCCCACTCCCAGAGCGGGAAAGAGCGGGAAAGGGCGAGCTGCTGACGTGCGGCAGCTCTGACACGGCGTGGGCAGGGCCAGGAGTGACGGCGGCCAAACCCCCTCACCTATAAAAGCAGCCCCCAGGGAGCGCGAGCGACCAGGAGCGCAGCGAACAGGACGGGCAAACAGGGCGTGGTGCGTCAGGAGGGCGTGGCGCGTCAGTTTGCGCGTCAGTTCACACGGTCAGGGCACGCGGGGAAGGCCGAGTGTCCCCTCTCCAAGTTCCAAAGGGGAACCCAGGCAGTGGTCACCGTCCTCCCAGAAGAACACCTGGCAGCGATGGTCACCACCCGTCCGAAAGCCGCCGCCAAAAGGAATGTGGCGACCCAGAGGGAGCTCCCGCACAAACACGCGGCCGTCCAGGTCGCCAGCTGCAGGGAGTGCCTGAGCCTGTCGCTTGTGCCAGACGGCAGCGGGGACGGCAAATGTCTGCGGTGTGAGCAGGTGGGTGATCTGCTCAGCCTGGTGGCAGAGCTGAAGGAGGAGCTGGAAAGGCTGAGGAGCATCAGGGAGAGTGAGAGGGAGACAGACTGGTGGAGCCGCACCCTGCCGTCCCTGGGGCCAGGGCAGCAGGCGGAGGCCCCACAAGGAGCGGAGGATCCCCTGCCCTCTTGCCGGCAAGCAGAAGGAGGGGATCCAAGAGACGGGGGGGAATGGAAACAGGTCCCTGCCCGGGGAGGCAGGCGAATCCCCTCCCGGCCTCCCTCACCTCCCCAGCTGCCCCTACACAACAGATACGGGGCTCTGGGAGTTGAGGGCCAGGCAAGCGGGGAGGGAGGTGAAGGCGAAGGTCCAGCCAGGGGGTTGCCGAGGGTCAGTCAGTCAACCCCACGGATTACGGCTGCCCCTGTTAAGAAAAAAAGGAGGGTAATTGTGGTGGGCAATTCCCTCCTGCGGGGAACTGAGGGCCCAATCTGCCGCCCGGACCCATCCCACAGGGAAGTCTGCTGCCTCCCTGGGGCCCGGGTTAGGGACATTATGAGGAAACTCCCCGACCTCGTGAGGCCCTCCGATTATTACCCGTTGCTGGCTGTACAGGTAGGTAGTGATGAGATTACAGAGAGAAGTCCTAAGGCAATGAAGAGGAACTTCAGGGCACTGGGGCAATTGGTCGCAGGATTGGGAGCGCAGGTAGTGTTTTCCTCAATCCCGTCAGTGGCAGCAAGGAATGCTGAAAGGAATGGGAAAACTCACCTGATTAACAGGTGGCTCAGAGGCTGGTGCCATCGGTGGAATTTTGGGTTTTTTGATCATGGGGAGGTCTACACGGCACCGGGCCTGCTGGCGGCTGATGGAGATCGGCTGTCTCCAAGGGGGAAAAGGATTCTCGCCCATGAGTTGGCGGGACTCATTGAGAAGTGTTTAAACTAGGTTTGAAGGGGGAAGGGGATATACACGGGCCCGCTAATGAGGAGCCCAGGGGCAGCACGACAACGTTGGGGGCGAAATCGATAGCCCACCTTAAGTGCATCTACACCAATGCACGTAGCATGGGCAACAAACAGGAGGAGCTGGAGGCCCTTGTGCAGCAGGATGGCTATGACATAGTCGCCATCATGGAAACGTGGTGGGACGACTCTCATGACTGGAGTGCTGCACTGGAGGGCTATAAGCTCTTCAGAAGGGATAGGCAGGGAAGGAAAGGCGGTGGGGTGGCTCTGTATGTTAGGGAGTGTTTCGACTGCATAGAGCTTGACAGTGGTGATGACAAGGTGGAATGCTTATGGGTAAGGATGAGGGGGAAGGCTGGAAAGGCGGATGTCCTGTTGGGAGTCTGCTATAGACCACCCAACCAGGATGTAGAGGTAGATGAGGCATTCTATAAACGGCTGGATGAAGTCCCACAATTGCTAGCCCTTGTTCTTGTGGGGGACTTCAACTTGCCGGACATCTGCTGGAAATACCACACAGCAGAGAGGCAGCAGTCTTGGAAGTTCCTAGAGTATGAGGGGGATAACTTTCTAATGCAGCTGGTAAGCGAGCCTACCAGGGGAGGTGCCCCGCTTGACCTGCTGTTTACCAACAGAGAAGGGCTTGTGGGAAATGTCGAGGTCGGAGGCCGTCTCGGGCTTAGCGACCACGACATGATAAAGTTCTCAATTCTGGGTGGTGGTAGGTGGAGGGGCAGCAAAACTATTACCATGGACTTCCGGAGGGCAGACTTTGGCCTCTTCAGGACATTGTTTGGGAAAGTCCCTTGGGAGGCAGTCCTGAAGGGCAAAGGGGTCCAGGAAGGCTGGGCCTTCTTCAAGAAGGATGTCTTAAGGGCGCAGGAGCGGGCTGTCCCCGTGTGTCATAAGACCAACCGGCGGGGAAATCGACCGGCCTGGCTGAATAGGGAGCTTTTGCGGGGACTCAGGGAAAAATGGAGAGTCTACCACCTTTGGAAGAAGAGGCGGGCAACTCAGGAGGTGTACAGGGATCTTGTTAGGTCCTGCAGGGAGGAAATTAGAAAAGCAAAAGCCCAGCTAGAACTCAATCTGGCCAGTGCTGTAAAAGATAATAAAAAATGCTTTTATAAGTACATCAGCAATAAAAGGAGAGCCAAGGAGGATCTCCATTCTTTGCTGGATGTGGGGGGGAACATTGTCACCGAGGACAAGGAAAAGGCTGAAGTACTTAACGCTTTCTTTGCCTCTGTGTTCAACAGCCAGACCGGTCATCCCCAGGTTACTCAGGCCCCTGAGCTAGAGGATAGGGACGGGGAGCAGAATGGAGCCCACATAGTCCAGGAGGAAGCAGCTAACGACCTGCTACGCCACCTGGATGCTCACAAGTCTATGGGGCCAGATGGGATCCACCCGAGAGTACTGAGGGAGCTGGCGGAGGAGCTCGCCAAGCCACTCTCCATCATCTATCAGCAGTCCTGGTTAACAGGGGAGGTCCCTGATGACTGGAGGCTTGCCAATGTGACGCCCATCTACAAGAAGGGCCGGAAGGAGGACCCAAGGAACTACAGGCCTGTCAGCCTGACCTCGGTGCCGGGGAAGATTATGGAGAGGTTCATCTTGAGCGAACTCAACAGGCAAGTACAGGTCAACCAGGGGATCGGGCCCAGCCAGCATGGGTTCATGAAAGGCCGGTCCTGCTTGACCAACCTGATCTCCTTCTATGACCTGGTGATGCATCTGGTAGATGATGGAAAGGCTGTGGATGTCATCTACCTGGACTTTAGCAAAGCTTTTGACACTGTCTCCCACAATATCCTCCTCGGGAAGCTGGCAGCTCATGGCTTGGACAGGCATACTCTTCGCTGGGTAAAGAACTGGTTGGGTGGCCGAGCCCAGAGAGTTGTGGCAAATGGATTTAAGTCCAGTTGGCAGCCAGTCACGAGCGGTGTTCCCCAGGGCTCTGTTTTAGGGTCACCCTTGTTCAATATCTTTATCAATGATCTGGATGAGGGGATCGAGTGTGCCCTCAGTAAGTTTGCAGACGACACCAAATTGGGTGGGAGTGTCGATCTGCTCGAGGGTAGGATGGCCCTGCAGAGGGACCTGGACAGGCTGGACCGATGGGCTGAGGAGAACTGTATGAGGTTCAACAAGGCCAAGTGCCGGGTCCTGCACTTGGGTCACAACAACCCCATGCAACGCTACAGTCTTGGGGAGGAGTGGCTGGAAAGCAGCCTGGCCGAAAAGGATCTGGGGGTGTTGGTAGACAGCTGGCTGAACATGAGCCAGCAGTGTGCCCAGGTGGCCAAGAAGGCCAACAGCATCCTACCTTGTATCAGGAATAGCGTGGCCAGCAGGAGCAGGGAAGTGATTGTCCCCCTGTACTCGACACTGGTGAGGCCGCACCTGGAATCCTGTGTCCAGTTTTGGGCCCCTCACTACAAGAAAGACATTGAGGTGCTGGAGCATGTTCAGAGAAGGGCAACAAGGCTGGTGAAGGGTTTGGAGAACAAGTCTTATGAGGAGCGGCTGAGGGAACTGGGGTTGTTTAGCCTGGAGAAGAGGAGGCTGAGGGGAGACGTTATTGCTCTCTACAACTCCCTGAAAGGAGATTGTAGTGAGGTGGGTGTTGGTCTCTTCTCCCAAGTAGCTAGTGATAGGACGAGAGAAAATGGTCTCAAGCTGCGCCAGGGGAGGTTTACGCTGGATATTAGGAAAAATTCCCTACAGAAAGGGTGGTCAAGCATTGGAACAGTCTCCCCAGAGAGGTGGTGGAGTCCCCATCCCTGGAAGTGTTCAAAAAACAGGTAGATGTGGCACTTCGGGATATGGTTTAGTCTAGTCTACCCTTGATTGGTTTAGGTGGGCTTGGTAGTGTAGGTTAATGGTTGGACTGGATGATCGTAAAGGTCTTTTCCAACCTAGACGATTCTATGATTCTATGATTCTATGAGAGCTCCATTCTGGTCCCCATCCCTATCCTCTAGCTCAGGGGCCTGAGTACCCTGGGGATGACCGGTCTGGCTGTTAAACACAGAGGCAAAGAAGGTGTTAAGTACCTCAGCCTTTTCCTTGTCCTCGGTGACAATGTTCCCCCTGCATCCACCAAAGGATGGAAATCCTCCTTGGCTCTCCTTTTATTGCTAATGTACTTGTAAAAGCATTTTTTATTATCTTTTACAACATTGGCCAGACTGAGTTCTAGATGGGCTTTTGCCTTTCTAATTTCGTCCCTGCAGGACCTAACAAGATCCCTGTACTCTTCCTGAGTTGCCCGCCTCTTCTTCCAAAGGCGGTAGACTCTCCATTTTTCCCTGAGTCCCCGCAAAAGCTCCCTGTTCAGCCAGGCCGGTCGATTTCCCCGCTGGCTGGCCTTATGGCACTCGGGGACAGCCCGCTCCTGTGCCCTTAAGACATCCTTCTTGAAGAAGGCCCAGCCTTCCTGGACCCCTTTGCCCTTCAGGACTGCCTCCCAAGGGACTTTCCCAAACAATGTCCTGAAGAGGCCAAAGTCTGCCCTCCGGAAGTCCATGGTAATAGTTTTGCTGCCCGTCCGCTTGGCATCACCCAGAATCGAGAACTTTATCATATCGTGGTCGCTAAGCCCGAGACGACCTCCGACCTCGACATTTCCCACAAACCCTTCTCTGTTAGTAAACAGCAGGTCAAGCGAGGCATAGCATATTATGCCATAGGATAACGACTTGTTAAAATATGCTGCTCTAGCTCCATGACTGACTTAATGAGTTTTGTCTGAATATTAGTTTTAAGCCCCTCTAGTGCCTGAAATAAGCCACATTCTTTGGGGGTTCTTTTGAACTGTGGCAAGGCAACATATATGAAATTCTGGGGCCTTTAGAAGTGGATGACCTTCTATGCATAATTAAACATTTGAAATAAAGGATCATAAAAGATTTTGTGGTAAAGTCCTGAAAGCCCCACAGGGAGACTATAAAGACTTTAAATTGTTTTTGGAGACTAGAGCACATGCAGCTGAAAAAGTCACCTCCACCCAAAAAGGTCGTCTAGTCCAAAAAAGCTTCTTTATTCATGTAGATTATTATTACACATAATATGTTTTTTCTAGAGAAAATAAGCCCCCTTTCTTCAAAATCTCCTGTGTTCATGGTTTTAAATATATGAGCAGTAGAAAAAGATTTGAGGATTAAATTATTAAGTAATATTTTCTCTAATAGTGATTCATCTAATAGTAAAGATATAGTAAAAGTCTGATGGAGATTGGAGGTCAACAGTAGTATCATGGCCTGAATGAAGCGATGCCACCACTGAGTGCTGCTGTACCAGATCGATTAGAGCTCCAATATAAACTGGAGTCGAAGGCAGCCAAGTGGTATGCTACAGTTGACATTGATAATGTATTTTTCTCAATTTCTTTGGCAGCAGAGTGCAGGCCATGCTTTTACGTGAGGGGGTTTCCAATAAACCTGGAATCAACTGCCCCAGGGGTGAAAGCACCACCCCACCATTTGTCATGGACTGATCCAGACTGCATTGGAAAAGGATGATGCCCCTGAACATCTACAATACATTGATGACATCATCGTGTGGGGAAACAAGGCAGAAGAAGTGTTTGAGAAGGGAAAAAGAGTAATTCAGATTCTTCTGAGAGCTGGGTTCACCACAAAGAAAAGCAAGGTCAAGGGACCTGAACAGGACATTCAGTTCTTGGGAATAAAATGGCAGGATGGACTCCATCATGTGCCTACGGATGTGGTCAACAAGACAGCAATAGTGTTTCCTTCCTAAAAGAAGGAAACACAAGCTTTCCTAGGCCTTGTGGGGTTCTGGAGAATGCATATTCCAGGTTATAGTCAGTGTGTGAGCCCTCTCTATTGAGTAACATAAAAGGAGAACTATTTTGAGTGGGGCCTTGAGCAACAGCAAGCGTTTGAGCATATCAAACAGGAAATAGCTTGTGCAGTAGCTCTTGGGCCTGTCTGGACTGTGCAAAATATACTCTACACTGCAGCTGAGGAGCATGGTCTCACCTGGACCCTCTGGCAGAAAACATCAGGAGAAACCCGAGTTCGACCATTAGGGTTTTGGAAGCAGGGGTATCAAGGATCAGAAGCCCAGCGCACTCCAACTGAAAAAGAGATGTTAACAGCATATGAAGGGGTTCAAGCTGCTTCAGAAGTTGTTGGCACAGAATCATGTCTCTCCTCTTGGCACCTCGATTGCCTGTGCTACACTGGATGTTCAAAGGAAACATTCCTTTTACACATCACACAACCAGTGTTACATGGAGTAAGTGGGTAGCATTGATCATGCAACGAGCCCGACTGGGTAAACCCAACCACGCAGGAATCCTCGAAGAGATCATGGACTGGCCAGAAGGCAGAGATTTTGGAACATTGTCTGAGGAGGTGGCTTGTGCCCAAGAGGTACCACCATATAATGAGTTATCAGAAGATGAAAGGCATTATGTTTTGTTTACTGATGGATCTTCCTGTGTGGTAGGAAACCATTGGAAGTAGAGACCCACATGACAGGTCGTTGAGGCCACTGAAAGAGAAGGTGAGTCAAGTCAGTTTGCAGAAGTGAAAACCATCCAACTAGCCCTAAAGATTGCTGAAGAAGTAGCCAGTACTGTATACTGACTTGGTGGTTAATGACCTATGACATTGGCTCCAGCAGTGGAAGAAGACCAATTGGCAATGTGGGGGTAAACCCATCTGGGCTGCTGCATTGTGGCAGGACATCACTGCCCAGGTAGAAAACATGGCTCTAAAGGTACATCATGTAGATGTTCACATGCCCAAAATCTGTGCCACTGAAGAACATCAAAACAACTAATAAGTGGACAAGGCTGCCAAAACTGAAATAGCTCAGGTGGACCTGGACTGGAGCATAAGAGTGAGCTATTTGTAGCTCGATGGGCCCCTGAAACATTGGGACATCTAGGGAGAGATGCAACATACAGATGGGCTCGTGATTGAGGGGTGGACATGACAATGGAGGCCATCACACAGGTCACTCATGAATGTGAAACATGTACTGCAATCAAACGAGCCACACGAGTAAAATCTCCCTGAAACAGAGGGCAGTGGCTGGGTTTTCAATATGGCAAGGCCTGGCAAACTGACTATATTGGACCACTGCCATGAACATGCCAAGGTAAGCGCTACCTACTCACCAGGGTGGAAGCAACTGGTGATTGGCTAGAAACATACCTTGTAAACCGTGCCACAGCCTGAAACACCATCTTAGGCCTTGAAAGGCAAATTCTGTGGTGACATGTCCCCCAGAAATAATTGAATCAGACAATGGAACTCGTTTCCGAAATAACCTTATAAACTCCTGGGCAAAGAAACACAACATTGAGTGGATGTATCACATCCCCTATCATCCACAAGCCTCTGGAAAGATTGAGCGGTATAATGGACTGTTAGAGACTATGTTGAGAGCGTAGGGCAATGGGGCATGGGAACACTGGGATACAAATTTAGCAGAAGCCACTTGGCTGGTTAATACCAGAGGATCTGCTAACCATCCTGGTCCTATCTAAACAAAACCCCTACATACTGTGGGAGGAGATAAGGTCCCTGTAGTGCACATAGGGAAGAGGCTGGGGAAAGTGGTGTGGGTTGCTCCTCCAGTGGGAAAAGGCAAACCCATTTGTGGGATTGCTCAGGGACCTGGATGTACTTGATGGATAATGTGGAAAGATGGGGAGACCCGGTGTGTGCCTCAAGGAGATTTAATCTTGGGATAAAAATAATCTGTCATGTGAGTTTTATGTTGTAGGAAGTAATGTAGCAGGAATGACCTGAACCAATGAAGAGTGAGTTTCACAAAGAACCAGACAAGTACAACAATGACTCAAACCAAGCTGGTGTTGGTGCCCAACAATTGAACATACTGCGTCTCCTATCCTGAACACCCATCTTGACAGATGCAGCCAAAGTCATAGACATCTGGAGGGGTGGAGGAATCCCAGAGGACAGTAGTTAATGAGAATGTAAAAATCTGTATTTTGTGTATAAAGATGGTTTAAGTATGTAATTCAAGTTGTAAATGTTGGTAAGAAGGGATTTCAGTAATGGGAATTAAGTACAATTAAATGGTTAGACGATATATACTAAATCATGTGCAACCTGAGCATGACACAAATGGTATGGAATAAGGGGTAGAGGTTGTACTGGGTCTGGCTGAGATGGAGTTAGTCTTCCCCACAGCAGCCCTCACAGTGCTGGGCTTTGTATTGGTAGCTAGAAAGGTGTTGATAACACACCAGGGTTTTGGCTACTGTTGAGCAGTGCTCGCACAGCATCAAGGCTGTCTCTCCAACATTACCCCCTCACCAGTAGGCTGGGGGTGGGAAAGATCTTGGGAGGGAACACAGACAGGACAGATGACCCAAACTGACCAAAGGGTCATATGACGTGTGCTCAGCAATAAAAGCTAACTGAATGGGGGAGGAAGGCGGGGAGTGGGGGGAGCATTCGTTATTTATGATGTTTGTCTTCCGGAGAAACCGGTACGCATACCAAAACCCTGCTTCCCAGGAAGGGGCTAGACATCAGCTGCTGATGGGAAGTAGAGAATAAAATCTTTGTTTTCCTTTTGCTTCCATGTGTGGCCTTTGCTTTTGCTTTTTATTAAACAGCCTTTATCTTGACCCATGAGGTTTTCTTCTTCTGTGTCATTTTCTCCCCACCTGTACTGCTAAGGAGGGGAGTGATAGTGTGGCTTGATGACACCTGGCATCCAGCCAAGGTTAACCCACCATATGCTATTATCAGATCAGGAGACACCTAAAACATTGGGTTTCCTTCTCAGCAAAAATCTCATATATATTGCCATAAACAATATAGTAGAAGTGGACGTGCTCCCACTCCATCCTCATGTGAAAGTATGTTTCGTACTCGTACATAGTAATGATGGAACTAAACTTACTTGTCTGATTTAGTAAACACTGGGCAGTGAAGGAATCTCAAGATGGGTTAACTTTATTTCCAAACAAATAAGATGTTGGTATTTATTTTCTTTTTTAACTATTGCTTTTATAAATCCTTCCTTTAACTTTTCAGTGGCAAATTGAAAGTTTCCCCACAGAGTTAAAAAAAAAAACAAAACAAAACCCAACAACTAAACACAACATAAACCAAACTCTGATCTCTCAGAAACAGTTAGAATGTCTAGATTTTGCTGAGTCTGTGTTTCAAAGTTTCCAACACTGTCAAGACCTCATAGTGAAAATGCACAAATAATAATGGCCATGATAATGATGATAACAGTGACAATAATAATAATAGTAAAGAAAGAGTCTGAGTGTTAGCACAGCATGGGTTAATGAACACATTGTTTATAATCTCTGTCCTTTATATTTAGTCCACTGAGATGACACAGCTGCTTTCAAGTGTTGCTGTTTTCTAGAAAGGTCTCAAGTACCAAGAATACATCTCTGCAGAAATCATCTCAGAGTGACATTATGGAGATTGGTTGTAGGTCTACAGTATACAGCCTCGTAGAGAAGGCAAGGAAAAGTACAAAAAGGGAATTAACATACTAACACAAGATAGTAAGTGAAAAAAATAGAAATGTGAATTTCAGAGTATTTAAGAGTCCCAAGTTTTCTGTTCCTTATGGCAAGTACTGCTCCTCATCTGGATAACAAAAAAACATTTTATCAGATATGAGCAAATGTTTGTATTGCCAAGTAACTCCAGAGATAAACAGAAAAGTAAATTAAAAGAATATAGGATATCTGTGCTCCTTATAATCAATATATCTTAAAGCCCCCACACTGATCAGTTATTATTGAAGGGGTCAGTAGACTTCTAAGGCACAAATTTATTAAATACATAACTATTACATCTATACATTTATTATAATTATTGTCAATAATATTACTTCTGTGAACACTGTAATTTGTATCATAATAAAGAGATGAGAGGCAGATAAACTCCTTCTCTTTTTGTTTGAGTTCATAATACTTAAGAGTTTTCACCAGTTACGTCTCCCTACAGGTTTCTGCAGTTCTTTAAACCAGGTTTTTGTAGGGCAAAGTAATTAAATAGAAAGATACCAAGGATTAGCCTTTTTTTTTTTTTTTTAAATTTAAAATATCCTCACTATAAAAAGCCTTTTGTCAATTCAGGAATACAAATACTAACTATTGTCAGTAGAGGTATTTGTTACAGGAAAAGAAAGAATAATAATGCACTTAAAGTTGTTTTACACACATTTAGTTACTATCCCTGCTCCTGGTGTTATGTTCACTCTTCCCTACTCCTCCGGACCCTAAGGCTGGTGGTTTCATTCCTATGTATGTGGGGAGGGAGGGGAGAGGGTAATACTCAGCATCTGCAGTCCTTCACCATCAGAAATATGCTGGTCATGTTGACAGTTCCTTCCTTCTCAATTTATGATTCACTTGGGGTCATTTTTCTGTTCTTTAATATGCTTCTGCACCTTTATTTTTCTTCACTGGTCTGCACCTCATTGTTAACCCAAATTAACAATTTGTAGTGTTTTTTACATATGTCAGATACTATGCCTTTGTTCTCCTTTTTACTCCTGAAACCAGTTTTGACCAGCTCCAGGTCTGCACTTCTTTAACTGACCGCAGGTGAATTGGTTACAGATGCGGTGCCTCCAGTGCCAAGCCTGTGCCCCATATCTTATCACTATCCTATGCCTGTGCTCCTCTGCACCACCTTCTGAGATACATCTCTGATGTATGTATATTTGAAATCCATGCTTTGGCATCTGGTATACATTCCATGCTCCTGAAGGTCTGCAGGAATATTACATGTCTTAAAAAATCAACCTAGTCTCATGAGCATGACTTCTTCATTAACCAGAAAGCAGGCTTTAAAAATGCATGACTTAAGCACTTCATGTTTTTTAAAAATTATAATTAGTTTCAGCTGAATGTCCACAATTATCACAGTAAAATAAACATTTGTTCATTTGTTGAAGAGAATCTAGGTTTTGAAATTTTCAGAGGGTAAAGTAATGACAATAAAGCACATAGTTCCATTCTTAAACAATTTATACTAACACAGCAAATTTCAACCCTCTGCTGAAAACACGTTAAATCTTAACTTATAATAAATACAGAAATGTGCATTAATACTCATTTTTAGTGCCTTTCAGAAGTAACTGTGAACCTTTTACAGGAAGGACTTCTGAGCATGACCTTATAAAGATTTCACTTCAGTTATTTAACTTACAGATTACAAATGTCAAGTAAAAACTTTCTTGGGTTCTCTTTCATTTTGTATTCACTTATTTATGAGGTAAGGTTACATGTTGAAATGTTTGATATATATACCAAAGGACTTAAAACATGTAAACAGGATCTTATGTTGATAGCACACATTTTTGGGGAAAACTACAATGTTGAAATTCTACCAAAAAGAGTCTCGCTATTACTGCAGAGTAGGACATATGAATATTAGTTATGCATTATTTATTATAACTTATTTATTCTGTGCCTTTCAACTGATAAGCTTGTCATAAAGGAATGACATTTCTATTTTTAACTACCTTGAATATTATTTCCCAGCCTTTGCATTCTTCAGTAGCTTTGTGGACTTCTTTCTTCCATTTCAAATAGATTCAGTTTGTGCATTATCCCTTTTGTTTCTACTCTCCTTTTCAACATGAAGTTTGATTGTTTGTTTGTTGGTATTCTGTCAGCATCTTAATTTCTTGTGTTTGTATTCAATTAACTTTGACGTGCTTTTCAACTGCAGCATTTTCAAAACTTCATGCATATATTATTTATGCTATCTCACCAATGCTTTTGAGATGTTTATTTTTTAAAAGTAAACAATAGTTAATGTAAGTTAAATTGGGTTGGAAGGATCAGTTAGAAGATGGAACTGAAAAGCTGATCTTGTCTGGTTCAGAGAGAATAAATAACTCCAAGAAAAACAGATGAAGGTTTTTAGGCAGGGATAGAAGTGCTAGCACCACTTTAAATAATATTTGGTCAGAATATTTGTGAAGGATTTTTGGATGCCAGTAGCAATTTGGTCTGCTGAGATTACTTTATTTAGTCTTCTTGAGATCTACATGTTCTGCAAAGCATAGTCTTTGTGCTCAGTAACACCTACTGAATAGGAGGTCCAAGGCACCAGGAACACACTGTTTTGCTGCATATGTTCCACTATCTAAGCATTTTGTCTGGAGAACATCTAATGTGTCCTTCAAACATCAGCTGCACTGGTTATGTCTACACTGCTATACCAAAGAGGGGCAGCTAGTACTCCCTTGCCCTACCGTCAACAGGCACCACTGTGGGTTTGGTGTTTTTTTCCTCTTTGTTTAGGGGTAGTTCCTTTTGTAAAAGATTTGTTTTGGAGAGAGCTAGTGGGAGCTGTTGAAAAATGAGTGATAGAGTGAGCTTACAATTAAGCAGTGTGGATAATCAGGGAACATTGCTTAGGTTTATTCCATCACACTTTTTTATTCAGCAGTATAAACAGGGCATGTATTCTACATGAGCACAGGCACCTATGTTTGTGCAATTGAGACTGGCTAGTTATAGGAATATGAAAGTCTTCTGTTGTGAACACCTGCTATATTGTTTGGTGTAACTGCAGATATTTGATTGTAGACATCTTTTCTCCTTCCCCTTTAGTTTGAGGCTTTGTCCATACCTGGCATTACATCAACTTTGAAATGTTCCCGTACAGTGATTAGTAACTTATCAGTCAGAGGAATATGAACAAAGCCATTCCTTAAGTACTACAGAACTGCATTTCTGATCTCAAATGACTGTGACTAGTCATTTGTAATGGATAGTATCTTCAAAATAATTTTAATGGTGATTTTGATACATTTATTTTTGAGATGTAAGGGGCAAACTTTCCTTAAGGGGATTTGAGTTACATATATAATGACTTCTTTTTCTCCTGCATTGTATGGACAAAGTATTAGATTTACTTTAATTCTGCTTCTGATGCAAATATAGAGGCTTGTATTGATGATCTGGGTTGAGCCCTTCATGACAAACCTGAGTTAAAGCAGAGATTTATAAAATGTACACATCCATTCCTCCTAATGAATTAAAAACTCAGAGTGGATGAAGTTTTGTAAGTAGGTAAAGTTATTACAGATCATCCTTACTCAGACATTATGTTACTGTTTCAGTATTATTCTGAATAGAATTTTAAGAAGCATATTTCTGAGAAAAAAAGAAAAAGACAGAAATTTCATCTTCCTTGTATGCTTACATTATAGTTTATTTGTCATCTACTTCCCGTGATTACAAAGTCTAGCTGTGAGTAGATGTATCTAGATGGCAACAGTGCAAGAAACCTCAAAACTAGAATTACATTTATTTGGATGGTGTGTGATAGGATCTGGTTAAACTTTTCCTGTTGCTCCCTCAGCACTTTGCTCTTGGGATCTACTGAATACACTGAAGTTTTAGAGCTTCTGGCATGAGAACAACTAAGTAAGAGTACAGATCTCTTTCTAGTTCTATGTATCATCTTCTGAAGGATGGGAGAGCAGGAATCTCATCTCTAGTCTTTTCTAAAAAATGTAAGTGCATCTGTAAGCTTACTGCTCAGTGGCATTTCAGGAGGCATGTAACATAAAGTCATAAATGCTTATACAGTTACAAAAAGGCTTTTGACCATCTGAATACATCATCACTTTTACAAGTGATAACAGACCGCTAGAAAAACAAACAAACAAACAAAAAAACCCAAAACCCAAGCACCCAAACTTTTCCAGAACAGTGCCATTTCTTCTGGTTCAGTACTCTTTTGGAAACTGGCATGCCAGGAGGATGAGATGTCATCCAGAGGGACCTGGACAAGCTGGAGAGGTGGGCCTGTGTGAACGTCATGAGGTTCAACAAGGCCAAGTGCAAGGTCCTGCACCTGGGATGGGGCAACCCCCGATATCAATACAGGCTGGGGGATAAAGAGATTGAGAGCAGCCCTGCAGAGAAAGACTTGGAGGTACTGGTAGATGAAAAGCTGGACATGAGCCGGCAATGTGCGCTTGCAGCCCAGAGAAAGCCAACCATATCCTGGGCTGCATCCAAAGAAGCGTGGCCAGCAGGTGGAGGGAGGTGATTCTGCCCCTCTACTCTGGTGAGACCTCACCTGGAGTACTGCGTCCAGCTCTGGGGCCCTCAACACAAGAAGGACATGGACCTGCTGGAGCGGGTCCAGAGGAAGGCCACCAAAATGATCTGAGGGCTGGAGCACCTCTCCTATGAGGCCAGGCTGAGAGAGTTTGGGTTGTTCAGCGTGGAGAAGAGAAGGCTGCGAGGAGACCTTATTGTGACCTTCCAGTACTTAAAGGGGGCCAATAGGAAGGATGGGGACAATGTTTTTAGCAAGGCCTGTTGTGACAGGACAAGGAATAATGGATTTAAACTAAAGAAGAATAGATTTAGCCTGTATATAAGGAAGAAATTTTTTACAATGAGGGTGGTGAAGGACTGGAAGAGGTTGCCCAGAGAGGTGGTGGAGGCCCCATCCCTGGAAACCTTCAAGGTGATCAACCTGATCTAGTTAAAGCTGTCCCTGCTTACTACAGGGGGGTTGGCCTAGATGTCTTCTAAAGATCCCTTCCAACCCAAAGCATTCTATGATTCTATGAAATTCCTGGGAGGCCAATTGTTCACAAACCCCTTCGCTGAACTCTGGGCAATGCCTCAGTTCCCTGCTATAAGTATACTTCTCTGATAGACTGAAACACTGCCTTTCACTATTTTGGGTATTTTCAATGGGGAAAACCTAACAAATTGCACCTTAGTACCAGAAGGGCAGTATGTGGACTTCAGAAGAAAAGGAAGAACAAGTGCCAGGTAGTATTGACTTGACTGACCTGCTCTAGGGGAAATTATCCCTAATTAGTATATAAACTGACACATAAAACTTTGTTTCAAGTTCATGGACCAACCTCTGTTCCTATTTTGTTTAACAGTGGAGTATTATACCTATCTACAATTTCCATTAGCTGCACGTAGCTGGTGACTCTGTGACTGTTGCACAGCCACCCAACCACGCCTGTTTCCTGAGACACCCTGTCTCTTCTGTGATGAGCTATCGTGTTATTTAAGATCCTGTACTTTTGGTCCTGCATCCACATCATGTAAGAATGTTAGCCTCAGATGGCAGATAAAAACATAGAAAGCAAAGATCAGACCTGCATTCAAAATAGGGTTTAACATTATGACCCAAATAGGTCTACTTCATGAGCACAAAATGATGCAGAATGTGAAGAAGTTGTCTTAATGGAACTTAGAGATTTACATCTCAGAGTCTGTAATTTTGTAAAAGGATTTAAATAGCAGTTAGACCATCCAATGGTGTCTATATATGAGTTAGGCATCTACTGTAACTGTTTGCAGTTGTGTACCTTCAGATTGCAAATTGTCAGTTCCGATTGCAAAGTTCCGATTGTCAACTTGCCATCATAATACAATATTTCTTTACAGTGAAAACAGAATAGTTAAACATAAAATATATTAAAAAAACCCCTTAAAGTAATGTTTGGACAGGCAATATAGAAACAATATAAATATAATATATTTATATTTTAGTATAGGATATGTTCCTATATCATTGAAATCAAGTGAAATCCATTTAAATTTCATGTCACTATTAGTTAATTAGTGGATAAACCACAAAAACATAAGTTAGTTACTACATATTTTAGCTTTTGTCTTATCTTGGTGAAAAAGGAGTAAAATATTTAGTGTCATTACAATGCTTGTTTTCAAATCAGCATAAGTTGATTACATAATACATATTTCCTAAAAAACACCCCATGCTTACAATGTAATCAATATAAGCTTAAAGAGTAAATAAGAATATTAATTCTGAATTATTTGTTTATAAACAGGTAAATTCTAGGATATTCAAAATAGTGGCTATATTAATGAAAATTTTAAAATTAACGTATAAATTTCTTAGAGAAAATGGGGAACCAAAACAGTCTGGTTATACAAAATAAGGTAGAAATATTTGCTATATTACTACTGTTAATAGTAATTCATTATATTCATTAATTCAGTAATTCATTATATTTCTAATGAATGTGTTTCCCTTTACCCAAGTTTTTCTCTGCACTTCTTACGTACTGGGAGAGCAGTGGTTCATCACGGAAGAGGGAAATAAGCGGACAGTAGAGGGAACATCTATGCCAAACCTGTACCCCCACTTTGGACACTGTAGAGGAATCCTCTTACCGAGCCAGCTTTGTTAGCTCCTGGTAGAGCGAAAGCAGGTTTAATGCACTGATGTGCAGGGAATGCACATGGCTATGCAAGTACCACCTATCAGAGAGCACTGCAGGAAAGCACGAAGTATCCTGTGGAGCCAGGGCAAGAACTGATATCTCCTATCACTGTTCCCTGCTTTATTACTATTTCCTGAAACAAAGGGAGAATCAAGGACAAATTGATAGGAATCAAAATCGCATATGTGCTCTGGTCTGCTCCCAGGACAAAATTATTCCTTTACAATGGATGTATATTCTTACACTGCAAGTTCACCTAGTTGAGTAATTTGTGGAGATATGACAGGAAAACCTATAAAAAACCTGAAACACGTAGTGCTATGTCCACAGAATTTCTGTGCCTGGGCAGACAACCATGGCAATCTTATTTGGTATAGTCTCTGTTTTTTTCCGGATAAAATGTTAAAATGAGGATCTCAGTAAACTGAAAAATTGAAAAGGAGTTTAGAACAGGTATAAATCTTCCTTAATATCTACTATAATGTACCATGTGTCTTCCTAAATATATATTATACTAAACTGAAGCAGTTTATGAAATCCCCAGATCAATGAATGTCAAAATAAAAATGGTTATCAGTGTAGCTATAGAAGCATTGCTAGCAGATATGAAATTGAATAACGAAAAAAACCCTACAACACACACACATACACAAAAAGATGGAGATGTTTGAACAGAATGCAGGAAAGTTTGAGGTCTTTATCAAATAGCGTGGATGAAATACTGGAAATGTTATTGTTGAGTACAATCGGTGATGGAAAGGGGAAAAAAAACCCAATATTTACTCCTGTTTCTTCTTTTTATTCTATAAATTATTAAAATGACCCTTCTTTTTTACAGTAAGATATCATAAGTAAGCAGCTTTCCACCAGAAAACAAACAAACAAATAAAACCCTTTACTCAGGGGACCATGACAGGGTTGTTTTTTTTTTTTTTTTTGTGAAAAAGCTCTGTGATTATGTTTTACTGTGAGCAAAGTGAACCATCAGTCCTTGACTTCTTTAGGGTTTTGGCAGGAAATGGATTATACTCTTCTGTAATAGGGATTAGGTAATGAAGAAATATTTGAAATAAACTAATTTATGAACCTTCATTTTATTGCTACTTTTGCCACCCAGGGTGCTATTCTCTTATTTTGCTGTAACACAAATTTTAAGTATGCTAGACAATTTTCATCATATCATATGCATATTCTTTGTATCGCTGTTTTACTATTTATTATCTATTATCGTACTTTAAGAAGTTCAGCATACTAATACTGTGTTTCTTTAATGCTAAACCCCTCCTGTAACATAAAATACTTTATAATAAAATCCATGGGAAAAGTCAATATGAAACAAACACTTCCATGTATGAGTAAAACACACAAAGACTGGTCTGCATTGAGAGAGTTTAAGTACACAAACATGACAAAGTTCTTGCTTTCATATGGGAAGACTGAATGTCAACATTTTTGTTCCCCTTATTCCAGAATAATTATGTTTGAATCCATCATTCACAATAACCTGCATGACATATAGGCTCTACAGATCATTGTAGGGTAATAGGAGGCTCCTATGATAATTTTGTTTCATTTTCTAATTGCTGTGCCTAGTCTTTGAATATATGTGGCAGCAATTACAAAACAGCACAGCTGCAAACCTAATCAAACTGAAAAGAAAATTCTCCAAGTGGAAAAAAAAAAATCTCAAGGAGCCTTCTAAGCAAGTGAATAAATGCACTTGCTTTAATGATTTCTGTTATTTCATTGAGAAAAAAAACCCAAACAATTGCCGTAAGTAAAGGTTCACTTTCTTCATACGTTCTTGTTAGAATTAAAAAGCTGAATTTTAAGGGCTGCTAGCAAGAAGGGTAATGTTTTCCTTAAAGAATTCTTGTTATTTGA
This sequence comes from Pelecanus crispus, assembly GCF_030463565.1. Taxonomy (NCBI): domain Eukaryota; kingdom Metazoa; phylum Chordata; class Aves; order Pelecaniformes; family Pelecanidae; genus Pelecanus; species Pelecanus crispus. The sequence goes on from NC_134643.1 coordinate 174,826,743, forward strand.
GAGAGATTAAATAACTGATTTAATGTGTATAAGACCCAACTTCTAATGGTATGAAGGCTTATACACATGCAGATAGAAAAAATTTGAAAGTTGTCTATGTTTTTTGTTTACTGTATTCCTTTATGTATATATTTATTATTTAGGTAGCTAAATTATTTTTAAATTTGACACCTGGAATGCTCTAATCTATTGCCTTTCAAGAAGTCCTAATTACCCAATGGCCAGATTAGTGAAAGACATAGGATCTTTCAGTTTAGGCTGCGCATCCTCAAATCTTTTATTATGGAAAAATGTAACAGCAGATAGCACAAAAACTAACTTCAGCCTGAGCAAGCTAACCTCCTTCTGTAAGTGACAGACGCTCCCTCTTTGGATCATTCATATCAGGTAATTTATCATCCTGACCAACTGACTTCTAGACAAGCGTTTCCTTATAAACAACAGTACGGTTAGTCAGAGGTTAGTTTCCAAATAATCCTTTATGAAGTCTTCTTAATATGCTCGTTTTCTCCTCACACACACATGTACTCCTCTTTAAGAGCCCCATGATAATAAGAAGTTGCTACATATGGAAGTTTTATTGACAAATGTAAATATTCCAGATAGGAACTTCTTGAAGACAGCCTCCCTCTCTATAACTTAAGTCAGGTCAGAGCACCCAAGCAGAGGAATACTTACTGCTGGATTCAAATTGGAATTAAGTGAGAGAGGTGTCAAGATGGTTAAGCTTGGGCAAACCCAGGCACGATCAGAGGTGGAATTGTCTCAACAACTATGGAACTTCTAATTCAACAGGGAAAGATATAAGAAGTCTAAGTATTTCCCGGATTAGCTGGCATGTACGCAAGGGAATTTTTTTGTTTGCTTAGAATTGCACTATTAGTAGGCACAGCTGTTCAGGCAATGATGTTCTGATTGTCTGTACTCAGTTTCACTGTGCTCATTATAAGACAGTAGTATTCACCAGCCATTTTTTTCCCCTCTGAATTTATTATAAATAAATGTTGCAAAAAAACCTATTGGGAAACATCATTATTTATTAATTAGATGTACAGTACCACAGCAGAAATAAAGAGTTTTTAAAAGTAAATTAAAACTGAAATCAGAATCAGTGCCACATGGGAATTGTGTGCACTTATGATTGCTTGCTACTGCAATGGAAGTAGCAAAATCAACTAAGGCTCAGCATACACAATATTCAAAGGACTGAGAAAGCAAAAAAGATTATGTAGATTAATATCTTATCATCTGGATTTATTTTTTCTCTGTTTTGGCGTGGGGTTTTTTAAATTTTCAGCAGGAACTCAAAAACTCTGGAATGAGTGTGTTAAAAAAATCATGAGAAAGCTATAAAGAAACTTAAGTTGAAGCAATTTTTTGTTTGTATCAACAAATAAGAATGAATAAATGGTTTTAAACCCATTTTTAAAACCATGCAGGAATGCATGCAATATAAAGATATACAACCTGCCTGAACACTCCTTAAAGTCTTTAATTTTATGAGATTACATAATCCAAGATTTTTTAGAAGAATGCTGGTACAAGAAAACAAGTATTCTAAATGAAAAGGGAAAAAGAAGGTGACTAAGGTAAATTAAAGATTTTGACAGTAATCTACATAAATACAATATTTCACAGTGGATTTTAGGCCACAACAGACCAGCCAAAATCATTATGTTGAATTTCGGTATAACAGAACTGTTTCAGCTGTTTTCCACTCAAATAGATTTTTAAATAATATTCTTAATATAACTCAACTGATTGATAAGAAGCTCTGAAAGCATCAAATACAACTAAAGAATTTCTCTGCTAGGGAAGATTTTTCTCACACCAGTTTTAGTATACATTCATTTGACATTTTTGTGACAGAATGGGATAAAAGGTCTCAGTTATTGTGGTACGACAGATGTGTGAAAACACAGGAAAGAACTTAAAGCACATAGGGGGCCTACAAAATGGGGAGCGGGATGGGGGGGAAGTTTCGACTTCCACATATTGATGTTCACAGATACAACAGCCCAGGTTGGAAGGGACCTGGAAAGATCAACTAGTCCAACCTTTCACGGCAAAGGGAGCCTAGATGAGATTATCTAGCTCCCTGTCCAGTTATGTCTTGAAAACCTCAAGATTCTACTATGTTCCCGGGGAGGTTTTTCCTGTGACTGATTCTTTTCAGTTAATGTTGCTCCTCAATTGCCATTATCATTCATAGATTGCCTATAGTTACTGAAGCAGCAGCAATCACCCTATCCATTAATTTCATCCTATTTCATAGCAACATGTATGTCAGCAGCTACAAACACTTAGCATCAATATGGTTAGGTGGCAGGTAGGACCACGGTATCAACTACAACGCCTTCTTTATGAAGAGAAAAATTATTGCTGTGTATATGAAAATTCAACATCATCATTATGTTTTGCAACAGCTACAAAAATCTGAGGCTAATATTATACCTAGACTATATATTTTCTTTCCAAAATGCATCTGTGAACTTCAGCTGTTCAGTCACAGGAAAAAAAAATCTATGGAAATTAACTCTATTAATTATCTGACAGAGAAATGAGAACTCTAATTGCAGCTCTGTGTATTCTTAGACTCTTCAGAATTTGCCTTAAAAATTATATCTACTTTTTGGAAGATGTACTAAAATACAATCTCCACTCAAGAAAAAATTTGTTAAGAGCAGAAGTGTCTCAACTGATTCACAAAAACATTTCATCCCTGAATGAGCCTGAACAGTAGAATCTTTCTGTTATATTTGCATGGTATCTGTTAGAATGCGTTTATGACCAAGGGGGATTTCTAAATATGGGAATAACATAAATGGTGGAGATAAGAAATACTGGCACCTGTGACACAAGAAATTTACTCAGCTGATTAATAACTTCAATACTGTGTTTTCATTTTCTTTCTTCAAGTAAAGGCCTACCTATTTTACACCTACAAAACTACATAGCTACATACATTTTCTCCTACATATGATGTCTATTTTACTCTATTTTAATCATTAGAGAAAAGCACATTAAATTAATTGAATTAATTATTTTGGATGTGTATTTGAAATATTATCTAAATATTATAATTGTTTTCTTAATAAATTGTATGAAGATTAACTTGATCTTCCCAAAATTGTCACGTAATACAGGTAGTTTAATGAATCTTGTTGGAAGAAGCTCTGCTGTTTAGTGAGTATTTGCTGCCATCTGCAGACAAAATGCCAGAAATGCTTTTCTAGAAATAAAATGTCAAACATTTAATATTCTTTCCCCCCGCCTAAGAAAACTTGTTTGTTTTGATTAAATAATTCTTAACTAAAAGATTCAAGCGGCTAAAACTATCAGCTAGAATAAAATCCTGGGAAATCTGTTAAGAATTTGATGCTTTTCTGTTGGAATTCTTTAAAGTAAATATTGCATAGATTCTTATAGCTCTTCATCTGATTGGTTTTAATAATAGTTTTTAATAAATGTCTTTTAACATAATACATTTTTATTTAAAAATGTTTCTGTAACAGAAACTAGTGACCTCTGAAGTGTGAACTTTGAAATTTTTATACTCCAGCTAGCAAATTTTAGTAATATAGATTTCTCACAGTTTCCCATTGCAAAAGGACAGTCTTACTATCTTTGTACAGTTTTCATGGGTAAGGACTACTGATTTCTTTGTCTCTTCCACAGCTCTCAGCTTCAGAGAGCTGTTTTTAGCTAATCTGTTCATATCTTATTTCTAATTCATTAAGAAGTGATTAGCTGTTGTGTCCGTTATCCCAAACTCTTCTTAAAAAGAAATTATTATTTATAGCTTACCTACAGATTTTTTCCTTGTAGAAAATGAGATGGAATTTGATAAAACTTTTATTCATACTACTTCAACTAAACAATGGAAGTTCATAAAAAACAGGTAATATTGTAAGGGGGCTGATTTGGAACAACACTAAGCACAGGATCTATAGGAAAACATTATGGAGGGACATAAATGTAGTAAAAGATTGACAGTAGCATCAATGTGGTTCCATTAAAACATGTTTGCATAATTATAGAAAGAAATTTTTTTTCTGGGCTGTTCTGAAAAGCTCAAAACTTTGCAGAAGTATGTCACTGTAAATCACCCCAGGATGGACAAGATTGAAGACAACTTCTTAATAGTTTTGGTCACTTTTTTGTTTGTAAATAATTAGTGAGCCATTCAATTTTGTCAAAAAAAGCCAAATACCATCAGGCAAATATTTAATGAAAACATATATCAAATAAAATTCTACTTATTAATTGCCATTGTACAGTATTTCATAGATTATTTCATATTTTCTTCAATACAATTTTAAAATAATTTATAGTCTACTTCACTTTCAGTAAAAACCATTATTTGTGAAGATAAGTTTTTAAGTCATATTGATTGAAATTCTCCATTTTATATAGATCCTACTCTCTGCCTTTCACAATAATAAAATAAATGTTTTCTAGCAATACAATAAATCATGTAGGTCACATTTATCATACATGTTACTTTATTCTTTTTTTTTTTTTTCTTCTTCTATTTTCCAGTGAGAGGGAATGAGATCTAGTGTTTTATTTATATCACAGAATCGTAGAATCATAGAATGGTTTTGTTTGGAAGGGACCTTTAAAGATCGTCTAGTTCCAATGCCCTTGCCGTGGGCAGGGACATCTTCCACTAGATCAGGTTGCTCAAAGCCCCATCCAACCTGACCTTAAACACTTCCAATGACAGGGCATCCACACATTTCTCTGGGCAACCTGTTCCAGTGTCTCACCACCCTCATCATAAAAAAAATTCTTCCTTATGTCCCCATTATAGTCCCCTTTAAGTATTGAAAGCCTGCAGTAAGGTCTCCAAAGAAAGGGTGGAGGCAGAAGCAAGGGTGTGCTTCTTTTCTTTCAGTGCACAGGATTTTATGAAATTATGTTGAAGAACAGAAACAGAATTTTGAGGGAATAATGAGGCTTGATATGATTGTGATATGTTTTTCTTTCTCACAGTGATGAATAGCTTCTTATTGTCCTGGACAGGTAAGTGAAACTGTAATTAATTCCATCCATAATATTATTTGGGGAGTGTAATATAATCAACTGTGTTGTTTGTAGGTTTGCAAAATTACAAACCTTATGCAATAGCAATTGCAGTATTCACCAGTAAAATGAGACTTGCATTCAAAGCAGAACCAGACAGAATTAATCTTATGGGAATTCCTGATGGTTTATTTTACTGGCATTTAAGTCTAGGGTTTTGGCTCAAATACTTCATCTGTTATAACTGAGATATTAGATATCTTGTGTTTGTATTGTTTTCAGTCTTTTCTGTTCTTAATTTCTAAAATCCAATGAGATAAGTTCTTTTTATGCTTGCATCAAACCTTTTTTCCCAGGTTTATTCTGTCGTGGTTTAGCCCCAACCAGCAACTAAGCACCACGCAGCCGCCCGCTCACTCCCCCTACCCAGATGGGATGGGGGAGAGAATCGGAGGAGTAAGAGCGAGAAACACTCCTGGACTGAGATAAGAACAGTTTAATCATTGAAATAAAGTAAAATAGTAATGATAGTAACAACAATACAATAATGATAATAATAATAATAATAATAATATACAAAGCAAGTGATGCACAATGCAATTGCTCACCACCCGCTGACCGATACCCAGACAGTGCCCGAGCAGTGATCGCTGCTCCCCGGCCAAGCCCCCCTCCCCCCAGTTTCTATACTGAGCATGACGTCATATGGTATGGAATAGCCCTTTGGTCAGTTTGGATCAACTCTTCTGGCTGTGCCCCCTCCCAGTTTCCTGTGCACCTGGCAGAGCATGGGAAGCTGAAAAGTCCTTGACTAGCATAAGCAGTACTTAGCAACAACTAAAAACATCAGTGTGTTAACAACATTCTTCTCCTACTAAATCCAAAACACAGCACTATGCCTGCTACTAGGAAGAAAATTAACTCTATCCCAGCTGAAACCAGGACAATTCATAATACATAGTAATATATTTTTATATATATATATATATTTCTATCTATAAATAATATATTTTCTAGTTTTCTAGAAAATTTTTAGTTTGGTCTGACATTTTATGGTATTTTGTACTTACTGTTACAAGCCTTCAGAAGAACTACAAATAAACTTCAGCTAATGAAAATCTGAAGTACGATAACACCCGTATATTACCAGCTTAATAATGGAACAGAGCTTTTTTCTTGTCCTGAAGAGTTTACAGTCACATTTGAATCAAGGTAAGTAAAAATGGCAAATAGCAGCAGTGGAAATCATTCTATTAGATATAGTCAGCTGCTATACAGCTGAGGGTTCCAAGTAATTGCTATAAAATATGTTAATTTTTTTCACAAAATAATTATATAATAAAATAATTTATACTGACTGCTGCTGAGCCACTGTTTACTTATGGTGGTACCAAGAAAATGGGGATGTCAAAAAAGGTTTTGAAGTAGAAACTAGTGAATAGACTTGTATGGAATAGTTATTCCATAAAGAAGGGTGTTTAGAAAAGAAATAAGCAAATAAATGTCTTCTGCTTCTTTTTTTCTTCTTGGAGCTAGGCCGTCATCTGAAAAGTCATTGTAAAATGCCACTGATCATTCATTCATTAGAGAAGGATTTGTTTCTTAGTATTCAGAGGCTGAAGAAGTCTTAAGATTGAAGTACATTTGGAGGTAGTTTTTTCTCTATATGTAAAAATAATGAGAGATATCAATAACTATAATGAGAGACTTTTTTAGTCTGACATAGTATCTAGAACATTTCTAATAACAGAGACACTTGTACAGTGAAAAATTTGCTCTTCATTTTTTTATTAGCAATATTATCATATATATGACTGAAGAATTAGGAAAAAAACCCAAGTATGTTAAGCACAAAAATGTCAGGAGGATAAAAACTTGTATTTAAAATGTGATTTTTTTGTTTTGTGTTGAGTTGTGATTAGGAAATATTGGATGGATTCAATAGACCTCCTATGCAGTATCACAATTAATGTGCTATCTAATTTAGCACTGTGTTTCCCTCTGTAGTCTCCAAATACCTTAATGGGAAAGAAAAAAAAAAAAAGGCCTTCCTTATTAATCAGAATGAAAGGATATGCACTCAGTAAAGAACTTTTTTCCCATAAAACCTGTTACCCATTAGCAGCTCATGGTTGCCACAGAAGGTCTCTGTGAAGGCCATGAGTGCTGATGGGCTCTGCAGTCCACCCACTGCAGGGTTCAGCTGTGGTGTCCCCAGGACAGTACTAGTACATCCAGAATGGGCAACCTGGAGAAGATCAGGGTGAGAGAGCTGGAAGAAGATTCACCGAGGCCTTCCCACTCTGCTTGGAAGCTGCATTTGAGCTCAAGCACTCCTACCTGGTCTCTGCCTGAGCTGCATGCCAAGCATGCTGGGCCTGGTCATCTGCTTAATTGATGCCAGCCTTGACTTCCCAGCTTGGCCTCAGGCCTGCCTGGTCACTGTGGAATTGCCTGGACATCAGTGGGCTCCCAGGTGACCCCAATCATCATCCCCATCCCAGCCCTGCTCTCCTGTCCAGGTATCATGGGACTGCATCTTTTGGTGGGTTGCTGCCCTGCCCTCACCCTCAGCACCTGTCTCCCTGGCCTTGAGAGCTGCTCAATGTTGTTGTTCCCTTCCAGGGGCATAGGGAAAGGATAAGAAGTAACAGACACAAGTTAGAAAAACAGGAAATTTGAATGAGACATCAGAACAACTACTGCCCTGTGAGGGAGGTCAAACACAGGAAGAGGTTGCCCAAAAAGGCTGTGGAGTGTCCATCCCTGGAGGTCATCAGGGCTCAGCTTGACACAGCATAGAGCACCCTTCTCTATTTGGCCCTGCTTTGAACAGGAGGCTGTTCCAGATGATCTCCAGAGGTCCTTTCCATCCTATGTTGTGATTACTGAAACTCTATTTGTGCCAAACTTCTGCTTCTCAAGTAACCAACTGAAAATCTCATTCTCTGTTTGTACACTAACATTTCTTCCCTCAGGAGGTAACATCCAACATAACAACAGTATCTTGTAACCCCTTGGTTCTAACCAAGTGTAGGTGAACAACTGAAATTCAAATTCCAAGACTACGAACTTCAGATGCAGTGCACCCGATTTAGTCCTTTCCATTAATGTGGAAAGCTAAACTCTGTTTTTTTTTTTTTGTGAATCCTTTTCAGTTAAAGACATATCATTGCACAGGTTTCTCTATTGTAATTAATGACTTAAATCTTTGTAATACCATGACATACCATTTGATGGAAAAAATATGAAGGATGTTTTTATAGTTTATGTCAGAAAATCCAGATTCCCAAAATTCTATTCAAAATGAAGGGGGTGGTTATGTTAAGTGTAACAGTTTTGTTAATATATACATATTTGTGAACTACAGACCTCTCTACTGTATTCACTTTTGTATCAGTATATACACTGAAATTAATCTTTGCAACCAATGTACCTACATGAGCTTCTGGGCTCTCTGCAGATACTCAGGATTTTACTAATAAGGAAGTAGGAGTTACAAAAAGCCACTATGAAACATTATGTGCCTTACAGAAAAAGGCAAATGGAATTTCATCATAGTTGTTGCTAAAATACACATGTAGATTGAACTGACTGTGTCTAGTAGTCCTCTGTCTAAGATTAATGGGCTTCAGTGTTTTGAAGATGACAAAGCTAGTTGTATGGGAGTGGAACAGAGAGATACTCTCTCTATACTTTTTCAAAAAGAATTTTACATTTCTTTTTTTTTTAATAAAATTTTTTACAATGAAATGTTGGAGTATCCTTGGAAAATAGTCTAATCCTAAAATCTTTTTGATTAACTCTTTTTTCTTTTTTTTTTTTGTAATCAATATTAAAATCTCAGGAATCAGAAGGATATGTATTATGGGTTTTTTTGATGGTTAGATTGCATAGTAGTAAGAACAAAAGGCTGAAAAGAGGTCATTGTTCAAAACTCAGTCTTGTTATTTTAGCATAATTTTGGGCAATTCTGTTTTCTCTTAAGCTGGTGCAAATAAAGAATAATTCCTCTGAAGTCAGTAAACTTATTCTTTATAAAGCTGGCATGTGGTTTAGAGTTTCAGGTCATGTCTTTAAGTGGATTGCATATCTGAATCATTACAGTCCATTTACTTTGAAAAGTCTTCTGGTTACTGAGTGCGGTTTGGAACTAGAGTTGAGAAAATGCAAAGGAGACTAATACTTCCTCATATAATCCTTCTACTATACCCCTTCCTTCCCCCTCCTCTGTTAAAAAAGAAAAAAAAGGGGGTGGTGGTGTAAAAAAAGGTTTTGCCAAATTCTGGTTATTGCATAAAACTCTTTCTGATTGTTTTAAAATGCCACATTTCTGTTCAGCACAGCTTAATTATTCAGTTGGGTGTTGATGTCTCAGAAGCAAGAGATGCTAATTATAATGTCAAAATTTATTTTTAAAGCTAAAATTCTGTTTGGGTGTGCTGCTCATTTCTCTCAATTTATTCAGCTGCAGTGTGTGCCTTTCTTTCTGTCATCTGCATTACAATAGCAGTGACTTCCTAGCCTCCGTGGGCACCTAGCCAGAGAGACAGAGTAACCCCAGTGTCTCCCTGTGCTTTCACTGCCACTTCAATGGACTATTGCTGTCAGCAGTAAAAGTACAATAAATTGAGGCTCTTTCTTCAGTAGAAATCCTGTGATAGAATTAAGGAGTACTTTAATATTTTACAAGAGACTGAGACCATCTGTTAAGATCCAGCTGGATGGCTCTTGGTCTAATAGAGTGGAAATGCATCTTGTGACTATCAATTCAGGTGGTTTCTTCAGCTGTCTTTCCCATTGTTAATCTTTCAGTAATCACATTCTGTGTCACTGAGCGGTCAGAGCAATTTCAGCTCTCAGGTCAAACCTTAAGGGTTATGCTTTTAATTTATTTAATTAATTACTGACTTGCTCAGTTAAAGTCCTGTTAAGCCTTACCCCAGGGGAAAGAAAAGAGGAGGAATATTGGAATGGAGAAGTCATTTCTGTTTAAAAAGGGCAAATTTAGTACTCAGATGCCACAGAGCTAAGTGAAGAGCACCAGAAGTATTAGGAAATACTGAAAATTAATCTTCCCAGGATATTTTGTGATGCTGTGTATTATGCCACTGACAAAAGACAGACTATTTATTCACTAAGCTGCAAAACAGGTATTTTGCAGTATCCATCAATCCTGGATACAGGCTTCATAAGGTTCATCCCACTTTTTTATTTTACACATCAGAAGCACTGCCAAAGACTGTATGAAATACCTGTCCACCTTCATGTAAATAGAGTTGTTACCCTGGTGGTCATTTGTCTTCTCAAAAGTTGACTCAGGGAATTAATGACTGAGTGAAGCTCTGCTTTGTACTAACTTTCTTTATATATGATCATTATGGTCACTTCCAACTTTACATCCTGTGACTTTTAATCCTGTTTTCATTTTCAAATATCCCAGCAACTGTAGTTGTATGCCTTTAGTGGGGTCTGTAAAACAAAGCACATGCTTAAATCCTTTGATAGTTTTAAATTAAAAAAAAAAAAAAAGAAAATCTCATATGAGTAAGAAAATCTGAACAGATATTTTTGGGTTTTTTTTCTGTACAAAGTTGGTTTGAAGTATCTTGCAGTAATTTGCTCATTAGTATTGTACCAGTCAGTAAGACATATGGTAGACCAGTAAAATGGGTAGGCAACAGTATATTTGTCCCACCCAAAAGCACAACCGCTATTTACTGTAGAATATGGTAGACTTCAGAGAAATTCAGGAAGATTAACTTAAGACACTATTTCTAGCACCAAAACTTGAGATTGGTAAAGTCTGGGCTATTTCATTTCTTGAGACTCATTGTGCCAAAGGCTAAAACCCAACTATAAAGTTGCGTGGTGGTCTAAGATGCATCAAAAGGGTTTTCAGTCCTTGACTAAACATATAATATTTCATTTGCCAACAATTGCAGGATAATTACTTTGATTCTTTCATCAGTCTGTGTTCCTGCATTCACTCATTATGTGATTGATGGGGACTATAAAGATTCAGAACTTAACCTCTGGGAGCAAGCTTTGCAATTATGTGTACTATGAAGGTACTCCATATCTGTATTCCAAGAAATGGACTAAATGTACTTTAAGGACTTCTGTAATTTCCAGAAACAAGCTGTGCTTCATATGAATTTTGTAAGAGGTTTCTCATCACTCACCAATTTCTGTCTTCGATCACAACATTATTGGGTCATAAAGGTAGAAATGTATTAAGTGGAATAAATCCAATTTTGCTTATTTCTGTTAATGTATTTTCTCAGTTTATGGTGTACTCAGAGGAAACAATCTGCAATATGGAGTTAATAGTTTGGTTGCCAAATTCTATCATTGGTATATACTCTGGGATTGATCCTCGCTTCATGAGCCAGCTGGTTCAAAGTGGCTTGTGCCCACCCTGCTCATGGCACACTTGGTTCAGAATGGAGTAGCTGCCCCCATCCTGCAGGGAACTGGGGGGACTCCCTGCACCTGCCACAGGAGTCTGCTCACCCACCACCATCTCTTCAATGGCATAAGAAAACAACAAGAGATGGCATAGACATCAGAGTCGATCTTTCTATATTTTGAATAAAACTGCTTGATCTCTACTCAGATCTCTTAGCAGGAGGCTTCCCTACCTCATAGCTAAGGAACCGATGAGGCTTTTGCAGTTCTGAATTCCTGCTCCTTGTTCCCACAACTTTCCACCTTCCCAAATCTGATATAGGTCACGATGCACTTTCTCAAAAAAATTGATTTCCTCTTGGCCCATAAAGCCCTCATCTGTGTCTGAGATATTTTAACAAGTTTTTGATATAGTTTTTAGACGTTGCTTGCCACTTTCATCTTTTATAACATGATATAAAGTATTTGTGTTTCTTGCAGTAGGTTGTGGCATGAGCTTAACACTGACTCAGGCTGGATGTTATAAAGTGATTGCTGCAGAGGGCTGGTTGTGATAGAGTGGTTGAATTTAGCAGGCTCTTATATAGAGAGTGATTTCTGGATGGAAATATTAATAATTTTTGTATAGTGATTAATGTATCATTAGTGTATATGTGATTATATACTTGTTCTTTTTGGGGCGGGCGTGGGGGCTGTAACCAGATTAAAGTAGTTTGGAGGACTAGGGAAACAGGAGCATGGAAAGAAAGACACACAGCCATTAAAATTTATGTCTAAGTATAAAACTGTCTTAATTGAGTTGCTATATTTCTAAGAAAAAATTCTCAACACATACATTTTCCATTACTCATGATATTCTTGTACTCTTTCAGAGAGTCAGACTTTGCCTTTACATTGGAGAGAGATGGATTTGATGGATGGACTATTATATGGATAAAGAATTGACTGGATAGCCACATCCAAAGAGTTACAATCATCAGTTCAATGTCTAAACAGAAACCACTAAAGACTTTTGTCCCTCAAGGGTCCATGTTGGGAACAGTACTGTTCAACGTCTTTATTAATGACACAGACAGTAGGACTGAGTGCACCCTCAGCAAGTTTGCAGATGACACCAAGCTGAGTGCTGCAGTAGATTCGCTTGAGGGAAGGGATGCCATCCAGAGGAACCTTGACAGGCTTGAAGCGTGGGTCCATGCAAACCTCATGAAGTTCAATAAGGCCGAGCACAAGGTCCTGCACATGGGTCAGGGCAATCCCCAGTATCAATATAGATGGGGGAATGAATGTGTTGAGAGCAGCCCTGCAGAGAAGAACTAGCGGTTACTGGTGGAAAATTGGACATAAGCTGGCAATGTGTGCTTGCAGCCCAGAAAGCCGACTGTATCCTGGACTGCATAGAAAGATGCATGGCCTGCAGGTCAAGGGAGGTGATTCTGCCACTCTACTCTGCTCTTGCAACACCCCACCGAGAGTACTGCATCCAGTCCTGGGGTACCCAGTACAAGAAAGACATGGACCTGTTAGTGCAGGCCCAGAGGAGGGCCACAAAAATGATCAGAGGGCTGGAACACCTGTGCCATCAAGAAAGACTGAGACAGTTGGGGCTGTTCAGTGTGAAAAAGTCTCTGGGGAGACATTCTTGCAGCCTTTCTCTATATAAAGGAGACTTATAAGCAAGGTGGAAAGACACTTTTTACCAAGGCCTGTAGTGACAGGACAAGGAGCAGTGGTTTTAAACTGAAAGAAGGTAGGTTCACATTGGACATGAGGAAGACATTTGTTAATGATGGGGGTGGTGAGACACTGGAACAGGTTGCCCAGAGAAGTAGTGGATACCCTAGCATTGGAAGTGTTCAAGGTCAGGTTGGATGGGGCTTTGAGGAACCCGACGCAGTGCAAGATGTGCCTGCCCATGGCAGGGAAGTCAGACTAGATGATCTGTGAAGGTCCCTTCCAGCCCAAACTATTCTATGATTCTACCATGTGCAATGCATATGCATAGAGAAGAGTTCTACACAGAAGTAGAGCCAATCTTATGAAAAAAAAAATTCTTATTAAAAAATCCCCAAAACACAAACCCCATATACTTTAAGTAACTTTTCTTGCTTGTATTCTTTTATTGAAACTTTCAAAAGATAACTTCATGGAATGCATTAGTAACTCATTTTTCACATTTGGAGGGAAAGAGAAAATTGAGAATCAACTTTTCTTTAAAAAGAGCAGATAAGAAAATGGACAGAATTGAAGTAATACATAGTATTATATCTAACTTTGTATTCATTATATCGTGAGAAATTTTTATTTCAGGTGGCAGACAGGTGTAGGCTGTTCAATAGGGGTTTTATATTTTGAATGTACAAGCTTTTTCTTTTAAGACAATTTTTAGTGTAAAATGACAAATTGTTTGCAACTTCATCACATTTTCAAGTTTTAGTCTTTTTTTTTTTTCCCCACTTTCAGTAAATCTTCCACTCAAAAGAAAAAAGGGCAAATTCCTTCAATTTTTTCTTCCTCTTTAACTGGAATATAATAAAATACCTTTTCAAAAATCTACAGGTTACACAGTCTCAAACAGGCAAGCCATTTTGTGCAAGTCAAACCAGATATAAAAGACAATAATAAAAGCTAGGTCATCTCAATGAGCCCTTAGGAGGATGGGTAGGTAATGCCTCAATCATTCTGTGTCCTTCTAAGAAAGTTAATAATATTGTACACAATAGAGGGGGTTTTTTTTGTGCTCTCACACATTCACATCACATAGACTCTATACACTATTTCAGGATTTGGGGGGTTGTTTTGGTTTGGGGTTTGTGTTTTGGTTTGTTTGGTTTTTTCCTGTTTATTTAATAAACACAAAATGCCAAATCCACACAATTTTTCTGCACATGGGCTTTCCTTATATTTCTTCAGGAGCTGAACACATGCATCTTCGGGTGTTTTGTCTCATTTCCATATGTGTTTTTTCAGTGAAGTTCTGGTTTAATGTCCCAATTGATCGATGTGACATACATCTCACTAACCTAGCTGCGGTAATGTAACTAATTAAAATCTGACTGAAGACCGGGTCTACTAATTTTAGTTAAATAGACAGGCTGTATTCTATAGCAACTAAACAAGAATCAAAGTCCTAAATGTCCAGAATTTCATAATCACAACATGAAATCCAGTAAATCTGTGGCTGTCTAAATCTGACTTTGAAATTTACTGGGAGAAAATAATTTAACAGAACTATCAGACATGTTTTAAAAGTCCCTGTTTTATTAGTGTTATTCAGGTTAATTAATGATTAGGTGCATGTGTAAGGAACACATTTTAAAAGATTATGAGAAGTATCTAGACAATGCTGTGAGCCCTAAAATCACACATAGTAATGGACAGTTCTTGTCCAAGAAAGTTTAATCATCCAAAGAAATTATACAGCTAGTGAGAAGAACTGCAGAACCCAAGTGGTTTGCAGACAGTCAAGTGACTGGTGAAAACTAGATTTGAGTGCCTTGACTTCTAGGCCACTGTCCTAACCTTGTCTCCTTTGCCTTAGAGGTATTTCAGAATCACTTAACTAGTGCCCAGAACATCCCAGGGACAATTTTGAAAGTTAATGTCAAAGACTGTTTCATAAATGGAAGTTTGATTAAATTTAATACTTTTTCAAATGACTGTTGTGAAATTGAACTCTTCATTATCTCTCTTACTGACCTTTAATACTTCATGTGGATTAACTGGATGATGAAATCCCTAAAGGACAAATATATGTTTCTCAAATTACATGTCAAAGGTTACAGGGAAAAAAAAAAAAATTACAGTGGCTCTGAACTTTGTTGGAGAACAGGATAGTTTTGTAATAACGTGTCTCCTAAATGGAGACTAAAAAGAACTATATACATGTCAGTATATTGTTCCCAGTTTCACCTTATGTTGTTATTTTCTTAAAGGCATTTTTTGGGAATATGACTCTTCTTATATTCTTATATCTGGAGGATCCTGTCATCACCCGTCCATGTTTTTTCTGAAGTTACATTAGATTACTTTCTCATCAAAACACTAAAAAATAAACTGAAAATTAAAATGGAGTTAACTCCTAACCAAAGCCTTGATTCAGCAAGCGTATTCATAAATTAATGTACAAATTTTAATTTAGAACTCAGTGAGTTTATTTGCATTCTGGATAGATAAAAACTTAAACACCAAGCTAGATGGAGGTCTAGTTTACTCTGTTAAACAAGTCAGGAGAAAAGATGCTAATCTTTGACTTTTTCCATATCTATTAAAGTTCTTGATAATATTTTAAGTGTATTCAGAGATTCTTTACTGTGTCCCATGGTATAATCTAAACTTCGGAATGCCATACACCTATTCCTGTAGTGAATCCAGTTGTCAATTGTTTGAGTTTTTCATGTTTTTCTCTGTGCACATGTAATACAAATATAACGTGATTTCAAGAAATGTTCCAGTTCTCCTAAAATTCTAGAGTTATAGTACATAATTACTGGTGGGAGGCAAGGTCTTCATTTGAATTCATGAGCTTATAAATTCTCAGGGCTGAATGCTCAACAGGTGTAATGCAATGCAGATTCATTAGAACTAGTGGAAGTAGGCAAATTTATGTAGGCTGACGATCTGTCCCTTACTATTTAATGTAGTTTCCTAAATTATTCCTCTAATTATTCTCTATTTCCAGCTTTACAGCTATCTGGCAGTTAAAGTGGGAAGTTTATTAAATAGTTAATTAAATTATGAAGTCACAGCCATATTTTATTTCAAAACATTCCCAAATGTTTTAAATCAATTTGTTCAATATTAAAATTTTAAACACTAACAGGCCCAACTTCTTGGCCTGTATCAGTTAACATCAGTCTGTAAAAGTAAGTGAATTATACTACTTCTAAGTCCACTTCTGGTTTAAATAAAGAGAACAAAGCAAATATTTCCTGCCTAATTACTCGCATTTCTTCCCACAGTCACTAACATTTTTTAATGTTTCTGTTGTTTCCAGATGAATTCACAGTCAAAATCTCTTTGTGAGAGTTGTCAAAATCAGCTTTTTGTTTTCTTGTTGTGTTGTGTTTTTTTTCCTCAGGGAAAAAGGTTACAGACATTTGTAATTGTTTAATTGACTTGAGAATAGGATTGAAGAGTCTATATCCTTCAAGCAAAACTCTGGAGGTAGAATTGTTCTAATACTAAAAAAAAGGAGATTAAGCAAACTTCTTTTAAAGCTTTGTTTCATAACCAGAAATGGTCTTGTATGCAGGTACAGAATTGGTCAAAGTGGTCAACATGGCTGAGTACTTTTGTCTGTGTAGTGGGCTCTCATTTATCAATAATGATATAAAAGTAGGTTTGTCCTGAAGAAGGATGTGTTTAAAAATAAATATATATAATTTTTTTTTTCCTTCACAGAAAGAAAATCTCAGATAAAAATCAGGGCTTTGAGAATAGTTAGAAAACTTTTAAGAAACTAATTAATTGCAAAGAAGGGTAAATGATAATTAATAGTTAAACTCAATACATAGTCTGGCATTCTGGGATCAAGTCTAAACAGATTATGTTTAGACTTGGTGATGACAAAGGTCAATAAAATAACAAATTAAAGTCAATGGAAATAAATATGAAGTGACGCACTGCTCTGGATTAATTGAGGTAATGAGCTAAGCCCCACATAGCCAATCACTCACTCCTCTACAGCAGGATGGGGGAGAGAATTGGAAGGGTAAAAGTGAGAAAACTTGTGGGTTGAGATAAAGATAATTTAATAAGTAAAAGAGAAATAGGAAAAAGACAAAGAAATAGGAAAAAGAAAAATAAATAGGAAAAAGAAAATAGAAAAAAAAAGAAAAAAGAAAAAAAGAAAAAACAAAAAAGAAAGTAATGCAAAAGAAATAGCTCACCGCCAGCCAACTAATGCCCAGTCAGTCCATGAGTAACAGTAACCTTTGAAAAAGTTTCCCCCAGCTTTTATGGCTGAGCACAGGGTTGTATAGTATGGGATATCCTTTTGTTCAGTTAGGGTCAGCTGTCCCAGCTGTGTCCCCTCCCAGCCGTTTGTAGACCCCCAGCCTACCCTCCCTGAGTGGCAGGGAGAATGGAGTGAGAAACAGAAAAGGCCTTGATGCTGTATAAACACTGTTCATCAAGATCTAAAACATTGGTGTGTTATCAACACTGTTTTGATCATAAATCCAAAACATAGCACTATACGGGCTGCTATGAAGAAAATTAACCTTGTCCCAGAAAGGGAAAGTTCAGAGAGGTGAAGAAAGATGATCAAGGGTTTAGAACAGCCTCTGTATGCAGAATGATGAGAATCTTCAGATTAGAACAGGCTACTGAGGAGATACATGGTAGAATTATATTAAATCACGAAAAGCATAAAGATGATGAAGAGTGAAAATATTCTCTTTCTCTTCAAATAGAAGACAGAGTTCAAAAGAAACTAGCAGATGACAGTTTGGAACAGATGGCACTTTTAAATAAGCATTAAACAGCAGACCTTTTTTTCTTCAGAAAGTTGTGGATACTAGGTTTACAAAAATTCAAGAAGTCATTGAGAGAAAAAATTTTTAAAAAAGAAGAAAATTCCATTGAGGGCAAACAAATACAGAAATGTGACTTCTTTAAGTATTTTCCAGGCTTGAGATTTTTGGATGCTGGGAGAACATTCAGGAAGAGCATGATTTCACAATTGCCTTGTTCTCAGATACGTTCTTAGGCATTTGCCTTTAGTTCCTGATGGAGAGACGATGACTAAGATAGATGTTTTTTGCTGTCCCAATACATACACTTTTATGTTCCTATATTTGTTCTTTTCTTATATAACTGATAATGCTGGAGTACATCCATGCTTGTCTTCTTCAATTCTTTCATATATAAAATAAATGAAAGCATCCTTTAAAGTGACAGTTTTCATCCAAGCAAGAATAATATATTTAGTTTTTACATTGGTGCTTGAATGTGCTCCACAGGTATGTGTGGGTTTTGTGTTCGCTATAAAGAATGCTGCTTTTTATTACCACTGTTTTGACAGTAAAAGTTTCTCCCTGTATCAGATGGACAAGACAAGAAAGTAGAGTTTGGCAGCAAGATCCAGATTTGAAGCAGTAATAAGGATATGATGAATGTTACAGTAAAAAAAAAAAAAAAAAAAGGAAAAAGTATTTTACCTTGTTGATAGATTTTGATGGTGCAAAAGACAATGTATGGTTAGTTATAAGAAAAGGTTAAAGTTTAATTTTCACACTGCTAAATAACTCAGTGCTAAATGTCAACAGGTACATTAGCTCATGATTAGCCTTTATCTTGATATTGCAAGTCAGTATGTACTTTGTTTTAGTTATTTATTAGCATTGCCTGAGGGATATGGAGTCCAAGAGCTTTCCAATGATAGAACACAGATTTTTTTTATTAACATGTTACTCCATCTTTTATATCATATAAGCAGCATGAGATTTCACATTTACTATGGAAGTATTGAATCATATTACACTTGATTTCATAAAGAACTGCAGTAGTATTTTATTTTGATGGGAGCACTTTCTTCTGTAAGACACCCGCGTATCATATGCAAAACAAATTAAGTGAAGATGAAATTATTTGCTACAGCTACTATGACCTAGTAGTTTACTGCTGAAAGGGTGATTTTGAACTGTTCTCTTTCTTTCTTACTCCTACAGTGCCTTCACTCTGGTACTCACTGTACTCTTCACAGAGATGATTCAACTCATCAAAGTGCCAATATATGATTGTGTATAAAACTTATTTCAAAAAAGTAACTAATTTTCTGATGAATTAGTGAGTTTCATTAGGTCATAAAGTCCCATAAAAGCTACACCAAGTCCAAGAGAAGCAGTGATGAGAAATGTGAGCAGAAAGAAGATAAAGACTTTCCTATGTGGGGGGCAGTGGCCTGTTCTCTAAGCTATAGAAGAAGAAACTAATCCAGGAAAAATCTATAAATCTTACCCTTCGTGGGATAAAACTGCAATATCATTGTTCTCAACCTCAGATGCAAAGGGCTAGAAAATCACTCAAAGAAAGAAAGTTGTATTCTGAAATAGAAAACCATTTCAGTGCTTAGATTTTCCTCTTAACTCATTCTGTCAGTTTTTTTCATGCCTCTAGTTCTCCCTTTACTACCACTCATCTAACTGCCATTTTTTAGGCTACAAAGTCCTGTTTCAGATGTTCTGTTTTACAGTGAGAATTCTTTTTCTTTTTCTTTCTTAAAACACACTTTGAAAAGAGATTTGTTCCATCCTTTTTTTCATAGAATCATAGAATCATTTAGGTTGGAAAAGACCTTTAAGATCATCCAGTCCAACCATTCACCTAACGTTACCAAGTCCACCACTAAACCAATTAACCAATTAAAGGTACAGTAATAATTACTTTCATGTTTCCTGGCTTGGTGGATGGATTATTTTTTAATGAAAGTAGAAACTAGGAATCATTAAGGTTGGAAACGATCTCTAAGATCATCAGTCCAACCATCAACCCAACACCACCATGTCCCAAAATGCCACATCTACACGTTTTTTAAACACCTCTAGGGATGGTGACTCCACCACCTCTCTGGGAAGCCTCTTCCAATCATTGACTACCCTTTCTGTGAAGAAATTTTTCCTAATTTCCAACCTAAGCCTCCCCTGGTGCAGCTTGAGCCCATTTCCTCTCATCCTATCACTAACTACATGGGAGAAGAGACCAACACCCACCTCACTACAACCTCCATTCAGGGAGTTGTAGAGAGCAATAATGTCTCCCCTCAGCCTCCTCTTCTCCAGGCTAAACAACCCCAGTTCCCTCAGCTGCTCCTCATAAGGCTTGTGCTCCAGACCCTTCACCAGCTTTGTTGCCCTTCTCTGGACACGCTCCAGCACCTCAATGTCTTTCTTGTATTGAGGGGCCCAAAACTGGACACAGTATTCGAGGTGCGGCCTCACCAGCGCCAAGTACAGGGGGCATGGCTCTTCTGGACTGTGCCCAGAGTAAGGACATCAATCAGTCTGAGATCTCCTAGTTTCCAGGTGAGTATATTAATCTCTGGCTGACAGTTTCTTTTTGGTCTAACAAATACTTGTTGGTTTATACAAATTAAAACACAATTAACAAGGTATTAGGG
The DNA here is from genome assembly GCF_030463565.1 of Pelecanus crispus. Taxonomy (NCBI): domain Eukaryota; kingdom Metazoa; phylum Chordata; class Aves; order Pelecaniformes; family Pelecanidae; genus Pelecanus; species Pelecanus crispus. The sequence goes on from NC_134643.1 coordinate 174,847,303, forward strand.
AGGGTTTCTTTCACCGTGAAGCATTCCAGTTAGTGAACTCACCTGAGATGTGGAACACACAGGTTTAAGACCTTAATTTACTTTAGGAATTAACAGTAAGCTGTATCAGACATGCCTTTTCACTGATACTTGAAGCATATATCTTTTCTTCCTGAGTAAATTTCATCAGCATTGTGCTATAGGATTCAACGATCCTGTTTGGATGAGAGGAGAGTCCCCTTGTGTTCTAATGGACCTCAGAGGAGTCTGGGGGCCTAGGAGTCGCTAGACCAACCTCTCATTTCAGGTTCAATCCCTTCAAGTGAGATTAAGACACAAACGAGGTCAGATGTCGTAAGTCCACTCGTTTATTAGCTGCTCGGGGAAGAGAGAAAACTAGCGATAGAGAAGGAAGGAAAACAAGAGAGGAAAATTAAGAGTTCGGGATAGGAAAGCACAAAGTCACCACCATGGATCCACGGCGTCCTGGGGGTCCGTGCTTCTGGGGTCTTCAGTGGTGGGGGAATCACACCAGGGTCTTCGGTCATGAGTGGTCACAAGGGGGTCTGGGGTGGGGGTCTTTTATAGGCTGCGTGCCTGATGCAACAACATCACACTTGAGCAGAACTCCCTCGCGTCCTGCTTGCCCAGGGTGACGGCACATAGCCCGCATCTCCGAGCCCCGCTATGCCTGGGGTCTCACGCACCGATCACATGCACCCACCCACAGCCGATTTTCTGCTCTGAGCAGGCTGTTACCATGGCCTTGCCACTGTCCTTGTTGCCGTGTGAGCAGGTGAAACCCTGCACACTTTCCTGCAAGGTTGTGCCAGCTTCATGTGGGCAAGCTTTGAGACAAATGTCCAGCCATTTTGTCCCTCACATTGTCTTAAACTTAATTCTTAATTTTCTTGTAATTTACCTGCACTGAGTAAAGTAGAATACTGAAGCATGGATTCTTCTAATGAGATGTTTCCATCCAGACCAAGGAGACTCTACTCCATGTAATCTTTACTGAGACAAACTGCAAATACAAAAAGGTTTCAAAGTATCTATATTTTCCACAGGAAAATTATATAACCTTTGAATAACCACATTTACTAGTTGCCTCTGAAAAAGTGTAAGAAAATAGTATGCACTATCAGTAGTTTAGAAGGATCAGAGAAGAAACTTATTCTGTAAATATTCACATAAGATTGTCATATGGGGGAGATGGCATTCTTTTGTTCTAGTCTTTTTCCACTAATGACAAAAGAGCAGAAAATTGTTGCATTACTTTATAAATAATTTTTTTCATGAAGCAAAAAGAAGTATTGTGGATTTGGTTTTGGTTTGTGGTTTTGTTTTGTTTTTTTAACTTTTACCTTCTTGGTCTCTCCATAGTTAATCTACTAAATCAGTCATCAGTATGTAATACCTTCAGGATATGTATCAACTGTGTGTGGCTCTGAAGGAAATTAGTGATTTTTGGGAGCTAACAATCTGGTTTCAGGTTGTTTTGTTTTAAAGGAAATAAAAAAGAACAACAGAACAAAAAGAAAGGGTCTTTATGCTCTATACTATTCTACCAGGACATTTGCTTAGATATTTGCCAAGCTTTTTCTGCCATATCTGTATCCTCAGCATGGTAGAAAGCTTAAAATCTGCTATTCATAAATTCTTCCCAGACATTGCTTAGACAGTTTTGAGTATCCTCAGCAAGAGATAACTCTTTCTCACAGTAAGATATTTGTCTAATGATTTGACTGACTAGGAGGGAAATTGCAAAGAGCAAAATACTATTATCTTCAGAAAAAAACATCTTGGCAAAATAGGTTATGAAACAAACACGCTATTTGTTTTCTGTTTGATATTAAAGAAACACCCTTTTCACACTAAAGACTAAACATTAATTAATTATTAATTATTTTTCTAATCTATGAAATATTAGAAAGAATAAGGATTCTAAATCTGAACATTTTTTCACCACCATAATGCACTGAAAAGAAACTGTTACCATCATTTCTTGTCACTGACAGTTATATAAGGATTTTTTTTTTTTTTTCTTTTTGGGAAAGGGGACACAACAATTTATTTTTTCTATTTGATTTTCTATGTTTGACCTTTCTGGCTTAACAAAGTGACTTAATATACTCAATGATAAAAATGACAAAAATGTATTCAGTTACATAGTTTACAAGAGTGCTAGTTTTCAGGTAAGGTCAAATACAACTGAACTGGGTGAGTGGGACATTGTACTCACTTGCACAGTTGTTATGACCAATTTCTGTTGCTCAGAGGGAACTGACTGCTCAAGTCCTTTTTGGCAGTGGACAGTGAATTTGCAGTACTTTTGAAAATTTGTTTATGACATAGAGGTGGTGAAGCCTGTGCAGCTGCTTCCCGCCCAAACAAGGAGACACAAGGGGCGAGCATCTTGAAACAGACTTTCACTACTCTGTGTTAATAAAAAGTAATGTTTGAAGGGCTGAACCAAGTGGTATATCCTAGACTCCACAGACAGAAAGTAGACTCTTGATTTCTCCCCCTACCCTTTTTACTGACATGAAAGGAAAACTGGAAAAAGGAGGAAGAACACCCACAGCATATGCTTCCTTCCTGTTTACTAATATATTTACAAACTTCTAATCTCACTGTAGAGTCAGTCCTCAAGAACAGGTAGTGGCTAATGAAGCTGTAGTTTTTAAACTTATAGTCTGTATTTTTTACAGCAGTGTCACTTCATTAACTGAAAGCAGATACTGGGGACTTACTGCTTTGCCTTGGAAAAGTTGTTCATTTTAAGAATAGTATCATCTAAAATGCTGTGTTTATGAGCCTACCTAGTCAGACATCATATTTTGTGGCAAAGCAATATTATCGCTTCACCAAGAAGCAGTTCCACATGTCTCTGGATAACTTTGGAAGTTTACTCTCTTTATAAGAAAACAAAACAAAACAATGTTATATCTTTGATATAAGTTGTATATGATGTCAATAACTGTTATCATAAAAATATTTTGCAAGCACACCAAAAACAAAGGAAAGAAGAAAGGAGAAAGGATGCTATGATTCAGGGGTGTTTTGATCAATTTCTATCCTACTGCCATTATTTAGGCATCTTTCATGAAAACTATACGTCTTATTTGGAGATAACGTGAATCATATAAGAAAAGGTGATCAGGAGTGAAAAGCCCTGAAGAATACTGAAGAATATCATAACATCCTTTTCTTTTTGGCCCAAATTAGAGCATGAGCTTACTCTGCAGAACTCAGCTCTTTTAATATTTTAAAGCAGGACTTGGCAGGTGGTCTTACCTTTTTTAAGGGATGAAAATGAAAACAGGGCTTTCAGTTGCTAAAGGGTGGGATTTTCATTTATTTCTTTAAGTTTTAATATAAACATGAAAGCAATAGTCACCAATTACCCAGGACAAAAGAGAGGCAGATTTTATAATGGTTGTTTTATTATTTAAGAGAAAGCTGGCAGAACAATAACAGCTCATTGTATGCCTTTCATTATTAGTTTTCTCTTTTCTTCAGTTTAATAACCAGTTTCAAAATCTCTGTGTATGCATGGGTGTGTGATAACTATTTTACAGAATTAGACCTTCTTTCTATACAACTCACTGCTAAATCCCTTAAAAAGCTGCTTTATATTTCAAGTCCATTTCTGGCACTTTAGAGTACTTTAGAAGGGATTATTATTCATATAATGGATCTGACATTACTTATACATTCAGATACTTCACACTACACTTCAAAACAAAACAATATGAAATCCAGTGGCTAGAACACCTATTTGTAAATAAAGCACATGTCCTGTAATTTGCAGAGTTTATAACATCTTTCCATACTAATGTGATTTGTCCATAGTATCTCAGTTCCCTGATTTAGTCCTGCATTCTGCACCCTTGGACATTCACAAAACATGAAGTACATTAAAGTTAGCTCAGTAAAAATTGGTATTTAGGAGTCAAGCAATAGGTTACCTCTGAGACAAAACCTGGGAGAAGATTTGGGACAGTCCATTCCAGGGACAATAAAAAGAAAATAGAAGAGAATGCCACTATCTGGGCTCATATTGCCTTACACACTTCAACGTTAACTCAGACATCCTTGTGCTTGAATGCACTCACAGGCCACAACACTAAGTATCCATCATATTTGTCCAGTTTTGTGCTATAAAAACACCACTACAGCAGTCCTGATATTATTTCATATACTTCAGATTTAAACCATCCAAAAATACAATGCAAACTCTTAGGTCTATGAAGATACAACATAGAATCCAGAACCAAATGGTGCATAGTCTGGACAGTTTGTTCTGGAAAGGGCTACTCTGAGCAGTGTGGGAACTAATTATTCTGCCTTACTGGGGAGATGATTTTAGCACTGTAGATGCAGACTCTAAAAAGCAACCAGTAATTGACAAGATGTTGCAGGATTCATGTCCCTTATGAGGGAATAGAGGAGGTTGAAATGGAATTGTTGTGGGGGACTATTTTTGCTCTCTGTTATTGGCATAACAGCAGTGGGGAGATAGGACAGTAATCTACTGAAAAGTGTTGCCTGAAAATATGATTATATTGTCTAACCAAAAGAGGAGTAAGGGTCTTAAAATAACCTTTTAGTAGGAGGATCAAGGACTTAAAGTTTATGTAATGGAGTTGATGGACAGATTATCCTATGTTGTTCTTCTTGACAGAGGAAGATTGAGCTTCCTGCCATGGAAGTCTCTTTCAGTCTTGCATGTCTACATCCATTTGTCTTTCATAGAAAGATTAGACCACTTGTCCAGTCTCCATCAAAATATTTTTAAAAAAGAGGTCAGCACTAAGAGGAGAAATATTGGTGTTACTCTCTTCTATAATATATTCAGTTTTTAACATGAATGATGAAACTTGTCTTTTGTTCGTAGCCTTGTTCTATCTACTAACCCTTGACTACCAGTTCATAACTACGGTTTTCAAAAACTCCTCCCCACCTGTTAAGTCATTCTGCTACACCCTCTTTTCATTTGTGCTCAGAATATATGGAAGGGGAGATCTGACTTTAAACAGTAAGAATATTACTGCTGTTGCTGTAAGAAATAGCTCTGTCTTCATGTCTTTGAGGTAGGTGTAATCGTCTCACAGTATTAGTACCTACTAGTAGTAGTGACACTAACAGGCTACAAAGTAGTAAGTTACTTCCCTATCTGCAATTAGAATTCTGTAGAAGGCTCCAAAGAATGTCAAAGGAATTGGAGTCTGGTTGAGAACTACTTCAGCATATGCAAACCATTTCTTGGTTATGAATAAACTGAAATATCTCTATAAATCAAGTTCTAGGAAGTGCAAATCACTTGTAATGTCCTTTATCTCCATGGTCCCACTTCAGGACACCACATCAGAATGCATTAGGTACAGCCCTTCTTCTCATTCAAGTCTCATTCAAAAACTTATTCAAATCTCATAAACAATCAGTGAAGCAGAAGCTTATTTTTAACTGAACATTTACGTTTATTTTCCTTGCTCATTGTTATAGCACAAACAAAAATGGCCAATCATATCCCCCATTTGTCCTCTGAAATTTTGTCCAAGTGACTGTAGCCTCTAACCTAAGATGGTGTCTTCAGAAATTCAACTTGAGTTTAGTCTAACTTTTCTTATTGTGAAAGGATAATTTCATCAATAATCAAATAAAACCAATAAAATATACATAATTGTTATTTTCGCTTAAACATTGTAAAATTCTGATTCATTAAAACACAACTCTGTTTTATAGTATACCGAAATAAAACCAGTTAGCTTTTTCAGATTTGACTAGCAGTAGTTAAACTGCCAGATTTCAAGGATTCAAAGATGCAAAATTCAACTCTGGACTCTGTAAGTAATAGCAGTTAAAAAAAATAGAATGCCCATGGAACAAAAAGGTATAAGAGTAAGTTTTCTTTTGTGATATTCCTGCGTTTTTCTGGTGTGACAACAGCTTGGTGCTGTTCAGTGCACTTCAGACATATGCCTTAGCTAGTCAAAGGCAACTCTGATCAGGGGGATCAACTAAAAAAACACTACAAAGGACTGAGAAGCACATCAACCAACATATGTCAGCAGAAATCACTACGCCTTTGTGACCACAAGCAAAAATGTCTCTGTACCGGGAGATTATTTAAATCATGAAACTGGTTTAAGTATCCAAAGTGGAAACATAAGCCATCTAAAAAGTCTGTATGAAAGTTGGAAAAGAAAAAGTAAATGGAAAAAAGCATTAACTACTGAGTGTTGGATTTTTTCTTTCCTTCTTTTCTTTATTTTTCCTTTTTTCCTTTCTTTTTCCTCCCTTTTTACTTTCTTTTTTCTTTCTTTTTTCTTTATTTTTTAATTTTTTTTTAGGAAATAACTGTTAAACTCAAGCTTTTAACAGGTGAACTAGGAGATATGTCATTGGATCAGCTCAATCTTTTATTTGTTCAAACATTTACACTGTAGTCAGTGTGTTGAATCCTCATTGAATGAGAACTTAGCTGTATATAATTATTATTATAGCCATCAAAACCTATAATGAGTGGAAATTTGTGCAAATAAATAGTGGTGAAATTGATCTATTTTTGAGATAAAGGTTTTTTTAAGGAAAGGAAAGGAAAAGTTTTTTACTTACTCAAAATAGATTAGTGATTTGTGAACATCTGGCTAGATTTCATTTCTTTTTTCCTAACATGCATGATTTTGAATAATTTTGCTACCAGAGGGTTTTCTGAAGGTAGTTGCACAGCTGCTTTTCTAGGACTATGAAAGATAGTTTTAAACTATAAACCCATATTTATTATTTTTAAGTACCAAAGAAAATATGAGTCACCTTATTGTTTCACGAATACAAAATTATCTGGTAGTCATAATGTCTAGTATCCTAAATTATCTATTATCCATACAAATGAGAGAATGAAACCCCTGCTTCAAATCTTTCTGAAGTAAATGGAAAAGCTCCTTTTAATTATCTGGCTAGTAAATACCTAAACACAACATTAAGTGAACAAATAAACACTTCCTAGCCACTCCTTATTTAGAGAGATAGTAGGAAATACATATGTGATAAGCCACCATTCAGAACCTAAAGAATTTATACTAACAAAGGTATTGATTACATTTCTAAGTACTGATTTAAAACCAATATATTTACATTCTGAAATACATTTTGCTAACACATTTTATTTTGCTTTACCCCTATATTTGTAGTGTATGGTATGGAAGATACCTATTTTTTTCATTTCATCTCAATGTTAAAAAAAAGTACATACTGCAAAAGCAGGAACAAGATAAATTGGTTTTCTGCCCCAATATTGTTTGTAAACACAGAGATATGGCTGCAGGAACTTCTTCATGTTTATGGAAAAACAGTGAGATAACTATAAATGTGTGTGTGAAATACATAGGAAGACTAATCAAATAAAGCTCTAGATGCTTAGGACTAGTTTGTGACATAAAATTAAAACAAATTAGTTAAATACCAAGTGTAGTGGACCTGCTGGAGAGGAAAACTGAAGCACGATCAATCACTTTTTCCTTCAGAATACCTTTTTCTTTAAGACTGAAATAATTTTTTCTTGGATCAGCTTGGTCTACTATGTAGTTTGCCAACCAAAGGAGGAGGTGTAGTGTTAAAACTCTACTTCCTCCCATCTCTTTTTTTTTTTTTTTTAATAGGAAGGAATGTAGTAGCTTAAAGTCTGAAAATGATGGTACAAAACAGTAGTACAAGGCTACAGAGTTTTTTTAACTTACTCATTTCTTGCATCATTGGCCAGGACTCCCACAGTATAACACAAAGATTGTACAAGAATGCAGGTTCTTTTCCTGTGTTCAAGGCTGCATCCATCACCACTGAGAAAGCTTGGGCAAGCAGTAAGCACCAATATGAAGTTAACTCAAGTTCAGGTATAAATACGGGGTATGTAATAAACAGAGTTATTTTATTCTCTGGAAGAACTCCATCTCTAGAAATAGAAAGACCCCATGAATCTGCCTTCTGCACTCACTTCTATACTTGCCAGATAAAGTAAAGTAACAGAGGGTGATGAAGAGAAAGAGAATAGAGGCAGCAGAGAAAAGCATTGGCGCTAACACATAACCTTGCAAAGCACAAGGAGGAAAAAGACAGAATTATTATGTCAATATTATGTTTGTAATGACACATGGCCTTGTGAGCAGCCTGTGGACAGCCTCCTAGGACATGCCTGCAAGAATATTAAGGTGGACACAGTTTGTGAACGTCATAAAAACTCCAAGGCATACAGAATCCCACATATTTTAGGAATGACCTTCATCTGTACCTGCAGGCTTGCTGACTGGACAAACAGCGAATCTGCTCTCAAGGGCAGTCAAAGCTGGTATAGTCAGATAAAATATCTCTCATAGTATTTCTACAGCTGAGTGAGTTTGTAAAGCATGTCCTTGCTCAGGGCCATACATACTACAATAGTTAGGAATCATTCACAGTATCTAAGAGTATAGCTTAAGCAATTAGATAGACTGGTCTCTAATGAAAAGATTAACATGACATGTTTTAGAGTACTTAATACTGGAGCATTTTATCATAGCTTCCTACTACATCTTGACAACACTAAAATAAATTGAAACTCTGGTTAAAACTTTTCCAAGAAAAGAAAGACTTGAAGATTTGATTGAGAACTGAAACGATAAGTCCAGATGTGAATATGGATGTGGATGTGGATGACTTCTGAAATCTGAATAACATACCATTTTCACTGTTAGTAAAAACTTTAAAAGATTTTCCACTTCCCATTTTCTGATGCAGTTATTGGAGCTATTGCAGCCCTTAGCATATGCTGGAAAGCCTTGAGCAGATCTTGTGGTTTCAAGTGGAAACAGTATGAGTAGGGGAATCACTGGTGCAGGATCACAGATTGGCAGAAACAAGCTAAAAGACACCAAGGTAAAAACTTGCAAGGAAAAAAGGTATAAAAAAGACCCCACTGATTTTAAGTTTGGGTAATGAAAAAAGATCCATAATGGGACATAGACTGCAGAGAAGCAAAGTTAACTCTAAGGTTGTTTCCTCTGTGTTCCAATGCCATCAATTATTTGAACATTGTCTTTGTTTAAAAGTAATTGCCTTTTTTTTTTTTTTTAATATGACTTAGTGTTTAATGTGAAAAATTAGCTTATTTTTTTAATCAGTCTTTTTTACCTATATGTACTCATTTCATTCTAGATCAGCAACAAACAAGTTCTGTTGGAAAGGGCTTTTGGGAGGTCATGGGAGTAATATTCTTCAGAAGGAGAAGTAACAGTCATGGAACCATTAAGCTGCTGCACCACCGGAGGACAAGAACTTGAAAATCACTTTGAAATTCAGTATCATTGGAAGAATGCAAGTATGTGAGAGTCTGTGTCATACAGAACTTCTGTCTATTCTTTCTTAGTCCATGGAGTACTATTTCACGAATGTTGGTAGCAATATACAACAACATCATTTTCACACAGCCATAGAATACAATTAGTTTAGTATTTATACTGAACCATTTAGAACTTGTGCTGATAATCTTCTTTACACTGAAAAATGCATGATTACACAACAATTTGTTTAAAGGCAAAGATGTTAGGGAGCATTGCTTGATGTGATGATATCAAATATGTGGCACAATCTGGCCTGTAGTATTATAATATAATATGATGTTTCCAGCATCTGCTGTATATATGTTGGTTCAGGGGGTCCTTCAAACGTTTCCTCACTTTCTTGAAATCTCTTTGAAGTGTCGTCTCCTACCTTTACATATACCTGGGATCTGTAACAGACCTTCAAAAACACCAGACTCAGTCATTCAGGGTAAAGACAATAAGAAAGCACTAGGACCTTGTACCGTTGAAATTGTCTCTGTTGGTGATGGCATCTGTTAATTTAAACTGCCTTTAGCTATGACACTTATGAGTACATATGAGTCCACCCATGACTAAAAAAGCTAACCAAGAGATTTTAAATAAAAAATCTGATTGTGATCTACCACCAAAAAGGGATTGGAAAGAATACCCTGATGGAGGGCAGAGAGAAAGTGGAGATCTGCCAACTGCAGCTATTTGGGGAAATATGATGAAAGAGAATTTTAATAAAAAACATTTCTTCACTAAGACTACAGTATTTTGCTTGAAGCATTTTCCCAGAAATCATTAGGAAATTGAAAGCAGCGTTCAAAAAATCTCTGACTGGATGCAGCGTGCTGCTGTGCATCCTAATGCATCTGCAATACACAGATTCAAGGCAGCAAACAATGCCACAGGTCCCGGGCTGCCTACCACGGAAAAGTACAAGCTGCACAGCTGGGCTTAAGCTGCGCCAGGGGAGGTTTAGGTTGGAAATTAGGAAAAATTTCTTTATGGAAAGGGTGGTCAAGAATTGGAACAGGCTGCCCAGAGCGGTGGTGGAGTCCCTATCCCTGGAAGTGTTCAAAAAACGGGTAGATGTGGCAGTTCGGGACATGGTTTAGTCTAGTCTACCCTTGATTGGCTTAGAGTAGACTTGGTAGTGTAGGTTAATGGTTGGACTGGATGATCTTAAAGGTCTTTTCCAACCTAAACAATTCTATGATTCTATGGTGGGTCTTGCGGCTTCTTCATAGCGAGACCTCAGGAACCAGGTTCTTACTGTGATACTAGATTACTTGCTACAGAGTCGTTACTGTCAGTCTGGAAGCATAAAGGTCTAGAGAAGGTTGTTATGACGTACTAGTTCAAGGGAATATGTAATTAAGTAAAGGTTTTTAGCCTAATCATCAAAATGCTTTAGAAGATATTATCTTCCTAGAATAAGGTGTGGTCTGAGGTAAAACTTTCATTATTAAGATTTCTTCCATTCGTTTTGTCTCAGTATCTCACACCATCTACTGTCAGTTTTCAAAGCTGTGAACTAATGCATGCACTCATATTTGGATGTTCAGGGTTTTTCTCCACCTGACAGTGAATGGAAGTGGAAGCTCAGATATTCAGTTGTCAGTTCTATGAGTTCAATTTAGATAGAAGTTTTAAAGAAAATCACACTTAAACATTAATTTTAAAATTAATGTTAAAATGTAATTTCTCTGTTTAATTGCTGTTAAAATACACAGACCTTGCTCAGGCTGATATTCAGACTATAGAGAAAGAGGTGTCTTAGTTATGTTTCTTCCTACATAATTCCTAATGCAAGTTTGTTGTTATTGAATTTATTTAACCAATTTGTCATGGTGAACATTAATTACTTACATTTACTTGGGAGGAATATGTTGCAAAATATATATAAGCTATGATTAATGGATCAAATGTATGAAGCCACTGATATCAGCTAAGTTAAACCAGAAACAGCTTTTTTCCTCTTTATTGTAAGCATAACTGGTTCAGAATATAAAAAGAATTACACAAAATATTGTAGGTATGCTTGCCTGTATCCACTAACTTGCCCTGGATGCTTGGTTTCCCCCATTGCTGGCACCCAGGACATGAGCATTTGAGGTCCACAGCCCCACTCCTGCTGCAGGTGTTCGGACCTCCTTGCACACACACACACACACACACACACACTCACTCTGGATCCTGGATCCCTCCAATAACTGCCCTTACACAATCTACCCGGCAGCTGGCCCTTGGGTCCTCTCAGCTCCAGCTGCCTCACACACAGACAGCACATGCAGATGGGTCTCTCAGTCAACACCCAAGCCCCACAATACTTGACTTGGACCTTCTGGTCCCTTCAGTAGGCAATTTGCAGACCCTTTGATGCCCTTGACAGCCTCTTTGATGCCTGCCTCCCCCACTGCTTACCCTATTTGCAGATTAGCCCGGGTTGATAATCACTAATAATCACACATATGTTTGTCCATATGTACCTGTGTAATATGCACACACCCTGCAGAGTAGGTTTGTTTTGTTCAATGTTCTTTTTTTTGTGAATGTCAATCACTAGAACTTGGTCCAGTTTATTTAAACATTAGATGGTCCCCTAAATAGGTCATTCAACTTTCAAATGTAAGTAGAAGTCTCTCTCAATCTAATCAGAGCAATTAAATGTGTATTATTAAGGGTTTATTCAGTTCTTTAGATCATTGTACAATTTATAAGTCAGTTTCTTTTATCTGTAACTTGAATCCATGAACACAGAGCACTTGAGGGATTGAGCATCATTTTCATTAACTATAATTGCTTTGAAGTAAAATCTTCAGTCTATTGCAGTATAATTCCATGTTAATTTGAATTGCTGTTCTGCTTTGCCTGCAATGAGCTTTATTTTTACAACATTTGACTGTAACTGTGAGTTACAGATAAAACAGATTCTGAAGACATAAAGCAGGTGTAATTGGCACAGGGTGCAGCTGGCTTTTTTTGCGCTTTTTTTTTTTTTTTTTTACTTTAGCTTGCTTTATGAAAAACGGCTCTTGGCATCTGCACTGGTTATAAAACAATTCATTCTTTTCCTTTTCCTAGGTTAGAGCTCCACTTGGTGGTTAATTGGACAACATGCAACTTTGTCATAAACCACTATAAAGAAGAATTACAAATAGACTAATGGGAAAGAAAAAGAAGGATAAATACTTGGATTTAAAATTACATGTGTAGTTAATTTGTTAAACTCTATGTATTTTGCATCAGATAGCTAAATAGTATATCAAGAGTTCTTATCTATTGAAATCTACATTAGCCAGTATTTTCAGATACTGAGATTTATAATCCTAAAACAATAAGGTAATATTTGCTTATCCATGTTACAAACAAAATGGTGCTCGCTGAATAATCATCACTGGGAAAATTTTCTTCTTTTTTTTTTTTTTTTATTTCACTGGTTTTGCTATCAATTAACTCCTTTCATTTAATGATAAACTTTCATGACAGCAACTTGGAATTGGCAGAAAACAGATGAGCAATCTAACACCTGACAGAGAGACAGAGACACTGGACAAGAAACATCAATCAGGTTCCCAATCTTTCTCCCACACTCATTCTTAAGCTATTGGAAGAAATGTAGAATTAATAATCGATAGCTAGCAGTCCAGCTACTACTTGCTGTAAGCTCTTTGACCAACTTCCAGTTTACAGAAATCCTGCCCTAATTTAGTGACTTTGTAACAAAATCTCAACAGAAAGCCCAAATTATGTCTGCTAGCTTGATTTCAGAATTTCTAGGAAAGACAGCATAATTACATTCTTAATAGCATGCCTGCTGTCACTCTTCAGTAACCTCCATGTATGAATAACTTCTAAATGAAAAGGACATATAGTCAAATCATGTTCATGGTGTGTTATTCACTATTTATAAATAAGCAATGGGCACAAACTGAAACACAGGAGGAAACACTTTTTCACTGGTGGGGTGACTGAGCACTGACACAGGTTGCCCAGAGAGGTTGTGGAGTCTCCAGCCTTGGAGATTTTCAAAAGTTGTCTGGACACAATCTTGGTAACCCAGCCATAAGCAACCCTACTTGTGCAGGAAGGTTGGACCAGACGACCTCTAAAGGTCAGTCCCAACTGTGATTCTGTGATTTTGCTTACAGGAGAATCTCTGAAAACTTGGATTTCTGAGGATAAAAGATATCATAAATTGTAAAAATCCCTATGAATTCTTGTTACTTCTACAGGTGTTTTTACTTTTTCTTCATAATATTTTTCATGATCAGGCAACATTTGACTGTTACAATAGCTGATTAACTTTTCTTTCTTTTGGAAACTTACTGTTTATTCTATGAGCTGTTCAGTGCAGCTTTTAGAAAACCAGAGTTTGGAAAAATCAGATGAAAATCTTTTTCTATAAATTCTCTCAAGCATTCTTATTCTAGACAAGATTAAAAGAAAAATGTCCTGACCCAAGGCTGCAAAGAGTTTTTATATAAGCTTATAGAAGATTTCAAAATGGATAACTCAGGGGAAAACAAACAAAACTTTTCAATTTCCATCCTGTAGGATAACTATGACATTTTGGAATAATTTACTGAAAATCCTATAGTTTCGATAGATATTATTTATAAGTCTGTGATAAGACCTGTGATAAGATGCACTGCTATTTAGAAGAAAACATGAGTTATTAAATGCATGCATAAAGAACTATATTTTTTTCTAAGGTTGGGGTTTTTTTTCAATATTGCTTTCACTTAGTAATGCATATGAATTCATTCTGTATAGACCTGTCTCTTAAATCTAACCTTTGAAGAAGAAATGCACCAACATAAGTAAAAAAAGCCACAAGTTCTGCCTGTACAAAAGTGGTAGAGAAACATTCACATATTAGGTGTTTAACTTGGTTCTGAAAAACATCCAAAACTTTATACCTCTTTAACACTTATTTAACACATTGTAAATTCTGTATTATTTTAATAATTTTCACAACACAACACTTTAGTGTGATGATTAAAAACCTTAAAAACCAGGCTAAAAATTCTGAATAATAAACTTTTCAGACAGTGGTTTACAAGGTTAGAATGCTTTGCATTAAATACAGAGGTAGTTTACAAAAATAGAGTTAATTATGCTTAACCCTAAATTTCATTTTTTTTTCCTCAGAGTTCAAAAAAGGGAACAGAGTCTGAACCAGTTGCAGATATCATTAAAAATGAGATTTGTGAAAGTGCATTTTTTACACAAATCTGAAGAATCAGAGATCAGATAAAATTCCTTACACCTCACTTTAGTCACCTAGAAGTTAGATATGTCTGACCTAGCCTTCCTATGATTGTCCTATCGTCAATGGGGAAAAATAGATTGCTTTTGAAATAGGCTGGATAAAACAGTGCTGTGCATCTACCTAAGAAAAAGGTGAATTTTCCTGGGGAGGCACCTATTTGTCTCTGAATGAGAGCCTACATCTCCATCTAGACTACTCAATTCAGTGTGCCTATGACTGTTCTCTGGCCTCAAGGCTGAATAACAGAAAGAAAGTAGTCATCTACAAAAAATCCTTTGGGAACAGTGTTTTGCCCATAGTCACCCCTGAAATATGCTCAGATAGTCTTTGGAAAAGGGTGAGTTGCCTTAGAATGAAACCGTGTCAGGGACTGTGAAATAATTTAACAGTAGTGATGATTAAGTGTTTGTGCCTGGGAAAGTATCATGGCACTGCTTCATTTACTGAAATAGATGTAGTTATTAGTTCCTACTTTCAACTCAGATACTTTTCATGCAGCTCCACCACCTTATGCCCAGAACTGCTACTTCTGATACCATAACACAGAACTTCTGAGTGCCAAATTTCCTTTGGTAAATGAGGCTCAGTCATGTATGAACCAACCTGATGAACTCAACTTGTATGATACATCCAAAAAGTCAATACAAATCTGAAGAGACTGGGTTTTACTTGAGATTTTTTATGGAACTTTTTGGCCCAGAATTACGATGGAGCTTAACCACCTCCAACTGACCTCCAACTAAAATACCGTTTTCATCATTCTTGTCTGAGCACTATATAATTCTGAAAACTTTTGAAGTGAGATATTAGCAAAGATTTGCCCTCTTCTCTGAACACAGCTATTACACTATAGAATTAAAAGGTAAAACAATAAAAGGTTACATCTTAGATATCAGCTCAGGAATAAAAGATCACCAGTGTTTATATGTGAATTAGAAAAATCATTGAAAGTACAAACTAGTAAAGCAGTAGGATTATCTTCATATATGCACCAACAGTATTTCAAAAGGAGATTGTGGTTTGCTAATATTTAAGAATTTTTTGACTGTGTCTTTTATCTTCAGTTCACAATAAGGCAGCAAATAAAAGAGAAATGAATGGCATAAGACTCAAAAAGCTATTGATAGAGTAACTCAGGGAAAAAGGATCCCTTAAAGCTAAATCATATAGTAAAAGGCAAATAATAGAGATTAGGATCTAGCTGAAATATGGGAAAGAGGAGAGGAGAAATGATTAATTTTCTGTGGAGCAAAATGCTAATCTACAATGTCACTGTTTTCACTGAAGAATACTATGATTATTCTTACATTTATTAACAAAACAGAAAAATTGTTATCACTATAGCCATTTTCATAACTATTTCTGACAACTGTGTTGTTTAAATAAGAAATCAAGCATATGGGTGTTTAAAGAATAGCCGTTATACTTTTTTATTAATATTTTCATATTGATTGTTCACTATCATCTCTTAGTTTCTGGTTAATACCAATTGTTCCATGTCAGAATAAGCAAAAAATACCCCAGAATTACAGGGAGTTCAAGGAGAATCCTAATAATTAGAATGTAAATAAATTAATGAATTGAATAAATTTCACCAGAGATTTAAATTATATTGTGTTTTACTTCATGTGAAAACAAGAGAGGAAAGATATGTACAAAATCATAAATTATATATAGAATACTTGTTTTATTTCATGGCATAGAAAAATTGTGAAGCAATACTCACTGAAATTACAAAGGAAATTAATTCAGCAGTGGAAAAAGAAGTATTTTTCACATACGCAGGCACTGGAACATAGAAATCAGAAATATAAATTATTAACTGTAGAGGTTAATATAGAATAGCTGATGTTTCATAGCTGTTTATTTACTGTTTTTCTGTTTCTAAGTCATTATAATGCAACTTGGCTTACAATTTTTATTTCTGGACCAAACCAAGATAACCTCTCATTTTCCAGAGGCAAAAAACCCATATGGATACATATTTTATCTCAGCTGTCACTTAAGAGATTTTGAACCAACTTTTAGTGGTTACAAGGAGATAATGCCTTTGATAGTGTGTCTTGAGCTTCTTCTACTTCCCCTTGGACTTTTGAGTCCCCCCCCCACCCCCGGATATTAGATTAGTGCATGTCTCACATGTTGTTAGACACACATGTTCTTATCTATTTGTTATTTTATTTACAAACAATGTCATACCTGTCAAATTGCAAAATGGTGCATTTTTCTCTGAACAGAGCCAAATGGAACGTTACAAACCAAATCCACCCACAGGACCCTGCTCTTTGCTTCACAGTCTTTCCCACTGTGCCATTGTCTTTGGCCAGATAAGAGGCAGAACGGACATAACTGGCAATCTGGAAAGCCCAGTAGCCGTCATCTAATTCAGTCTGTGAGTGAGTGCATGTATGTGCCTCAGAAAGGACCACCAGACACACAGAGTTCTGAAGTACCAGATAATAAGTTTTACTAAAATTCACCAATACACTTTTTTTTTTTTTCCTTTGATTGTATGTAGAGAAAGTTTAATGGGATTACTTATGATTAAGTTAAGGAACTAACAATCAATTCTCTCTCTGTCCTCTATGACCTCTATATATCTAGTCTGGATTTCTGTCAACATGGTCTCTTAGGTTTTGTTTGGTTTCGTTTGGTTTTGGCTTTGTTTCTCTTGTAGTTGCAGCAATCTGAGCATGGTTGCCTTCAGTATTTGGGACATTCCTCTTTGCAGTCCTTATGGCCAGGTAATTTGCTGTCTCCTCTCTGTCCCCCAGTGATCTCACAGTCTCCTCTTGAGGTGCAGACTCTATCCCCTCACAGTAACTCCTCTAGTTTTCCCCTTTTTATACCCTGAAGTCTTATCATCTTCTGCTCTGGAGCATCCTCACTTGCTTTCCAAGGCAAGGCATAATCCTTCTCCAGATCACAGAATCATAGAATCATAGAAAGCTCAGGTTGGAAGGGGCCTTGAAAGATCATCTGGTCCAACGTTTTGTGGGAAAAGGAGCCTAGATGAGATTATCTAGCACCCTGTCCAGTTGCTTCTTTAAAACCTCCAGTGATAGAGACTCAACCACGTCCCTGGGGAGGTTGTTCCAGTGATTGATTGTTCTCACTGTGCAATTTTGTTTTCTTATATCAGGGTGAGATCTCTCCCAATGAAATTTGCACCCTTTGCCCCTTTTCCTCTCCATATGGAACCTTGTGAAGATAAAGCCTCTGTTCTCTTTGTAGCCACCTTTTAACTACTGGAAAACTGTGATGAGGTCCCCCTGAGCCTTCTTTTCTACAGGGTCAAAAGACCTAACTCCTTCAGTCTTTCCTCATAGGGCAGGTTCTCCAGCCCTTTGATCATGTTTGTGGCCCTACTTTGGAACCTCTCCAGTCTGTTGCATCTTGGTTGAATTGTGGGGACCAGAACTGGACACAATATTCCAGGTATGGCCTGACAAGTGCTGAGTAGAGTGGGATCTTCATGTCTCTATCTCCACTAGTAATGTCTCCATGGATGCAACCCAGGATCTAATTTGCCTTTGTTGCTGCAGCAGTGCACTGCAGACTCATGTTCAACTTGTCCACCAGGGCCCCCAGGTACCTTTCAACAAGGCTGCTCCCAGATTCAGGAGTTCACACTTGTCTTTGTTAAATTTCGTACTGTTCTTGTTAGCCCACTTTTCCAGCCTGTCCAGGTCTCTCTGTAAGAATTCTCTCCCTTCTGATGTGTCTACTTCAGTACTCAGTTTAGTTTCATCAGCAAACTTAGTGAGGGTGCTTTCAATCCCATCCTCCAGATAATTTATGAAGATGATGAACACTGTTGGGCCCAGCACCACTCTCTGGTGAACCTCACCTGTGACGGGCTGCCAGCCTGAGTAAAAACCATTGATCACCACCCTCTAGTTCCATCCTGTTAGACAATATCCTACCCATCTCACAGACCGCCGATCCACTCTTGCTGTTTTGTGTAGGAGAAGGCTATGGGAAACAGTGTCCAACACATTGCTTGAGTCCAGGCAAAAAATATCCATTGCTTTCCCATGTCCACACAAAATGCTACTTTGTTGTATAAGGCAATCAGGTTGGTCAGGCTGTCAGATGTTGCCATATGAGACACTTAACAGGGGGTCACTGGTCACATGCCCAGATGCAGTTGTTGACACTCTTGAACTTCTTGTTGACAGGGTGTACACTGGCAGTCTCCTAGACACCAGTGAGGTACGAAAAGTCCAGTCCAGGAACTATTTCCATTGAACAGATTAGAAAAATGAGCAAAAGAAAAGTAGAACAGACAAGCTCCACGGAACAGGAGCCAGGCCATGCTGTGAGTGAGCCCAAGAACAGAAGCTAGCCCACTTGCTTTACAATATAGGCAACAACATATTTCCCTTCACAATATGCCTGTGCAAATTCAGGTCCTTAGTACCATGAAAAAGCACCAAGTTTATAAGCAAGAACTAGGCTGCTACCATACATTTCTGGAGAAGGACTTGTGGAAGAGTACCAAACCTAATCACGAACTAACAGCACTTAAAAATTTGGTTGATTAATTCTCAGGGAAAGAAAAATTGCTGAAGAAGGCTTATATGCTTGAAAATATTGTTTTGTTTTGATTTGTTTTTTGTTTTTTTCCCCAGCTCTCTCTAACAAAGTTTTTTATCTGTACACGTAATTGTATTTTGGCTATTTCAAACAGAGGCTTCGAGGGCTGAAAAGAGAGGCAGTTATGTCAGAGACATTTACATGAAATGAGAAGAGGTAGCAAGGTAAGCGCATCTTAAGTTTTTCAAATGTTTCTAAGAAACAATTAAGGACAGGATTCTAAGTATGAATTTTCATTCTCAAAAAAAGAAAGAAACCAAAACACAACACCCCCCCAATGAAATATAATAATTCTCAAAAAAAAAAAAATCAATCCCACTACAGTTTAGAAAAACATTGTGACAAGCCAACATCATTTCAACACCGTTTACCCAAGTAACACTGTTTATCTGAAGTTTACACATGTCTTTCTCAACAGGTACAGTTGTATTTTTAGGCAGCTCCTAAATCCTTCAAAGGGGTTGTCACTCAGTCATTCCCCTGCCACCTCTGGTGAGAGGAATGTGCTTTCTGTTGCCAGGCTTTGCCTATGGTTGAACACAAGCACACACTGACCAATGCACGCCTGCCTCCTTTCCCCTGGGTGGCAGTGTCATATAGCACTTTCTCAACAGATACACAGAATTAGAGCAGTGCAGAGCGACATTGCTATGCTGGGGCTAGAGAAGGACACCAGTGACACCACGCATAAAGAAAAGCATCCTGTGGGACTGAGGATGGGAAATAGGTCTGGATGCCTTGAGACGTCATCATGTAGGACCAGTAGGAATAAATTAGTAGGAATGTGGCTTAAATACACTGCAAGGAGTGTGGGATCCAATTCAGCTGCAACAACGATGATACAAGCACAGATGGTTCAAATGCTGTTCTGGTTTTGACTGGATTAGAGTTAATTTTCTTCATAGCAGCTTGTATGGTGTTGTTTTGGATTTGTGACCAAAACAGTGTTGATATCACACCAGTTTTAACTATTGCTGAGCAGTGCTTACACAGCATCGAGGACTTTTTGATCCTCACACTGCCCCACCAGTGAGTAGGCTGGAAGTGCACAAGAAATAGGGAGGGGACACAGCTGGGACAGCTGACCGCAACTGACCAAAGGGATATCCCATGACATGTGATGTCATGCTCAGCATATAAAGCTGGGGGAAGAAGAAGAAAGGAGGGGGGCACTTTTGGAGTGATGGCAATTGTTTTCCCAATTAACCATTACACATGATGGAGCCCTGCTTCCCTGGAGATGGCTGAACACCTGCCTGCCAATAGGTAGCAGTGAATTAATTCCTTATTTTGCTTTGTTTGCACACACATCTTTTCCTTTACATATTATATTGTTTATATCTCAAGCTATGAATCTTCTCACTTTTACCCTTCCAACTTCCCCATCCCACTGTGGGAGAGTGAGTGATCGGCTCTGTGATGTTTAGCAGCCTACGAGGGTTAAACCACAAAACATGCTTAAAGTGATCTCTCTGTTTCTTTCGAGGCAGCTGCCTGAGAAGAAATCTGGCTGGATGGGAATGGTATTGAGGTGCTGCCCATATATCAGACTGTGAAGACTAAAAGCAGTGTTGTGAATTTTAAACAATCTGACACTCAGTCTACAATTATGCTGTATTTTATTTTTTACTGTAATGTTAATATACAGTCTGTGATGTCCAGTCGTAGTATAAAGATTGTTTATAAAATCAACTTGTGTGCAGTAATTACATATGTAATTTATTAGATTAGGTTTCTCAAGTATTTCATCAACAAACAAGAGGGCCACAAAAATGATCTGAGGGCTTGAACACCTCTCCTATGAGACCAGGCTGAGGGAGTTTGGGTTGTTCAGCCTGCAGGAGAGAAGGCTGCAGGGAGACCTTATTGCAGCCTTTCAGTACTTAAAGGGGGCCTATAGGAAAGATGGGGGTAATCGTTTTAGCAAGGCCTGTTGTGACAGGACAAGGAATAATGGATTTAAACTAAGGAAGAATACATTTAGACTGGATATAAGGAAGACATTTTTTGCAATGAGGGTGGTGAGGCACTGGAAGAGGTTGCCCAGAGAAGTAGTGGAGGCCCCATCCCTGGCAACCTTCAAGGTGAGGTTGGCTGGGGCTCTGAGCAACCTGATCTGGTTAAAGCTGTCCCTGCTCACTGCAGGGGGGTTGGGCTAGATGACCTCTAAAGGTCCCTTCCAACCCAAAGGATTCTATGATTCTCTGAGTCTGTGAATTTCCGTATTTTATTTTATATGATTATAATAATTATCAGCTTCTGAACCCTATTCCAGTTTTCAAAACAAAAATCAAATCCATCAGTCTAGCCACTGTATTTCCTGAACTAACAGTCCAAGGAAACATAAAAAACCCCCACAAGATCCTGATCATTCTGCAAGTTAAAAATACAGTTTTCTCTTCCTTTGTCTCTAAAATATGATTTGTAATAAATGGTTTTTGTTGCCTTATAGTAGCCTTATACAAATTCTTGTGGTTTTCCCTTTTACCAGTTATGAAATCCTGAAACAAGACGTTTGAAAAGTCTAAAAACTTTCAAACTTATACTAAAATTTTTCCCCTTTTTTGCATTTTCATACACTGTTGACTCAAAAGGTCAGTAAATTAATAGGTAATCCAGATTAAAAACCAAACAAAGAACAACAAAACCCCCGTACACTGTATGGCACACTTGGGATAATCATGAATAATCTATTTTCTTTGGTTCAGAATAATCAATATAGCATTTCAGATCTGATATGAGAACAGATGTCACCATTAAATGTATTTTCCTCCAAAGTAATCATAACATTCTGTACAGCAGCTGATCCTCTTTGGTACATTATTATCTTGAAATGCAGTTCTACAGCATAGGAAAAATGTGAAATCGGAGTCATCTATGATCTAAAACAAACTTTAAAAAAAAAAAAAAGGCATGTCTTTGTGGCCAAAAGATCAGGTGCTAAAATACATGCCAGTCTCAGCTCATTAGGAAATACTCCAGGCTGACAGCTGTGCTCTGCCCTTCCTTTCCTATGTCCTCTGGCAACATGTTGCATATCCATTACATATTTTGCAAAAGCTGTTTTTCAAATTATGTCTTCAATTCAAGCTCACAGTTAATGCCAAAGATCAGAGCTTGAGTTCATTATATCTAACAATTGAC
Organism: Pelecanus crispus; assembly: GCF_030463565.1. Lineage (NCBI taxonomy): Eukaryota > Metazoa > Chordata > Aves > Pelecaniformes > Pelecanidae > Pelecanus > Pelecanus crispus. The sequence goes on from NC_134643.1 coordinate 174,869,647, forward strand.
ACAAAAAAGTCTGGATTTAAAAAAAAAAAAAAGAAAAAGAAAAAAAGAGAAGTATTAATGTTCTTAGTACTTATACTTATGCTCCCACCAGTTATTTCTTATGTTACACCTACCCTAGTGAAATTTTTTTAGAGAATGAAGAGTACTCATGCTAGGATCATTGTAATTCAGGCCATAGAATGTATAATCTTACCACATCTGGTAAGATTTGCATCATTTGCAATGATTTCTCTTGCAGTTTGTAAATGACAAGTTGTGATTTAAATAGGACTGTTGCCCAAACTTCTTTATTTTTTATTTTTAAAGGGATTTGATTTCTTTTAGGCACACAGAAAATATAAATACAAAAGAATGCCTATATTTTGTTTGTAAGAGGCCTTTCAGCTTACCCATGGTCTGTCTCACCCTGTATTATCTATGGAAAAAAGTGTGCTGCTGCTTTTATATTGGTTTATACTGACTTTTGTGTCATAAGTGCCCTTGATACTCTCTCCTGCTTCACAACTACAAAATAACATATTTCTTCTTCATCAGAAATATCTGCATCTGTAAGAAACAGTACCTTGGCAACAATAGGCTTCATTAAGTAACGGGGGAACTAACAATATATTCTTAAAAAGCCACGTATTAGGGAAAAAAAAGAACAACCTTATTTTTAAAACTGCCTTATTTCCTTAGGAAGAAACAAGGATGGATGGCATATTAAGGATTTAAAAAGAAAGGCTGTGAAGGGAGTAAGGAAAAATGCTTTTATCAGCAGCTTAGAACATCATAATGAGTGACAGCTGATGCCACAGATACACTCTAATTAATGATGCTCTGATGAGAGTAAAAATCCCCTGGAGAGGAAACAAAATAGAGCAATGACAGAATTTGAGAGACACAAAAAGCTAAGGATAAGATGAAGAAAATATTATGACATAAATAAAAGCTCTGTATTTAAGTAGAAACAAATCTCAAGTTCATTAAACAGCAACGCTCATGCATCTTGTAATAACTTGTACTGTTTTTATAGTAGTTGTCACATTTTGGGAAGACAGAATGTACCTTTGGGGAACCTGAATTTACATGCTTCTGTGTGGCAATAGTTAGTGAGTTTTGGCTTAGTTTGTAAAAAAGTTGTTGGTCATAGGAGGAAAAACACCTTAAGAGTTTTTTGTCCAAGTTATGCTACTATTCATAGGAAATCAAACTCAGATACAACAGATAAAAATATTTGCAGAGATATTTCCTTCTGCTGTGTTTAATTTAGCAGATTTTAGAATCATTGTGCACGTTTATGGAGCATTTACTTACATGAATAGTCCCATAGGCCATTTTGTCTGAGCTGCTGTGAGGGAATGCCTCAGGTTTTCCACCTCTCCCTCCACATCCTGATACATGAGCCTTGGCAGCAGATTTCTGCATTTCCTGCCTCATGCTCACCCAGCATGTGCTCTAGGCATTTTACAGTCCTCTTCCATCATTTCATAAGATGTAAAACACCCCTTGAAACATGGCATTTCTCACTGGCATGCCCTATCTACATTGGCATCATGGGCAACATTGATAAATGTGAGGTCATTGATTGTGTTGTCCCAAATAGGGCTCGTTTACCCGGTGTGCAATAAGCCAATCTTCACACATGGAGACGAGATATTGTTTTATTCTCAAAGTTGCACAAGTTTGGGTGCTAGGTGGTAATTCCACAAAGCTAGCACGCTTACCAAAGTTTTCTCTAACTTTTATACATTACAGTTAACGTACCACACTTATCTACTACATAATCATTAAATTAGCTAAACATACTTGTCTCTTACTGTTTCATATCTTCTTTGCTTAAATTTAAAGGTACAATATAATTTTAATTTACTACGCATGCTCAAGGAGAGTAGGGGGGTAGTCTCTCTAGTTTTTAATTGAGTCAGTGGTTGCAATCTCCCCCTGCTGAAATTACCTTTCCCCTACTTTCCTTCTTGGCAGATCATTAGTAGCTCTTCATGGTTTAGTAGTCAAGACAATAATACATCACCTTGTGTCCTGTTCCTGGACAATTTTTCATTAGCAATCTATTAACCAAATAAAAGCACAATTAGGGTAGGGCTTTACAGTGGACATTCTATAGCAGCATCAGCTTTGGATAACAATTGGACTCAGATTCAGACCTTTCACGTGTCAGTCTTCCTGCTCTTCCTCTAAGGTTTAACTGTGCCTTGAGAACTTTGTTAGAAGGAAGAAGATGGTTAGGGAAGAAAGCTCCCTGGTTGCTTTGCCTTCACTGCCTTTTACTGAGTCAGGGTTGGGAGAAATTACACTTCTTTAAGATCAAAACAACATGCTCAAGTGGGAGAAGTTTTGCATTAAACGGTAGAACAGGGAATTTGTTAGAGACTTGTAGGCCTCTGGGAGGAAAAAATAATATCTTCATACCAGGAAGAGGATCCTGAGTCACCTTCAGAAGTAATGAAGAGACTTTCCCAGGAAGAAAAAGGAGCCCATGTGGAATTTATTACAATACAAGAAGCCATTAAAATTGCTGAACAGAAAAGGTGAGCAGGGACAATGATGCAGCAGTCAGACACCTTTTGATATCAAGCCTGTGTCATCCTGCAGGCCTGAGAATCTGTTTTTTAAGAGTTAATATGTTATAGTCTCATAAATTACATAAATTTACAAATGGGTATTAAGGCTCTGGCTAATTCATCAGTCTATTTCTGACAAATGTGGTATTTAGTGAAGAGTTCTCTCATGTTGACTACACTGATGAATGTAGAAACTAGGGAAAACTATTACAATGATCTACCTTTTCTTTTTTTTTTAATATCTAAACAATCAGATGAAGGTACTTTTACATGTTTCAGTTAAAAATTAAAAACATTCCGGTGCACATACCTGGTGCTAATTCATCTAGTTCATCTGTGGTTTCCTCATCATGTTATCCTTCCCACTTAGAAATTATTTTCCTGACACTCCTTTAAGCCAGCTTTCACATCTCATTCAAACGTTTACCATTCCTACTTTCTCAGGGCTGCAGTGCGAAAACATTTAGTACCTGAAACTTCTTTGGAAAAAACAACCAGCAATCTTCTTTTTTTTCCTGCCATTCTAATTGCTTTTTTTATTTGTTTAAAGGCACTGGAAGGCCAAGTAACTTACTGTTCCTAAATATTTTGTTAGTTCAAAGCTGACAAACACATCTAGGCAGATAACTACATACTTACTCAATCTCTTATGTAATAACATTTCCCATCTTTATTTTCCAGCTGTATTTATCTCTTTTGCTATTCAGCTACAAAATAAATAACTCTCTGTAGAATGATAATCCAAGAGGAGTTTGGTATGCAAAAATGTGACAAAACTGTCACTGAAGTTTAAGAAAAAGCATCTGCAAATGTCAGTGATGTGTAAAGATTTAGATTAAGTCTGTAGATGTTCATGCCCTTTCTCTGAACTTCATAACAAATGCTAGTTTCTGGTCTTGAACATCAAATACATTTAAGATAATCTTCAAAATTTAAATGATTACATTCACTAATTTTGGCTTCTTTAATCTTCCTTTGGAGGAAAAAAAAAGGCAAATAGAATTGAAATGAACTTTGTTTTAATTTCTTTTTAATTTAAATAGAAATTGATGATAGATTGCTGAAGTTTCTGGATGATCAGAGTTGGGAAAAATGTCATATCTTGCAACCACTTACATTGAACTTGTTTTGCCAATGTTACATCAGCATGATACCTCAGTTGTGAAATAACAAGGTTAAGTATAGAGCAGAAAGGGGGAGGGGTTTTTTTGTAATTGTCTCTAAAACAGCCAGAAGAAATGTCAGTGCTGAGAATGGTTATTCTTTGATGGAAATATGAATTTAATTATGAATTTAATTGTTTGACTTGCTCCATAAGAATAAAAATAAGAGCAAAAGCTCATTTAAAAAGCCAGGCAGTCTTTTAACAGTAATGGCCCAGAAATATTTTGAATCCCTTCTCCAATTTCAAGAATCATTTGAGTCATGCATAACAACTGTATCTTTTCTTTTTTTTTTTTTGGTTTTTTTTTCCGTCCAAAAAAAAGTATTGATTTAGCAAGCTACTTAAAACATTGCTTTTTTTCAGCTTTGATGAAAAGAGTTATTTCTCTAAGCTGTTTTTCTGGCATGATGAATAGGGTGATACAGAATTTGGTTGTGGGGGAAGGAGAAGTGTGAAAGGCACTTTATCACTCTATTTCCCCATACTAAGTAACATTTAACTCAAAGCATTAAGGGCTCTTTCTGTTCTTTAATTCAGTGGGAGTTTGCACATTGATTTCATAGAAAAGAAATAAGTCGCTAAAGTAGGTGCTTTCAATGTGTTTCAGTAATGCATTTTGTCAGTTTTATTATCTCCTGAATCTTGTATTGTCACTTTAAATCTGAGTAATCTGTATCATAAGTGACATAAAGCTTCGCTATATGAAGTCTGCCATTTTGAATTTATCATCTAAGGTGGTAATTCAGTTGGAAGTGCTGCAGGGGCTGAAAGCACATTTTGTGACCCTGGCTTCTCACCTTGGCTGCTGCCCTGTATGCAAGCCGCACATCCCAATACCCTGCCCTTCTAAAACACTTTCTCTTTTAAAGGAAGAGACTACAATGCCACAGGGAGCCATCCTTTGGGCATCTGCAGGGCTATTACTGTATCTCCATTTTGTTCAAGCAGAGATGGAATGGCCATTGCAATTTTGCTTTGTCTTTGTATGGACATTTTTACATTTTTCATTAATAGAAATCTACCCTATCAGAAAGTATCCTGCAATGAGTGTCTGTCACATAGACACTACAACTAGATAGAATAAGTGAATTTTAATTTTGAATATGAATCTGTAATAATAGTTTACAAAACTTTGACAGGTACTGAAGGAAAAGGCAACCTGAAATCAAATATCCCAATTTGTATACATGAAAAAGTCCTATCTTTGCTTATTTCTATGTATCCTGTATTAAAGAAAAAGAGAAAAGTATTGTCTGGTTTTGCAGTTATAGACTGGCAGGATTTAACGATGCAATAGGATAATATAAGATCATTTACAAGCACAGTCAACTCAAGAGAATACTTCAAAGCTCAGAAAAATATCTGTATATACATACTTCCTAATAGCTCTAAATCCTCGTGCCTTACATTTTTCAAACGTATAAATAGCAGATAATTTATGTCTACATATTAAACATGTAAAAGCCCCTCAACATAAAATGAAAACTTATCAATATAATTTTCAGAACTCGGGATCTTAATTCCCTTGAAAAAATATATCTTTCTTGTTGTTTGTTTATTACTGTCTTGCTGAGAGTGTAAGTAAGGGTTAATCCAATCTCAATTCACTTTGGCCTGAAGGTTTCAGAGTCAGGACAGTAGACTGTACTCAAAATGACAATGGAGATTTTAATTTCTTTGAAGTATTTCTTCAGTGATCAGGTGTCGGGAAACATATTCTATTACAGACTATGAAGGGAAAGACTGAGATGGGGAGGTAAAGATGAAGTCTTTAGGTTAGGAAGCAAAGGACTAGGAAGGAGATGAAAGCAGAGTCTCTGGAGAGGAGACACTAAGGCTCAGTTCCACTCCCTCCGGTTCCCACCTCAAATTTATGCACTTAGCTGTGCAGTGAAGTTAAGAGTCCATTCCACAGGGGACTGAGAGATGTTCCCATCTGCACTGGTTCTTTATCAGAATGTAGTATTTTTAGTTTGTTATTTGAAATGAATGGACACTGTTTCATTAATCTTCAGTTACAGATTAAATACAAAATTGATACATCCCCAATGGTTAGCAGTATTCACCCTGCATTTAAGACAGTATTGCACATGAGAGGAATTTAGTCTTGCTGAAAAAGAAATGAAAATATTCCATTAATGGACTGAAGGCTGCCAGACACACTGCAGATATTGAACAGGAACTGTGAAGTAAAATAATACATTTGAAACCAGTAGTAATATCAGGAGTAATATGCTCTTTGAATAACCAATGGGTCTTGCATCTTAGGTCCATATTGTGTTCTTTCTTCCAGTATCATTTTATTTGTATTTAGATATTATTCTCTATGTTGTCCAAAGCTAACAGATAACCATATTTCATTGGTAGTACACAGTGAGGACATGAGTCCCTGCTGTAATGTCTCACAAGAAAAAATGCAAAGGGGGATCAGAAAAGTCCATTCCAAAGTAAAGAAAAAAAAAAAAAAGACTTGACTTCTTCATTATTCCATCTCCTTATCTCTTCTCTCCTCCTCCCCCTTAAGTTTTTATTCTGTTTGGACTTTTTTCCTGTGAATAAAGACAAAATCTGGAGTGAACAAAACCATACAATTTCAAAGCATTTGTTGACCTAAGTACTTAGAAGTCACCAAGGCTTCTGTGGCACAAATAAATCCTCATTGCTGAGGCACTGCTTAGGGAAAGATGCATTTTATTCAGAGGGCTCACAGTCAGAAAGTTAATAATTGAGGGAACTTGCTCTTCTGAGAATGTATACACTAAGGGCAAATGCAACTGCAAAAGAAAACTATGTACTATAAACCAAGCATGCTGATATAATCTTAACAGAATTGACAAGAATTATCTGCTGCTTTACAGTTGGCTTTCTTTTGCTTTTCTCTTTAATAAAATACTTCTTCAAGAAGAAGCAGAAGAAGAAAAAAAACCCTTAGTACATTTTGCAAAGAAATGTAAGAACATAGCTGGTAAACATACATTAGCTGTTCTGGTTTCTAATAACCTGAAGTCAGTTCCACAATCCATAAACACATTATGTTACCATTTTGAGGTCTTTACTGTTTTTCACTGAGATGTATGCTCACGGGAATTTTACTAAATACTTTTAAGAGTTTAATACTGTGATAACGATTTGAAAATATTTACAGAAAAAGTATTTTACTCACTGCATTTGTATTATTCAATGAGGATGGCACAAAGGACCAGGCATTTTATTGTAACCTGACAGAGATTTCTGATTCCCCGTATAAGGGACTGGTGTGATCCAATGGCCCTTCACTGACACCATAATAATGGCAATGAGAGTTACATTTCTGAGGGGGTATTTATTAGATTTGGAAGATCTGTTGGGTTTTATGTGGTACTGATTTTTCTGTTTACTTTTATTTGTGTTTGATATCTGTGATGACTGAAAGTCAGAAATATTGTGAGACAGATTCTGTAGTATATGACACACAGGAGAAAGCTCGTCTCAGGATTACTGACAAGGTAGAGAAAACATCTTTTCCTCCCTCCTTCCAGTTGTGGGAGGTGACATTGGTAGGAACAGGCAGATCCAATCTCTTAACACATGGCTCTGAGGCTGGTGTTACTGTCACAACTTTGGGTTCTTCGACAATGGGACGGTCTACATGGCACCAGGCTTGCTGGCATCAAATGGGAGCCACCTTCCTCAAAGGGGAAAGAAGGTCTTTGCACAGGAGCTTGCGGGGCTCATTGACAGGGCTTTAAACTAGGTGTGAAGGGGGAGGGGGAACGTACCAGGCTTGCCTGTGACAAGCTGTGGGATGGTACGCAATGATTAGAGGGACGGGGTGCTACTGTGAGCCCTCAACCTATTGCGCAGAGGCACGATGGGGACACTGCAGCACAGTCGAAGTCTGGCAGAGATGAGCTGGGGGTTCCTGAGACAGTTAGAGCTCACAAGAAAACCTTCGTGAAACACCCCGAGCGAAATAAGGGATGTTCCACTAAGAAGGTGACACAGCCAACAGCCCAGATGAAATGCCTCTACACGAATGCACACAGCATGGGGAACAAACAGGAGGAGTTGGAAGCTGCTGTGCTACTAGAAAACTACGACCTGATTGCCATAACCGAAACCTGGTGGAACGAATCCCAAGACTGGAATGTGGCTATTGATGGCTACAGGCTGTTCAGAAGGGACAGGTGAGGAAGGAGGGGTGGAGGCATTGCCCTCTATCCTTTCTTTTCTCTAAAGAAATCAATACAGTGTGAAGAGCTGTCCCTGAAGAATAGCCACGAGCAGGTCAAAAGCTTATGGGTAAGAGTCAGAGACAGAAGCAACAAGGGGAACCTTGTGGTTGGTGTCTACTACAGGCCGCCTGATCAAAGGGAGCCCGCTGACAAAGCCTTCTTCCTCCAGCACTGGGAGGCTTCGCGCTTGCAGACTCTTGTCCTGCTGAGGAACTTCAACCACCCCGACATTTGCTGGAAAAGCAACACGGCGAGCTGTAGGCAATCCAGGGCATTCCTGGAATGCATAGACGACAACTTCCTAAGCCAGGTAATAGACACCCCTACCCGAGGGGACGCGATACTGGACCTGATGGTCACCAATGCAAGTGAGCTCATCGGTGATGTCAAGACTGGAGGCAGCTTGGGCTGCAGTGATTACGCATTAGTGGAGTTCATGCTCCTGAGGGACTAGGGAAAAGTGAGGAGTGCAGTCAGGACCCTACATTTTAGGAAAGCAAACTTCCAGCTCTTCAAGGAGTTAGTCAGAGGGGCCCCTGGGAGGCGGTCCTCAGGGACAGGGGAACAGAACAGATCTGGAAGATCTTTAAGGACACCTTCCATAGTGCACAAGAGCTATCAGTCCCCAAGTGTAAGAAATCAGGCAAGGAAGGGAAGAGACCAGCATGGCTGAGTCAAGACCTGCTGGTCAAACTAAAGAGTAAGAGGGAACTGCACAGGCAGTGGAAGCAGGGACAGGTGTCCTGGGGGGAATACAGGGAAACGGCCCAGTTGTGTAGGGAGGAGGTCAGGAAGGCCAAGGCGAGGATGGAGCTGAATTTGGCAAGGGACATAAAGAATAACAAGAAGGCCTTCTACAGGTATATCAACCAGAAAAGGAAGGTTAAAGAAAGTGTACCCCCCTTGATGAACAAGAAAAGCGAACTTATATCAACGGACGAGGAGAAGGCTGAGGTGCTCAACAATTTCTTTGTCTCAGTCTTCACCGGCAACTTCTCTCCTCACCCCTCCCGAATCGATGGACTAAAAGATGGGGACTAGGGGGGTAAAGACCCTCCCACTGTAAGGGACGATCAGGTTTGAGACCACCTGAAGAACCCGAATGTACATAAGTCTATGGGACCTGATAAGATGCATCCCAGAGTCCTGAAGGAATTTGCTGATGTAGTTGCCAAGCCACTCTCCATGATATTTTAAAAGGCATGGCAGTCAGGTGAAGTCCCCGGTGACTGGAAGAAGGGGAATGTTGTGCCTATTTTTAAAAAGGGAAGAAAGGAGGACCCTGAGAACTACCAACCTGTCAGCCTGACCTCTGTGCCTGGGAAGATCATGGAACAGATCCTCCTAGAAGCTATGCTCAAGCACATGGAGGACAGGGAGGTGATTCGAGACAGCCAGCAAGGATTCGGCAAGGGCAAATCCTGCCTGACCAACCTAGTGGCTTTCTATGAAGGAGTGACTGCATCAGTGGACAAGGGAAAAGCAATGGATGTCATCTACTTGGATTTCTGTAAAGCGTTCGACACAGTCCCCCACAACATCCTTCTCTCTAAACTGGAGAGATATGGGTTTGATGGGTGGACTGTTTGGCGGATAGGGAATTGGCTGGATGGTCGCATCCAGAGGGTCGTGGTCAACGGCTCGATGTCCACATGGAGATCGGTGACAAGTGGGGTCCCTCAGGGATCCGTACTGGGACTGGTGCTATTTAACATCTTCATCAATGACATAGGCAGTGGGATCGAGTGCACCCTCAGCAAGTTTGCAGACAACACCAAGCTGAGTGGTGCGGTTGACACACCAGAAGGATGAGATGTTATCCAGAGGGACCTGGACAAGCTGGAGAGGTGGGCCTGTGTGAAGCTCATGAAGTTCAACAAGGCCAAGTGCAAGGTACTGCACCTGGGATGGGGCAACCCCCAATATCAATACAGGCTGGGGGAAGAAGAGATTGGGAGCAGCCCTGCAGAGAAGGACTTGGGGGTACTGGTAGATGAAAAGCTGGACATGAGCCAGCAATGTGCGCTTGCAGCCCAGAAGGCCAACCATATCCTGGGCTGCATCAAAAGCAGCGTGGCCAGCAGGTCAAGGGAGGTGATTCTGCCTCTCTACTCTGCTCTGGTGAGACCCCACCTGGAGTACTGAGTCCAGCTCTGGGGCCCTCAGCACAAGAAGGACATGGACCTGTTGGAGTGGGTCCAGAGGAGGGCCACAAAAATGATCCGAGGGCTGGAGTACCTCTCCTGTGAGGCCAGGCTGAGAGAGTTGGGGTTGTTCAGCCTGCAGGAGAGAAGGCTGCGAGGAGACCTTATTGTGACCTTCCAGTACTTAAAGGGGGCCTACAGGAAAGATGGGGACAATCTTTTTAGCAAGGCCTATTGTGACAGGACAAGGAATAATGGATTTAAACTAAAGAAGAATAGATTTAGACTGGATATAAGGAAGAAGTTTTTTACAGTGAGGGTGGTGAAGCACTGGAAGAGGTTTCCCAGGAAGTAGTGGAGGCCCCATCCGTGGCAACCTTCAAGGTGAGGTTGGCTGGGGCTCTGAGCAACCTGATCTGGTTAAAGCTGTCCCTGCTCCCTGCAGGGGGGCTGGGCTAGATGACCTCTAAAGGTCCCTTCCAACCCAAAGCATTCTATGATTCTGATTCTATGAACATGCCACGCTTTAACTTTCTGAATTGTGCAATAGACTTTCCCTCCACAGTCAGCTAGGGTTTGTCTTTCTCTTCTGAAGCCTGGATCTCCCACCTGTGACCTCTTGTTAGAGCTGCTTTCCCTTCTGCTCCCTTTTACAGTCATCAGACATCTGTCTATCTGTTATGAGTGCTCCTGCAGTGGTATGAGGAGGGTACTCTCATCTGTCCTCACTAGACTTTTATAGCTTCCCCTGGGATCAAAATTGGCACCGCTACAGTATTAATGAAAGGAGTGAATAGTTTATTATTGTTTATCACTGTAAGAGAAAAACTCAGATTTAAATTAATCACTTGGTCCTAGGACATGGAGCATGATGGGAAGGACTGATGATTTGTGTGGCTCTGAATTGCTCTGTCTGTCTCTCTGACCTTTTTGAATTGAAGTTTTATGGACCTCAGCTGTTTGCTCTGTAAAGTCTTACAGAGACTTATCAGCTTTATGTATTTCCCTCTCTCTTTCAGGATAATTTTAATTGTGACCTAGTTGCAGAAAATGCTATTGCAAAGACAAAGGCTTCAATAATCTTGGTGTTAAGCAGTTTTTGAAAGATAGGAACAAGCATTCCAAACCCAAAGTCTTGAATATTTTGCTTTCACTTCATTTTAATGTCTACATTGCCATTTTAGTATAGATTGGCTTGAAAACAAGAATACCATTTAAAAAAAAAAAAAATTATCTTAAAAATTTTGGTTTTGCACTACATCAAAACGAAAAAGGCACTTCAAAAAACAATATCATGAATAGTTAATATCACAAAGGTTAGAGCACTCAGCTAGCTTATGGAAGACACTGACCGATGTCTCTATTTTGCATGATTTGGAAGAGGGATTTGAGACCAGATGAGGGATTAGTAGGCATTTAAGGAGCCTTTTGACTTCTTTAACCTTAACCCCAACATTTATCAACTGAATGTATGCAACTTCTTTAATCCCAGCTTTGCAACTTCTCTACTTTCTCAAGGTGCTTCTACCCCAGATACTTCTGGCCAGCCTACCAAGAAAGTAAATCTGGTAGATGGCCTCCTAAAGCAAAAGACACACTGAGACGGCACATAGCAACTGTAGTGCCTGTATCTAGCTGCAGGTGCAAACTCCTGTGTTGGTCTTGTTCTTGTTGTGTGGTATAACTCAAAGCAGGGAAGCATGACCATATGGATGGCAGCTATGTTTGATTCAGTGCCACTCCTGCAAAGTCTGGGTGACAGCCTACACAAAATTTACCCAGCTGGTGTGAAACAAACCTTATCTCTGAATCAGAAATGTTTACATTGACTTTTGGATTCCCTCCTATCCAAGGTGAGTATATTGATGAATAAACCACTCTCCATTTCAAGTACTAGTTCTGTCTAGGACACTTCTACAAAAATGCGAAAGGGAAATGACAGTTCATGCTGAAATCATGTAAACATTTGGCTTCTGTTATGAACACTGAGCTATATAAAAAAATTAAGGCTTGAGGCTGTATTTTTTTGATGATATACTTTTAAATTTACTTAAAACCTGGAAAACAAGACGACTGTATATGTGTTAACATTATGTTTGACAAATATCTTTTGGAAAGAGCCTTTTAAATTACATGTAACAATTTTAAAATTACTTCTTTTTTCTTGATTTATATTTCTTTGGTTTGGGGTCAAAAAGAAATAATTTATGTACAAATGAAATACAAAACCTAAAAAGTATAATTTCACCAGAGGGCAGAAAATGCCTGAGGTTTGTCATCTACAGAATCATGTTTGAGTTTATTTGACATAAAGGTTCTAAAACAGCTGTACTCTGAGCTGTCTAACCTCTGAATCATCATACATCAAGCAAATCCATAATACTCTATGGTATTCACTGTTGAAGGAAAGAACATTTTAATGGAAAGCCCTTCACTTAGACAGTCATGTAGTGTAGGTGTACACCCGTGAGTAATAATGCTTTCCAAGGATGTCACCATGAAAAAAAGAAATAATTTCTCTCTTCAATTCTACTAGGAGTGAAAGAAAAAAGGAAGAGAGAGAAGGAGAAAGAAAGATGAAAAATCAAACTTTCACCTTCAAAAGTGACTTTAAAGTGTTCTTGTTTGCATTTTAATGTCTGTGATCAAATCTTCAATTTTTTTTTCATGAATAGATAAATAATTTTGTTAGAATTCAACACCTAATGAACATTATGGGCAAAATTGACATATAACTATTATTTCTGAAATAATTTTTTCCCCATTAAAAACATTCAACAATTTTATATTAACTAACATATATTTACAAACATTTGTAGCACTCACAGAAAGTATCTATATTTATATATTAATTTTGCTGCATAATAAAATAAAGATTCTGTATATGAATATAACATAATAATACTATACTACAATGAACTGAAATACACAAAACCAAGATAACTGCATACTGAGATTACCTTCTAGCTTATGGGATCTTTTATAATTTTAATGAAGCCCATCCTTGTACAGCTTTAATTTTTAAGCCTGCAAAAGACAGAAAAATAAATTGCACAGTGTTTTAATTCATGTTTACATAACTCAATTTCGAACTTAAATGGTAAGTCAGTTAAGAACTTATAAAACCAGCAACTCTTTGTAACTTCCCCTCTCTCTTGTGGGATCAGAATACTCAAATGCAGCATGATCTTCCATTTTAGAATCATTGTGGGTTTTCTGTGACGTTTTGTTGAAGTAAAGCACATGGAACTACTTGAGAAGTTCATATGGGACACACATTCATTTCTTGGTCCCGAAATACTTGTGGATGTGTTGGTACAAATAGTGCACAGAGTACCAGGCTACTGAGCTGAAGTAAAACCTACTCTTTTTTACAACAGTACTTTGTATTTTTTAAGGTCAACAATTTTTTGGTGTTTTGAATGTATTATTTTTCATGTTTAAGCTGAAACTTCAAAAGTAAAGAAACAAAAAATATTCTTGTAGTTGTTAATAAAAACTGCTGACTAGATCCTGGAAAATGGTTCTCTGTAACTGTTCTTGAGGAAATAGGCAAATCATTATTATTCCCCACACAAACCTTAAAAAAGTCACTTGTTTGGCCTTGCAGAGAACTTCATAGTGGGGAAGTAAATGATAATTTTGCTCAGCTTGGCATGACTGTCAGTCTTCAATGGCAAATTAACTGCTACATGAATAAGCTAAAAAATACACAGGATATGCAACAAGTGAGGATACACTTGAATCCAATTTTTTTCAATTATTCTTTTATGTGAGTCACACACCTGAAAACAGGTTGTGTAGTAGCTGTAATAGCTGTTCAGTGAAGTCCCCAAATGACAAACACCACACTAATCCTTCTGATTATAAAAGCATGGGATGCAAATTATTCCACATAACTTTGTATCTGCAAGCTTTAGATGTCTATGTTTAATTTAGACAACATAGCTCCCTTTAGAGGCAACAGAGCTATGCTGATTTCCAACAATCTAATTATCTTTGTTCAATTTTGGTTTTCAAGGTAACTATAGGATTGACATATGGATATATATATGAAGTAGGATGGGCTATAACTTGTGTAAACACCAAACACGTAACAGTTTGGAGTCTTAGCCTGAGTCACTCCACCCAGGGGAAGAGTGAAGAAGAGTTAATGTCTGTGCCTCCAGGGAGCGGTTCATTTGATGTCCTGAAGTATGCGACTAAGATGAGATGAGTTGCCTTCAAGAAGTGTCCATTTCTCACTGTAAAAGGACTACAAGGTAATTATACTAGATTTTGATATCTAACTTTAAAGCTGTGTTAAAGTGATATCACCTACCGATTCTATAGTTACTTGTGTAAGAAAACAGTGGTGCAAGGACAGTAATGTCTTGTGGGTCCTTCTAAATGTAGCTTTGCCAACAATAAATGTGATACACAGATACATATTTATTTAGGAAAGCAAACAGATGGCTTGAAAAAAGTAATTAAACAGAAACGCCTCATAAGATCCAGTCTGCACTAAACTGTGCAGGAAGTCAGCTACAGCCTTTTCTTCTTGATACACACCAGCTAAGCATTGTGGCTTATATTTTTTTTTGTTTTTCTATGGGCACTTTGTCTGATGGGACTAACAGACTTTACTGTATTTCCTGTGCTCTGAATAAACATAATTCTATTAATTTCATGAATCAATTCAATTCTATGATATTTACAATTTTTAAAAGTCCTCTGTGCAATAATTTTTCCTTCAATGTTTTGCCTCAGTTTTTGGAAAATTCTGTAACACACCTTCTATTAACTGCCCTTTATCTACCCATCTCACTAGTATTCTTCCATTTTATTCCACTCATGTGATGTCAAGCTGCTCCCACAGAACTATTTAACATGAGTATTTGCACTGGGTCCAGCTGAGAGAGAGTAAATTTTCTTCATAAGCAGTCAATATGGGTCTGTGTTTTGGATTTGTGACTAGAACAGTGCTGATAAAAGACCAGTGTTTTAGCTATTGCTGAGCATTGCACAACATCAAGGCCTTCTCTATTTCTCTCTACCGTGCAGCAAGTAGCCTTGGCGTGGGCAAGTTGCTGGAAGGGGACACAGCTGGGACAGCTGACCCCAATTGGCCAAAGGGATATTCCATGCCATATAACATAATGCTCAGCAATAAAAATTGGGGAAGGGTGGGGGGGATCAGGAGCCTTTCCAAGTTAGCGTTTGCTCAGAGACTGATCAGCTATTGGTCTGCTCACAGGAGATAGTGAGTGACTGTTTTTTAATTACTTGGGTTTTGGTTATCTCTTTTTTCCTCCCCTTCACTTATTAAACTGAATTTATCTTGACCTATGAGTTTTTCTCTCTTTGTTCTTCCAATTCTCTCCAGCATCTGTCGGGGGGGGGGGGGGGGGAGATGGGACACTGAGTGAGCAGGTGGTGGGTGCTTAATTCCTGGCTAGGGTCAACCTGCTACAGCATTTCTAGATATTCAAAACAAAACATCAGGAAACTTAAATACCAATTGAAAGAAAATTGCATATCTCTCTCTACATATATATAGACACTGTTTTCCACTGCTAATAATCGCCCTGAAGAAAGCTATTCAAAACTTTATCAACTTTTATCAACTACAAATAAACAAAGTATCAAATCTTCACATAAAGTTTACGGATAGGAACAGTTGCCTTGTTAATTTTAGTGTCCTAGTTTCACCACTGCATAAAAGTCTACTTCAAAACATTCAGCTTCAGAGCTTACATCTTTCACTCTATTCAGCAGCAATTTAACCAATTTAGAGATAATTGCAATAAGAAAATAGTATTCTGCCTTTTTACTAGTTGCTATTAACTCTTCAAAAGTTATACTAGAAAAAATTCTAACTGGCTCCTCAAAGCTAATCTCATTATTTCACTGTTTCAAGGCAGCATCTTCTTCTTTCGATAATTACATTAAATATACATTACAAGAATCTGTCCTGCATAATTTTTGACTAAAATGTGATAACATGTGATACTCAGTAATATTATGATTATGAGAAATTAGCATGGGCTATTGACTATAAACCCAATTCATAAAATTGATCGCTACTGTGCATTATTTTCTGTGTGCATTTGTATAAAAGTATAGCTGACTCATATTTGATATGTATACACTTGTGACAGGACCCTAAGTCTGCCTCAGGTTTGAGGTGAATCTGCCTGGATTTTATCCTCTAATGAACAATCCCACAAATTCTGAAAAGCTTTAAACTCAGAATGTTATGGTGGGGGTGAATAAAACTATGAAGTCTTTGCCTCTTTAGAAAGAGAAGACTGATTGTGACCAGGGAACATAAAACATAAAATAGAAATAATAATAATAACCATCATCATCTAGTGGAATTTAACAGCTAAATATTTTAATTTACAGTTGTGAATTTAATAGCATAGTTACAGTTGAACAATTTAACATTAAAATTTATTTTTTATTACAATTAAACATTAAAATAACTTCAGTTTGGTTTCATTTTAGGTTTTGATTGGTCATAAGTTTAACTATCATTACAACTCTAAGGGGGAAGGTCTTGTTGATTTATAATTAAATTAGTGACATTTTTACTGTAGAAATATGTTCAAGCATGCTGTAACTGAAAAATCTCAAGCATCTCTTGTTTTCAGGTGGAATGAGCTGAGGTATAATGAAGAAGAGCACTCTGGCTTAGCTTCGATAATTTTCCTTTTTTTGAAGTTACCACTATTCCACTGAAGTCAGATTCTCTGTGCTACTCTTTAGCTTGTTACCATTCTCATCAGAGATCTCTGTCTTGTGGACTCAGCAAGTATCTAAGATCTGGTTTATCTGGTTTCTTTAGTTGATAAAGCCTCTTTGAGTTCCTTCTATGCATTAACCCAGACCAATTTCAAAATATGAAAATCCACCTGCCCTTGGTAAAACCTTTAGAGATAGCAACTGTACATACTTTTATATCAGCTGCTCTTTCATTCTAAATCTGAGGAAAAAAAGTGGACTTTCACAGAAGGTTGAGAATATTGTGCAGTTTAAGAAGAGAGGATGTAAGTTCCTTTATGTTTTGCTTCTCTCCACTAATAGCCTCAGGACCTCCTGAAAACAAAGATGTAAATGGTCAGAAAATTATGTTTTCAGATTGAGGGACAATCAGTGCCTAAATATCTACTTATAAAACAGGCTAAAACAAGACTAGTTCAGCAAATAAGATTGAAAATTCAACAGAGGTTATCTAATTATCAACTGAAATTCTCTGCCTATTGAATAGACAGAAAGCCCTGAGAAAACTCAGTATTTGTGCTAGTAAAACTCTAATGTCTTCAATTTTAGCAAAAGCAACACTAAACTCTAAATAAATCTCAAATTTCTAACAACTGGAGCAGAGAAATAATAGCATTAGCATTAAAGCCTTTATAGCCAATGTATTAAGCAATTTTATACTTCATTTCACTTATTACTATACCTCCTACTTGCCCCAAATGTTCCATAGCTGAGGCACAGAAATGACGAGGTATGTAGATCAGAAAATACCACCTTCTGTCTCTCACGGAGTACCCCCATACACATATATATATTCTCTACTGTCACCAGTTCACTGAGAATATTTGAGAGGCCAATGTCCTTGCTTTGGTTGTATGTGTATTTGTTTGATTGCGTGTGTATTTTTTTTTGTGCAGTGTGAGTAAAACCCATTAACCGCATTTGAGATTGAAGTCATCAGATCTTTGAAAACCCATGCAATGCACTTCTCAGCAGTGAAGAGTCCTGCAAATACATCAAATATAGTGTTCTATGTTCAATTAACAGATCAAATAATATCTAAAATAGCAACCTAAGCCTCTCAAGAGATGATCAGTTGAGTCAGTGTTGCTCCTTGAGTCAAAAGTTCCTCCACTTCTTGAGGAACTTTTGTCCAGAAGGGTAATTCTTCCCTGTGCAGACATTGATGGCAAGAGCCCCTGTAGGGAGTGAAAAAGCTGCCAGAAACCTCAGCAAATATGAAGAACACTCTTTTGGCATCCTTTAATAAAGATAACCATTTTACATGGATAGAAAATTGTATATATTGAAAAAATTAAACTGCAGACCCACACAATTTCTTTCACAGAATAAAAAAGTACATGTCACAGTTTTTTTATATATATGCTACCTAATGCACAACTTGGAAAGTGTTCAGACAAGGCAGTGATAAGACAGATTATAAGAACTTTCCATTTCTAGGAAAAGAAAATGTCTTGAATACTGTCTTGAACAATTCTAAGTTATTAGACAATACTTTATTCTCTGTGCTTATACAATAAACTTTTGACCATCTGTTTTGCACCAAGAGGTTCTGGGGCCTTATGATACCAGGAAGACAGACACTCAGACTTTGTAAAGTATTATCTAAAATACTATTTATTAGAGCTAACACCTTAAAGAAAGGCAGAATAATATAGACAAGCATACACCTTTTTAGATGGTGCAAACCCTGAGATGTGCAGCATTGAACAGAACTCCAATCCACAGGCAGCATACCATGAAGACCCCATCTATGGAAAGGGTTACCCCATTTTGGTTATTTGAGCTATTACAGGATTGTCTTCCAAGAAAACAATTCTATTCATCATTTCTATTATCAAACAGAAAGGATGTTCTCATGAGAACTTCTTGCTGCACTTTTAGGTAAAGGCAGAGGCCCCACAGGTGGCGTAATTGCCACTACCAAGTAGGACCTGCCTGCAGCTCCCCTGTCACAATGAGCTGGCTAATTTTATTCTGCAGACAAGGGATATGCTCAGCACAGCAAAGTTCTGAAGGCCAAGCTGTACATCCAGCACAGCAAGGGACAGCACAGGCCTAGGCCAGGTAGTTGTTATGTGGATCACTAACTTTTCAATGTACAATTGTCTTCCAGTGAGGATTACTGCAACATCTCCCTTGGACATAAGGTTTATCTCCATCTAATGAAAGAAACTCTGGGTGATTTTTGTTTTACTTTGTCTTGGAGAAAATGTAATTTTTGAGAGGACTGTTTTCTACTCAGCCTACAATGTCTCCAAATCTCATGATTTCATAGTGTGTGAAAATAAAAGGCATGGGACTTATCTCATCTAGTTCTACTAATAAAAAAGCTAAAAGCTCTGTCCTTACCTTCCCCCTATGGACAATAGAAAGGGAGAGGCACCCCCACAGTATCTGCAGACAGCTCATGTACATTGGAATATTCTTTATTCTCACTGATTAATAAGGTACATTAAAATTATTTAGATTACACTTTGAACTTCCAGATAGTTACAGTTAGGTGACATGAATGCCAACTCAATTCTATATGCTGATGATTACATATAGGTTTCTGCATTTCATTTCTTTAAAAATGTAAAGAGTCTATCCTGACTGTGTGACGACTTCTCATAAATCAAGTTGAGGTGGTAAAAACAGAGAGCAAGTAAATAGAGCCTTAAAGAATTGAAAGATTTTGGGATTTTAATAGTTGAATTGAATTGATGGAGTTTTTGTACTCCATCACCATTGTATAATTCTGAAAGTTGCAGTTAGCTGGGACAAGGAGTTATTTATGTTGTCTTTTTATTGTCCTTGAATGAAAAAATCTACTTTTTTCCAGAAGGAAACTGGACCAATGTTGAATCTGCAGCACAATGGGCAGTCCATTAGGAGCAGAATAACTGCATTACCATGTGTACCCAATAAGGACATGTACTTTTATGGCACACAAACTGGCACATTACTTGACAATATAAGCAAGCTAATATTACTCTTAAAACCACAGAATTAAAATGACTGAGACTATAGAAATTAATTTGTTCTTATTTAAACTTTATGACAGTATAACTAAAATAAACAGCCTTTAAAGCCTTTATTTGTAAAATAGTAAATAAATAAAATCTTTATTTAAAAATCTGTTTTGGTTTACACAATTATAGAAAGAAGTGACTAACAACTGTTTGATGAATTGGACTGTCTGTTTAACTTATGCTTAAACCACATAATTTTGTAGTATTTTATTAAATTTCACAATTCCTCACACATAGTTTGAAAAAGTTTCTGTTATTTTACAGATATTCAACTTTACAAAATGATTTAAGAGCTAGATTATAGTCTGGTGATATAGCTGATTGACTCTAACTTGATTTACAGCAGCTAGGAATATGACCAAGTAGAAAACCTCTCACTCTGTGACATTAATATTAAGACTTGTTTGTCTTTTTTTATCAGTCAATAAAAAAGGACACAATAATCTCTTCTCTTCCATACAGAAAGAGCCACTACTGGACTGTAATCATACCAGATAAAAAGCAAGATATTCTTTACTAAACCAATTTTAT
Organism: Pelecanus crispus; assembly: GCF_030463565.1. NCBI lineage: Eukaryota > Metazoa > Chordata > Aves > Pelecaniformes > Pelecanidae > Pelecanus > Pelecanus crispus. The sequence continues at coordinate 174,890,041 of NC_134643.1, forward strand.
AGCTAAGTGTATCTTGGTTATCACTAGAATGCAGTTCCTGAAGAAAAAACAAAACTGCATTGCTCTTTTATTTAATCATTCAACAAAAAGTCTTTAATTAACTTTTAATTTGGGTTCCACTTCCTTTCCAAATGGACTGTCTTTTTTACAAAATTAAAGCTGGCCTCCTGTGCAGAGCAGTAATAGCTTCCTTATGCCTATTTGGCTATTGCTCAACTTAATACAGGTTTTTTTAATAGCACCTGTTACACAACAACTTAAGTTAACAAGATTAAGATAGCCAGGCTTCAGGAGTATTCAAATATCAGTGTCTGCAAGCCATAAGAATCACAGCATCGACCTAGGAAGGAGATGTCTGAAAGACATTCATAGGATGGAGATGAGAAACACACATGAAACTCTTATTCAGGACAAAAGGTAATACACATTTGTCCTGGTTTTGGCTGGGATAGAGTTAATTTTCTTCCTAGGAGCTGGCATAGTGCTGTGGTTTGGATTTAGGATGAGAATAATGCTGATAACACGCTGATGTTTTAGTTGTTGCTGAGTACTGCTTATGCTAGTCAAGGACTTTTCAGCTTCCCATGCTCTGCCAGGTACACAAGAAACTGGGAGGGGGCGCAGCCAAGATAGTTGATCCAAACTGACCAAAAAGGCTATTCCATACCATATGATGTCATGCTCAGTATACAAACTAGGGGTAGTTGGCCAGAGGGCAGCAATCACTGCTCGGGAATTGGCTGGGTGTCAGTTAGCAGGTGGTGAGTAGTTGCACCACTATTTCCTCCTCCCCCCCTCCCCGGCTTTTGTTTCTGTCTCTTGTTGTTCTTTTCATTACAATTTTTATTACTACTACTATTATTATTATTATTATTATTTTATTTCAATTTTTAAACTGTTCTTATCTCAGCCCATGACTTTTTTTACTTTTTCTCTCCCTTATTCCACTGTAAGGGCGAGAGTGAGGGATTGGCTGTATGGTGTTTGGTCACTGACTGGGGCTAAACCACAACAACGTTATATACGGCCTTAAGAATTTATGTCTAAATAATATTTCATCAATCTAAACAAAATAACAAGAAATAGTTACAAACAGTTACAATTCCAATAACAGTAAAACTCACTCAGTAGAAGTCAAAATTAAGAGAGAGAACACTGACTCAATAAAAGCAGTTAACATTTATTAACTTCCTACCATGCATCCCTTTCATCTGAAGTTCTGTTTACCTTTCTATTGTCCCACTGGGTACTGAGCTCAAGAGCATCAGTCTGTCTTAGTAAGAAGTGGGGGGATAAAACAACACATCAGTGTCCTGAGGTTTTTGCAGGAAGTATGTTGTTAATGGTGGGGTGTTATTTTGCCTTGGTCTTCAGTTTTTCTGATCTCTACTTTTTCTCTGAAGTTAGTTTTACCTGGCTTACAAAGGTGCACTCCTGCATTGATCAGCTTTTGACTACTGTGATTTGTTTACACAGACTGGAACCTCCAGTGTCATCCTGTATCCACGCTCTCCCACACCACATTTAAATCTGGTGTCACCAGCAGTTCCCTTCATGCAGAACGGATATCTGTTAGTGCTACATAAATTTGAAACAAATTTAGGCAACAGCTACCTGATTGTTAGACAATTGCTATCATAGGGAAAGCAAGCTAACATCAGCTCAGGACAAGGCAAGTGCAAGCAAGTCCTCAGAGACAACACTACCAGGTCAATTCAAAGCCTGAGGCTTTTTACAAGCAATGACAAAACATCATATTTCCTGGGCTACAGAAAGGCTGCCCTGCGGCAGTCCTGCTGTGCAGTGTACCACTGATCTGTGCATGAAATTGGATTCCAGGACAACCAGAAATTTTAACCTTATTGACCTTTTGTTGCCTTTAACTCCTTCTACAGCTAAGAGAGTTACCAGCATTTGGGGTAACACAACCCAATCAAATGATCTAATTCACAGAAATTTATCAGCAACTGTAAAAGCTTTTGTAATATTTTATAATAAATAGGATATGTTACATAAAAATAATAGTTTTTCAAATACTACATGTGCAGATGTTCTCAAGTAACAGGGCAACATTTGTCATTTACAATCTCTAGAACTATGAACCCAAAACATGTCAAAATGAATTTCTTTTCAGTTAATCATCAGTCAGACAAAATGTGAAAAAAATAGTCAGTGTTTTTTTATCGACTGCAAAAGAAGACATTTCAGACTGTCTGAAGTAATATATGATTCATTGGACAAACAAAATGAATATAAAATTATTTGGAGGTCTTTGCTTTTCTGCCTTGTCAGAAGACAATTTACTGAAAAAAGGGGGTCACATCTTTTGAATATATATATACAGATTTGATGACATTCTAATGTAAATATTAGATTCATTTTTGTTTTGAATAATTTTGATACCTTATAAAATATTTTCTTTAGCAAAATTTGGTTATCATTGAATCAGTGAATGATTTATCTCTTTACACTAAACCCCAGTTTTCTGAAACTAAAATTTAAAAGTACCTATGTACAGGTTGCATAATTTCTTGGCTGGGCCTAGAAGATATAAATACTTTTTATACCTCTGGCCACAGCCTGACAAACAAATTTTTCATACATGGAAAACACCAAACATTTAACTGACCATGGCCGTTCACTTTATTTTTTCTTTTACACTGCCTTTCTGTATGAAAAGCTTAATTCTTTTGCAGTAACTTTCAGAAGAACTTAACTTTCTATGACCAGATACCTCAGACAGCTCTTGACAATACACATATGAGTATTTCTCAAATGTTTTTCAGTCATTTAGAGCTACTGTTTCTCACAGTGGTTGCTAAGAGTCAACAATTACTAGCTACTTTGTACTTTATTTCAGTCATCGTGCTATATTGGCTAAGAGCTTTATTGCTTCAGAAATACAATAAGTTTGTTCTCAGTTTTCCCTGAATAGTATCACTGTAAAAGCAAAAACTCCAATTAAGAAATAATGACTACTGTTCAGAGAATCTGGATAAACATATAATCTGTTACAAACATATTTCTTTCTAACCACTCAAGCACATGGAAGACAGGGAGGTGACTCGAGACAGCCAGCAAGGATTCACAAAGGGCAAGTCCTGCCTGACCAGCCTAGTGGCTTTCTATGAAGGTGTGACTGCATCAGTGGCCAAGGGAAAAGCAATGGATGTCATCTACTTGGATTTCTGTAAAGCATTCGACACAGTCCCCCACAACATCCTTCTCTCTAAACTGGGGAGATGCAGATTTGATGGGTGGACTGTTCGGTGGATAACGAATTGGCTGGATGGTCACATCCAGAGGCTAGTGCTCAATGGCTCAACATCCAAATGGAGACCAGTGACAAGTGAAGTCCCTCAGGGGTCTGTACTGGGACCGGTGCTATTTAATATCTTCATCAATGACATAGGCAGTGGGGATCAGTGAACCCTCAGCAAGTTTGCAGATGATGCCAAACTGAGTGGTGCCGTTGATATGCCAGAAGGATGAGATGTCATCCAGAGGGACCTGGACAAGCTGGAGAGGTGGGCCTGTGTGAACGTCATGAGGTTCAACAAGGCCAAGTGCAAGGTCCTGCACCTGGGATGGGGCAACCCCCAATATCAATACAGGCTGGGGGGTGAAGAGATTGGGAGCAGCCCTGCGGAGAAGGACTTGGGGGTACTGGTAGATGAAAAGCTGGACATGAGCCAGCAATGTGCGCTTGCAGCCCAGAGAAAGCCAACCATATCCTGGGCTGCATCAAAAGAAGCGTGGCCAGCAGGTGGAGGGAGGTGATTCTGCCCCTCTACTCTGCTCTGGTGAGACCCCACCTGGAGTACTGCGTCCAGATCTGGGGCCCTCAGCACAAGAAGGACATAGACCTGTTGGAGCGGGTCCAGAGGAGGGCCACAAAAATGATCCGAGGGCTGGAACACCTCTCCTATGAGGCCAGGCTGAGAGAGTTGGGGTTGTTCAGCCTGCAGGAGAGAAGGCTGCAGGGAGACCTTATTGCAGCCTTCCAGTACTTAAAGGGGGCCTATAGGAAGGATGGGGACAATCTTTTTAGCAAGGCCTATTGTGACAGAACAAGGAATAATGGATTTAAACTAAAGAAGAATAGATTTAGCCTGTATATAAGGAAGAAATGTTTTACAATGAGGGTGGTGAAGCACTGGAACAGGTTGCCCAGAGAGGTGGTAGAGGCCCCATCCGTGGCAACCTTCAAGGTGAGGTTGGCTGGGGCTCTGAGCAACCTGATCTGGTTAAAGCTGTCCCTGCTCACTGCAGGGGGGTTGGGCTAGATGACCTCTAAAGGTCCCTTCCAACCCAAAGCATTCTATGATTCTATGATTCTATGATTTTATGATTCTATGATTTGAGATTGCTTTTCTTAAGAATTGATAATTAGTCAACTGTCTTGTGTCCTACTCTTTTTTTACAAACGTCTCCTAGGATTTAACTATTAACATTTGCAAAGGGATTTAATTGGCAGTAACTTATATTGTCCTATCAAGAAAAAATACTCACTTACAAATAGATCTGTTAAGGACTGGAATAGCTATGCATTCAAGACCAGAAAAAAAAAAAAAAAAAGAAAAAAGATTGAAACAGAAAGTTTTGAAAAGTTGGTTCAGAAATTTAATTGTTTCAGTTAGATACTTCTAGCTAATTTTTTTCATTTCATATTTCAAAGAACCTGAATAACTTTTTTTTTTAATTTTTGTAAAATGTCTTATTTTGATTTTTTACTGTTTTAAATATTATCATCATATCCTTGCCTTCTGAGTAAACAAGGAAAGTGTAAGAATCAATCTATTCATCATTCATGCATTAGCCAAAACCAGCAAAAATAATCATAGGTGAACCAGGTATGTAAAATCTATATTCTTCAAATTTCTTGTGAATATGTTTCATTTAAGTCTTATATTCTTTTCATGCCTTCTTCTGACAGTCTTCTCTCATACACTTTAAAATATTTTATATAGAAATAATGTTGTACTCTACTTAAACTACTCTAATGGTGAAGTAGTATTAAAACTGTATAAATCTTGTAGTACAAATAATACCAATTACCTTTTCATCCAGCCTCCATAGTTTTTAAGTTATTTCTGTGTTCGAACATTTTACCTCTAACTCCAATATTCAAGAGAATGTGTTAATAGCTGTGGAAACAATTGTCAGCATCAACACAACTGTCATCATTTGCTATGCAAACCAATAGAATATTGAACAAAAACCCTGAATTAATCTTAATTTTAAAAGGTATATGCAGAATTCTTCTAGAAATAAAGCTATGCATTGTGTTTTGTAAGCTATGTAAAAAATAATTATAAAGCAGCCTTCGTTCCAGCTAAGAAAAAAGCTGTATCTGTGTGTATGCACGCAAATGCATGTGTATCATCTTCTAAAACATAAACTACTTTTCTGCAAAATGAATAGAGAGATGGTTAGAAACCTGATGTGAGGACTGTCAATACGTGTGCCTTCTGATGCCTTATTCTTTTTAGAACTAGAGGTGGAATGCATTATTCAAAACAGTCTTATCAGTTTTGGAAACATGTTTTTACAAAGATGTTTCTACAAAGCATCTATTTAAGCAGATTAGCTATTTGGAATACATTTTCCAATGGAGAGAATTACCATCATGTTCAGCATTTAAGCTACAATTTTACTTCAAGGATTATTGATGTGCATTAAGTGTTCATGTATTTAAATTAGAAACTGGACAGACTGGTCTAGAAATCCCTGAAGACTTCAGTATGTATTTTTCAGTATTTAAAAATATATTTAATAAGAATGACCTCAAAATACAGTTGACACACTTTGTGTCATACTTCTGTTTTTAGAAATGTCTTATAAAAAATTGAATATCTAAGAAGTTAGTCATATTTCTTTGCCAATATAATAATGAAATATTTTCTTTCTTAAACCATTTCAGTGACATCTACCAAATGACATTTGAAGGGTACAGGATAAGTTCTCTATCTTTAAACCAACCCTGAGACTACTGTGAAGGAGGATGCTATGTCTATTCTTTCCCTCCCCTTCAAGGGTAATTTTGTCTGTCCTATTAGCTCTGCCTTCCCTTGTACCTTTGTATAGTGCTGGAAAGATAATCCCTGCCATGTGGATCACAAGTAAAATCTCCATGGATTTCATAAGATATTTTTATGACAAGACTGGTCCTTATATGTGAAAGACTTCCAAATCTTAGTTTCTTTTTAAAATGTAGCTCTCCCATTGTCATAAATATTAGCTTAGTAAATGAATAAAGTGAATAAATAACACAAAGTAAGTCCAGAATAAATGAACATAAATGAGGTAAGTGTTGTAAGCACCATCATCACTGTGCAACATTCACAATAGGAATAAAAATCAATGTCATAATTATCAGAATACAGAACTAAGTAAAGATGTTTCAAGGATTTTTTTTATTATTATTGGACGGTGTGTGTAAAGGGCTTTACTGTTTGTTTACTTTTCTCAAAAAATATATATCTCAAAGCAGGGGTGTCAAATACATTTTCATGTTATGGCAAGTCTTCACACAGTTCCTCATTATTTTCCTCTCAGTATTATTTTCCTAATTTGTATGTTCCTTAAAGAACATTTCTTAATTGACTGTTTTCAAGGGTGTGTGTTATAATTTGCATTTAGAACAAAACCTCAGATTCTTTTAGATAAATAATAATTGTCAATTAGACTGTAACAATTTCTTGAAAACCAATTCTCCAGTGTATAAATCATCTCATTAGTCTACAATTTTCAGCAACTTTTACTATTTGGTCTGATACATCACTTCTAGAAAAAGCTAGTGTTTACCCAACATTAAATTGAATGTTTTTGTTGACATGAATTAAATGTCAGGATTTCATATTTAACAGTGGGATACTGTCTGTTTATAAAGCCTTATTTAGATGGCAAAGTCAGTCTTACAGCTGCAGGCTCTGGTATTCATGGGGAAAAAAAAAACACTTCAGTACATCCTGCAAAGGCAACAAGTCTAGGTGCAAGCAACGCAGGTGATTTCTGAAGAATGTAAAAGACAATTTCTTGACTTACATGATCAACAAAGCAATGGGATGATGTGTACTGCTAGATTTACTGTTCCCAAAGCTGACCAGAGCTGTGTAGGTTAATGGCAGACTTCACTGTAATGGATGCTGGAGAATTGGAGATGGAGTTTAAGATCCTGAGAGAATTGAGCAATAGCAGAGTAGCAGAATTGGAACATGCTTCAAGAGAGCACATTTTGGCTTAAAGGATCTGCTTGACAAGATTCCATGGAAAACTGTCCTGAAGGGCAAAGGGGTCCAGGAGAGGTGGTTGATCTTCAGGAAGAACATCCTCAGAGTGTAAAAGCAATCTGTTCCTTGCAGAAGTTCAAGAAAGCATGGCAGAAAGCCAGCAAGGTCTGGACAGTGATTGCCTAACTGAGCTGAAATGCAGAAGTGAACTACACAGAAGGTAGAAGCAGGGATGGCTGGAATAAAGAGTCATTGCCTGAGTGTGTGGGTGTGGAGTTAGGAAAGCCAAAACTCAGATGGAGCTGAAATTAGCAAGTAATGCAAAGGGCAACAACTAGGGTTTCTCTAAGTACATTGTCAATGAAAAAAAGGTTAATAAAAACCTGAGCCTGTTGTTCAGTGGGGTACGGGACCCAGTAACAAAAGATGTGGAAAAGGATGGTGTACTAGAGCTTTTTTTTGCCCTGGTTTCAGAGGGGTCTGTGGGGCCAGAAGACGTGTGTATAACAGTGATGTGTTAGGACCCTGCAGGCACCGTCAGCCTTGACCATCCCTGCCCAGCCACCCTGAGTCTCCCCCCACCCTGCCCATGGCCCAGCAACCTGTTTCAGCCCCCCTTGGGTCATCAGTCCTTGCCCCAGCAACACTGCAGCAGGGCCAGACTCCAGCTCCCCCACAACCCTGCCCTGTCTGTCCCCCACATCCCAGCCTGGTCTCAGCTGTCCCTGTCCCCAGGGAGGTGCCTGACGCCCGGACCTGTGTTCCACCTAACCTCCACCTCTTTAGAGATATCTCACATTTGTTAGTGGCGGTTTAAACATTACATTGCTTTACTCTATGTGCCCATTTCCCCGGTCTATTCAAAGTCATGTCAAATCATTACAGAGATAAAACTAAAACTTTCATTCTTCAAAGATTTACGCATATACCTAACTGTGATTAGTTCCATTGACTTCACTGGCTGACTTCAAAGTGGGGCTATCCACTTTTGGCAAAGTTAATCATGTGTATCTCCGTGATGCCTTCAACTCTACAGTTGTCATGAATGCAGGTTTGTGAATCCTGCTGATTATGTCAATTTACTATGAATGAGTGACTTTACACAGCTTGATTTAGTAACAGTTAGAATTTACTTGTAGCAAATTGCAGAATTTGATTATAATATTTTTAATAGCACTCAATCATCAATGATTAATAAATTGATTAGACAAAATAGATCAAAACAGTGACTTAGTTACAGATTTGAAGATGGCAAGGTTCACTCTGTTACTACATGGAAGGGCATAAAGGAAAATTAAATTATACTGAGTTGGAATGATTCACAAAGGGATCGCGTATGTAGGGGATAAGGAGGACCCTTCCATTGAGTCATGAGGTTCAAAATGGACCCCCTTGCTTTCTAAACTCCTTCTCAGAGAGAAGTCTAGGTGTGGCTAGGCCCACTCTTAGTCTCAGACTTGGCCAGTGGTTTAATAGGAATAAAGATAAGGCAGCAGTATAAGACTCACTTTGAAATTAAATCGTACATCTACAAACTACTTAAACTGATTCACACATGCATACACACAAACATGAATGTATATATAAAAATGGTATACCTGTTAAAAATTCCCCTCGAGTTCAGTGAAATACATCTAATGTCTTGCCATTTCTCAGTGGGTGAAGGTTGAGCCTGGAGGAGTGAAGGGTTTCAGCCCAGGCTCCACTGTCAGTCTTTGCCAATGGATTTCTGGTTGTAGCAAACTTTCAGAGTTTTCTGGCTCTGAGAGGCGTCTCACTCAGAGGGAGATGCTGGTGCAGCCCGCGGCAGCCCAGGAGAGCTCAAAGGGCCTCACTTAGGACTGCTGTTTATAGGATTGTGAGATGATTGACTTTAATCACCAGTAAATTTTCTCCCGAGCCACAGTTCGGGTCGGTAATTGCTGAAATTCCAGTAACAATGATACCACTCTGTTTCAAGGCTGTCGGGGTAGCTGTTTGTTCTTGCTCCCCTCGTTAGCCATAATACGAAGATTTTGATAAGGACAGGGCTGCTCTCGCTTCAGCCATGTAGGAGTTTCTGGTACAATTAAGGGGCCCTTAAGTGACTAACTCACTACTCAAAAGTGGCGGCCTGGAATTCCTGAGATCGTAAAGCAATTGAAGAGAAAGAGGAAGGGGGGGAGGATGCACCACCACAACAGTCATCTTCTATTTTATTTTTTTTATACTTGAACTATATTTGAATCTGCTAAAATGAATACAGAATTAGGTTATTTGAAACACATATATATTTGAAAACAATTGCAAAACACTACTCTGTTGCCTCTTCATGACTCCACTAAAAACAACAAAGTTGCATAGCAGTAAATAGTACACCTATTCTGCAAAAACAAAAGAAGAAAAATAAATAGTGATTTTCCAGGTATTAGGTGGTGTTTGCTGGTCCAGTATTTTTATATGTAAACAAATTACAAGAGGCACAGAAATGGCTAAGAATATCCACCACAAAATCTTCCAGATTAAGGTCAAACAGCACCATTAAATCTTTAATCTTGGCCTTTTTTCAATTACAAACCTCTAAACTTTGCCCAGTTATACCTCTTCTGAGCTCAATAACTTTTATTTGAGTATTCAATAACTTGTGTTTGGCTGAAGCATATCTCCCAGAAAGGCAACCATTCTTTATTTAAGGGTTCCCACAGAAAGAAAAATCTACTTCATCCCTAGGTAGATTGTTCCAGTGATTAATTGCCCTTGCTGTTAAAATGATGTGCCTAAATTGTAATTGGAATTTATCTGGCTTCAGCTTCCAAGCACAGGTCCTTGATAGGCCTTTTTCTGCCAGATTGAAGCCCTGTAACAATGGGTGTTTTGCCCCGTAAAAGTACTTATGGCTGTAATCAAATCACTTAATCTTTTTGATCAACCAAACAGACCGTGCTCTAAATCTTCCACCATAAGCCATTTTGTTCAGCTCTTGGATATCTCTCTTTTCTGTACCTTCTACAATTTTTCATCTTTTAAAAATACGGTCACTAACCTATATTGGTCTCGCTGTGCTGAGCAGAGGTAATATCACCTCTTTTTCTCTTACTACTGTCCTGTTTACACATTTCAGTATTCTTTTCTGTCAATGTTGCAATAGGTACACATGGCAAATTGCAGTAATCTTTAAATCTTTTTCAGAATCATTGTTTTCCAAATTTGTCTATTTATTTGTATTGTATGTATTCTTTGAATTTAAACACTTCGAGTGTGATCCCTTACTTTGAAATTACCAAGTGATCCAGACTATTTTTTCTGACTCAACTGTTTCTCTATTATTTATTATTACTATTATTACTATTACTATTTCTATTTATGATTCATCAGTCTTTGTTTTATCCATTGTTAGAGTTGGTTGACTTCATTAATTACTATGAAATGTCCAACATTGGATGTTTCACAAATGTTTTGGAAAAAGCATCATTAAGCAATGATTTCCCACCACTGGTTACTGTTCCAAATTTGTCACTTGGTCATTTTTTAATCTAGTGATCTTGTATAATTCCAGAATTTTACTGAAGTATTTAATATTCATCATTTAAAAACAACTGACACAAACTGAAGTCAGAAGATGTAGGTATCTGAAGTGGAGAATTTTTACATGCCCTTTGTTTATACCTACAAGAAACAGCAGTTTTCTCTCTTTCTTCCATGGGTTCTTGTTGGTGTTGCTGTTGTTGGTGGGTTTATTCTACTCAGAATAAATAACCAAAGAAAACAAAGCAAGGAAGAGAAGAAAGGCACATAAAAATCAAACTGAGAAGTATTTTTTGTGTTGCAAAGTGCAGAAGAGTGTGTTCTATTGTTTAGAGCTAGTATAAAGAGAGAGCATTTTCTATGAAGAAAATGAGTATTGAGTAACTGATTTGCTACCTCATGGGCAAAATTACTCTTTTTTTTTTTTTTTTCTTTAACCAGCTTCTCCAAAGTCAAATGCAAAGCATTATACTGTTTCCTAATCATTAATTATTGATGCGGTCAATAAGTATTCCACATAAATATATTTCCATGAAAAAGATTATTCATATTTCAGACTGTCATTTGATACTTTCAGAATAGAAATGTGGTTTATTTTATTTACAATGTGGTGAATTTCTTGAGGGTTTTACTGCCGATTAATTAAAATCTCACTCAAAAAATCAACATTCTTCTATCTTTTAAAACTTTTTGTTACTTTTTGATCACAGAAGTATCAGTACCTTGGCAATAGGTATCATGACATCACATTCTGTTTTCACAAGGGTAGAAATGAAAAGTATGTGTAGACAGTTCCAGAACTAATTCTGGAATGCATCAGCACTTCCATATTTAATGGAAGTTAAGAGCTGTAAATAAACAATATGCGGAGATAATGTTAGGACCAGCATTAATGAACAAATGTTGTCACATTCACAACTTCTTAAAATCGACAGATTAGGCTAAGGTCCAATATACACCTACAAAATTCTCAGATTCATCCAAAATTTGAAAATTGACCATTAAAGTTTCTTCTCATCTACAGGGGAAAAAGCAGTTTAAAAATTGATGCCATTTTAAGGAAGCTAAACAATTGGCATAGAAGACAGCTTTTCATTGATCTGTGTGCTTAATAAAGTTAAATGTTAAGAAGACTAATGTACCGTACTGATGTTTTAGGAATTTCATTAATGTATTTGAAAGACTGTCATAACTCACTCACCTCTGCTGAGTTTATGAGCCATGGGTTTTCTCCAGCTCATAAAATCAACTTGCTTAACACAGTATAGTGACTGATAGCATCAGAGATGACACTTCATGAAGCAAGGTGACTCTCTTTCTTCCTTTTTTTTTTTTTTATGTTTTGTAGGACAATACAGGGATACTGAAAAGAGAACTGGATAAGAGTCTGACAAAATATTATTCTGACTTAGTGACAAGTTAATTACAAATAGCCTATCTCTTTTGCTTTTTGTAAAGGTTGAATGTAAACCGGGACATAATGCGGACTTCAGAAATATTCAGAAATTAATTTTGGTTTTCCACTTTTTTAAATGTAGTACACCTGGCATGAAAAATAACCACTTTACATAGTAACATGTCTTTCTGTCAGCTGTGTTTGTCTCTGTACTAAACCTTCATCTAAAAATTTTGAAATGAGAAACATTTAGAAATTTCCCTTACATGGAATAAAAACAAAGAGCATATCTACATATCTTGTTATTATAAGCATCAAACCCATTAATTTTTAAACATTCTTCTCACCTCTTTCTAGCCATCTACAATGTAGATATCATCTGAGATAGTTACCCAAGTCTCCCTTAATCCATGGATAAAAATAGGCACCTACAATGTCTGATTTCCAAAGAAAATTTGTCTTTCAATTACTGCAAAAGAAAGCTGAAGGAAACAGCCCAGATGTGGATGTTTAATACCATAATGACATAAAGTTAAACCTCATTAATCTCATTCCTGGTCACCAGAGCAGAATCTACATCTTTCGCCATCACCTACAAGGTATAATAAAAGATATATCAGTCCTGGCTCAAAACAGTCAGCTCCCTGAATAGAAAGCAACCTATTGAAGCAAAAGTGACTTTGAGTTTTGGTTGCTTTTAGCTGGATTCACATAGACCAATACTATGCAAATCATGCCCTTGGAATTAGACATTGATGTTTTTTCTAAGTTCCACTTCAGACAATTCCCTTATGAATGTGGGCCTAATATAAAGTTTTTCTGGGATGGAGGAATTATCTCTCAGCCTGCACGGGGACACTTATGCACAATCATAATTAATAGACAAGCACAAGCCTCTACAGTCAGTCTCATTTTCTCTTTGGAAAATAGACCATATCATCCCTTTCTTTTAAAACACAATGGAAAGCGAATAATACATCCATGTGTGTGTGTCCTGGTTTTGGCTGGGATAGAGTTAATTTTCTTCCTAGTAGCTGGTATGGTGCTGTGTTTTGGATTTAGTAGGAGAATAATGTTGATAACACACTGATGTTTTAGTTGTTGTTAAGAAGTGCTTACACTAGTCAAGGACTTTTCAGCTTCCCATGCTCTACTGACTGAGAAGTCTGGAGAAGCACAAGAAGGTGGGAGGGGGCACAGCCAGGACAGCTGACACAAACTGACCAAAGGCATATTCCATATCGTATTGCATGCTTAAGTACATAAACTAAGGGAAAGCTGGCTTGGGGACCGTTGCTTGGGGAATGGCTAGGCATTGGTCACCAGATGGTGAGCAATTGCATCATGCATTTCTTGCTTTGTATGTTCTTTAGTAGTAGTAGTAGTATTAGTGGTATTTTATTTCAATTATTAATCTGTTATTATATCAATTAATGAGATTTCTCACTTTTACTCTTCTGATTCTCTCACCCATCCAATTACGGGAGGAGTGAGCATGAGCCAGTGGCTGTGTGGTGATCAGTTGCTGGCTGGGGTTAAACCACAACAGTCATTTTTGGCACCCAACATGAGGCTTGACGGGTTGAGATAATGAAAAATTTGACCAGAATGCATTACAACAAATTTGTTATAAACATTAATTATAGTAGTTTGATAGTCACTGGTCACAATGTTAATTAACTTGCTCTCAAAGTTGACAGAGCATGCTTGTTATTAGGGTAGTGTTATGTAACACCTAACTTGCAGTACATGTCCCCTGTTGTGCTGTTTATCACCACTGGGAGCTGGGTCAAGGTTATTGTTTTGCTGTACTTTGTAGCACTGGCTTATATGTTAAAATGGCTGGTCGTGAGACTAATCTGGGATTTGTACTCAGCATTGCCATTATCTCTGTACTTTGGGAGCCATCTCTTAGAAAGTATTAATAATTACACATTTATTTTTTCTCCTCAGAGAGACAATTTACAGGGGAGACACTTCCCTTTCCCTTCCCCTTATCCTCCAGGCTAGTAACAATAGCTCTTGAGAATTTTGAATACCCTTGGAATGTTCAAACTGGCATGTTCCTGTTGCTCCTAGTCCTGAATATGTTTCGGGCCTTGTTTAAAATCAAACAACTATTTAAGAATACCATCCAGAGATCTGCACCAAGGCTGGATAGTTATGAGTGGCAGGGTGTGTGAGATAGTATGGGTAAGTACCTAGGGCAGTGGGCACCTCCAGTGTTTTGGAACTTCACCCCTGAAACAAGTGCAGAATCCTGAAAAACTAGTAAAGTATTTGGAAAAAGTATGCTGTCACCCTGGCAACTCTAGGGAGACGCAAATCACTGCAATGTGCGGGGGCCTGGCCCATGCCCACTGAGCCCTGCTCAACACTATTCAGAGCCCTCAAGGGGAGAGAAGGTCTTTGGATCTGACAACAAAACAAGAGGCCTTGCAGCTACTCCAACCCCTGCGACAGGCCCTGCAGCTATTCCAACCCTGGTCACAGGCACTGTAACTATTCCAACCCCTTCAACAGGTACTGCAGCTGAACCGGAGAACCAAACCATGCTGGTATCTGTCACCTCTATACACAAGAAGAAATCCTGGAAGTGAAAGTCAGCTCATTTAGCAATGCATGATGAAAAAGCCAGGCCATCATGAGAAGAGGAAGAGAAAGAGGAAGAATTCATAAACAAGACTGTAACGACCTGATCTCTGTCCCCGTGTGAGCTGTGAGATATGCAAAGGGATCTCAGCCCTCCTCCAGGTGAGAATATTGTCACCTGGCTATTCTGATGCTGGAATAACAGGACCAGTAACTTGGAATTAAAGGGTAGGGAAACCAAGCAAATGGAATCCTTTTCTAGGGAAAGGGGCATTGACAAAGTGGTTGGAAAAGGGGCACAAGCCCTCAGCCTCTGGAGGCAACACCTACCAGGTGTGAAGGAAAGGTATTCCTTCAAGGAAGATGTTTGATGTCACCCAGGCAAGTGACCCACCATGGAGAGAGGTATCCAGTACCTGAGGGAACTAGCCATGCTGGAGGTGATCTATATTGGCCTGAAAAATGAGCAGGTATCCAAAGATCCAGATGAAGTTCAGTGCACATGACTCATGTGCCGGAAGTTTGTACGGAGGACACCGGCATCGTATGCCAGCTCACTGGCAGTGATGACCTGGAAAGATGGAAAGGAATGAATGGTGAATGAACTGGCTGGCCAACTCCAGCAATATGAAAAAAGTGTCTCTTTCTCCCTTATCTCATCTGTGGAGAAACTGTCCCAGGAGTTCCAGCAACTCAAAGACGATATGTCCTACTCCCCACCTGCATGGACGAGTATCTGAGCCATTAGGAGTAAGCATCCCTCTGCGTAAGAGAGAGGATACAGTGGATACACACCACGGGACACCCTGTGGTTTTACCTCCGTGACCACGGAGAGGATATGAGGAAGTGGGATGGAAAATCTACCTTGACCCTAGAGGCACAGGTACATGAGTTATAAGCGAAAACAGTCACAAAAGGGAGTTCTTCCAGGAAAACTGCTGCTCCATTTTCCAGTGGGCAGTTCCCCAGACAGAGTAGAGGGGCTGATTTCACTTCCAGCATTAATAAAGGAACTTCTGACTCATATGTACAAGAAGTGAGTAACAAATACTATGACCAGGACTAGAGGGGCCCTGCCTCATGGCAGGGACAAGTGGGTTTACCAGACTGTGTGGATTCAATGGCCTGGAACATCAGACCCACAGGAGCATAAGGCTCTAGTGGACACGGGTGCACAGTGCACCCTGATGCCATCAAGCTATAGAGGGGCAGAACTCATCTGTATTTGTGGAGTGACAGGGGGATCCCAACAGCTCACTGCATTGGAGGGAAAGTGAGCCTAACTGGGAATGAGTGGCAGAAGCCCCCCATTGTGACTGACCCAGAGACTCTGTGCATCCTTGGCATAGACTGCCTCAGGAGAAGGTATTTCAAGGACCCAAAGGGGTCTTGGTGGGCTTTTGGTATAGCTGCCTTGGAGACGGAGGAAATTAAATAGCTGTCTACCTTGCCCGGTCTCTCAGAGGACCCTTCTATTGTGGGGTTGCTGAGGGTCGAACAACAGGTGCCGATTGCTACCACAGCAGTGCACTGGCAGCAATATCACACTAACCATGATTCCTTATTCCCATCCATAACCTGATTCATCAGCTGGAAGCCAAGGAGTGATCAGTAACACTTGCTCACCCTTTAACAGTCCCATATGGCCAGTGCAAAAGTCTGATGGGGAGTGGAGTTTCAGTAAACTATCGTGGCTTGAATGAAGTTACACCGCTGCTGAGTACTGCCATGCAGGACATGCTAGAATTTCAATATGAACAGGAGTCAAAGGCAACCAAGTGGTATGCCACAACTGATATTGCTAATGAGTTTTTCCCAAACTCTTTGTCAGCAGAGTGCAAGCCACAGTTTAGACGCCAACTGTCTCTCTCAAGAGGTCCCTTCCACTCTAAACAATTCTCTGATTCTGTTAATACATGCAAACAGAATAGCAGATTCATTGATGTAGGAAGTGACCTCTGGAGATCATCTAGTCCAGCCTTCCTGCTCACAGCAGGGTTAACTAGAGCAGGTTGCTCAAGGACGTGTCTAGTCAAGTTTTGAATTTCTCCAAGGATGGAGACCAAAAAGCCTCTCTGAACAACCTGTCCAAATACTTGACCACCCTCACAGTAAAAAAGGGCTTTTTTTGTATTTAAATAGAATTTTCTGTATTTTAATTTGTACTCAATGTTTCTTGTCCTGTCACTGGAAGCCACTGAGAAGAGTCTAACTCTGTCTTCCTTACTCCCTCCTATCAGGTATTTATACACATTGATAGGTTCCCCCTGAGCCTTTTCTTCTCTAGGCTGAACAGTCCCATCTCAGCCTCTCCTCATATGACAGATTCCCCAAGTCCTTAACCATCTTCCTAGCCCTTCACATGGTCCTTCACTGGACTTGCTCCAGTATATGCATATCTCTCCTGTACTAGGAGCCCAGACCTGGACACAGCACTCTAAAAGTGGCCTCACCAGGGCTGAGCAGAGAGGAAGGTTTCCACCCCTTGACTGGCTGGCTATGTTTTTCCTAATACAGCCCAAGTGGCTGTTGGCCTTCTTTGCTGCAAGTGTACATTGCTGACTCATAGTCAACTTGGTATCCACCAGGACCCTCAGGTCCTCTTCTGCCAAGCTACTTTCTAGCCAGTTGTCCCACAATGTGCAATGCTGCATGGAATTATTCCTTCATGAGATTCCTGTTGGACCAGTATTCCAGCTTGTACAGATTCCTCTGCATGCCCCCACATCCATGTGGCTTATTAGCCACTCCTCCAATTTTTACATAATCTGCAAACTTGCTGAGGGTCTGCACCCTGTACAGTCATCCAGGTCATTAATGAAGATGTTTAACAGTATTGTCCCTAGTATCAACCTCTGACACAAGGTGACTGATGACCAGCTGGACTTTGTATCAGGCATCATAATCCTTTGAGCCCAACAGTTCAGTCAGTTTTCAGTCCACCTCAGCATCCAGGTATTTAGGCTGAACTTCATCAGTTTGTCTATGAGACAGGTAGTGTTAAAAACCTTACTTGGTATAACAGGTTAAAAAAATTAAGTCATCAGACTATAAGTTTATGTGGGTACAAGGTGAAACAAGCATTTTGAAACACACTTTTGGATTTTAGCAATGTCTACTTTTAGTTCCAATTCAGATGCTTAAGTTCAGCTTTACCTTGTGAATCTGTGCAAAGTAAATAGGTTTGCTGTCCAGGCTATATGTCATTTTTAAGTGAATGTTGTAATATTTCTGCATCCTAACTCTTCCTTCCATTTGAAGAACCCTTATGAAAATTTCTTCTCTTCCATTACTCTTTTATAACATATGACCTGAATGACTTTATTTTTGTTTTCAGTTTTGCAGTTACCTAACTAAGCCCTGTAAAACTGACTGCTTTTTTTGAAAGATAATTTAAGAGTAGTATGTTATTTTAGAAGTGTGCTTATATGCTATTCTATTCTTAAGTATATTTAGTCTTGTAGTGTGTACTTCACCACTTGACAAGAACCAAGAAGCAAGCAACCTTAGTTCAATTGTCATTCCTGAGACTGAGAAGTTTATTTAGGTAATTCTTATATTGTTTTTATAATTACATTTTCTCAGCTTATTCTCCCTGTCTTCTCCCTGTTGAACATGTTCCTGTATTTTCACTGTTGTTTCTAATCAAGGCATCTACATTTGTTCTATTTTGGGTAAACCTGCATGTATAGTTACAATTTCAGTTTTTAGATAAATTTAACTTTCCCTTTTTTTCTCTAAGATTAAAAGTAGAAAAGAATTTACTAACATCTGGTAAAAAATCTAGACCCAGCTTGCCAAATGAAGTGCTATGCCTCCTCTGCATATGCGTAATTTCAGATACTAACACCTTTATCAGACCCAAGCTTTCACAATTTGCAAGAATATTTTAGTTTGTTGAGAACTATATTTCTACAAAGAAAATGCGATTATCCTCTATCAGTTGTGGACTGAGTTCATACTGCATTCTTTTTTTGCTTGGGTTTAGTTATGAATCTCAGATAAGCACAATTCTGTAG
Source organism: Pelecanus crispus (assembly GCF_030463565.1). Classification (NCBI taxonomy): domain Eukaryota; kingdom Metazoa; phylum Chordata; class Aves; order Pelecaniformes; family Pelecanidae; genus Pelecanus; species Pelecanus crispus. The sequence goes on from NC_134643.1 coordinate 174,908,785, forward strand.
TTTCCATCCTATTTTCCAAGTTACTTATTTTTAATTAGTCTGCTAATAACAATTAATAATCTCTGAATCTATAAAATACTTGCATGTCACAAAAAATGTATATTATACTTAAGGAAAACAGGTTCTATGATAATAGTAGGATACACAGAAGGTGAATCAGGTTTTCATTTTTATTATTTTGCAAATTTTTTGTTTGAAAAAAACCCATATACTAGAGCTTTTCCTCCTAGATATTTCTTATCCTTAATACATGTTGCTTTTACTTTTCAAAAGTGTTGTCTTATTAGTCTAAAATGAACTAGGTTCTTCATTACTCAAACTTACAGAAAATCTCCTTCTCTTGGTGGGGTACTTGCATCTTCATGTAAGGATTTATCTAGCTGTAACTTTAAAGAAGAATGGAGCCTTCGTGAAAATCTAGTCTTGGGTAGAGTCTGTATTACTTTTGGTAGAGCTGAATTTGGCCCATTGAATAGTGCTATGTATTAACATTGTAACAGCTGAGTTTTCCTGTATATTCTGTGTCTGTCATGGATGCAAAAGAATCTGATGGGTATTAAGATTTCCCTTCTGCACAAAGAGCTGCAGGTATAAAGAACATCTGGAAGTGTCAGCACTGCAAGGAGTACTTGCTACCATCTTCGGTATAGAGGCTAGTGCTTCATGTAATCCAACTGCCTAGAGAAAACTCAGGCAAATTACCCAAGGAACGGGGAAGCCAAAGATCAGCAATTTTAAGCTATCACCTGAACCAAGGCTTTTATGTAACGCAGAGAAAATTTGAAAGCACTTTAAGCAGAGAGTTTTTCAATATCTATATTACTAAATTAGTACTAACTGATAGAAAAAGAGACAGCTAGGTACACATTGCATATCACTATGGTAACAGACACCCTAAAACAGTATAATAGTAATAGATTTAGAGGCATTGAAGGACACAAGAACAAAATACAATGAACAGTATACAGGTAATACTATTGTATAGAGCAGCCACAGCAAATTCTCTATTTTGCATGGAGAGAGAATGTAGCTTCATCATGTAATTTAAGATATGCAGCTGCTGAATTACTCCTTTTACACCAAAGATTTTGGAAAAGATTTGGAACGATTTGGAAAATTAAAAAAAATAAGGGATATTATTGATTAGAAAGACCCATTATTGTAGTATTGGGTTGCATAACAGCTACCTGAAATGCACGTGCAAAAAAAGATAAAATAATTACAGAAGTATAGGCAAATTTTATACAAGTTCATGGACAATTTCATTGGTAATGTAAAAACCCCAAAACCAAGATGAAAAATTGACATAGTTTTGGGCTTGCATAGCTGAATACAGAGATTGGAAAATATCTGTGATGTTTTGGGGCCATAGTGTTGTTTCATAATTTTGTGGGTCACACAAGGCAGTCAATGAATTTTAAAAATATATTATGTATAGTAGCATTTTAAACAAGAGTCATAATAAGAAATGTCCATAGCAGGTACCAAGACCTTTCTGAAACAAGGGCTACAAAGGAAAATACAGCCTTTCGTCTTAGTGTAATGCCAAAGAAGAAACTGAATGGAACTGTCAGACTATTGTTAAATTGATGAAACTTATAATGCCAATATAATAATTTTGTTAATATAATATCAAAATATAAAAAAACCCACATTTACTTCTTTTTCATATTTCCTTCCCTCTTCCCATTTCTCTTCAACATTACAACAACGTTAAGCCAAAAGAATCATATTTACATCTAAATTAATAACTTTAATTTTGAGTAGTTTGCACTGTGAAGGGATTCTAATTTTCAAATCATTACATCCATGTTCTAAGATTACACTCTCATATACAAACACCCACACACACACAAAATTTCCCAGATATGCAATAAATACAGGAAAAGGAAAGCTGATGTGTAACAGAAGTTTGGAAAGAACTGGCTGACTGATCTCTTTTTTAAAAAAAAAATTATGAGAATAAGCAATAGCTAATATAAAACACAAATTCTTTCTAATTTCTTAAATTTTCTGTTCCTCAGATGAGTGAGGTTTTTGAAACAATCTTCTACCAAGAGCCATGAGAACAGGTAATCTCTTGACAGTTTAAAAACAGAGCTTGTACCTTTACTCTCTGGTGGAGTCACCATCCCTGGAATTGTTCAAAAAACAGGTAGACATGGCACTCTGGGACATGGTTTAATAGGCATGGTGGTGTTGGGTTGATGGTTGAACTGATGATCTTAGCAGTCCTTTCCAACCTTAATGGTTCTTAGTTTTTACTTTCATTATAAATGATCCAGCCACCAAGCCAAGAAACATGAAATTGCTACTCTACCCTTAATTGGTTTAGTGGTGGACTTGGTAATGTTAGGTTAATGGTTGGACTGGATGATCTTAAAGGTCTTTTCTAACCTAAATGATTCTATGATTCTATGATTCTGTGATTTATACACAAGTCTAAATGAAATGGAGGTAATGACCTAAGAGGCCTTCTCTTCTATTACAAATTAAAAGTTCATATTGTTTTTCTTTGCTCTCTGGAAAATATAACATTCTGAAAATATTGTTTTCAGTATTCTTCCACTTCCATCTTCATTTAAAACTAAAACAATATTTAGCTAAACAGATGGTATTCTATTTGCAAACTAATGTATAGGTGATATGTTTTCTGCATGAAAAACTGCACTACACTACACCTTCTAGTATGGGGTTGACGAACAGCTAAGATTAAAAGACATTGGGGTTTTCTAATGCAAACTGCCTAGACACTTTCTATGTTGTATCAGATAACAATATAATATACCCACAGCACATGTTCAGCTCCTTGGGTGCAGAATTATTATTTTTTTTTAAATCACAGATTTAAGGTGAACTTAATCTCATCTAATTTTACATTTCTATAAAATAAGGGTTTACATGTGAAGTAGCTAACCTGTGAGTTAGTCAATGAAAAGCTATATGAAACCATGAGTGATTCCTTCTGTTGAAAAGATATCTAAAATATGTGAGGCCCATTCTTGCTACCCTGTTGCCCTGGAATGACTATAAAGAAAACTTAGGCTATCCCCCAAATGTGTGTGTCTACAGCAAAGATACTTATGAATGAGACAAGCCTCTCCTCAAGTGACTGTTGCTAACTATGTGTGATATTTTAAGCATGAAATGAAAGGTGGTATTCTCTCTAGCTTGCTGAATGTTTGTTTGTGGGGTTTTTTTTGTGAGCTTGTATTAACTAATGACCTATTCCAGGAGAACTCTATTAGCTACTGACTTTCCTCAGCCATCTCTTTGTTTATTAGTTTTTGACCTTTGACATTTTTTGTATTTCTACCCTTTTAAATTAATGGGACTGCAGACACTGTGTAGCAAAAGTAAGTGCCCTACCAATGAGCTTGTTATATACCCTTCTGAGGCTCTTTAAAGCTTGTTGCGAACTGGCAGGAGTGCCCTAATAGCAGATTGAAATTTTGGACTTAGAGAAATAAAGGGTTGGGCCAAGCAGCATGTAATATTTTAAATAAATAAATAAATAAAAGTAGAAAATTTGAAAAGAAAATTCTTGTTTTGCAGAATAGAAGAAACTTCCGAAAGCCTACTTGCTGTGTACATTTTATACTTATTGCATGAAATACAAAGGTTTCCTGTATACAAATGTGTTGAAACTCAGAGGCACAACACACACTTGCTCTTTCCCCAATAAGCCTGTGGAGAAGAAGCTTTTGGAGCCTCTAAAGGCAGTCACTAGAGGGAGCCATGCTCATACACAGTTTACTACATGCCCCTGCAAAGCCTTGTAAAATAAACCAGCTGATGAACAAAAGAGATTTTTGTTATTTGCTACAGAATCCTTACATAGGAAGAGAATGTAATATGGAAAACACCAGATTCTTTCCTAACTGAATACGCTAGTCAAGTGAAGTATGACAGTAATAACAACAGTAAAGGTGCTGCTGCAACATTAGGTTTGCTCTATTCTGTGATTTTTATGTACTAGACCTACCAAGGGATTTAAGAACTTAAAATTAACCTCCTGGGTATTTTAGTGTGCAGATTCAAAATCACAGGAGGAGGAAAACCTGCTGTACTGTTGCTTAACGCTCTCAGTAACTTGGCAGTTGCTTTCATGTTCAGCTTCAAAGTTTCTCAGTACTTGCATATTAAGAACTGCCCAAATCTATGTTATAAGGATTACCTTCTCAGTAATCAGTGACTGGTGTTTTTCTGAAAATATAACTAGAGGGCCTGTAGGTGTTCTCACAGCTGAAATATTTAAAACACAGAAGATTGACTTCCTAGTGAAATGCAGTTGCAGCCATTTTCTTTGAAAACACAGCTGGAGCCCTTTCATGGGGATAATGGAGGTGAGTTCTTCACACTGAGAGGAGCATTGAAATAGGGGTTTGAGATCTTACACAGTGGATAAAGAAGGGGGAAGGGAACACAGTAGGTGTAGTAGATACAATAATAAATACTGGTATTGCATAAACCCTTCTTCATTTTGACACAGAAAAGTAAGCACTGTTCATAAGCTATTACTGTATGAAAGAATAAGCCCACTACCAAGAACGCCCAACATGCCACTATACTGTGAGGCATACTCTAAGAATTACAGCTTTCAGATGTTATAAACAGACTGAGATATGAATTAGATGCTGAGTGGTTCTTCAACACTAAGAAGAAGGAAATTTTGGGTAAAAAAAGTCATGCAATTATAATATCTGGTGATGCTTGTCAGTAATATATGTGTATGTAGAAAGTACAATGGAATTTAGGAGTTAGCAGAATAAGTGACTTATAAGCAAAAGTTTTCAGAATCACAACTTTGTTTCTAGGCAATTACAGTGAAGTTGTGTTTTAATCATGTACACATATACATGTACAGGTATATTTATCTGTGGGAACTACACTGTTTTTCTGTTCAGATCTGTGGAGATCAGTCTTTCTCATGTTAAAGCGATATGGGAATAATTAAAATAAAACAAAACAAAACAAAACAAACCCAGTACACACTATGGAAATTATAGCATAAGTAAAAAGGATTAGTCTTATGAGAATAAATAATATGAAGTTTTAGGAAGAGACTTTGTAGCCTAATACCGTAAGTTAAAACAAAAGTTAAAACTATATATATGTAAACTATATATCACAATTTATTTCTACTTTTCTTCCAGTATTTTTCTTCTTACAGACATCACTGTAACTGTCAAATTATGTAACTTCACCAAATAAACCTCAGATTTTATCAAAAGGAACAACCTACTCTATCTTGTTCAGACTCTGGAGTATAAAGTTCCTTCTGTTTTTGTGGTTGGTTTTTAGCAGTTATCTTGTTTTCACTGTATCTTATTTAAAGTGTTGTGCTACTATTTCTATGTCATAAACATGAACCTATTCACAGTTCAACAATAAGGCACTTGTAGTACAAACTTTAAATGCTTTTCATATGCCGTTCCTCTTTTGGGAGAGAACTTACAGATCTAAACAAGTCACTTTCTGAACCTTTGCTCTGTAAGTGAAGGAGCAAGAAACATTTTTCTTTTGTAATTAAAAATGGGTCTTATGTATTCAATGTGGATGTAAGCATTGAGGCTTCAAGGAAAGCAGCAAATTTCTGGTGGCTCATGATGCCATTGTAGGAGTGGACATTGCATCTCTAGCTCAGAACACATGCATGTAATTAGCTCTATGAGGTAACTAGTTCCAAGATAAAATATCATGTTCAAGTTAATTAATTTCTTGCATAAACTGTTTTGGGTTTTGGTTTTTTGGTTTTTTTTTAATATGAGCTGCAATTGATGAAAGCTTTCTCGAATTAGAATGTAACCTCTTGCAAGAAATAATCTGCCTGTGTATTTTCCAGACTCCATAACACTGGAGGTTCATTCTTACTAGGAAACTTGCAGTAACCTTGCATAAAAGTTGTTTGCCCATTCTCTAAGAGAGTTGTGCATTAAATTTTAATTTTAATAAAGCTACTGTTGATGTTTGAAAGGTACAATAATCTTCCTGTTTGTGATGTAAATCTAAGGCATATGACTAATAAGAGCATAATTTTTTTAGACTAAGCTGGACTGGATTGTTGTGATTATAGACACATTTTATCTTAGACTCGTGTATCATAACTGCAGAATCTTTCCATTTTGAATTCTGGGACTGGAGCAGATGGCAGAGATGTATTTAAAATAATGGTACTTGACATATAATTTCTATAAATAGCTGCACAGCTACAAGGTGCTGTTTGTAATCTTTCTCTCTTGGGAAGAAACTAGAAATTCTCTGTCACTTCATTATAATTGTTCTTGAAATTCATCACAAATGGATAAATTTTTTGAAATTTTTACCTTAAGGTAACAAGGCAGATATGAAGGCAGATGTTCTTTCACATGTTTACTGGATTCCCAAATGTCTTCATGGCCTAGTCATAGAATAAATTCCTGAGGCATATTGTGCACATATATATAGAAATATACTGATAGAAAAAAATTATGAAAGATATTTTCTCCAGTTTTGTAAAACAGTTATCAAATTTTCCTGTCATGATGCAGTGGACTACTGGAAAAAATAAATTATTTTTCTACCCCAGAAAGACTATATATATGATAAAATATTTCATGTATCTGACTTAGAGAGAGTTTGTGTGTTAAAAAACTTTCCCTTCAGCTCATTGATGCAATGATTTAGACACTGAAATGTCAACTATGGAGGAGAGAGCTGTATAGTATACCAAAAATAATGTTTTGGTTTTATGCCACTGGTGGGTGCTCTTTGGGAGAACAGTTAGTTATTGACTCAGGCAGCAGAAAAATGAAAAACAACCTTATACATCCTAGCAGAGCTTATGGTAATATAAAATAAAAACTAATGCTTGAGAGTCTTAAGCCAATTTCCATATGTTGTTTTCTGTTCCAGTATTGGTATTGTCATGTTTTCATCCGGGGTTGATGCAAACAAAACAAAAACCTCAGAAAGTCAGGTGCAACTAATATAAAAAGTCTTGTTGAAAACAGCTCAGAATGAACAGACTGTGTGATTTAAATGTTCTTTTAAATTTTTGGCAGCTTGAGATTTACTTTATATCCCATTTGTTCCTTATTCTTTTAGTTATAGCAAGCAGGTAATGTTTCCTTTGCTGTGAAAAATACTGTTGTTGCCAACTCTGTCAGCTAAGCTTCATTTTTACAGTTCTGGTAGCATCAGTTTGTCAACATAAAAGTTAAAATATTCTGAACTCAAATCAAGCTTTCTCAGGCTTGTCTCCGGAGGTGGCATTAAAGGGTTTGGATAGCCTTATCTGTTCAATACTAAGGATGTTTGTAGCTCCTGCTAAGTGCTCTCTAGTGATTTCTTTCAAAACTTTTAAGAGATTGCAGTATGTCTGTCTGATCATATACATACTCTTTACCACATCATCCTAGAGACTCTTTTTTATAAGGGCCTGCTAATATTGTTACCCTCTCAGTCAGTTCCATATAGACCAATAACAGCAGTATAACAGGGAAAAAAGCAGACATTTGGTACCATGCTTTTTTTGGTATAGCTACCATTGGATTTTTTTAGGAGATACAGGCAAGTTATGAAGTGGACTGCCTCCAGCAAAAAATCAACAAGTGCATCATGCAAGAAAACTCTTTCAGATTCAGAAAGTTAGACAAATTTGCTTTAATAAAGAAATATGGTATAGAACAAGACTCAGATTTGAACAATATCACTTATCTTGCACAGCTTTGCAGAATACAATTTAATATTTTATGAGATTGTCTAGATTTGCATTGGGAAGGTTATTTGTATTAGGAAATACTATTTCTATTGTTGGGTGCATATTGAATTATTTCAGTGAAGTGAAACAGCTTTGATTGTGTTACCAAAAAAAAAAAAAATCTACTTTAAAATGCAGATTCGAGCTACAATGCACGTTTTTTGGTTCTACAGACTATATGCTTTCCTTTAGGATTTTAAATTAGTGCACAAGAGATTTGAGGTTAAACTTAATGCAATAGCTGTTCCATTTTAAGTTTTTTAAAGTAAATTATAAGCTTGCCAATGCTATGGTTGCATTTTTTTTTCTAATTGCACTGGTGAAACTCTCACAGACATTTAAATTAGAACTCTTTATCATCTATTTCTTCAGCAAAATCATACTGTCACATTCTGATATATCACTTTTGGACTAAAAAAGGTAGGAAAAACTAACATTCTACCTTTAGCACTGTCTTTTCCTACTAATTTAATTTTCCTCTACATGGAACAGGGAATTTTATTTTCAGTTGAGGTTATAATTTTTTTACATAGATGACACACCAATAGGAGAGTTGCTGTGCTGGAATAGAGCTATAGCTACTCTTAGCTGATTCAATGCCTCTGGTTGTGGCCTATGCTCTATCTATTAAGGAAAATGAAAATGTCTGTAGTAAAAAAGACATAAAGAAATGTGTGTTTTTGACATTAGCTTTTTGTGAGGTTAAAACCTTGGATGGAAATTTACACTCAAGTTAATATAACTACAGAATTTTGTTAGTGGGCAAAAATTAATGATGATGAGTAGGATACTGCATTTAGGCCTTGCCCATGGGAATGGCAATACTCAGTTCACCCTCTGTCAGGAATAAACTCCAAGTGTACAGTAAATTACTGCTTTTGATAAATATGGTGTTATTTGACACTACTGAGCAGCAACTCTGTGAGCAGTCTTTCCTTGGAAGGAAGAAAACTAGTTATGGGGAGAAAAATTCTTTTACTTACATAGGCAAAAAAGTACAATGTTTCTGTGCCCAACTTCAGAATTAGTTTTATTTTTTTCCAGGCACTGTCAAATGCAGAAATGCATAAACAGTATAAGGAGTAGAGACTCTGTCTGCCTTCGCGCTCACTGACTAGAGGAACAAGAAGTACTTTGTCCTTAGCTGAGTCCTTATTAAGTCATACAGGGTAGAATTTATGTTCCCATTGATTTTTCTATTTAAACATGCAGAAGATGTTAAACATGTGACAGGGGATTGATGCAGATGTTAGCTTAGAGGCACTTTGTAGAGTTAAAACCGTTCTATGCAATGAAAACGATGAACACTGACTTAAGATCTTGAAAATGCTGATCCCACACGCGTCTCCGCCAAGAAACCAAGTGCACAGGCGCATCAAACATTTTATGACTCCAATTGTTATTCATGCAATCCTATGGAAATAGTTGGAAGAGATTATGCTTAGATCAATAGAGTCAAATTTCTGATACTGAGATGGGGAGAAAGAATCTTAACTAAACTAGAACAAGGAGTAAAGACAGCTTTAAAAACCAAACAAACACACACAAAATTTGAAGGGACCTTAACATATCATCTAGTCCATCTCTTGCTGAAGGCAGAATCAAGTATTTTTAAGTAAAAAAACTACTTCTTGCAGATATTTTTCTATCCATTTCTTAAAATATTTATATTCATAACATCCAGAACTATCACAAATTTTGTTTAGTGATTTAATCATATGTCCATTAAAAATTTTGGTTTTTTTTCTCAACTACTATCTACACTAACAGTTCCATGCCTCAGTTCAATTACTTATTTTTCTGTCCTGAGTGAAGAGGAAAGCTTACCCTTTTGTGGCAATCTTTTTTTCTCAAAAAAGTTTTTTTGTCCTGTCTATGCCTCAGTTTTCTTTTTTCTAGACAAACCCATATAGTCTAAGCTTTTCTTCTTTCAAATACAGACAAGTATAATAAAGCATGGGCCTCACAGTGTCACACTGAACTCCCTAGCCTTTAGCTGGAGTGAAAGCTATTTCAGAGAGAGCAGTCCCTGTCTTTCACTGAATGCTAACCTGTTGGCACATCTTGCCTTCATACTCAATGCATAAGAGGGGTAAGGATAATTTCCTCTGCACTGTATAAATGCTGGCTATGAAAACTTATTGCATAATAATAATATTTTAATCTTTATTAAGTCAAAATGTTATGTGATGTAGAGTCTGACCCAAGTTGCTCAGTTATATGAGAATTTACAAAATAGCACTATAAGTACTTTTGTTCCATAAAGCTGACTTTACCATAGGCAAAAAAATGACTTGTTCCTGGAGTTAAGTATTCATAAAATCTAAGGAGAGTTCAATACAAACACAGATCAATTGTTCATCTTTTCCACGTATGTGCAACTACAAATTCTGCCTCTTCATTCATTATCCTGGCTTGAATGACTCTAAAACCTATCTTGTAGTGAACATTTGTTCTTTGTGAATCCCTATTAAGACAGATCAGTCATGACAATACTTATTTTTACTTTTAGACCTAAAGAAATTAGTTCTAAATAATCTCTATAAATACATTAGCAACAAAAGGAGGGCTAAGGAGAATCTCCATCCTTTATTGAATGTGGCGGGAAACATTGTGACAAAGAATGAGGAAAAGGCTGAGGTACTTAATGCCTTCTTTGCCTTGGTCTTTAATACTAAGACCAATTGTTCTCCGGGTACCCGGCCCCCTGAGCTGGAAGACAAGGATGGGGAGCAGAATGAAGCCCCCATAATCCACAGGGAAATGGTTAGCAACCTGCTACACCACTTAGACACACACAAGTCTATGGGGCCAGATGGGATCCACCAAAAAGTACTGAGGGAGCTGGGGGAAATGTTCACCAAGCCACTTTCAATCATTTATCAGCAGTCCTGGCTAACCGGCGAGGTCCCAGCTGACTGGAAATTAGCAAATGTGACACCTATCCACAAGAAGGACCAGAAGGAGGATCCAGGGAACTACAGACCTGTCAGTCTGACGTCAGCACCAGGGACGGTCATGGAGCAGATCATCTGAGGGCTATCATGCAGCACATACAGGACAAGCAGGTGATCAGGCCCAGTAAGCATGGGTTTATGAAAGGCAAGTACTGCTTGACTAACTTGATCTCCTTCTGTGACAAGGTGACCCGTTTAGTGGATGAGGGAAAGGTTGTGGATGCTGTCAACATAGACTTTAGTAAAACATTTGTCACTGTTTCCCTCAGCATTCTCCTGTAGAAACTGGCTGCTCATGGCTTGGACAAGCATATACTTCACTGGGTAAGAAACTGGCTGGATGGCTGAGCCCAAAGAGTTGTGGTGAATGGAGTTAAATCCAATTGGTGGCCAGTCACAAGTGGTGTTCCCCAGGACTTCATATTGGGGCCACTTCTGTTTAATATCTTTCTCAATGATCTGGACAAGTAGATCAAGTGATCCCTCAGTAAGTTTGCAGATGACACCAAACTGGGTGGGAGTGTTGATCTGCTGGAGGGTAGGATGGCCCTGCAGAGGGACCTGGACAGGCGGGACTGATGGGCTGAGGCCAGCTGTATGAGGTTCAACAAGGCCAAGTGCCGGGTCCTGCACTTGGGTCACAACAACCCCATGCAACGCTACAGGCTTGGGGAAGAGTGGCTGGAATGACGCCTGGCTAAAAAGGACCTGGGGGTGTTGGTCGACAGCCGGCTGGACATGAGCCAGCAGTGTGCCCAGGTGGCCAAGAAGGCCAACAGCATCCTGGCTTGTATCAGGAATAGTGTGGCCAGCAGGAGCAGGGAGGTGATTGTCCCTCTGTACTCGGTGCTGGTGAGGCCACACCTCAAATACTGTGTCCAGTTTTGGGCCCCTCAATACAAGAAAGACATTGAGGTGCTGGAGCGTGTCCAGAGAAGGGCAACAAGGCTGGTGAAGGGTCTGGAGCACAGGCCTTATGAGGAACGGCTGAGGGAACTGGGACTGTTTAGCCTGGAGAAGAGGAGGCTGAGGGGAGACCTTATCGCTCTCTACAACTCCCTGAAAGGAGGTTGTAGTGAGGTGGGTGTTGGTCTCTTCTCCCAAGTAACAAGCAATAGGACAAGAGGAAATGGGCTTAAGCTGCACCAGGGGAGGTTTAGGTTGGAAATTAGGAAAAATTTCTTCATGGAAAGAGTGGTCAAGCATTGGAACCGGCTGCCCAGAGAGGTGGTGGAGTCCCCATCCCTGGAAGTGTTCAAAAAACGGGTAGATGTGACATTTTGGGAGATGGTTTGGTGGGCATGGTGGTGTTGGGTTGATGATTGGACTGGTGATCTTAGAGGTCCTTTCCAATCTTAATGATTCCTAGTTTTAACTTTCATTATAAATGATCCAGCCACCAAGCCAGGAGGTGTGGGGTTGCTACTCTCCCCTGAATTGGTTTAGTGGTGGACTTGGTAATGTTAGGTTAATGGTTGGACTGGATGATCTTAAAGGTCTTTTCTAACCTAAATGATTCTATGATTCTATGATTCTATTAGAGTGGCTGGAAAGATGTCTGGCTGAAAAGGACCTGGGGGTGTTGGCTGGCAGCCGGCTGAACATGAGTCAGCCGTGTGCCCAGGTGGCCAAGAAGGACAACAGCATCCTGCCTTGTATTGGAAATAGCATGGCCAGCAGGACTAGGGAAGTGATTGTCCCCCTGTACTTGGCACTGGTGATGCTGCACCTTGAATACTGTGTTGTTTTGGGCTCCTCATTACAAGAAAGACATTGAGTTGCTGGAGCATGTCCAAAAAAGGGCAACAAAGCTGGTGAAGGGTCTAGAGAACAAGTCTTATGAGAAGTGGCTGAGGGAACTGGGGTTGTTTAGTCTGAAGAAGAGGAGGCTGAGGGGAGACCTTATTGCTCTCTACAACTCCCTGAAAGGAGGTTGCAGTGAGGTGGGTGCTGGTCTTTTCTCCCAAGTAACAAGCGATAGGATGACCAGAAATGGCCGTTGTGCCAGGGGAGGTTTAGATTGGAAATTAGGAAAAATTTCCTCACAGAAAGGGTTGCCAAGCATTGGAACAGGCTGCCCAGAGAGGTGTTTGAGTCACCATGCTTGGAGGTTTTTAAAAGACCTGTAGACATGATTAGGGACATAATTTAGTGGTGGACTCAGCAGTTCTAGGTTAACAGTTGGACTTGATAATCCTAAAAGTCTTTTCTAACCTAAATGATTCTATGATTCTATGAATTACAAAACTCCTGGATTTAAGGACAAGATTCCTGAACAATACATGTTATGGACTGTGCTGAAAGATAATCTCCACAATAAAAGCCTTAGATATCTTTCTTTTCAGAGCTTTATGGATGAGAGTGAGGAACACTTGCATGGGCAAGAACATTGAGAACATGGAAGAGAAAACTAGAAGAAATTATTTATGGGGAAAATTTGGCGCAACAAATTGACAATTTATGTCTGAGTCAGTATCTTAACTGACTTCCATTAATGGAGCTACTCACCCATGAACAGGATCACCCAACGCAGTTATGGTCCTATTTTATAATTCAGGTTTCACATAAAAGCAGGAACCTATCTTTGGAGCAAAATTAGAATTATCATGTAACCAAGCTGCTACAAATATAGGAAAATCTACAAATAGAGCTACAAATATAGAGAAAGATGAAGCTGATTGCCCATCTTTATTGGCTGAGTAAGTGGTTTCTATGTTACTTCCAGGGAGTTACCTCTATACCCACATTGTAGGAGACCTACTGTGACTACATGGATTTTACTGCAAATAGGAAGAAAATATGAGAATTTCATTTTTCTTCACTAGTGTAGGAGCATTAAATATTTTTCTCCTGTGACACAGCTTGAGATGAGGGGATCCATAGAGTTAAGGTGTCTGTCTGTACTAACATATTGAATGATGCTAAGGCACGGCCCTGACTTTGGAACACAGCACTCTCTGCAGTTCAGTCGTTATAATGCAATTTCTAAGCAGTGTGCCATGGCCCTGAGCTCACCATCTCCCCAGTCCAGGGGTTCAGCTGCTGATGCCCTAGCCCAGAGCTGATGAAGTGCAGTTGAGTCATCTGGGATATGGCTACTGAGAAAGAGTGAGGTGAGAAGGGTCTTTCTTCTCTGCTCAGGAGCTCAAGCACTCCTACCCAGTCTCTGCCTGAGCTGCACGCCAGAGGGCTATGCAAGGTCACCCACCTTGTTGATGCCAGCTTGAACTTGGGCCTGTGTGGTGATTGTGGACTTGTCTGGCCATAGCTAGGCTCCTGGCTGGCACCTGTTTCCATCCCTGTCTTGGACCTGCTCTCCTGGTTGCGTACCATGGGGACTGTGCCCCTCAGTGAGTTGTTGCCCTGCCAGCCTCCCTCAAACTCAGCTTCTGGCACTCTGCCCTGCCCAACCTCACTGGTCCCTGACACAGGGTTTGGGAGTTAACATGAGTCAGATATCACTAACAACATGGTATGTACGTTAAACAACCTTATCTGCAGTTTAAGGAATGTAATGATATGGATGAGGCCAGTCACCACCAGTGTTAAATTTATTAGTGTACATATATGCAGGGAGTCCTAGAGAGGTCTGATGATTTCCATCTTACACTATTTGAAAGCTGGGACATGTGAGGGTCTGAGCATGTTGTCAGGGCACACAGATTTGTCTTGGAAGGGAGATTTAATTGTTGTGTGTTGTCACAAGAGTCTCCCAGGGGACATGGAGCCGGGGCAGGGAGAATGAACTGGGAAAGGGAAATGGCAGGGGGCACTTAGTACAGGAATTAGAGGTGGAGCTATCAGGTTGCCCCTGATGAGTTCAGGAGTCCAGGTGGGTTCACTGGGCTTGGGCAAGGAGTCATCACCGGGGACAGGGAGGTACTCAGAGGCCAATACCAGGCTGGTTCCTCAGCAGGTGTTAGAGAGGTAAGGCTCTAAACAGCTGTGGGTCACGCTCCATGGTGGTCTGCACTCAGGGCTGAACATGGCAGGAGCTGACTGTCAGGGCGCGTTGTAGTCTGGAGGTGCCCTGGGGCCCAGGGAAGTGAGGAACAGCAGGGGTTCCAGTGGAACAGGCAGGGCAGAGCCCGGTATCCACGGCCCATCCCATCAACCCAGCCAGCAGCAGGGCAGCCAGGGGACACCGGGGCAACCCCAGGCATTGGGCATCTCCCTGAGGACAGGGACAGACTGAGGCTGCAGTGGGACTTGGGCCCACAGGTGGGCCTGGCTCAATGGGGCCCATGGCTCGTCAGGGCAGGGGCTGACAGCCCCACAGGGCTGAAATGGGGTCCTGGGCTTTGGGTAGGGTTGGGGGAGCCCTGGAGGGGCTGGATAAGGATAGCCCGGCCTCAGGACCCTGTCACATATATGTAACATCTACACTGCTATTACTTTGTGTAATATATGGTAGGTAGTTCTCTAACAGACTTTTTTTTATTCTTCCCTTATTTTTTCTTTTGTTAGCAAGCCCAGATTTCCGAGTAACTTTTTATGTGAATTTCTAAATTCTGTATTTGTGGCAGTGATGCATTATTTATCTTTTTTTGATCTCTAGTCCTGAGCACCCACTCTCAAAAAATGTTTCCTAACACCAGTACACATTGCAAAATGTTGAGCCCCTGTTGGAAAAAGAATGAGCAGAAATTCATCAGGAAGTAAGTGGAAGCTGTGGTAAGAGGATTGTCATCATAACAGAGAAAAATAGGAATAGACAACTGACACTGAAGATTAATTCATAACATCATAGAATCAATCACTGAGATGTGAAAAGTACCTTAGACAGGGCAGACATCAACACCAGTAGATTCATACTTCTCTTAGCTGTTGACAATTTTCTTTCATAAAATAACATGGGGGTTAGTGCTAAAAAAAGCTTACCTTACTCAGTATCTCAGCTCTTATATATTCAGATTCCACTTTCATTTTATAGGCATGTGTGTATGACTTTATTTAAATTCTGTATTCTAATATATTTTTTCCATTTTCTTTCATATTGATATGTGGTTTTATTAAAGATTTCTAGGAAATGTGTTCATTTTTAGTACCTTATTTTCTTCCAATACACCTGTGTTTCTGCTGGAAAAATAAACAGCAAGTTTCCAGTCCAGCTCAGTTTCATACCTCAGCAAATAATCTGTAATTAAATCATCTGGACAAATGAAATGAGCTCATACTCCTTGTGAAAAAGTTGGCTGAACCTCTCCCTAACTTGCAGATAATTTATCACTTGTCTTTTTATTTTCAGGATTTTTACAAGTGAAGAATTTTCTTCTTTTCTTCTTCACAAAAATTATATAATTGTATTAGGTACTCTCAAATCACATACTCTTGGAGAATTAATATAAGGAGAGCAACTACAGACACTAGTTATTTTCCCTTTAAAAATTGGGGGTTCCCCCTTTTCTCTCTTTTTGTAGACAGTGGAAAATGTTGAAGATTACAAAAAGAAATTCCCAAACTCATTTTATGACTCTGTTCTTTTTAAAAACTGTGTTGGAACCAGGAACAACATAAATCAAAACACTCCTCTGGTATTCAAAAACAATCTGAAGATTTTGTGTGTGAGAGAGACATTTCTCAGTGAAATATAGATTTCAGTGTCTTAAAATTTTTCAGTCTAACTTCTTTTCGCTTTACTCAGTCAAGAATCTCAACCAACCTCATGTCTTACTGTATTGATTTTTGTGATTTTGTACAAGGGCTCTCTCTTTTTTGTTTCCATAGTCCACAATTTCTCTAATGATGGTATTTAACTAAGAATGTTTTTTCACTCATCTTCTGGTTTTATGAAATCACCATATCAAAGAGAGTAAGAAAGAAGTTAAAGCATTTTTTAGTTAGGTTGAAAGAACAAAGAGATTTCCAGGTATTTCTTGGATGCTTTGAGGAGGACAGGAGTAAATAATGCAAATTCAAGGAAAATGTTGGGGATTTTAAAGATTGGTATTTCTTGATTAAACTGCTGCTGTCATAAAGGCATGTTGTATACGTTTTGTGTTTATTTTTTCCTTATGTGATCTTTTTACTT
Source organism: Pelecanus crispus (assembly GCF_030463565.1). Classification (NCBI taxonomy): domain Eukaryota; kingdom Metazoa; phylum Chordata; class Aves; order Pelecaniformes; family Pelecanidae; genus Pelecanus; species Pelecanus crispus. The sequence goes on from NC_134643.1 coordinate 174,925,514, forward strand.
GTTTTAAAATTGTAAGAGCAGTTGGAACAGGTGTATTTTTAAGGCATATCTCCTTATAATCAGTGAGTTACAAAAATATTAAAGATAATTCTCTGGATGAGGGCTAACTGCAATTACGTAACACTTTATTCAATCTAATTTCTCTTGCTTGTACTATATCGGCAACAAATTGTATTGTGCTGGTCAAGTTCGTCTTTATTGCTCATGTAGTGCACAGCATGAATGGGGCCTGACATAATAGAATTGTGTTGGGACAGCCTATTTCTTAAATTATTACTATGTACTGCTGAGATAATGAAGTGAGTGAAGAAAGAAGGCAGAATTTGTTTGGTTTTATTTGGATATGAAAAAGATATTCTTCTCATCGCCTGTATTTGTTTGTTGTCATGTTGAAAAATTTAAGGATATCCCAACTGTCTTGAATAACTCCTGGTTGTAGTATATCCACTTTAGGAGGGACTAAAACGTCTAATGTTTCATTCATCATTATTGTCCAGTCCTTCAAACCTGAACTACTCAGTTTGATAATTTCAGAATTTACTTTTGAGTGATATCTCAATGTTATCATCAGTACAGATGGTTTGCATAACAAAATTGCTGCTACTGTTCTTCTGTTTTTCTTCTTCTGTTTTGACTTGTTTTCGTTTGTGGTGTTCAATTATTTCTTTGAGGCATTATTTCAACAGTTCTTGTGCAATATGTGAAATCTCTCACTTGCTTGGCATCTGTGTTCATATTTTTCATTTAGTGCATTTTACAGTCCAGAATAGTAACTGTCTGAAACTACATTTGTCTTGCTATTGTGCATACTTTGGGAAATGATGCAATGGTGACTTTAGTAGCGGGTCATGAACATTATCCTAAGTTTGCTAAAGTAGAGCCAAACCTTATAAGCTGAATATGAAGGATACAGCATTCAACCATATATTTCTTCTTAATATACACAGCCTCGAGTGCTATGATTAGGATGTCAATGATTTTCACTTTTTAACTGGTTTTCTCCTTAACCCAGTGCAAATGCAATGGGACCATTCTGCAAATCACAGCAATATTGTGTGAACATTTCAAACACTCCAAACTCTGTCTACCCCTTCCACATTTTTACCACCTTTTCCTATATTCAGTATACAGCTACTATCTCCAGTGCTGTCACTTTACAAGAGTAGCAGTTTGAACGATTGTCATGGATTCTGTGAGTTTTTCTGTGCCTTCATAGGATTAGTTTTACCCATGCTTCTATTCAAGCTGTGGCTACATCTGAAATGTAAAGCCTTTGATTTTGTTTGAAGACATGTGAACACTGTTTTCTTTTAAATTCATAACTACCCTTTCCACCGAAGAACTAACAATGGCACATCTATCTTATGCATTTAATTGACAGTGGCAGGTCTGAGGTTTCTTCTTGCCTGCTATAAAATAATAATAATACAGAAAAGCCACCCAGCCATCCATCAGGACAACATTTTTCTTAATATATTCAAGGGTCCAGAGCTATTATTTCAGAAACCCACTGGTCATTGTAACCAAAGGTATTGTCTAAACTACTTCAAGATGGCTTTACATTTCACAGGATAAATTACCTTTAAAGTCTTGATCCTGAAATCTGAAGTAAACTCTGGTTTTATTTCCATAAAGCTAATGTCTTGAATGGCACACTGAAGCATTTTGAGCTATTACTTTAAAATACTGTAATTATATTCTAACATTCAGTGTTAAAACTAAAAAAAAAAAAAAAAAACTCTTCATAAAGGTTCCATAGAAGTTAATGTGCTAAACTTGTTGCTTGTAATTTCATGGCATAACACGATGATAATAGGAGCGAAGATTAAAAATAATGGGGTTTTTGGTTTTTTTTTTTTTTTGATTGCTCATTGCAAATTCCTTTTCCTTTAATGTCTTACTTGTGAGTTCAAATTATTTTACTTTTCTGTAATTTTATCTATTTAACTGCCTCACCATGCAGGTCACCTAGAGAAGAAATTGAAGACTTCTACTTGTTTTAAATAAATTATCATGTACCAATAACCCTTTACTTTATCTCACTGAGTAACCCTGGAATTTTCCAGGGTTACTGAATTCATATGTATAAATCTTCACTTCAATAGAGTCTCACTGAATTAAGAAAATACAGGAGAAAAGTTAGTTATTAAAAATTTGAAAGGAGGAAATGTTTCTCACTCAGGAAAGAAAAAATGTAAACAGTATTTACCTTAATAAGATTAGGCATTTTACTAAATTATAAAAAAATGCAGGCAGTTCTTCAGATCTGCCATATTCATGTTGCATTTTACTTTCTCCATTTTTAATAGCAGCCTTTCAAGACTGAGTAGCTTATTACATGTTTTGACATAGCCTCCAAGCCCACTGTTGGCTCAGGCAGTTCCTCTTGAATTCTCATAATCATGTTCCCAAAACCTTTGTCCTGATAGAGGGCAAATATTCCAAAAAGCAGATCAATGAAGTACTGTGTAGTTTTTATGATAATGTAGTTTCTGCCAGCTCTACATGTTCAACCTGGTTAACTGGTGTGGGAGAAAAGCAAAATAATTCACATTTCTTACATTTTATTTTATTCCATCTCATTCTACTGTACAGATAGTTCCACTCAAAGGAGTCATTGTCAGATAAAGAGTGACTTTATACCTGCCTGGTTTTGTTAGGGTTTGCTTTTCATCTCAAAGCCAAGGTCTTCAGAGTATGCATGAAATTCTGTCTGCCTGCAAGTCAGTGAGAAAGTGCCCACTGACTTTACTGACATTACAATTTCACTGAAGGATTCAGGCTAACACTTACCAGAAGACCTATAGAAGACTATAGTCCTAAATGCCTCCTTTTCTTGTTTTAGTGCCCCAGAAAATCAGTCTGGCTGCCACAGGTGGAGCAAGAAAGGTGTGTATAGTATTTTCAGTAGTAGTAGTTGACAATCCCATCCTTTACCCACAATAGAAACAGCACAGCTGTCTCTGGAGCTCACACCTTCTACTTTCTACATGTTTCTTTTCTGTAGCAGAAGAAACTGACCTCTGCCTCAGTCTCCCATCTTTCCAGTAAAAAAACCCTCTATATTTGGCCTAAACTAATATTCAGGGGCACAGACCTTTCTGGAGACTAATGAAAACAAATCAGCCTGGCCAAAGAACAAAAAATAATTGTTTTCACTGCAGATCTTTGGTGGAGTTCAATCTGATTTTTTTTGCCACCAAGGTGGGTGGAGGTAAGGTGTTCTATCACTATCAGGCATTTCCATGTACGTTTTATGGAGTGTGATGTCTTACTGAAGTGTATTTGCAATTTGTTATCAAAATTAGACTTCGACTTTCCCTTCATTCATTTCTTTGGAGTTTAAAGTATTTTGAAATAAAACAGTGTCATTTTAAGTTTGTACAATGCCTGTGCATCCAACATTGTAAATACTAGTCCTGCTGTTAGTAAAAAGAAAGTTTTCTTACTTTACAGATGTGTTTCTTTTTTCCACAATTGGAATGACACTGAACAGAAACTGTACTTAGAAGAGCTTGGCTCAGTCACAGGACTCATTTGCCACAGCCTGTATTTTAAATGATTCCTTAAACTCTAAAAATGACTGAGATGAACCCCACAAGTAAGCACATTTAAATGTCATAACCTACTCATTAATGGGAGGAATAGAAAGAGAAAAAAATCCCAAGAAAGCCTAAGTGAAGATTGCTCACATGTATCTTAGAGTTACAATGCCACAGTTAAGAATAATTACTGAGGAAGAAAGAAAAGGACGGAGAGCTGAGCTGAACTCTGTGAAGTTCAAATGTGAAAACCCTCTCAGCTCCAGAAGTGAAGTGACATTCTCTGACTTGGGTGGGAATTTGCATAATGTGGAAAAGCTTGTTTCTTATCTTCATATAGTTGTGCTTGCTCTGGAATGATAAATTTTCAAAGAACATTTCAAAATATATGCAAAAAAGAGAGCCAGGGAGTGATCAGCAAGACTCGCTCACCCTTTAACAGTCCCATATGGCCAGTGCGAAAGTCTAATGGGGAGTGGAGACTAACAGTGGACTATCGTGGCCTGAACGAAGTTACACCGCAGCTGGGGAGAATGGCCCTACCTGGAGCCTCTGGCAGAAAGCACCAGGGGAGACTCAAGGTCGACCCCTAGGGTTTTGGAGTTGGGGATACAGAGGATCCGAAGCCCGCTATACTCCAACTGAGAAAGAGATACTGGCAGCATATGAAGGGGTTCGAGCTGCTTCAGAAGTGGTTGGTACTGAAGCACAGCTCCTGCTGGCACCCCGACTGCCGGTGTTGGGCTGGATGTTCAAAGGGAGGGTCCCCTCTACACATCATGCAACTGATGCTACATGGAGTAAGTGGGTTGCATTGATCACACAACGGGCTCGAATAGGAAACCCCAGTCGCCCAGGAATCTTGGAAGTGATCATGGACTGGCCAGAAGGCACAAACCTTAGAATATCACCAGAGGAGGAGGTGACACATGCTAAAGAGGCCACACTGTATAATAAAATACCAGAAAATGAGAAGCAATATGCCCTGTTCACTGATGGGTCCTGTTGTCTTGTGGGAAAGCATCGGAGGTGGAAAGCTGCTGTATAGAGTCCTGTATGACAAGTCACAAAAAATGCTGAAGGAGAAGGTGAATCGAGTCACTTTGAAGAGGTGAAAGCCATCCAGCTGGCTTTAGATATTGCTGAATGAGAAAAGTGGCCAGTACTTTATCTCTATACTGACTCATGGATGGTGGCAAATGCCCTGTGGGGATGGCTGCAGCAATGGAGGCAGAGCAACTGGCAGCGCAGAGGCAAACTCATCTGGGCTGCCGCATTGTGGCAAGATATTGCTGCCTGGGTAGAGAACCTGGTTGTAAAAGTTTGTCACGTAGATGCTCACGTACCTAAGAGTCGGGCCACTGAAGAACATCAAAACAAGCAGCAGGTGGATCAGGATGCTAAGATTGCAGTGGCTCAGGTGGATCTGGATGGCAACATAAGTGTGAACTATTTATAGTTTGGTGGGCTCATGACACCTCATCAAGGACATCAAGGAAGAGATGCAACATATAAATGGGCTCGTGATCGAGGGGTGGACTTAACTATGGACAGTATTGCACAGGTTATTCATGAGTGTGAAACATGCGCTGCAATCAAGCAAGCCAAGCAGTTCAAGCCCCTTGGGTATAGTGAACGATGGCTGAAATATAAATATGGGGAGGCCTGGCAGATTGATTACATCACGCTCCCACAGACCCGCCAAGGCAAGCGCTATGTGATCACCATGGTGGAAGCAAACACTGGATGGCTGGAAACATGTCCTGTGCCCCTTGCCACCGCCTGGAACACCATCCTGGGCCTTGAAAAGCAAGTCCTGTGGCGACATGGCACCCCAGAAAGAATCGAGTCAGACAACGGGACACACTTCCTAAACAACCTCATAGACACCTGGGCCAAAGAGCACGGCATTGAGTGGGTGTATCAAATCCCCTATCATGCACCAGCCTCTGGGAAAATTGAGCGATACAATGGATTGTTAAAGACTACCCTGAGAGCAATGGGTGGTGGGACGTTCAAACATTGGGATACACATTTAGCTAAAGCCACCTGGTTAGTCAACATCAGGGGATCTGCCAATCGAGCTGGCCCTGCCCAATCAAAACTTTTACGTACTGTAGAAGGAGATAAAGTTCCTGTAGTGCACATGAAAAATATGCTGGGGAAGACAGTCTGGGTTACTTCCCCCTCTGGCAAAGGCAAACCCATTCGTGGGATTGCTTTTGCTCAAGGACCTGGGTGCACTTGGTGGGTGATGCGAAAGGATGGGGAAGCCCAATGTGTACCTCAAGGGGATTTGATTTTGGGTGAAAATAGCCAATGAACTGAATTGTATGATATTAATTGCTTTATAATACTGTATGTTATCTCTTAACTGTATGTTATCTCTTAACTGCATGTTAATATAATAATATAGTATAATGTTAATATAATAATATAGTAGGTTAATATTAAGTATATAATACTGTATATTATGATTGCTATATGCCACATCAATGGTATTGCAGTAAGAATTGCCCAGCTTAATGAAAATGAACTTTGATGAAACCGTGTTGGAATGAGAACTGGTTTCAGCATGCAACAGTCCAACACTGCACACCACCTCTCCTGCTCTGAAAGACTGTGATGACAGATGGAACCCAAAGTGATGGGCTAAATGAACTCAATGGACATTTTAGAGGGATGGGCCATAGATGAAGGGAATGATATCTGTGTGTATATCAAGATAGGGAAAGCGGTGGTGATTAATTGGAATACATTGGAAAGGGGAGGGCCTGTGCATGACGTAGATGGTATAGAATAAGGGGTGGATACTGTCCTGGTTTCGGCTGGGATAGAGTTAATTTTCTTCCTAGTAGCTGGCATAGTGCTGTGGTTTGGATTTAGTAGGAGAAGAATGTTGATAACAGGCTGATGTTTTTAGTTGTTGCTGAGTACTGCTTATGCTAGTCAAGGACTTTTTCAGCTTCCCATGCTCTGCCAGGCGCACAAGAAACTGGGAGGGGGCACAGCCAGAATAGTTGATCCAAACTGACCAAAGGGCTATTCCATACCACATGACGTCATGCTCAGTATATAAACTGGGGGGGGGTGGCCAGGAAGCAGTGATTGCTGCTCGGGAACTGTCTCGGTATCGGTCGGTGGGTGGTGAGCAAATACATTGTGCATCACTTGCTTTGTATATCATTATTATTATCATCATTATTATACTGTTACTATTATCATTACTATTTTACTTTATTTCAATTATTAAACTGTTCTTATCTCAACCCAGGAGTGTTTCTCACTCTTACTCCTCCGATTCTCTCCCCCATCCCATCGGGGTAGGGGGAGTGAGCGAGCGGCTGCGTGGTGCTGAGTTGCTGGCTGGGGCTAAACCATGACAAGTTCAAATGTGAAAACCCTCTCAGCTCCAGAAGCGAAGTGACATTCTCTGACTTGGGTGGGAATTTGCATAATGTGGAAAAGCTTGTTTCTTATCTTCATATAGTTGTGCTTGCTCTGGAATGATAAATTTTCAAAGAGCATTTCAAAATATATGCAAAAAAGGGCTGCTCTTGAACCTCTGTAATCCCATATCCATTTGGAACACACATCAGGGGACTGTTAAACCTCTGACTTGCCTATAACACTGCTAACATGCCCATGATGGACTTCTTAAATAGCTACCACAGACAAATAATTAAGCATAGGTTTAGAAGAAACAGAAATCATTAGAGAAATCGTCTCAATGTTTGAGGGCAAATCATGTTTTGATACAAGGTCATACTGTGCAATTATGTGTTGCCAACGTCATGCTTGTTGGAAGAACTTCTATTTCAGAAAGCACAGGCGTGCACCAGGCAAACAAAGCTATTTTAACAGTGTCTATGTTTGTTTTTCTAGTACGGTATATTGCTTTTTATATGTCCATGTAGATTCTGCAAAGAACTAAAAAAGATTAAGTTGAAGATATGATAAGCAGCTGTAGGTATCTCAGAGACCTGAAAGAGTCCAGCTACTTATATCTTTTGTCTCACATTCTATGATAGCAATGTACATTGTGGGTTTGAAGAATGCCTGCTAATGATGAAATTGCTTTTGTTAACATCAAAGATGAGTAGAATTTTACTGAATCTCTGAAAGATTTTTGGAAGTTAATACAGCTGCAAAATAACATTAAAAAAAAAAGCTTGGTTTAGTTTCTGTGGGTTTTTTTTTTTCCTTTTCTTTTTCTCCTCCCCCCCTTTCAAGTGAACAACTGAATATTCAAAGGGTTTAATTTTCCAAAAAGTGAGTAATCCAATTTCACTCATTCTCTTTAATTACCACATTAAGAAAAACTTAATCTTGGGCCAAGGAGGCTCTTAGGCACTAAGACACTTTCCAGTATTCTGTTCTATGATGTCTAAGTCATTGTAGGCTTAAGGGTTTGATATTTCTCTAATGTAATTTCCTAGGTGTAAACTTGGGATAATATTTTACTTCTTCCAGTACAGCAGCATTATGAGAACAAATACATGAGAAAGGAAAGTTGTTCTCATGCTTCAGCAATGAGAATATAGCGCTGACACAAGTGAGTCCAAGCTATGAATAATTTTACTGAAGGTAAGCTAAAGGATTCAAAGTTATGCACCAAGTATCACAAGATGTCTGTATAAAGACCTTTAAAAAAATACCCTCATGCAGATTCACTTATTTATGCTATGATTCAAAAGACTATAAAATAGCATGCAACCATTTAACATCCACTTGAATTACTGTATGCTGTGACTAATGTTATTAAATAAACCTGAAAACTTTCAATGAGATTTATCACGCTTTTCCAATTCTTACTGTTTCTATAGTAAAAAATTAATTATTATTAAGCTTTATTTTGTTCCCTGAGCATTTTCAGCTGCAGAATTTGGCTAACAAGACTTAACTTTGAAGTCACCTATGAAATGTAATAGACAAGAAAAGACACAGACTGCTTTTTTTCCCCCTGTCTTTGTACAATTGTCCTTGGCAAGATGAAATAAGTGAAATGAATCATGTGCTGTCACCATTATTGAGCAAGTCCTGATGGCTTTAGCTTGAGGTTAAGGTTAGAAAATCTCTCTGAATACTACAGCTTTCTTTCTCTCTCCATATCTCAGGCTGAAATATACTTTTAAAAAAAATTCTTTCTCCCTCCCTCCAAATAGATGCAATCAGATTTTACTGAAAAAGTGGAAAAAAAATTTTCTTCAGCTTTTTTGTGTTTCTCTGAAAACAAAGAAAAACTCTTGACATTTTATTGAACTCTTCAGGTAAAATTCCTTATTATTTATCTAGGGGTTCTGTCTTCACATCTGAAAGCAGACTGTACCTGATCTTTTCCCTGATGGTAGATTTCTTTACTGATTAATACTACTGTACTGCTACCATGCTAATATTACTTATTTCTGCACACAGTTTCAGTTTGGCATACACAGAAAAAATATTCTGTTAATTATTTTTTTCCAAAGTATGACTGGAGCAGCTCTATACATTTCACAAAAATGATGCTACAGTAATTCAAAGTATTTGTAGTGTAACAATACTAGGATCAGATATGGTTGCCATAGGCAGATCTCAATCCATTCATTACAAAATGAGGCTGAAAATAAACTCACATGCTGGCAAGTGATGTGGTAAAATCTCAGGGCAGTCCCTATTCATCAAGGTCAGGAATTTATGTGTGCATGTCACAACTCTTAGTCAGTTTGCTTTGACAGGTTTGCTTTATATAGAAACCTAACTACAGGGTAGGAAGAGTGATGTGGTTTGGGAACATGATAAAAGACACACCTGTAGCCGAGAACCCATAAGCATCTCTGTACCCAGTGATACAATAATATGCAGCCAGAAGAGACTAAAAAGTAAAACAACTGAGGATAGTTACACAAACTTTCTTTATGAAATTAATTGAAAAGAGGCTGAAAATATCCACAATTTTAAAGGTAGGAAAGGAAAATAATCAAAGAAAGAAATAAATTACTCAAAAAGTGGCCTGTGGAAACCATGTTCTCCAGTGAAGGTAAGAATAAAAACATCCCTACCTTTAATTTTAAATAAGGTTCTCAGTGACCTGCATTCTGAGGAAGAGAATGATATGAGCATACGTCAAGAAATGGTTTGTTTATATGTCTGTGAATAATTTAGAAGCATATGTTAGATGGGATTCGAGATTAGGCTGTTCAACTGTAATAAATCTGTATGTGTGCATTCAGATCGCTTGCCTAAACATAGGTGTCCAGTGACATCTTCTTTACCTGACACTGTCCCACATATATTCCATCTGCCTTTCCAGAGAGGGCAGGTTTCCTGCAATCTTGTGTCATATCTGCAGACTTTTACAGATCTCAGATGTCACTAAACATGTATACGTGGACAAGTTAATAAAGCCCCTAATCAGTATAGGTAATGAAGCATAAGAGCTATTCAGCTGACCAAATGAAGGTGCCTAATTTAGGGCGACATGAGCAGTTTTCAAGGTAACATTGATCGTACTGACTAAAGGCTTGATATATGTGCATACATATAGGCACTTTTGTACCATCTGAGATACACAGAATCCAAGACAGACGCTTAGTGCTGGCAGATGAGACCTGCAGAGAATCCATACCTTTCGCACAAGACCTAAGGACGTTCAAAATGTATTGGTTTTGTATCTATGGGCAAGTTAGCACTGAATGCAGTGATCTTTATTGGTCCCTTCCAACTTGAGATGTTCCATGATTCTATGAAATTTAAGTGGCTGGCACACATATCTACAAATAGAAATGGATGTGTGTGTGATTTTTTGACAAACTGAATCCCAACTATTGTGACTAAAGCAAACAAACAGTCAGTAGGATGTGGCAAATAGTTTACATCCTCCATTATACAAATTTTCCCTTTAGGTCTCTTTCCCCTTAAATTCCCTTAATGTACATTACAGTCCACCTTGTTTCGTGCTAGTTTTAGATAGGGCTTGATTTGGATGCCTACACCTAACTGTTTACAGCATGAAGATGTTTGCGGGTAAACTGCTGAGCCTCTAGATGCTCCTCCAAAAGGCAAAGGTTCCTGTGTGATCCTGCCACACTCTGTGGACATTTCAGGTACCTTATAACATCTCAAATAGCAATAGATGCTTATTTAGGCAAGGAAATTGAGCCCTTAATGTTTAACTGTGGAAAAACACTTAAGGGTCTTAATGGCCTCACCACACAAAAATAGTGCTAATTATATGTAACACACCAACTCAAAAAGGCTTCCTTGCACGTTAGATGTCGCAACCTTTACAGCATTTATTTTGTTGCTGTTGCGGCTATCTATTAAGCCACAATGAAGATAACAAGCTTCAGCACAGTCAATAGATTTTTTTTCCACAAACTTTATGCATTACAAATGCAAGCAATATTCTTAACTGATATTCCTGGTGCAAGAAGATACAGTGGGTTAACAAGCCGGTGACCTGGTTCTCACTTATACTCAACTGATACAGAATGCCATTGTACTTGTGTCAGAGTCACTTAAAATGAAATGAAACATTTTTAGAGCTAGTTCGTACTGTGAAATGATACAAATGAAAATAAAGCCTTGGATTTTCATCACAGTATGCTTTTGCAGAGTCCTGACTAGAGTTAGGTTCAAAGAAATTTAGAATAAGTTACTGAAATTCTACCCAGTGAACCTAAGAGAAGAATGTTGCTCACTATTTCAAAACCTATTTTAGGATTTCTGTTTATTTCATGTGGTGTAAGATAAAACATAGGAGACAATGCAGACCAGGGTCTCACTTAGACAGTTGAATGTTTGAAGTTAGAAGTATGCTTAAAAATATTTTTTATTTTATTTTACTGTTTCAGATTACAATGGTTTGATTTCCAGCTCCAGAGAAGAAGGGCAAATGGAGGTTTGTGAACATTTCAAAACAATACCCTCATAAATGGTGCAAATTGGTTACCTACAAGTCCAGCAAAGAAATTAAGGACCAGGCACTGCATCAGTGATGTAAGTGGTCAGAGGGCTGTTTGAAAAGCATCATTCCATCTAATCTTTTACAAAGTTGGAAGAATTATTTTGGATTGTAACTTTTATAATCTAGCTTCGAAAAGATTTTTTTCTAGAATTCTGCCAGTTTTTATAACAGATTGACATAAAATGGAATGAGAAAATGTTATTTTATATAGAAAAGTTATAAAAATAAATTTTAGAATTCTTCATTCATAGAGAATGCATTTTATCAAAATTAAAAAAAAAAACAGAAACACAAAAAAAAATCCCCAAAGTACAAAACCAACCAGCAACACAAAACCAAAGACACTCTGTTGTACAGGAACAATCTGCAGTAAATTTCTGTCATACTTCAAGTATGCAATTGGAGGACCTCTTTTTTAAATCAGTTTGAGCCTTTTCTTTCTTGTCCATAGAAATTGCACTGGGTTAAAAAGCAGTTTTCCTGAAAATAATAATAAAAAAAAAAGTAAGAAATGGTTAGTGACTGTTCTGCACCAGGGAAGGGGGTGGGGAGCTGAGAGAGAGGGGCAGAGAGGTTGCAGGTTTCTTTCTGGCATTTAATAAGAAAGGCCCAACAAGAAATGGCAAGATAAAAATGTGAGTTTAATAAGACAGAATAAGAAAAAAAAATATAGATAACAAGTAAATCTTACACATCTTCAGATGCTGGGAACCCATTTGTGCTGCATTCATGCAGTGTCAGATGGGCACTGGATAGATTTTTCCCACTTTGTGCTGCACAGATCCGCAGATCCCTCAATGGGGAGAAGTTCCTCCTTTTTTGGTCATTCCAGCTATTACATAATTTTCTTACAAGAAACCCTCTAGTCATAAAGGATGTTCACATGAGAACTTCTTGCTACACTTAGATAAAGGCAAGGCCATGCACGTGGTGTAATTGCCAGTACAAAGTGGGAGCTGCCTGGAGGCTCCTTGTTTCAAGTTTATCCCGTGGCCAAGAGATCTGTGCAACCCAGAACAGCCTGAAGGCCATGCTGGCCATGCAGCACAACACAGCAGAGGCTTGCACCTATTCAGGTTAACTGTATTGTGGATCACTTATTCCTCAACGTACAGCAGCTTCCTGGTCAGGATCATTACAGTATTTTGGAAAGTAAGATCATCTGAAAATCTCCAAGATAATTAAATACTTATCCTCTAGGTATATTTAACCTCTAGAGAAATATATGAAAAAGCTATAAACAGCATCATGTTTTAGTCAATGCAACTGAGTCTGAGTATTCCCCAAGGACAACTTTAGCATAAGCAAATAAAATGGACTTAGAAGCTTTCTGAAATGCCCCCTGCATAAACGCAGTTTAAGGACAGCCTTTTGATAAGGAAAAATATAGTCTTATGAAGTTAAATATAAAAAGTCTATTCTCTTCACTGCCATTCACCATAACTGTATCGCTGTCTGACTGTTTGACTGAATACTGCAAGATCAGTAAAAATGGCACGATCTCATCCTAAATTTCAGTAAGGAAATAAGACAGGAGATATGCATGCAAGATTTATTTTTATAGTAAAAAAATCCAATAACTAACTTATGCTTTCACCCTCAGGATAAAAGTCATTTGAAAAGGGACAGATTTTTAGCCTGGATAAAAGTATCAGTGTAGCAGCCTGAATGTGTACATAACTGTCACTATGCTCCTAGTTATTTTGCAAAAAATCTCAGTGATACATTAGCCACACAACAGGGGTTGCTAAGAAACTAGGGACCAACCCTTTGACAATAATGGAAGCTTACTTGTAACCACCAGAAAAAAACACTTAAGGGTTTAGTTAAGAATAAGGGAAGGTAAAGAAAACTAATGGTCTAATTTTTCCTTTCTCCTTAGAAAAAATACACTTATTTTAGGTCTCATACTTATACCTTGCCTTTTCAGTCAATCTTCATTTTAATTTGTTTCATTGTTTAAAAGATTTTTTTTATCAAGTGCTGACTAACATGGAGTAGCCACATACTTTTCACCATTATTTAAAAAGAGGATGTCTATCTTGTATACAGACAGCCACCAAAGAATCTATTTAAGAAGTGAAGACTTTTGCATTACAGGTCTCCAGGTCAAACCCTTTTAGTGTTAAATATTTTAGAGACAGAGAAAATCACTGATCAGGCAGGTATTATACTGCTTTGTGAGGTACACATATGTTTCACAAAAAGTAGCTACTTGAAAAAACTCTTCCAATCAGAATGAGGAATAATTGTTTTTAAATCATTATTTCTCTGATATGGACTGGATTTTGGTTATAGAATTGATGGTCATTCCTAGAATTACACTAATCTAATGTTTAATGTTAAAATTCAGATATGACTTAGTAAGCCACAGTTAAGCTGGAGTAACAGGTCTCAGGAAACATGTACTAGTTCTTAAAGGAGTACATGGTCTAAAGCAGTAGAAATGTTATATATCAGTTGTTATGCACCTTCCTTCACTGAAAATTTTTTATGGAATTAAGTATGAAATCACTAGGGAGCTGTTTAATACAGAGTTCTAATACTTTAAAACATATACAACTGTGTTAAGGACTATATCGTTTAAACCCTTTTCTGTATTTTATAATATGGAATTTTATCTCCTTTATCTATTTTTTATAGTATTCATTTAACTTTGGGTCTAAGAAATATATATAAACACAGAGATAAAAATAGGTTTTGATTGAGGTATCCCAGCACATCTATACACTTCTCTGCATCCAAGAAAAATAAAAAAAACATATTTTTTTTAACTTTGGTTCTAACTGGAATGAAAATATGACATTTATATGTGACTAATAATGCATTGTGGGTTTATATCTTAAAGAATACACAAGCATTTTTTTTTTAAGAAAAAATCTTTACTTGTATATATTTGCTTACATGTATTTGTTTTTATTTTCTACAGGCTTGGATAATATTTCTGTTGTACATACAGAAATGTATGGCAGCTATGTTTTAAAATATTGATAGACACGTCATCCACATACTTTATTGCAAGATGGACTCCTAAGGAACTATTAGAGCACTGTGTTGTTTGCTAAGTGGGCTGAATAAATATACTTGACTTATTTCTCCCTATTTTAATATTTTTTAAACTTCTGTTTACTGGGCTGAAAAGATTTACTAAGGAGGGAAAAAAAAAAAGAAAATAAAGAAAAGAGAAAATTAGTGATGAGTTTTCTATTAGGAGCTGTAGAACACTGAATTTCAACATATTTAATGGAAATGTTACAGAAGCTCAACATCAGTATGACAAACATTCATTTGTCTTTTTTTTTTTTTTTTCTAATTTTCTGCTGCCTCCAAGAGCTCTGTGCTCACAGGCTGATATAGCATCATCCATTCATAGGGAAAGCTTGGGTTTATGGATTTTGTGAGGGTCAGGAGGCCAGAAATGTTTGTGTTCTTTTCTGTCTTTGCCAATGACTTGTTGTGTGGTCCTCAGCCAGGTTACTACTTCATATCTCAATTTCACCATCTGAAAAAATGGGATTAATAATAGCTACCTACCTCACAAGGCTGTAGTGGCATTCATTAGCCTATCTTTAAACAGTTCCTTGAACATTTAGTTTAGGAGATGGAGCTGTGTGGTTTCACTTCATGCTAATTCCAGAAGAGCCTTTGTAGAAGTAGCTGATATATTTGTAAGCAGCATAGTATCCTTGAAAGGCTGTGAATGTCGACTCCATTGACAAAGTAACCTACACACCCTAATGTCATCAGGGAATTTTGGTGGGAAAGATGAAAAAGAGAACCATAACACTCCATAGAATCATAGAATTGTTTAGGTTGGAAAAGACCTTTAAGATCATCCAGTCCAACCATTAACCTACACTACCAAGTCCACACTAAACCAATCAAGGGTAGACTAGACTAAACCATGTCCAGAAGTGCCACATCTACCTGCTTTTTGAACACTTCCAGGGATGGTGACTCCACCACCTCTCTGGGCAGCCTCTTCCAATGCTTGACTACCTTTTCCATGAGGAGGTTTTTTCCTAATATCCAATCAAAACCTCCCCTGGAGCAGCTTGAGCCTATTTCCTATTGCTAACTGTGTGGGAGAAGAGACCAACACCCACCTCACTACAACCTCCATTCAGGGAGTTGTAGAGAGCGATAAGGTCTCCCCTCAGCCTCCTCTTCTCCAGCCTAAACAACCCCAGTTCCCTCAGCCGCTCCTCATAAGGCCTGTGCTCCAGACCCTTCACCAGCTTCGTTGCCCTTCTCTGGACACGCTCCAGCACCTCAATGTCTTTCTTGTATTGAGGGGCCCAAAACTGGACACAGTATTTGAGGTGCGGCCTCACCAGTGCTGAGTACAGGGGAACAATCACCTCCCTGCTCCTGCTGGCCACAGTATTCCTGATACAAGGTAGGATGCTGTTGGCCTTTTTGGCCACCTGGGCACACTGCTGGCTCATGTAATTTTAAATGTATTTATTAAACAGGATGGGTGAAGTTTTCTCTTCCATGGCACACACATTTCACACTCCCACAGATCAAGGTCCAGCCCCTCCAGTCTACCCTCAGTCCACAGAGCACTTGTCCCAACTGCTTAACCTGTCTAAGTCCTCCTGCCTGATGGCCTGGCCCCTGTGCAGAAGGACTCAGTCTTTAACATGAGTCAGATGTCACTGGATGGGTTCCCTCCAGGAGCTATTGCCTTAACAATCTATTACTTTCTATATTAAATTGCAGCATACACTGCCAATGGCCTCACTAATCATGTAGCACTGGCTCATTTCCTTTTACCTAAGGCCATTTGAATGGTTGTCACAATGATTTCTACCACCCTCCATGTCCTTCCCCAAATTCTTTATAAGAAATTTGATCTTAGCAACAGTTACGTAACAAAGTTAATCTTATGCTTTGTTTTTCAGCTCATATCAGGTTAATCCAGTCAGTTAGATCTGGGCAGATATAGTCAAGGTCTCATTTTAAGCAGTGCTTTCAGGTAGGCTTTACCCTTGGCAAGTTGCTTGTAAGTGTAAATACATGTCCAATGCTTCTTCATTCAAATTACAGAGATGTTTGCCTAATTATCTTTTGAGGACATAAGTAGCTACCCTTATCATATCATACCTGTGCCTGAGTGCTCTTTAGCTGCAGATCATGGTCACCTAAATTTACCACTTTATAAGGGAGAAGGCAACCTATGATACACTTACTTAAACTCCTATTATACACAATGGAAATCCAGAACAGGATGTAGTTGCCTAAACATAAGCATGTCTTTCATTTTAAAACCCCAAGATGTCCTCCTCTAGCTGCCATCTAGAAAAGTGCTTCCTTAAGAAAGCTTCCTAAGGTCTTCCTTAGGTCTGCTATGGCATCTCAAATGTTAGTCTTTTTGTGAGGAAGTGAGTCATGTCCCAAATCAATATGGTCATTAGAAGCTGAAGAGCATTTCTGCTTTGCTTAAATTTGGCATCCAGATCTGGCCAGCAGAACAGTTCTCCATACTCCACTGACTGTATTGTCTCAAATAAATGAGGCAGGATAGCTTAGGGTGATCTCAAATTGTATGGTTTCTGTGCTTAGAAAATTGAAATATAGCTTCATATTTTCAGCTCTATAAGAAAGTAAAGCCTATATGTTGATTACTTTTTTTAGTGATTAAATTATTTTTTGTAACAAGATAAGTAGAAAGCAGAGCCAAATTTCTGTACTTCTGTACTTCCAATAAATGCAGTGTTCTGTTTCCAAACTGATAGTGTTACACAATTAGTCAGTTGTGGGGGAGGGGAAGGTTGGGTTTCAGTTTGGTATTTTTTAGCAATTTAGCAATGTTGCTACTGTCACTGGCCTCTCAATGTTATTTTTTTCTGTCTACTTGTCTGAAGAAATTAACAGCTTTTACTTCAGAAGCAGATACACAACATTTATACCAGCCTGCTGCCATACTCCAAGAATGCTTAAATATCTGCTTTGCTGTCATGATGTGAATATTCTTACTGTAGCATCTGGGACAACTCACACACATAGTATTATGCATTTTTCAGTATACCACCTAACCAGAAACTATGTCTATTCAAGTTGATTACGATAAAGATGATTGACTTTATAAAGGTCAGTTTCAACTTAGCTTAGAACAGATGTTTTAGCTTTGGTCATGGTAAACTTTTCTAATCCTGATCAGAGTTTTCTCAGTTATTTTCCCACTTTCACAGAACTCAGTTTATTTCAGTTCACCCAAAGTCATTGGCAGGACTTTTTATTGCTTATAAAACTGGAGGATCATCACTCATGTCCACTAGTGCAATTCACATGTATCTGCAGAAAGCCAGGAGTGTCCATCCTGGATGCGAGACTTTAAATTGAACTAAGAGGGGGTTAATGTGATCCAAACACTGCTTCACAAAGAAAGGACATTGAACATTGGAGTTTCAACTGATGTTGAAAGCTGAAATGCGATAAACTGTAAAGCAACATTTTACATTGCATTTGCAAGTGATAATATCACTTGGGGGCCAGACATGTGAGCTGTTGTTGCACAGCTCATGTAAGAATAACTTCTACTGTAATTGTAAACAATCTGTTATTTTATTTGAGGAAAGGTAGTTACCAGTGTAAAGCCTATATCACAGTTCTAAACAATCTTGTCTAATACGGAGTTTTGATGCAAAAGTGCTTCCATCCATCTGTGCTATAGTCTTGACTTCATTTAAGATCTTTACTGCTTGGACTAAAAGTTTAATCTCAAACCCAAGAAGCTGTGTACAAGAATCAGTGTATTAGTGAAGCAAAGCATGCACGGCAAAACTATTTGGCTTTCTGCAGATAACTTGCATGGTTTTGCACAGTACTATGCTATTTTCTCACTGCACTGAATTAAAGAAACTGAAGGTATCGTAATGAGTGTTCTGTTTAGCAAAGGCCTTTCCATTTCAGTAGTTAGACTACTGTAGATTATCAGAATAAGAGAACTACAGAGTCATCCAGGTTGGAAGGGACATCAGGAGGTCTCTAATCCAACTTCCAATCAAAGAAAGGTCAACACTGAATTCAGACCAGGTTCCTTAGGGCTTTATCCAGCTGTTTTGAAAACCTCCAAGGCCAGTGTTGTCATAGTTCTTCACCCACACATTAAACTTCAGCTCCTCCTGTTAATTTTCCAGGCTGTGTGCATTTGTGCACCTGCACTTCAGGTGGGCCACCTTCTAAAGTATTTTATCCTTCACAAGACCTCACTTACACCCATCACCCTGCCCCATGTACCCTTGTCTTACCTTCCCTCACTTAACTGCAAGCTCTTATCACCATTTGCTGGTATGAATAGTTTAAAGCCTTCATCAACAGTCTGGAATGTCCTGTTGGCAATAATGCTCATACCACACTTTGTCAAATAGATTTCATGTCTTGGTAGCAGTCCTTATTCCTCAGAAATCCCTATCATAAAAATCAAAGCGCTGCTTGTGACAACATCCACACATCCACTTGATATCTCTCAGGATGCATCCAGTCCTACCTGAGCCTTTCCCATCATCCATAGGACCAAGGAGAAAACCACCTTTGCCCTCGCTTTTCTGTACTCACTCTTGATTGCCCCAGGTCTCCCTTGGCAGGATTACTGATGCACACATGGATAAGCAAAAAGTCTGAAGGCCACATGAGCCTTTTCAGCCCCTATGCAACATCTTGGATCTAAGCCCCAGCAAACCTCCTGTGGCAGCAGTTCTGGTTGTCAGGTGGGTGCTTTAATCTCCTGCAGAATAGAGTCTCAAAACACTATTGCCTGCTGCTTCCTCTTGGCACTAATGCTTGGTTCAGCCCCAGCTGGCTCTGAAGTCTACTTTAATGGAGTCTGTTCCCTTTCCTTGGCTATTAGTGCAATGTACCTATTCTGTAAATTCAGATCTGAAGGCTGAGGAGCCTTTCTTTTGCTGCCAGAGAATACAAGTTCCCATACATCCCTATCTTAGGAGTGTCCATCCACATTCATTCAAGTGTAGTCTTTCATTGTCTCTCCTTCTTTGCATTCTGTAGCTCAGCCTCTTGCCTCTGCAGTCTCCACAAAGATCACACAAACCTCCTACTAATCCTCCCTGATGCTACACAGTCTGATGGCCTCCCCTCACAGGTGAGGCCATGATCACTCTGACTCCATCCTGCCCCAGGTGAAGCAACAGGCATGAGCCCTGGGAGGCAGGATTCTCCCTCTGACACTCCGTCTGACCCATGGCCTCCAATGTGCCAGAGCGCTTCCTCCAGCCAAGGCTGGCCACTGATCCTGGTGAGGACACCACCATTGCTGTGCGGTCCCACCCTGTCTGGAGCAGAGTTTCTGGATCCTCTTTGCACCCGCTGCTAAGCAAAGTGCTTCGCAAACAGCCAAAGTCCCTGTTAGTTCACCCTGCTTGCTGGGCACTGTGGTCCCACTCACACGCTAAACAGGTGTCACCACTGCAGGGGAACGGTATGTCACTCGCTCATCAGCAAGCAGTTGTTTAACGAACAATCAAAGAGAACATGAACACAGAGGGATCAGTCGCCTGGGTTTTGTGTGTTTAGTAATACAACTAACTAGAGAATTTTCTTGATTGCCTTTTTTATCTGTGCTTTATCTGAACTTCAGATATAGTTGAGCATATTTTTATTTATAACTAAAAGACGATAATCATAGCAGTGTTAATAATGACTGATTAGATAAAAAGTATCAGGGGTGAAATGTGTGCTTCAAAAAATCAGAAGTACTGAATATTTTAAAGGACATAGAAAAGAGCTTTGAGAGCTTCAAGGGAGCTTTTTTCCTCCATCAGTTTTATAGGATTATTTTGGCACAGTTTCAAATGATGACTAAAGTAAATCTTCCTGCCAGCATAGAATTTCCTGGCAAATTAATTATTATTCTTGTTGATCATAGGTGAGGTAGGTAGGAATGTCTATTCTTAATTTTCCTGGATTCTCAATTTTTATGACCCTGTTTTTCACTGCCTAGAATTTTGACAAATTTCAAACATTTAGGATGATATAGTCCATGTATTCTGTCTCCTGCTAAATACTTGACAAAGTTTCAATTAAACTCCTCAAACACTTTTTCAGAATGTGGTAGGGAGGAAAAAATAGTAGGTTGCCAACAGAAAAAAAAAAAAAAAAGAAAAAATTCTGTTGACGCTCCAACTTTTTTGACGTCTTGAGAGTCATGAATGTCGTCCTTTTTAATATCCCAGGATGGTCACTTTGATATCCTTAACATGCTTTTTATTCCTCAGATAATAACAGTAAAGTATAAGAACTAGAAAAAAAAATATATTCAGATATTTTTTAGAATTCTACAGCTAAATTCTGAAATTGTGAGCTGCATTGGACACCTGTTACGTTTTATAGACCTGTGCATATACCTTTCTCTGAGAGTGACTGAGCACTTGCTATCCCAGTAATTCAAGCAGTGAGGAAAATTTTCCTTAAATCATTCATTCTTATTGGACCATTTAAGTGAGGAAGTTTGGGAGGTTTTTTAGTGCTCTTTCTGATTCCCCTACTAATACCAAGAGGCAAAAAAGAAGGAGAATGAAAAAGAAAATCTTAAATAAATCCAAAGAATAAGGAGGAAGTGGGAAAGGTGTTACATCATTCAGAAATTTGACTGAAGGACTGAATTTTACATTCATTGAATTTTGTTTTCTACTGCATAGCTGGATTCTTTTATATTTTAACTTAGATACAGAAGAATGCTGAAACATATGTTTTATATCATATATTTCCAAAAATGTTGCCAAGCATACTTTGTTGTTTTAAACAAAAAAAAGCAAATAAAAAAACAAACAAAAAAAAGTCCCTGTTCATTATGGTTTAGGATGGGGTCTTTTTTTTCCCTGGGAACACCTGACATGAAACATAGAATAAATTAATTAATTTATTTACTTATTTATATTTTCATTATTTACATTAGAGGAATAAGTACTGTATATGTTTGATTTGGCATAAACATGGGGTTTATGTACGTACACAAATACTTGTAACTTCTTCACAAAAGGATGTGTAAAGCAGAAAATATAAGTTGTCCTTTAGTGTTTCCAGCAATGTTAAGATTTTCTCAGATAAGTCAAGTGATGTGTAGCTTCTACAATCTTCAGGATAATCTGATCAGTGTAATATTAGGAACATTAATCAAGAAGAAATCTTAAAAGAAAAATAGAATCATAGAATCATAGAATTGTTTAGGTTGGAAAAGTCCTTTAACATCATCCAGTCCAACCATTAACCTACACTACCAAGTCCACACTAAACCAATCAAGGGTAGACTAGGCTAAACCATGTCCCGAAGTGACACATCTACCCAGTTTTTGAACACTTCCAGGGATGGTGACTCCACCACCACTCTGGGCAGCCTCTTCCAATTCTTGACCACCCTTTCCGTAAAGAAATTTTTCCTAATTTCCAACCTAAACCTCCCCTGGTGCAGCTTAAGCCCATTTCGTCTCGTCCTATCGCTAACTGTGTGGGAGAAGAGACCAACACCCACCTCACTACAACCTCCTTTCAGGGAGTTGTAGAGAGCAATAACGTCTCCCCTCAGCCTCCTCTTCTCCAGCCTAAACAACCCCAGTTCCCTCAGCCGCTCCTCATAAGGCCTGTGCTCCAGACCCTTCACCAGCTTCGTTGCCCTTCTCTGGACACGCTCCAGCACCTCAATGTCTTTCTTGTATTGAGGGGCCCAAAACTGGACACAGGATTCCAGGTGCGGCCTCACCAGTGCTGAGTACAGGGGGACAATCACCTTCCTGCTCCTGCTGGCCACACTATTCCTGATACAAGGTAGGATGCTGTTGGCCTTCTTGGCCACCTGGGCACACTGCTGGCTCATGTTCAGCCGGCTGTCAACTAGCACCCCCAAGTCCTTTTCAGCCAGGCAGCTTTCCAGCCACTCTTCCCCAAGCCTGTAGCATTGCATGGGGTTGTTGTGCCTGAAGTGCAGGACCTGGCACTTGGCCTTGTTGAACCTCATACAGCTGGCCTCAGCCCATCAGTCCAGCCTGTCCAGGTCCCTCTGCAGGGCCATCCTACCCTCCAGCAGATCAACACTCCCACCCAGTTTGGTGTAATTTGCAAACTTACTGAGGGTGCAATCAATCCCCTCATCCAGATCGTTGATAGAGATATTAAACAAGGCTGGCCCCAAAACTGAGCCCTGGGGAACACCGCTCGTGACTGGCCACCAGCTGGACTTAACTCCATTTACCACTACTCTCTGGGCTCGGCCACCCAACCAGTTCTTTACGCAGCGAAGACTACGCCCATCCAAGCCATGAGCTGCCAGCTTCCCAAGGAGAATATTGTGGGAGACAGTGTCAAAAGCTTTGCTAAAGTCCAGGTAAATGACATCCACAGCCTTTCCATCATCTACCAGGTACATCACCAGGTCATAGAAGGAGATCAGGTTGGTCAAGCAGGACCTGCCTTTCGTGAACCCATGCTGGCTGGGCCTGACCCCCTGGTTGACCTGCACTTGCCTGTTGAGTTCACTCAAGATGAACCTCTCCATAATCTTTCCTGGCACTGAGGTCAGGCTGACAGGCCTGTAGTTCCCTGGGTCCTCCTTCCGACCCTTCTTGTAGATGGGCATCACATTGGCAAGCCTCCAGTTATCAGGGACCTCCCCTGTTAACCAGGACTGCTGATAGATGATGGAGAGTGGCTTGGCAAGCTCCTCTGCCAGCTCCCTCAGGACTCTCGGGTGGATCCTATCCAGCCCCATAGACTTGTGAGCATCCAGGTGGCATAGCAGGTCATTAACTGCTTCCTCCTGGACTATGAGGGCTCCATTCTGGTCCCCATCCCTATCTTCTAGCTCAGGGGCCTGAGTACCCTGGGGATGACCGGTCTGGCTGTTAAACACAGAGGCAAAGGCGGCGTTAAATACCTCAGCCTTTCCCTTGTCCTCGGTGACAATGTTCCCCCCCACATCCAGCAGAGGATGGAGATCCTCCTTGGCTCTCCTTTTATTGCTGATGTACTTGTAAAAGCATTTTTTATTATCTTTTACAGCACTGGCCAGATTGAGTTCTAGCTGGGCTTTTTGCCTTTCTAATTTCCTCCCTGCAGGACCTAACAATATCCCTGTACTCCTCCTGAGTTGAAGAATAAATTCTTTCCTCTTCTATAGAAAATAATGTATGGACTCCTCTCCAGATGGTATCAAGCAAAACACTTTTTGTGATCTAAATAACATAATTCAAAACTACTATTTTGTGCAGAGTAGGAATTCTGTCCTTGGCGGACTATAACTCATGAATTCTTTCCTGTGAAGGAAAACATAATACTGATAAAGAAACCAATATTCAGTTTGCTTAGGTTATCTCAAAGGGAACATACAGTTTATTGAAGTTTGAAATTATTAGGCTTTAATAATTATTATTATGGGACTCCAAGATTTATAGGGTTAAACAATATTCTCAGCACTACCGTTTAAAAGGGTTTAAACTGAATGAAAATTCCTTTATGAGATTATCTATTGAAAATGGTACAATTAAAACACTATGGATTGTTAGATGCTCGTGTAGTGCCTCAAACTTCTATATCAGTCTCACAAGAATGATTTTTTTCCTTTCTTTATCACACATATCATGAAAATACACTGTGTCAACTATGTGTTCTTAAGCGTAAAAATATACAAAGGATCAACAGTTCCTGAAAAGAACAAGAAGGCTGAATACATCATTCGTATTGTAAAATTTAACAAGGGACAATAATTATTAAATTTTTGCTCAACAGACTGAAATAAGGTTTGTGCTTAACCTGCTGTGTTCTCTCTTTGAACAGTAAAAGCTCATATCTTCCAGGTGAGATGTGACAGCAAAGTTCACCATGTTCGATAAAGATCAAATTGGTATATTTTCAAGAGGCAAAGTTCCAGACTTGAGGGGTGGGGGTAGGGTGTCAAAGTTTGCTGTGAACCACTAATATAGATTGGGGTTAATGTTCTTTTGGCATCTTTGAGACCCTGCTTGGCTTCTACTGAAATTAATGGAAGAATCCCAGTTGACATGATGCAGCCTTGAGCTCTTAGATTCTTGTTCCATTTTGTAAAGTAGGTAATAGCGTTATAGAAAAGGTCAATCATATACATTTTACTCCTGCAGCCAGTGACTTTGCAAGTGAATGTAATTATTTGCATAGCAAGGATTTCTCAGATGAGTAATGCTTTGAAGATCAGATCCCACACTGTAAAATATTTCATGATTCCTGAGGATAAAAAGATAAAACAAATCCATATCAGGGTTTCCTTTTAAAAATGAATGCATTTATAATTCCTAAATGTAAAAACACCAACAACTGAGAGTTTGATGTTACAATTAATCACAAGTGTCACTCCTTATTTACATTTTTGATATGGAAAAGTTGAAAGATTTACCATCTTTGATTTTTTAATTAATGATTATTTGTTATGACTTGACTAGTGAAAGAGAGACTTAAATACTGCAATACTGTATATTATACTGTAGATAAACTTATAATATCACACAAAAGTACTGTACAGCTGTTTTTTGCAACTATATTTCTTTTCTAGTGCTGCGAAAATGCTCATAAGCATTTTATAGAGCTAGGGCTCAGATTCCTAAATCTTAACACCCCTGAGCTTGTGGTTTGTAATACAAGTTACTAAAAATATTACTGTGATAGCCATAACACTGGAACAATAAGGATTTCATATTTGTCCTACTTTTGCCACATACTCAATTTTACCGTATACTCAATATTCAGAGCACAAATTTATAAGCGTGGTAAAGTATATGGGAAAATAAACAGTCATTAATGCTTATTTCTGAATTACAAAACATGAAGAGAAACAAAGAAATAAAAAAAACTCTGGTTCAAATTCAATTTCTTAAACATCTTAGACATTCCTAAAAATTCTTAAACAATATAATAATCATTAATAGGAAGTGCCACAGTGAAGATAGGAATGACATCACCCTCTTGGAGAAATTGTGGAGGTGTTCTAGATTTTTAATGTCAATGATATTTGGATTTCTCCTCTATAACCTAAGAGAACTTCCTATGAATATTATGCTGGATGACTATATTCTATTTATTCTGTTGTTTTTCTAGTATAACTTAGGGATAGCATAAGGTAAAGAATGGAAACAAATAGTGTACAAGCTATTATTTAGGATACTTGTAAAGATAACCTCAAACACTTTCTTTCTACCTTCACCTTTCTTTATAGTGACCAATATATGATAGCAGAGTCTGAAAAAAAAAGCCTGAGAAGCAAAGAGAAGGGCAAAGTGCAGCTGTGTGAGCAAAAAATACTTTTTCCTTCAAAAATAATTGAAATGTATCAGTTATTTGAATCACTTAAAGACATGATCCTCAAACAATGAAAATAGGTAATGACTTTATTTTGATGGTCATAGTTTATTTGGGGTTTTCTTTCAATATTTCCATCATTATGCTTTTGTATTATTTTGGTCTATAAGCTTTTTCAATTAATTTAAAAAAATTAATTATGTGTTAATCCAGGTTACAGTAAATACAACACATAACAAAGCATATATTTTTTTTTTTCCCAGGAAAAGAAAAAATTGACTTATTGTCTCTAGGAATGGTTGACTTTTTTAAACAAGAGAATTTCAAGATAACCAAATTAACCCTTTCAAAGGGCCAAATCATTAAAATTTCAACATAACCTGAACATCATTACCTACTTAATCCCAAAAGTGGAAAATATAAAATAAGTGTAGTGTACTGTTGACACAACCAAAATTAGATGAATGTTTTGAATTTAAGTAAAAATTTCATTAAGTACCCACAAACACTTTAAATAATTTCATTTCTGAAACAAATGTGAAATTATAATTTATCTCAGTTTTCAGTCCAGAATACATGTTAACAACACAAAGGTTGTTTCTTTACCTAGACATAGAATTTGAAAAAATAAAAAGTAGGGGAAAATTATAAATTATCATATGGAAATCTGAATTTTAATTTTAACTTGGGGATCACTGATATATGATGTCTTAGTTTTACCCTTTTCTTGTTTATTTCACATAAATTTTTATAACATAAGATAATAAAAGCGAGACAGACACAACATTGATCATAAAAACCTGCTCATTAACTTTTATAATTTTCAGTTACCGAATATTCTGTTAAGGCCATATGTATAAAAAAATACAAATGAAGCAGTATGCCTATTTACCTACTGAAAGACCAAATCATAAAAAAACAGTGTAAAGAAATATTTTTATCCACATTTTATAGGGAGGCCATTAAGAGTCACAGATGAATATGTTACTATGGAAAATCAGTGGCCTTTAAAAATATAAGTAGAAAACAAACTCATGTTGGACTTCCATGATAATTTGCATATGTTGGATATGTATGGTATCAGACCACCTATGAGTATAAACTTAACATGAATCATACTTAAATATAGAATCACATTTTTTCTGAAGAAACCAAAGAAAATACTATCAGTGTTGTGTGGAAACATGTACTCGGTGCTGGTGCGGCCGCACCTGGAATACTGTGTCCAGTTTTGGGCCCCTCAATACAAGAAAGACATTGAGGTGCTGGAGCATGTTCAGAGACGGGCAACAAGGCTGGTGAAGGGTCTGGAGCACAGGCCTTATGAGGAGCGGCTGAGTGAACTGGGGTTGTTTAGGCTGGAGAAGAGGAGACTGAGGGGAGACCTTATCGCTCTCTACAACTCCCTGAAAGGAGGTTGTAGTGAGGTGGGTGTCGGTCTCTTCTCCCACACAGTTAGCGATAGGATGAGACGAAATGGGCTTAAGCTGCTCCAGGGGAGGTTTTGATTGGATATTAGGAAAAATTTCTTTATGGAAAGGGTGGTCAAGCATTGGAAGAGGCTGCCCAGAGAGGTGGTGGCATCACCATCCCTGGAGGTGTTCAAAAAACGGGTAGATGTGTCACTTCTGGACATGGTTTAGCCTAGTCTAGCCTTGACTGGTTTAGTGTGGACTTGGTAGTGTAGGTTAATGGTTGGACTAGATCATGTTAAAGGTCTTTTCCAACCTAAATGATTCTATGATTCTATGATCATTCCTGATCTGACATACAATTTATGTTGGTGTGGATTGATAGTAACTGATCTGGCATCTACCAGCCTGTGATGATCCCTTTGAACATGTGGTAACAAATTTAAATGATAAAGATGAACGGGTACTTTTTCTGTGTATAACACAGTCACAATATTTTTGGTCATGTTCTAAGAATGGATTTATTATTTCATGGAAATCTGACTTAAAAGTTTGAAAAGACAGTTAAACATGAGATGATTAGAATGGCTTAATGAGGTATAGACTATGAGACACACATATTAATGACAACATTGATGTTCCTTGCCACTCCAAATAAAAATACATTTGCTTAAATCTCCCTTGTTGAAGAAAACTGAACTGTACACAAATTCAGATATGGAAGCTTGCTGTATTTTGTTAAGTTGCCATATCTAATTTTTATGACCTGACATGTCCTTATCTTTAGCTAAATCATTGGAACAGCAAAAAAAAAAGAAGAGAAAGATGGTGTCAAACCCACCTTCAGAAGAATCTTCTTCCCCTCTCCTTTTCATGACAAAGTGCAAGAGAGAGTTTCAGACCTGAAGCATAACGTTAATCATAGAATCATAGAATGCTTTGGGTTGGAAGGGACCTTTAGAGGTCATCTAGCCCAACCCCCCTGCAGTGAGCAGGGACAGCTTTAACCACATCAGGTTGCTCAGAGTCCCATCCAACCTGACCTTGAATGTTGCCACGGATGGGGCCTCCACCACCTCTCTGGGCAACCTCTTCCAGTGCTTCACCACCCTCATTGTAAAACATTTCTTTCTTATGTCTAGTCTAAATGTATTCTTCTTTAGTTTAAATCCATTATTCCTTGTCCTGTCACAACAGGCCTTGCTAAAAAGATTGTCCCCATCCTTCCTGTAGGCCCCCTTTAAGTACTGGAAGGTCGCAATAAGGTCTCCTCACAGCCTTCTCTTCTCCAGGCTGAACAACCCCAACTCTTTCAGCCTGGCCTCGTAGGAGAGGTGTTCCAGCCCCCAGATCATTTTGGTGGCCCTCCTCTGGACCCACTCCAGCAGGTCCATGTCCTTCTTGTGCTGAGGGCTCCAGAGCTGGACTCAGTAGTCCAGGTGAGGTATCACCAGAATAGAGGAGAGGGGCAGAATCACCTCCCTTGACCTGCTGGCCACACTTCTTTTGATGTAGCCCAGGATTCGGTTGGCTTTCTGGGCTGCAAGCGCACATTGCCGGCTCATGTCCAGCTTTTCATCTACCAGTACACCTGAGTCCTTCTCTGCAGGGCTGCTCCCAATCTCTTCATCCCCCAGCCTGTATTGATATTGGGGGTTGCCCCGTCCCAGGTGCAGGACCTTGCACTTGGCCTTGTTGAACTTCATGAGCTTCACACAGGCCCACCTCTCCAGCTTGTCCAGGTCCCCCTGGGTGACATCTCGTCCTTCTGGTGTGTCAACTGCACCACTCAGCTTGGTGTCGTCTGCAAACTTGCTGAGGGTGCACTCAATCCCACTGTCTATGTCATTGATGAAGATATTAAATAGTACCAGTCCCAGTAAGGACCCCTGAGGGACTCCACTTGTCACCGATCTCCATGTGGACATTGAGCCATTGACCATGACCCTCTGGAGGTGACAATCCAGTGAATTCCTTATCCATCAAACAGTCCACCCATCAAACCCATATCTCTCCAATTTAGAGAGAAGGATGTTGTAGGGGACTGTATCAAAGGCTTTACAGAAATCCAAGTAGATGACATCCATTGCTTTTCCCTTGGCCACTGATGCAGTCACTCCTTCATAGAAAGCCACTAGGTTGGTCAGGCAGGACTTGCCCTTGGTGAATCCGTGCTGGCTGTCTCAAATCACCTCCCTGTCCTCCATGTGCTTGAGCATAGCTTCTAGGAGGATCTGTTCCATGATCTTCCCAGGCACAGAGGTGAGGCTGACAGGTCGGTAGTTTCCTTGATTCTTTTCATAACTGAGGGAATATTAGTCAGGATGCTCTATGGTTTGTAGGTAAAGTGGAAGCCTCCTGGACTGCTAAATTAGAAGCATACCAAGCAAAATCTAATAGTAGCTCCTTCTGATCTCCAAGATAAGCCCACCAATTTAATATAACTGAAGAAACATTTTTGCACCCAGTGGTCCCATAAAAAATAAGATTGCCATTGCTAATGACAGGCTGCAGACCTTCTATTCACTGTCCCTTATGCTGACTGTGCAAGGCCCTAGTGCTGGCCAGCTGTTATGAATTTGTTATGGGAACTGGCTGTGTGAGCTTGGTGCCATGTGTCTCTTGTTATAATGTGCAGTTTAAGAGTCAGATAATGGCAAAGACACTGAAATTATAACACAGGCGAAAAGCAGAGGCTCCAGAACCATAAACAGCTCAGTGACAGTCAAGTGTTGGTCATTGAAGAAGCTCAACATCAAGAGATGGGAAAAGACACCGTTTGCTTTAAGGAAAGAAGCAGTAGCTAAGTAAAGGAAAAAGGAAAATAAACAAACAAACAAACAAACAAAGAGTGAAAGAACAGGATAGGGGACCTGCTGGGACTGGCAAAGCAACCTCCATCTCACCCCACCAAGCATGGTGCCAAAGGCTGGGATTTGCCTAGGAACTCAGCTGTCTAATAAAAGGACAGGATCCTATATTAAGGCATAAGGAAAAAAGACACACACTTTTGTTCTGGCTTCTCTCCTTGAAGGGCTCTTTAGCCTGGCCATGTCAATGACTAAGACCATCAAGGACCATAGTGATCAGCACTATTGTGTGGCATCAGCTGTGATCACTGTATGTTCAAAGATAATGTAGGATATGATTGTTAAGGACTGATGACTTTAAATATGCAATGATAAAAACTAACCATTGGCAATGTGTGTTGTTAATGAATGTTAGTCTCGTAAAGTTATGTTTTGAAGTCTGAAACTGGTTTGATTTATTCCTTTTTAACATTCCTCTCACAATAATCTCTAAGTCTCTAACTTACATATACACACACTCAGCAGCAACAGTTATATCTATAATTGATCATGTTTCTAATTAACTTCTCTTTTATACAATTTGAGTCAACATCTATGTCATAGTTTTGGATATTATTTTACATTCAGGATCTCGTTATGTGTAAAAAAGGACTGTTGTGAATTGTTTTTGCAGCTTGTGATTTCTGTTATCAACTTGTGTCTCTACACTTCCACACCGCATTTTATTCTGAGACTACAGACAGTTCATTCCAAACTTGGTATTGCCATAAACTAGGGCTAAACCAAAACAAATTTAGGATATATTCACTTCACTATTAGGCAACGGCTATTATGGCTAAAACAAGCTAAAATTGTCTCAGGCCAAGATGACAAGGCAAGACTATATTAATGCTTTTTTTTTTTTGGTACATTAAAGAAACGTGTGGCCTTTCATTAATAATGACAAAATTCAAATTTATTTACCAAAATCATACAGTTCAGTTTAATAGTTAGTATCTTAACCTCTAAGCAGACAGTGAATATGAAATATTATCACTGTGAGAAAGTTTTTAGAGCACTTATCAATGTTAGGTATACAGGTGGATGTGGAAATGGCTCTCTAGGATAGATATTCCTCAGTAATTATATGTCTCAATTTCAGTTTGCCATATATCATTTGCTTGTTAAAATGGAACGTGCATAACATATTTCCAGACAAAACGATTGAGCTTTCCTATTTATCCAGTTTCTCTTTTCCTTGCTTTAATACATAATCATGTTGACATGTTATTAATAAGATGATATGATGTGGTTATTTCTAGTAGAAGAGGGTGACTAGTGAAGACGCTGTTACTTTTTCGTGCTACAGCTTCAGTTCCTACATTGCACTTGACAAAGTAGTTCTAGGGTTAAGAGTGCACACAGAGATACATTAGCCCCAGACAGGGGAGGGAGTTATCTACCTTATCCTTAAATCCACATGGGTACCTAACCCCATTAAATCCTTTTAGAAGATCATCTTTCCACCATTTTCCCTATTTTGAAAAATATGAAAAGAATATTTATTTTTACACATGGAAATTACAGTGCATACATACATTTAAAATGAACATGTCAATCATCTTATTGTGGTGGAGCATATGTCAGGATCAAAAGAAAAGCTACATGGGGTAAGTATACCTCTAGGTTGACTTTTCCCCATATTAATCTTTTTCCAAGATATTTTCCTCATTCTCAAGTGTCCTTTTTCCTAATTTTCTTCTCCGTATGAACATGATGTGAATTTTTCTTTATGGATAACTTCAATGTTGGTTCCATAATTTCTATTTATATATATATATATATATATATATATATATGTGCTGAAGTAATTTTCTCTGGCATTTACTTAAACCCTCTAAATATGTTGTAATTTGCTCTTGTGTCATCCTCTCAATCATTAACTTGTTAAATTATGAAATGTGGCTGCTTTAACCTTAGCTCATCAATCTTTCCTTCTAGTTTCTTAATAATTTTTGTTGGTTAGAAGCATGAATTTTCCTTTTCTGTAACATGGGGTGGGATTCCAGATTGCACAAATCTATATTTAATGATGGGATACAGCTCCAGATTGTAGACAACTAAATTTAGGTATTTACAATCTGGAGCTGAATCCTATCTCAGTTTTGGGTGAGTATGCTGAAGATCAAAACATGATCGTGCATGATTTCTGAGGTTGTCTTTACCTTCTAAGACTTGCTTTCTTATTGGGGAAGGGAGTAGGAAGGAATAAATCAAGTTTCTTGAACTATACTCTTCTCACACCAAAATCAGCAGATCCTTAAGATATGTTTATAATTCATTAATGTGAAGTATCAATGTATCAAAGAGCTAGAGCTAGTAACAGAAACCAATTATTTGAGTTCTGCATGGATTGATTTACTTGGTTTACCTTGCTATTTTGAGTAAGATGTGATGACATTGCACATAAATTCCGTCTTCTTCCTTGTGGTGCCTATGGTACCTACGTTAGGAGTTTGTTCATAGACAGAGAAGACACAGTCTGGGGAGGAATTTCCTCTGTAAAATCAGTTCTTATCCATAGACCTGCCTATCTATCCTCCTTCCAGGGCATTTAGCCAGTGGGTTTGATGGAACAGACCTTCAGCACATATTCAGATAGCCTTGTGTCAAGCATGAAGTGGTACAATCACAGCCACTTCCATTAAAAAAACTAAATGCAGGAAATGGATTATCTTATTGATTGGACCTTTTATCCTGAAAGTAGGGGGTCAGGTTCAGTGATTTTTTTAGCCAAAACAATCTTTTCACTTCTAGTACCATATCTGGCCTTAAAATATTCTGGGTGAAGTCATTTTTCTCTATTTTACTGCTGACTAGTGAGATCACTGGCTGCAGCTAAGAATCCTGGAGTGGCAGATGCAGAAGTAGAACAAGTGAAAATTAGCATGACCTTCCTATCTAGTAGTTCCATCAGCTGGGATAAGACACAATAAAGTTCTTTTCCCTGGTTTATCCCAATTTTGCTTTTGTTTTTAAAGTAACATACATAACTACAGCTATGAGCAGGACTCGGGTCCTTTAATCTTCTTGCCAAGTGACCTCACCACTTAAAGTATGTCTTACAATTATACACCTTGCCTAAATATTTTTTATGAGGTACTTTTACCAGAGGCAGCATTTTTGCACAAATGAACTCTTTTGCAAACCTCTATGAGAGTCCTTATGAATAAGTATGTTATTATTATTAAATATTAGATTATTTATTAAGTATGTTAAATAATGCATTCTCACTAAATATTATAATAATAATAATAGTTATTTTTATTATTATTATTACTCCAATTTCCCCCACACTTTTTCCACCACATAATACACTAAATCTATTTTCTCCCATTATCCACTAAATCTATTAAATGGTCATCATAATGAAAAAATACAAAGGCCAGAGAAGGGGGAAAGTCCACTACTGTACTGACCATTTTAGGAGGGCCTCTGAAAATAAAATAAGTGAGCTCAGGCAAATGGAATAATCTTTAAGTCAATGACTATATGCACAGTTTGCAAAAGTAAGAAAAATCTATAACTTCTTGCAGACTCGGGTTCTCTGCTTCAGAAAATCTGACTGAAACCTATTGGAATTCTAAATAATATCTTATTCTTCACTGCAGATGGGGGAGAGAAAATCTGATGCATTCTGGTTCAGCCAGGTATGTTGGCAAGGATTTTCTTCAAACAAATCTTCTTATGAGCCCTAATGAAATTATAACAACACAAAATTGAAGTCCTACAGAAGGAAAAACATTCACTCAGTAATAAGCATAATTTAATAACAAAGTGAAACTTTTTATCAGGAAGGTATAGATATGGTGATTTTATTTTTTTGTATTTGACATCCTTCATTTAGAAAATGGTGTTTATTTTTAAACGATCAGTGGAAACATATCACTATTGTCACTTTCATGACTCCTTTTATGACTGAAATACTATGAATATAGTGTTGTTATTTCTGTAAAAAGATTTTAAAGTATGTTTTAACTGCTGATGATGGCAAAATGAAATAGTTTATGGATATTTAATTTTAAATAAATAATTAAATTTTAACTTCTTGGCAGACTATAAGACTGAGCCAAATTTTGACATCTCAGAATTAGCCACAGGAAGATGATTCTGAGTTGCAGATCAACTCTAATGTAATACTTCTTATTTTCTCTTCAGACAGCTAAATGTAGCCAGAAGCTTTTCATGACATTTCATACTGACTGCATAAATTAGCAAATTAAATTTCCAATAGTAATTAAATTTTTGATAAAGTGAACCTCTATCTATCTTGTTCCTACTGATTATATTTCTCATTGTCAGTAAAATCTATACAAGAATAACTTCCAAATTTTAAGGTTCTAAGGTTCAAAAATTTTAAACATCAGAATAATAAAATAAAACAAAATTATATTCATTCTAAGGTTCAAATGCTATACCCTGCACTTAAGTGGACTGATTTTATTATTGTTATTACACGATTTTCAGTGTTCTATTAGATCTAGTCTTACACAGACTCTGGCTTTCAACAGACTAATATAATGACAAATTCAAAATTTGTTTAAGATCTGCTCCTAAAGGTAAGTCCCAAGGATGCAAAATTTCTTACATTTTGTGTGATGACAAAGGCAAAAATAAACTTGGGTGTGTACTGGAGATGTATGTCTTTTCAAATCCAAGCAATGGAATTTCAAAGAGAACGTGACTTAAAAGTGTTCCTCTAAAAAGGTGATGTAGTTCATAGCCCAGCTGAAGTGCCTCTATACCAATGTATGCAGCATGGGTAACAAACAGTAGGAGCTGGAAGCCACTGTGCAGCTAGAAAGCTACAATCTAATCGCTATTGCTGAAACGTGGTGGGAAGAATCACACAACTGGAGCACTGCAAGCAATGGCTGTAAACTGTTCAGAAGGGACAGACAAGGAAGGAGGGGTGTTCCCGCTATTTAAAAAAAAAAAAAAAAAAAAAAAAAAAGGATTGACTGCAGAGCTGCCTTTGAAAAACAGTGATGAACAATTTGAGAGTCTATGCTTAAATATTAGGGGCCAAGCCAACAAAGGAAACTTCATGATTGGTGTTTATTACAGGCTGCCCAGCCAAGGGGAGTCTGTAGATGAAGTGTTCTTACTTCAACTACAGGAAGCATCACGCTCACAGGCTTTGATCCTGTTGGGGGACTTCAACCACCCTGACATCAGCTGGAAAAGTGGCACAGCAGGTTGTATGCAGTCCAGGAGACTCTACAGGTACATTGGCCAGAAAAGTAATATTAAAGAAAATGTACCCTCCAATAAATAAAACAAGTGAACTAGTGACAACTAACATGGAGAAGGTTCTCAACAATGTTTTTTTTTCCTGAGTTTTCAATGGTAGCCTCTCTTCCTACATCTCTCAAGACCCTGAACCTCAAAGCAAGTACTTGGAGAACAAAGTCCCTCCAGTCATAGGAGATCAGGTTGGAGATCACCTGAGGAACATGAACATACATAGTCCACGGGACCCAATGACTTGCATCCCAGGGTCTTGAGGGAATTGGCTGATGTAGTTGCCAAACAACTCTCCATCATATTTCAAAAGTCATGGCAGTCAAGTGAAGTCCCCAATGACTGGAGAAAAGGGAATATTGCACCCATTTTTAAAAAGGGTACGTAAGGAGGACCCTGGGAACTACTGACCAGTCAGCCTCATCTCCATGCCCAGTAAGATTGTAGAACAAATCCTACTGGAAGCCATGTCAAAACATATGGGAAGATAAGGGAGAGGATTAGAGAAAGTCAACATGGCTTCACCAAGGGCAAATTGTGCCTGACTAGTCTAGTGACTTTTTGTGATTGTGTGTTTGTAATGCTGGGTAAGGGAGGAGATACCGCTGTCATCTACTTGGACTTCTGTAAGGCCTTTGACACAATCCTACACAACATCCTTGTCTCTAAATTGGAGAGAGATGGATTTGATGGATGGACTGTTAGATGGATAAGGAACTGGCTGGATGGCTACATTCAAAGAGTTATAGTCAATATCCAAAGGGAGATCAGTAACAAGTGGTGTCCCTCAGGGGTCTATATTGGTACTGGTATTGTTCAATATCTTTATTAATAACATAGTAACATTGAGTACACTCTTAGCAAGTTTGCAGATGACACCAAGCTGAGTGTTACAGTTGATTCACCAGAAAGAAGGGATGCCATCCCAAGGGATCTTGACAGGCTTGAGGAGTGGGTCCATGCAAACTTCATGAAGTTCAACAAGGCCAAGTGCAAGGTCCTGCACCTGGGTCAGGGCAATCACAGTATCAGTACAGACTGGGGGATGAATGGATTGAGAAGAGCCCTGAAGAGAAGGACTTGGGGATACTAGTGGATGAAAAATTGGACTTCAGCTGGCAACATGTGGTTGCAACCCAGAAAGACAATCATATCCTGGGCTGCATGGAAAGTGGTGTAGCCAGCGGGTGGAAGGAGGTGATTCTCCCTCCTCTCCTCTGATCTCATGAGACCTCACCTGGAGTAATGCATCCAGTTCAGGGCTCCCAATACAAGAAAGACATGGACCTGTTAGAGTGAGTCCAGAAGATGGCCACAAAAATGGTCAGAGGGATTTCTCCTATGAAAACTTCTCCTATGAAGAAAGACTGAGAGAGTTCGGGCTCCAGGGAGACCTTATTGCAGCCTTTCAATACTCAATGGGGGCTATAAGAAAGATGTAGAGAGACTTTTTACCAGAGCCTGTAATGACAGGACAAGAGGCAATGGTTTAAAAAGTGAAAGAGGGTAGATTTAGATTGGACATAAAGAAGAAATTTTTTACATTGATGGTGGTGAGGCACTGGAACAGTTTTCCCAGAGAAGCTGTGGATCCCTCATCATTGGAAGTGTTCAAGGTCAGGTTGGATGGGGCTTTGAGCAACCTCATACAGTAGAAGATATCCATGGACATGGCCGGGGGGTGGATGGACTAGATGGTCTTTTAAGTTCCCTTCCAACCCAAACCATTCTATGATTCTGTGATTTTACAGCTCACTTCTAATGTTGCTAAATTCCCTAAATATAAGCAGTCATGGGTTTGGGGTTTTGGGTGTGTGTGTTTTGAACTTCTTAACGTAAATCATTGCAACATATAAAGACAAGAGTCATAATATATTGAAGGGAAATTATTATGCATGCAAAAAGTTTCATTGCACCATGAAACTAGTTGTGCCCTAGATAAAATGTGTTTAAATCCTGTTTGAAATATTGACGATGAGTAATAGCTACAGTGCAAAAGTTAGGGCTACTATGTATTTTTGCTTTCACTGCAACAACTTTGTTAAACCCAGAAAATAAGCTGATGAGTTCTGCTGTTTGGATTTTTTCATGCTTATAGTCAATATTCTTTTTTTGGAACTTAATGCAACAGCCATTTTTGATTTGGCTTAAATTTAATTGGTTCAAAAGCCACAACATGAGGTATCGGTTATTCTAAGAAAGTGTAGGGGCCAAATCCCACCCACCTACCTTAAAAGATTGAATTTTAGGGTTCCATATTTTTGCAAATACTTTAGATGCAATGGTTTCTTTCATCATTTGTCTCTTCAAAAAAAGACAATCTATAAAGACCTTAGTCATCTTTTTCTAAAGTTTGCTGTGAGGATGCTTATTGAATTAGCCCCATCTTTAAGTTTAGGTAGAGAGATCCTGGTCTAGGCAAGGTATGAGCAAAGAACAACCTTGGTCTATCCATTTGGGGAGTCTTGAACATTCTCAACTGTAACAGGTTGATTTCATTCCCTAAACATAGTTGTATAGCCTTTTAAAAATCATAAGGTATCAATCTGGTTTCCAGCTGCCAGGCTGGAAAGGCACAGTTCTCTTGGTTGTCTTCCAACATATCTAAT
Organism: Pelecanus crispus; assembly: GCF_030463565.1. Lineage (NCBI taxonomy): Eukaryota > Metazoa > Chordata > Aves > Pelecaniformes > Pelecanidae > Pelecanus > Pelecanus crispus. Next base: position 174,963,398 of record NC_134643.1, read on the forward strand.
TCCCTTGTCTCAGATTCTATAAGGTGTCTCAAATGGCAGTGGAAACAAAGTTAAAGCAACTGAATAAACCCAAAGGTCTGAGAAACACTAAACTCCAGTTAAAATTCTCCAAAGCTGAGTAGCAGCTGGTGGTAGACTTGTAGAATTGCATATTTTTATTTAGGTATTTGTATGTTCTAAGTTAGCATTGGTTTTCTCTGACAAGGAATTACTGAAAGCACACAAAAGATGAGCCTTTGATTTCTCTCCTGATTTCTCTTCTGCTGCCTGGTTCCAGATTCACCCAGAATGGCCACTAGAGGAAAAGTAATGGATTTGCACTTATAATGCTTGGCCACATGTCAAGTGGCAGCCTAGACATTTCTAATAGCTGTAGGAGGGTTTAGAGTACTTAGCGAAACTTATGGAGGTTTTAACACTTAACCTCTAGTAAGTGTCTGCTAAGAATATGCAAACTACAGTGTTTCTTAAGCTTATAACTAGGTCAAACAAGGACATATTTTCACAGGAATGGCAAAAAAGAAATACATTATGCAAAAGTCAGTTCTCTGCCAAATTTCAAGTCCCTATCCTACGGCTTGGTGCTATAACAGCATTCCAAAGAACAGCTTGCCAGAATTCCCATTAGCATTAAAAAAAAAAAAAAAAATAAAAAAAAATTTCCTTAGGTTCATGCAGTAGCTGACACATTTTTTGCTAGAAGTTGAAAAGGTCCCCAGTATTGTCAAAATTTCAGCTTGAGGTAACTCTTAATTTAATTGGTTAGAGTCTGAATAAATCATAAGCATATGAAATCTGGTCCTAAAATGAAAGTTTTAGGGAACCTTGAAAGCAATGTTTCATTGACCTGCCTGTAACAGAACAGAAAACAAAAGAGAAGCCAAAGCAGCATGTTTACTTCAAGGCAAGCACCTTTGAATTGATAAACTGTGCATAAATTCCACATTAAACTCAGCATGGAGTTAGAAGCAGAGTGGTATTTATGTCAATTAAGTCAATGGGATAACTACTAGACTGAAATTATTAGGATTTGGCCTGAAGCTAAAATAACAGAGAAACTTTTCAGTGAACAAAATTAAATCAGCATAATCTTTAATACCAAAAAGAAATTTGCAGCTGTCTTATCAGTGAACTTTACATATTTTGTTTATTTCCACCAGTTTGTTTTTCCTCAATTTCAAGTTAATTGTCATATTTACACACTACCTTTTGATATTACAATGATAATTTACAAATGAGAGAAATCAGAGAAAGGCTTTCTGCTGGCTTGAGGAAGAACTAGAACCTAGTCATGTACAAGATCAAGGTATGTTTCATCACTCATTCAGAGTGATGGTTCTTGAAGCATAGCTCCATAACATTTTTACTGGTAAATATTTCCTACATATGGTGATTTATATAACTAGGTCCCAAACTCACAGACATTACTTACCTGCACAAGTGTTTTCATCTCTTTGATTTGAACTGTAGCTATTTTTATTTTTTTTATTATTATTAGTTTGTAGAAAATGTCCCCCCTCCTTCTCTTCTATATATGTCTTATATTTTCAGTGTGGGATGAATGTTAAAGCATTATGAGATAAAAAGTTATGGTTTGTTCCAATTCAGATCTGAGCCTTAAAACTCTGCCAGAAAATGGTACTAACTTAAAGACGACAGGTTGGCAGAAGGATGTATTAAAAGATGAAATGATCTTGGCAAACAAGGATTTTAAATCACTTCCATATCCACTTATTATAACAACAAATGGTTACTATTTTCTCAGAGACACTGAAATGAATAGGAATTATTTCATGTCAATGAAACAAAAATTTTCAAATAGCTCTATTTATTTTTGAATTGTCTGATTGCACAACTCATTATCTGGTGTTTGTTTTTCTGGAACAAATAGATAGCTACCAGAAGGCATGACAAACGAACTAATCTGAACTAGGGTTTGGAGCCAGGGTTGAAGAAGTTTAGGTTGTTAAAATATATCGTGTATAACAGTGCTCAGTGGAAGGAGGGAAAGGGAACTGAAGGTATAGCTATGGCTACTTTTTTGTGGGTACAACTGGTATAAAGACATTCCCACTTCATAGCATTATACAGCATGTTGGTTTGTGTGCCGACAGTGATCCCAGCTCTTTACTTTCTGAACAAAAATAATTATATTTGCTGCATGCAACCATCCTAGTTTTAGGTACTATGTTCTAGGGTGGTTATTTTGGTTTTGGAGGGGGTGTGTGCGTGTGTGTGGTTTCTCCCATTTTAGCTATAGCTTTATTTTGTTTCTTTTCATAAATGTTTGTATTTGGCTATAGCTGAGCCATAATCAGTCACAGGTGTGACAAACATGTGAATATTAGTTGACTTCAGCATTACTATGGAGTCAATCGATGATATTTGATGTAACTTCAGACACCTGTTTTGCACATTCTGTTCCTGGCAGTCTTCTGGCAGTCATTTTTTGTAAGCGTGATCCAAACACTACATTTCAATAAACTGAGGTAAAAGTTGGGGTGGTGGGTGGTGGATGGTGGTGTTTATTTATTTGGGTTTTTGTTGTGGTTTTTGTTTGTTTTTGTTAAGTATTTCCAGAAACCAACAATGTGTATGGGGAACAGAATAGCAAAAAAGAACATCCAACTCTTGAGAAACTGTTGAAGTAGAAAATTCTGCAAGAAATTTAACTCACAGTCCTCTAGTATTCATGTAAAAAAGTTGAGACAGCCACTCACACCAAAAACACCAAAGCATCCATGAGAAAGCTATATATTTATTCAGTCAGTGAGTTTTGTCTACACTATTTATAAACTTTAAAAGAGTCCTGGCAAAGTGAAAGTCAGTTTGTCATTGTGGGGGGTAAAAATGAAAACAACAACAAAAACTCCCAACAAAAAACCTAAACACCTATTCACTTCATTCCCAGCTAACCTGAAAATGCATTTTTGTTTTTGGTTTTGTTTTTTTTTTCCTGCCATACTGATCCTATTTCTTGAGAAGAGACCAGAGCTGAGTGGAATGAACCGATACTCCTGAGTACTGGATATGCATTTGTACACAACTGCATCAAGATGTGGTAGAGTTTAGCCACTTTTGTTCAATATTTCAATCCAAATAGATCGATGTCAGTGACATTCAGTAAACGTAATGGAATTTGCCAATCTGATTGAGAAAAAAGGCAGATGCTGGTAGCAGTTATGGATGTTTTTTAATCACAGCACTGAAGAAAAAGACATTGAAACCTAGTTTACAACTTTCTCCTTGAATAAAATCAACATGAAGGAGGGATCACTTGAAGGGTTCACTTAATTTGGAAGGGTAACATCAGTGGCAAAGTGAAAACTGTCACAAGAGTATTATGCTTAGCAACTATCCAAGAGTTTAGATCGATCATACGGAACACAATGGTAGATAGAACTACTACTTTTTGGCACTTGATGTCAAACATATGGTCATGACAACGTGCAACTGCTATTGAAGTGCATATCCAAGAGCAAGAACAGGATTTCTGTGAGTGTTCCCTATTTTGCTCTAATGTTCTGGAACATTATTTGATATAAAATATTAGTTGGCCAATACAGACACTTGCTGCTGGACACATCTCCCAGTTTTACAGCAGTCTGAAACAACTTTTCATGTATTTAATATGTTTCAATTCTCAAGGAAAATACCCTCCAGCTCCAGAAAGTTTGGCTGTGGTTTCCTCATAATCAGCATATAGTTTTCAGTTTTCACAGTCTGGAATAAGAAAATTTTAACAAAGACTTCTGAGGTTTTAGTAACTAAGTTATAAAACCAAGATAAGAGAGACTCATCAGGCTCACAGGGGCCAGAAAGATGAGAAGAATTTATTTAACTATCAATATGTAGACATTAGAAATCTCATTGATGACATGTATGTCATGGATAATCTGGATGATGGGATTGAAAGAACTTTCACCAAGATTGCTGATCAAACTAAACTGCGTAGTACGGTGGACATGTCAGAAGTGAGAGCCATCTTACAGAGAGACATGGACAGGCTGGAAGAGAGGGCAAGAAAGAACAGTGTGAAGTTTAACAAGACAAGTGCAATGTTCGACACCTGGGATGACAAAAGAGCCCAGTACAAGCTAGGATCTATTTGGCTTGGGAGCAGCCTTGCTGAAAGGGACCTGGGGGTCCTGGTGGACAAGAAGTTGAACATAATTCAGCAGTGCGCTGCTGCAGCAACAAAGGCAAATTAGATCCTGGGCTGCATTCATGGGGACATTACTAGCAGAGATAGAGACATGATCATCCCACTCTACTCAGCACTTCTCAGGCCATACCTGGAGTACTGTGTCCAGTTCTGGTCCCCACAATTCAACCAAGATGCAGGCAGACTGGTCTAAATGAGGACCACAAGGGTGATCAAAGGCCTGAGAACCTGCCCTGTGAGGAAAGACTGAAAGAGTTAGGTCTTTTGATCCTGTAGAAGAGAAGGCTCAAGGGGATCTCATCACAGTTTTCCAGTACTTAAAGGATGGCTACAGAGAGGATGAAAGTTCTCTCTTCCCAAGGAGCCACATGACGAGGTTAAGAGGCAACAGGTGCAAGTTGCATAAGGAGAGGTTTCATCTCAACATAAGAAAGAAATTTTTCACAATGAGAACAATCAATTACTAGACCAACTTTCCCACGGACTTGGTTCAGTCCCCATCACTGGATGTTTTAAAGAAGCAACTGGAGAGGGTGTTAGATAATTTCATCTAGGTTGTCTTTCCCACAAAACATTGGACCAGATGATCTTTCAAGGTCCCTTCCAACCTGGGCTGTTGTATGAATCTACGTAGTATATAGTACTGTTTTGGAGAAACAAACTCACTGAAAATGTATGAAATACCCTATTGTGTCCTCCTAAAGCAAATTTCAGAATAGTAGTGTGTGGAGAATTTATTCTCCATTTTCATTTTTCAAACCATTATTGCCACTATTCTGTTGTACAAATTTTCATATGATAAGATCTATGTTAGTTCTTCCAAAGCTGAAGAGCAATAAGATTCAGTGACTGATGAAGGCTAACTTTTGAAGGCCCTCTTTCTACTTTTTCTAAATTACAAAAATTCATATAAGAATATTTTACCTATAGTTGAGTTTGTACTATCTCTACATGATAAGTAGTATTAAAGTCTTTCCATTTTGTCGTGGTTTAGCCCCAGCCAGCAACTAAGCACCACGCAGCCACTCGCTCACTCCCCCTACCCTGATGGGATGGGGGAGAGAATCAGAAGAGTAAGAGTGACTCCTGGGTTGAGATAAGAACAGTTTAATAATTGAAATAAAGTAAAATAGTAATGATGATGATGATGATGATGATGATGATGATGATAATAATAATAATAATAATAATAATAATAATAATAATATACAAAGCAAGTGATGCACAATGCAATTGCTCACCACCCACCGACTGATACCCAAACAGTTCCCAAGCAGCGATCACTGCTCCCTGGCCAACCCCCCCCAGTTTATATACTGAGCATGACATCATATGGTATGGAATAGCCCTTTTGGTTAGTTTGGATCAACTATTCTGGCTGTGCCTCCTCCGAGCTTCTTGTGCACCTGGCAGAGCATGGGAAGCTGAAAAGTCCTTGACTAGCATAAGCAGTACTCAGCAACAACTAAAACATCAGTGTGTTATCAGCATTATTCTATATATATCTCTCTATATATTTCTATATATATATTATTCTCTATATATATCTATATCCTAAATCCAAAACACAGCACTATGCCTGCTACTAGGAAGAAAATTAACTCTATCCCAGCTGAAACCAGGACACATTTTTTTTTCTTTTTTTTGGTTCATTTTCTTTCTATGTTATTACAATCCCCAAGTTTTAGCTTCCAAAAGTTGGCAGCTTTACCCAAAAGAATTTGACAGTCATGTAAGACAATATATTTGTGAGTCATGCTGCTTATCACTGTCTGAGAAACCTCATCAGCTTTTATCTGTTAGTAAATTATGGACATCTTTTAAAAACAGGAAGATAGCAGAGATATCTGGACATAAAACTTTTAATGGGAACTCTTTGTATCAAAGAAGGGAAAAGAATGTGTCTAAAAATGTTATTCAGGAGACAGATTTATAGAAGGCATAATTACAGAACCTTACAAGGGTAAGAAATTGTGAGGGCTGGTAAGGAGCAAATATTGAGGTAGAGAAAGATGAGGAAAGTAGGGGGAAAAAAAAATCAATGTATATTGATTTATATCAGACTAAACTCCAGGAAAGCATTCTCCTGCTTACTTTGACTTTATATGAATTCCTAGGGAGATGAATTGAGAAACCCAAGAAGCTGAAATTCCTCACTTGCTTTGTGGAGCAGAGATAATACGATGGAAAGTACCTTTGTACCATAGATATAGTCCTATGAGATTCCTGATGACTCCAACTTGCAATGTTTTTCATATACATTTTAACTTCTTCATTCTGTTAGTATAAAGTACTGCTCACCACCTTTTATGCTCTCTTTTGGCTTAACAGTTAAAACTGTTAAATAAGACGTGCAAAAATTAGCCTACAAATTAAAGGAATGATATGTTAAAAGCAAATCCCAGTGATCTATACCTTGATATCAATGGAAAGTGCAGGTATTCAGCACCTTTAGAATTCATCCCTGAGGTCTGGTTGTCAATGAGAGATGAGAGAAAGTAAAAAGTGAAAAAAGGCTATGTTAATCAGATTTTCAAGGCAGATCAGAATGACGTAGATGTTTTTAATGTGAAGGCTAAAAATGTGGAAAGTTGATATGTTTCTAGGTAACCTGGTCTTTTTATAATATTGACAGAAGTGTACACCATAGCAGAGGATGGTGTCTCCTTACAATAGGATTGTATCTCTTTGTATATCCTAAATGTTTGATAAAGAAAATAATGACAGTGCCTGAAAGGCACTGTGTCTAGACTTCAAAAAAAAGAAGCCATTAGGAAAGGAATAACAAAAGTGTAGTGAATTTGTGTTTTGACACATTTTGTTCGAGTCTGGAGGCAAATCATGTCTGTAACTTTCTGAATGCAAGTGATCTGTGATCCGTGAGGCAGAAAAACAAACTGTGGCACACAAAGCCATGTCATAAGTGATTGCAAATGTCACGTAACAGTACATTTGGGAACACAAAACAATGGCAGGACATACAATACATTCGTACTGTATAAGTTTTTAATTTGTTTTTCAGGTAAAATTCACAAGTGAAAGAATATTTTATTTTATTTTATCTCTAAGTGGTGTTATCTGTTGAAAACAAAACATGGAAACCAATGAGTCCTAATCTCAAAAAGATAACGTGGCCTGCAACATGCAAAATCACTACAGTACTTTTCCGCAGTCAAATTCCACCAGTTGTAACACTTTTAACAAAATGAAGAAATGGTGAGTTGGATATTTTGGGTCTTATTTTGCAAAAATTATTTGCAACCAAGTGAAACAAAATTTCAGGTATGCCTTAGTACAGATCATTTACTGAGAAAAAGAATATTTTTGGATGCAAACTAAAGATAATCAGGAGTTGTCTGTTAGAATGATTTGCCAATGGACAGCATTTCCTTTAAAAAAACCCAAGTTTTTATTTTCTGTGGGGGAAAATAAAAAGTAAAAATATATTTTGAATTCTGAAATATTTCGCATGCCAGACAACCTATTTATCTGATCAACCTAGGTTGAGCCCTACCAAAAATTTGTTCTTTGTGATCCAAAACAAAATCACGCAAATCTCTTTCAGCAATATGGTTGGAAGATGCAGAAATACTCAAAAATTAAAAACAAATATATTTTTCAAACATTTACAAACTGCATATAAAAATATAGTACTTACGTGCATATAGTACTGCATATGGAAGTGCATTAGCAGTGTGCTGTCTAATGGCAGACTCAGTTTTTTGGTATGCGTATTTCCCAGAAAAGAAAACAAAGCATGAAGTTCTTACCAAGAAATATTTTCAACCTACCTCGAAATATTTAGCCAGATAAACCTCACTTAGAAACTGGAATATGTTTGGCAAATCAAGAAATCAGAATATAGAAAGAGTGACAGACTTAAATCCAAAGTAATAAGTTGCACTTAAGAAGAGCTAAAAACCCAGGAAGTGAACATGGAATGTAGAAACCAGTAAGAAGAGGAAGAGCCGAACTTATGCCCAACATCACCGGATATTAAAAACTAAAGGTGGTCAGAAATCTTATAGAAATTCAAGAAGGATCAATTTACTTAATAACATCTCCAGAAAGAGAACGTTTATTCCTGAGCATCTTCAGTCTGTATAGCCCCCTAAAATGTATTTCAGGTAGGCATATCTGATAAAACACCATGCTCTGCCTTGGAACAGGTAAGCATTGCAAGAAGCAGCATATGCTTGTTACAGTTACTAGAAGTCAACAAATAATTGAAACCTATTAGGAAAAAAAATGCATATTCTTATCCAAATAAAAGGATCTATTAAAGGGAAAGACACTAGAGATTCTTGTAGCAAAGAAGTTAAAAGATATTACTTGTTCTGTGGGATAAAATACTGTTTGAGCATTACACCTAAACTGGCCTACTGTTTTCTATGCCTAAACTTCATCAACAGGTGGTATAAATTTTTCCTGAACCACCGCAGAGCTCTATGGATGGAAGGTCTAACATACTATTTTCCTAAAAACAAAGATCAATTGAGATCAGCCATTGTTTCATAAACTTTAGTAGCTGCAGTATATACACTGGGATGAATAGAGTGAGTGAGGTTTGCAAAGTTACCTCTGAATCATGGTAAAGAAATAGTGCTTGAATCATAACATAGGGTAAAATTTTCTGTAAAATTTCTGTTTGAAGTTAGATGTTCAGTTTCATATTTTTATTGTATCATGTGAGCTGCTTATCTTGGTGTGAGGGTGAAAGGGAAAATAAGCCAACAACTGTCAGATTGTGAACAACTATGACTACTTCAAAAAATGTTTTGCAACTCTGCATTTTGTCAGACAGCTTCTCTCTTTAAAATGTACAAGAACTGTCGGAGTCATTAGATTAAATTTACATGATTCATTCTTATGAATAGTTGCTATTATTTTTTAAAGTTATGGCAGAAACTGAATGAATACCTATCAAGGCACAAAGTAGTTGTGCATTGAATTGGAAATCAAGAGACCTATGTGTTATTCCTGGTTCTGTCTTTTATTCCCAAGGCACTTGGGAATCTCTATAATTCATTTTCTATAAAATGGGGGTAATGATATTGTAGCCTTTTTGTAAACTGCTTTGCAGTCTCGTCTGCACATGGAAAGTGTTATATAAGCAGTATTATTCTAACTTCTATTATTAATTTTACCTACAATGCAGCTGTTGTAGTTATATTTATATTTCTCCTACTAACTAATTAAATGCTTTTCCTCTTCAGTTGTATTTTTAAAAGGCAACTTTACTGATTCCTTTGTCATTACCATAATTGTTTATACCATGTAAACTAACTTATCTGATCCCTGTTTTGTAGTGTATATACACATATACACACACATGGAGATACATACATTTATATGTATGCATGTACATATATATATGCACACAAATATATTATGAAAACTTGCATGAAAACCATGTACCATATTTTGAGGATAATGTGCAGGAGAGCTACTTTTTCTTCACTTATTTTCCATTATAAGGCCATATTACTATACTCTTATTCATATTTAGTACTACTTCACCATTAGTCTTATCAGACACCCACATACCACTTTGCAAATGTTCTATAGTTTTATCAAGGGTAAAGCCATCTAAGTGACACTTTCAGCTATTAGCAAAATGCTGTGTTAACGCCTCATTTCTACTGCTTTCTGGAAATTATACTTAAGAACAAGCAAATGGGATCATCACTTAAAAATAGTTGAGCAATCTTGTGTTTTTGTTTTATTTCTAACTTGTTGTGATTGTGTAGTTCAACTAAAATTAACCAAACAAAGTGGTAAGCAAGAATATGTCAGTTGCTTTATGTGTCCCCAGAGTTTTCTTCAAAGCAAGAACAAAGTGCTTCATTGCTTCTTTCCAAACTGCATAAAAAGAAACAAACTTATAATGGTTCATTGCACTTCAGAAAAATGTCAGATCTTCTGAAGTGAACCTCAGATTAGTTCCATTACAGTGTGCCTAGGCAGACAGAGAACACCACAGCTATGTTTTAGGGTTTTTTGCTGTTCTTGTTTTCATTTTTCAACTCCAAACTTTTTTAGCTAGTGAGAAGTGGCATAAATTTTGAGTAATCAGTTGACTCAGATGATTGTAGTAAATTTTACCTTTTTCCCAACAATTTTAACAAATGGCTGATTCAATGAAGCAACCTTTTTCTTCCTCATAAAGGGTGAAATACCACTACAGTTTCTGTTGAATATGTTTACCAAAAGATAGGGGATCTAAGATCACAATGCCTCCAATCCTACAATGACCTCCTATTGCAAAACTGATTACATTGCTAAGTCTCCTCCAACCATTCATCATCACATTTGCACCCAGCTGTTTCAGAAGCCACATGGTCATCTGTTTACTTGCTGGGAAATTGATGTAGTACTAATAAAATTCTTGTTGATTTCTGGCACAAATATGTCTATAGATTTGTGCAAAAGCTCTCCACTGAATTTTGATATTTTCCCTCTGTACCCAACCAAGGCTTCTCTATGGTCTTTGAAGAGACATGGATTATTCCACTTAATAATTTCACACCACCAGTACTGAAAAAAGTATCACAATACTATTGAGTTTCACAACTTCAAAAATATCATTTTCCTGTTATATTTTTCAACCCCTCTCAATTACCTTAAATTTTTAACTCTGTCTGATTTCTCTGAGGGATTAAAACCTGTGCCTCCTCAGTAAACAGCTGCTTTCCACAGAGGTACAAGATGCCCACCACTAGAGTTCCTACTTGGGACTCACAGACTCTCACTACCATTCCCCATGTAGGAATGCTCCTTTTTTGCAATACTTTACAGAGAATATTCTTACCCCTGAATCAGAGAGATATTGGTTTGATGGATGGACTGTAAGATGGATAAGGAAATTGGCTGTAAGGCTGCATCCAAAGAGCCACTGTGGTCAATGGCTCAATGTCCAAAGGGAGATCAGTAACAAGTGGTGTCCCTCAGGTGGACCAATACTATTTAATACTTTATCAGTGACATAGACATTGGGACTGAGTGCATTCTCAGCAAATTTGCAGGTGACACCAGGTTGAACGGTGCATTTCATTTTCTAGAAGGGAAAGGATACCATCCCAAGGGAGTTTGACTGGCTTGAGAAGTGGGCCCATGAGAACCTCATTACGTTCAACAAGGCCAAGTGCAAGGTCCTGCACCTGGGTCAGGGCAATCACCAGTATCAATGCAGACTGAGGGATGAATGGATTGAGAGCAGCCCTGCAGACAAGGACTACAGGATACTGGTGGATGAAAAATTGGACGTGATCTGGCAATGTGCACTTGCAGCCCAGAAAGACAACCATACCCTGGGAGGCATAAGAAGTAGTGTGACCAGCAGACTGAAGGCGGTGATTCTCCTTTCTCTACTCTGCTCTTGCGAGACCTCACCTGGATCATCCAGCTTTGAGGCCCCCAGCACAAGAAAGTTATGGACCTGTTAGAGTGAGTCTAGAGGAGGGACATGAAAATGATCAGAGGGGTGGAACACCTGTCCCATCAAAAAAGACTGAGACAGTTGGGGCTGTTCAGCCTGCAGAAGAGAATGCTCCAGGGATACCTCATTGCAGCCTTTCAGTACTTAAAAGGGGTTTATAAGAAAGATGGAGAAAGACTTTTTACCAGGGTCTGTAGCAACAGGACAAGGGGCAACAGTTATAAACTGAAAGAGGGTATGATTAGATTGGATATAAGGAAGAATTTTTTTTTTATGATGAGGGTGGTGAGACACTGGAACAAGTTGCCCAGAGAAGTTGTGGATGCCCCATCATTCGAAGTGTTCAAGGTCAGGTTGGATGGGGCTTTGAGGAACCTGATGTAGTGCAAGATGTCCCTGCCCATGGCAGGGGGGTTGGACTAGATGATCTTTGAAGGTCCCTTCCAACCAAAACCATTCTATGATTCATTCTAAGATGAAAAATGTTTTTACCAATTTGCACTCTTGTCTTCAGTCTGTCCCTTTGCACTGTCAGACAGTTTGTCTGATACAGTTAGCTACAAAATCATAAGACAAACAGAGGCAGAATCTCAACAAGCTAAATGAAACTGTGGTGTGCCAGGCCAGAACATTTATAATACAACAAAAAAGGACAAAAAGTTGGATAGTTTTCTATGTGTATATATGTATAAATATATATTTTGTCCATACAGTATATAAGGTATGTGTAGTTACATAGTTTCTAAACAGACACTAGAGCATATAGCATGTGTAGTATCAATATACAGTTAGCATATGTAGTATAGCACTTAATAATGTTGATTTTTTCTGTGTAGTAGTGCATGTGCTGTTGTGCATGACAGCCCTAAAAACTGGGTAGTTTGATAAATTCTCTCAACACCATTATATCCATTATAACCCTCTTAGACCTCACTATTGCTAACCTGTATATGGCTCTTAGGTATATTATACTCAGACCTGAAGTATCCACCTTTTAGATGCTTGACCCCATGGTGAAATTTCTGACCTAAATTAATGCAGACCATTTTAAAATTAATTAGAAACCACAACAATAAGCTTTGTATGTATAACTTTGAAGGCATTGGTGGACTGAAGGGAAGAATCCTGCATTTGGCTCTGCATGGGGTTTGTGATGAAAATTTACTTCCTCAAAATACGAGGCACATCAATGTGACTATGATTAAAATCAATATTCTTATGGGGAGTTGCAGCATTTTATTTTTGAAATTAAAAAAAATACAGAAAATTAAATGGGTTGTTTTTCAGTTTTGGAGGCCAAGACCAGAGTCAGCCTATCTAACATTAGGCATATAAGTGGCTAAGAAAAAGACTAAACAGACAATAAGTAATATAAAGCAATTGACATAAATTTTCAATGGAGATATTGAAATGGAGATTTCAAAGGAAAGATTGAGACCTTCAGAGTGTGATTCAGTCTTTAGACATATCAGTGGTAAAAGATACAAAAGAAACAAGATAAAATTAATTTAAGTCTGACCATATAAGCCTAAACAACTAACTGAAGGTCTCAAATTGCTCTGAGGGAAAGTTTCTGAAGACATCATGATATTACTGTTGTGTGATGTGTGTCTTTTGTAGCTTTGGTGTGTTTGCCTTAGATTATTCCCATGGAGGTCTGTAAGGAAAAATATCTGGAGCATAGACAATACACTGCAGCTATCCACTCTGCCTCATGTCACATTAATAATCACAAAGGAGAAAGTACTGGTATGTGTAAGAACTTCTTACTGCTCATATTAGTCCAGTTTGCTTTGTCTTTTACAAATTTTGTCCATTTTATCTCAGTACCTTTTTGGTGTTAGCAAATGGACCAATTGTTAGTACACATTCATGGTACGCTTATTACTGAATCGTCAAACCCATCATTACCTTAGTAAATTGTTGCATAATTTGCAGGGGTTTTCCAAAGGTAAAATTTATTTTTCCTTTGAAAAATTTTGTTTTGTGCTTACTGCCCATGAGAACATCAGCTTCTTATCAAAAAAAGGAAGTGATCCATCCTAAAAATATTCAACAAGGACCCAAATTATTTCAAGTAATTGTTAATATTTATTATTATATCAGCAGCAGCATTTTTATGGAGTAGTTTTATAAGCTATTGTATTGGGGTTATGTGGCAAGGTTTTGGTAGCAAGGGGCCTGCAGGGGTGGCTTCTGTGAGAAGACACCAGAAGCTGCCCCCATGTAGGACAGAGCCAGTTCCAGCCAGCTCCAAGATGAACCCACCACTGGCCAAAGCTGGGCCAATCATTGACATTGGCAGCACCTCTGTAATAACGTATTTAAGAAAGGGTGAAAAAAGCTATGCAGTATCTGTGAGAGAGATTATTGAGAAAATGTGAGAGAAACAGCCCTGCAGACACCAAAGTCAGTGAAGAAGGAAGGGGAGGAGGTGCTCCAGGTGTCAGAGCAGAGATTCCCCTGCAGCCCATAGAGAAGAACATGGTGATGGAGGGCCATGGTGGAAAAGATGTCCACCTGCAGCCCATGGAGGACCATGGTGGAGCAGATATTTACAACACAGCCTGCAGAGGACTCCATGCTGCAGCGGATAGATATGGCCTGAAGGAAGCTGCAGCCCATGGAGACCCTGCGCAGGAGCAGGCTCCTGGCAGGAGCTGCAGCCCTTGGAGAGGAGTCCATGCAGGAGCAGGTTTTCTGACAGGAACTGTGGCTCATGTGGGGAGTCACACTGGAGCAGTCTATTCCTGAAGGACTGCACCGCATAGAAAGGACCCATGTTGGAGCAGTTCTTGAAGAGCTGCAGCCCATGGAAGGACCCAGGTTAGAGAAGTTCATGAAGGACCATATCCCATGGGAGGGTGTCTTGGTTTTGGCTGGGATAGAGTTAATTTTCTTCCTAGTAGCAGGCATAGTGCTGTGGTTTGGATTTAGGATGAGAATAATGTTGACAACACACTGATATTTTAGTTGTTGTTAAGTAGTATCTATACTACTCAAGGACATTTTAGCTTCCCATGCTCTGCCAGGTGCACAAGAAACTGGGAGGGGGCACAGCCATAATAGATGATCCAAACTGACCAAAGGGCTATTCCATACCATATGACGTCATGCTCAGTATAGAAACTGGAGGGGGTTGACCGGGGGGGACAGTGATCGTTGCTCGGGAACTGGCTGAGTATCAGTCAGTGGGTGGTGAGCAATTGCATTGTGCATCACTTATTTTGTTTATTATTATTATTATTGTTATTGTTATTATTTTCTCTTCCTTTTCTGTCCTATTAAACTGTCTTTATCTCAACTCACAAATTTTACTTTTTTTTCCCCGATTCTCTCCCCCATCCCACTGGGGAGGGGGAGAGTAAGCAAATGGCTGTGTGGTGTTTAGCTGCCTGCAGGGTTAAATGACAACAGAGGGACCCCACACTGAAGCAGGGAAACAGTGTGAGGAGGAAGGAGCTGCAGACAAAGTGTTCTGAGCTGTCTGCAACCCCCATCCCTCATTCCCCTGCGGTGCTTGGTGCGGAGGAGATAGAAGAGTTAGGCATGAAGTTGATCATGGGAAGAAGGGAGAGGTGGGGGGAAGGTGTTTTTAGTTTTGTTTTATTTCTCACTATCCTACCCTGTTACAATTAATTGGCAATAAATTAAATTAATTTCCCCAAGGCATGTCTGGTTTGCCCATGACAGTAATTGGTAATTATTATCTCGACCCATGAGCTTTTTATCATATTTTCTTCCCCTGTCCTGCTGAGAAGGGGGAGTGATAAAGTGGCCTTCTGGACACTTGGTGGTCAGCCAAGCAGCTACAGTGAGTTAAGTGCTTTAGGACTACAAAACAAACTGAAAATTCAATAAACAACAGCATTATCTATCACCTAAGGCTTTGCATTGCATTTTTTATAATGCACCTATCTTCTGAGCCCAAAACAGGATTTTAAATTGTTAGCCTCCTTTCCAGTGAAAGCATGGGAAATCTTATGCTTCCATTTTCCTTGGGGAAGGTTTTAGTTGCCCAAATATAGATGTCAGTGCCATTTGAGACAACTTGGTATCTGAGACCAGCCGCATGAAGTTAAATTGTGATTTTTGTCCTTCCACCGATTGTTCTCAATAATCACAGAAAAGAGAAATTCTCACTTCAGATACTGGAATAAATCTAGGAAACTTCAGAAGTCACCATATACTTTGTCTCATAAAATGTAATCAGAGGAGAAATTTAGGGATAAAAGGGGAAAAGACCTTTTGCAGTGCAATTCAACTTTAAACATGAATTTAAACAGTGCTTACAATTACATAAAATGTTGAGGTACAGGAAAGGCTAATAATAAATCCCAATAGGATCACATTACCACTTATAGATTGCAGTATGTCATGACTGAATTAATTAAAAAGATGAAGTCACCTATTTAATGAACTTTAAAAACATGCAATCACCTTTCATCTCCCAGGCTAATTGAAACCAGATATATTTATGGTACTGTGTTGTAAGCTGTTAATTCAAAAATGTAAAGCAGAGTTGTAAATATCTTATTTTAACACTGTACTACCACCAGTGTAGCCAGCAATAATTGTTTGTGGGAAATTGTTATGTCTGCTAGGTCTTCTACTGCATGGAAAACAATTTAATCAACATGTACTATATATGTGTGTGTATATATATATATTTTACAATAAAAACTCTGTAGAGTCTTATATGCTAAGGAATTTAAATTGAGGACATTTTTCAGTAAGAAATCAGAGTGGAGATTACTCAGGAACAGAACGTGTCTGGAAAATGAATAATGAGTAAGTTATGCCTGCATTAATCTGATCCTTTCTGTCCTTGCATACATTATAGAAAAGCACTGTGTAAGAAAACACAGAAATAAACCCAGTGCAAAACACGATTCTTGGAAAGGTCAGTGATGTTTAAAAATGGATCAGCATTTTCTTAATAGCTTTGTCCTCATTCTGCCTAAGGGCAAAACTGAGTTTAACATTGTGCTAGTTAAGGTATTTCCTAATGTTAACTCATACAAAATATAGCAAGATCTATTCCACAATTTTTATTACATGTTCCTCTTAACTACCTTTCTAACACATATATGTTTCTCATTACTTCCCAAGGTCTTAGGGGGAAAAAAAAAAAAAGGAAAAAAAAGATTTAAATAATCTCCCAGAAGAAGCATTGTTTGCTTACACTTCCTGCACAACCCTCTCATCTTAAACAGATCAGGTATGTTAAATCATAATTCCAGTGGCAGAGTGAAGGAAATCATACAGCAGACCCAAAACACTCAAGGGAAATGAATAGGTGGCAGGAGTGTTTCAGAAAAGATCTAGAAAACTTAACACAGCCAAAATTAGGGTTAAAAGATCGAGAGCAGTGTAAATGCTAACTCATAAAACCAAAATATTATTAGAAATGAGACTGAGCATCTAGAACAGCTGGATGTTGAAGCAATGACAATCTTAGCACTCCAGAGAGAATCAGTTGCCCAGAACAGTCAGAAGAACAAAATTCTGTAAAAGTTTGGGGACTGAAGCAGACAAAATAGCTGAGGAGAGAAGATCAAACAGATCGGGCAACTGAAAGAAGATGATCAAAGATTCCCTGTACTATTGCAAATGCAGCGGGAGATGACTGTGCCGGGGAGAAATGTTATGAATATATATTCTTAGAATATATTCATAAAATTAATTTCAAGATACATTTCCAGATGTAGACTAATAATCCATTTGCAAACCAGCCACTGGGTCTATTTCTACTTTCCTGGGGTATAGTGATGCACAGGTAGTAACTCTTCCCTAAAAAGATTATTAGGGATTTGCCCAGCAACACCTGGTAGAAAGTTTATTATTGCCTTTTTCTTTCCTTTCTCTGATGTGCTTGCCTGGAAAGGTGCTTTATTTTAATCAACCAATATAATGCTTCCTAGATATTGTTGCAATCCAGCCTGATTAGCAGCACCACTATGGCTACTTTAAATTATGTCATGAATCAAGGCAGCTTTTAGAAATCCAAGAGTTAGGAAGTACAGTGATAGCTTTACATTTATTACTGTTAAAATTTGCAATTTCACAGGGTTTGCAGAAGTCAAGATGGGAAGACTATGACAGGTATATATCCACCCCTTATTCTATACCATCTATGTCAATCCCAGGTCCCACACTTTCCAATACATTCCAATTAATCACAACCACTTTTCCTGTTGTGATATATGCACATGCATATCATTCCCTTAGACTATGGGCCATCCCTCTAAAATGTCCATTGAGCTCATTTAGTCCATGACTTTGGACTCCATCTGTCATAACAGTCATTCAGGGCAGGAGAGATGGTATACAGTGTTGGATTGTTGCATGCTGAAGCCAGTTCAGGTTCCATCACCACTGTGCTTTGCTGCTTTTCATCAAAGTTCATTCTTCATTAATCTGGGTGATTTTTACTGTAATATCTTTGGTATGGCCTATAGCAACCATGAAAGAGATAACATACAGTATTATATAGCAATTAACATCATAACACTCAGTTCATTGGCTACTCTCACCCAAAATCAAATCCCCCTGAGGTACACATCGGGTTTCCCATCCTTTCACATCACCGACCAAGTGCACCCAGGTCCTTGAGCAAAAGCAATCCCACGAATGGGTTTGCCTTTGCCTGAGGCAAGAGTAACCCAGACTGTCTTCCCCAGCATATTTTGTATGTGCACTACCAAGACTCTATCACCCTCTACAGTATGTAAAAGTGTTGATTGGGCAAAGCCAGCTCGATTGGCAGATCCCCTGGTGTTGACTAACCAGGTGGCCTTTGTTAAATGTGTATCCCAATGTTTGAACATCCCACCACCCATTGCTCTCAGGGTAGTCTTTAACAGTCCATTGTATCGCTCAATTTTCCTGAAGGCTGGTGCATGATAGGGGATGTGATATACCCGCTCAATGCCATGCTCTTTGGCCCAGGTGTCTATGAGGTTGTTTTGGAAATGATTCCCGTTGTCTGACTCGATTCTTTCTGGGGTGACATGTCGCCACAGGACTTGCTTTTCAAGGCCCAGGATGGTGTTCTGGGCGGTGGCATGGGGCATGGGATATGTTTCCAGCCACCCAGTGTTTGCTTCCACCATGGTGAGCACACAACACTTGCCTTGGTGGGTTTGTGGGAGTGTGATATGATCAATCTGCCAGGCTTCTCCATACTGATATTTCAGCCGTCATCCTCCATACCAGAGAGGCTTTAACAGCTTGGCTTGTTTAATTGCAGCACATGTTTCATGCTCATGAATAACCTGTGCAATACTGTCCATGGGCAAGTCCACCCCTCGCTCATGAGCCAATCTATATGTTGCATCTCTTCCTTGATGTCCTTGATGAGGTGTCATGAGCCCACCAAGCTATAAATAGTTCATACTTATGTTGCCATCCAGATCCACCTGAGCCACTGCAATCTTAGCAGCCTGATCCACCTGCTGGTTATTTTGATGTTCTTCAGTTGCCTGACTGTTGGGTATGGGAGGATCTACGTGATGTACTTCTACAACCAGGTTCTCTACCCAGGCAGCAATATCTTGCCACAATGCGGCAGCCCAGATGGGTTTGCCTCTGCGCTGCCAGTTGCTCTGCTTCCATTGCTGCAACCACCCCCACAGGGCATTTGCCACCATCCATGAGTCAGTATAGAGATAAAGTACTGGCCACTTTTCTCATTCAGCAATATCTAAAGCCAGCTGGATGGCTTTCACCTCTTCAAACTGACTCGACTCCCCTTCTCCTTCAGCATTTTTTGTGACTTGTCATACAGGACTCTAT
This sequence comes from Pelecanus crispus, assembly GCF_030463565.1. NCBI lineage: Eukaryota > Metazoa > Chordata > Aves > Pelecaniformes > Pelecanidae > Pelecanus > Pelecanus crispus. The sequence goes on from NC_134643.1 coordinate 174,982,798, forward strand.
ACAGCAGCTTTCCGCCTCTGAAGCATTCCCACAAGACAACAGGACCCATCAGTGAACAGGGCATATTGCTTCTCATTTTCTGGTATTTTATTATACAGTGGGGTCTCTTCAGCATGTGTCACCTCCTCCTCTGGTGATATTCTAAGGTTTTTGCCTTCTGGCCAGTCCATGATCACTTCCAAGATTCCTGGGCGACTGGGGTTTCCTATTCGAGCCCGTTGTGTGATCAGTGCAACCCACTTGCTCCACGTTGCATGAGTTGCATGATGTGTACAGATGATCCTCCCTTTGAACATCCAGCCCAACACCAGCAGTCGGGATGCCAGCAGGAGCTGTGCTTCAGTACCAACCACTTCCAAAGCAGCTCGAACCCCTTCATATGCTGCCAATATCTCTTTCTCAGTTGGAGTATAGCGGGCTTTGGATCCCCTATATCCCTGACTCTAAAACCCTAGGGGTCGACCTCGAGTCTCCCCTGGTGCTTTCTGCCAGAGGCTCCAGGTAGGGCCATTCTCCCCGGCTGTGGTGTAGGGCACATTTTTAATATCCTGCCCTGCCCGGACTGGCCCAAGGGCTACTACATGAACTATCTCCCGTTTAATTTGTTCAAGGCTTGTTGTTGTTCAGGTCCCCATTTGAAATTATTCTTCTTCCGGGTTACTTGATAGAGAGGGCTTACGATCAGACTATGATTTGGAATATGCATTCTCCAGAAACCCACAATGCCTAAGAAAGCTTTTGTTTAATTTTTGCATGTTGGTGGGGACATGGCTGTTATTTTCTTGATCGCATCCATTGGGCTCTGATGACATTCATCTTGCCATTTTATTCCTAAAAACTGGATCTCCTGTGCAGGTCCCTTGACCTTACTTTGTTTTATGGCAAAACCGGCCTTCAGAAGGATTTAGACTATTTTGTTCCCTTCCTCAAAAAATTCTTCTGCTGTGTTGCCCCATATGATGATGTCGTCAATGTATTGCAGGTATTCCAGAGCCTCACCCTGTTCCAGTGCCATCTGGATCAGTCCATGGTAAATGGTGGGGCTCTGTTGCCACCGCTGGGGCAGTTGATTCCAGGTGTACTGAACACCCCTCCAAGTGAAAGCAAACTGTGGCTTGCACTCTGCTGACAAAGGGTTTGGGAAAAATGCATTAGCAATATCAGTTGTGTCATATCATTTGGCTGCCTTTGACTCCAGTTCATATTGAACTTCTAGCATGTCTGGCACGGTAGCACCCAGTGGCAGTGTGAATTGATTCAGGCCACACTAGTCTACTGCTAGTATCCACTCTCCATTTGACTTTTGTACTGGCCATATATGACTGCTAAAAGGTGAGTGAGTCTACTGATCACTCCTTGGCTTCCAGCTGATGAATCAGGTTATGGATGGGAATCAGGGAGTCATGGTTGCTGTGATATTGCCACTGTTGTGGTAGCAATTGGCACTTGTTGTTCCTTGAACTTCAGGGACCCCATGACAGAAGGGTCCTTCAAGAGACTGGGCAAGGTGGACAGCTGCTTAATTTCCTCCATCTTCAAGGTAGCTATACCAAAAGCCCACGTGTACCCTTTTGGGTCCTTGAAATACCTTCTCCTAAGGTAATCTATGCCAAGGATGCACAGAGCATCTAGGCCAATCACAATGGGGGGCTTCTGCCACTCATTCCCAGTTAGGCTCACTGGCCTCCAATACAGTTAGCTGTTGGGATCCCCTGTTACTCCACAAATACAGATGGGATCTGCCCTTTTACAGCTTGATGGCATCAGGGTACACTGTGCACAAGTGTCCACTAGAGCCTCATACTCCTGTGGGTCTGATGTTCCGGGCCATTGAATCCACACAGTCCAGTAAACTGGGTTGTCCCGTTCCTCCACCTGGCAGGAGGCAGGGCCCCTCTAGTCCTGGTCATAGTATTCATTACTCACTTCCTGTAAATGTGACTGAAGTCCCTTTATTAAGATCGGATTACATTGCTGGAACTCTCAGGACAGTTTGTCTACAGCCGAGACAAGGGAGGAAGAGAGATTTCCTTTGTATTGCCGGAGCTAGCCAGCCAGTTCATCCACCTTTGGTGCCTCTTCATCTTTCCAGGTCAGTATTGCCAACAAGTTGGCATATGATGCTGGTATGGTCCATACCAACTTCTGCTACATGGGTCGTGTACACAGGACTTCATCTGGATCTTTGGATAACTGCTCATTTTTCGGGTCACTATAAATCACCTCCAGCATGGCTAATTCCCTCAGGTAATGGATATCTGTCCCCATGGTAGTCCACTTGCTTGGGTGACATAGAAAATCTTCTCTGAAGGGATACCTTTCCTTCACGTTTGACAGGAGTCACCTCCAGAGGCTGAGGACTTGTGCCCCTTTTCCAGTCACTTTGTCAATGCTTCCTTCCCTGGAAAGGGGTCCCAGCTGTTTGTCTTTGCTACCCTCTAATTCCAAGCTACTGGCACCGTTATCCCAGCATCAGAATAGGCAGGTGACAATGTGCTCATCTGGGCAACGAGTGAACAGTTGGACAACTCATTCAGGGATAAGGATTGAATGGTAACTATCTCATTTATGGGTTCTGCCTCTTCCTCCTCCTGTTCTCCTGAGGGCCGTGGTTCATCTTCATCCCTTACTAAACAAGCTGGTTTTCTTGTGTATTTTTCTTTTGTGTATAGGGGCAACTCATACAGGCATGACTTGGTTCTCTGGTTTAGCCACAGTGCCTGACATGGGGGTTGGAGTAGACGCAGTGCCTCTGACAGGATTCGAGCAGTCACAGTGCCTGTTGTTTTGTCATCAGATCCAGAGACCTTCTCTTCCCCTCGAGGGTTCTGAATAGTGTTGAACAGGGTTCGGTAGGCATGGGCCAGGCCCCAGCACATTGCAGTGATTTGTGTCTCCCTGGAGTTGTTGGGGTGACAACATAATTTTTCCAAATACTTTACCAGTTTTCCAGAGTTATGCACTTGTTCAGACGTGAAGTTCCAAAACACTGGAAGTTTCCACTGTGCTAGGTACTTGCCCATACTTTCCCACACACCCTGTCACTCATAACTATCCAGCCTTGAGGCAGATCTCTGGATGATATTCTTAAACTGCTTATTAACTTTAGACAAAACCAAAACAATATTCACAAGAAATACAATAGAAGTACCTTAACCACCCAAGGATGTTCAAGATGCTGAAATGTTATTGTAATGAAGGTAGAAACATCATAGAAGAAGGTAGCGAAGGTATCATTCTGTATTTCCTCCACAAAAACCCTCTCGGAGGAAGAGGCATAATTGCTAATTGTCTCCATAAGGTGGTACCCGAAGTACAGTAATGGTTTCAGTACAAAACCCAAATACCAGATAAAACTCAAGGCCAGTGTTTTAATAACAAATCTCCCAGGCAAAACATCACTAATCACTGCAGAGCACAGCAAACTGCAAAAACCCAACACCAATCTTTAACATTTACAACAAAAAAAAGAGCATGGTGCAGATCTGATAAACTAATATCAAAAACAGATTAATCTGTATTATGACCAGCAACTGTTAAGAGATATACATTCCTTAATATGCTCGGGTGAATCTGTTATTATGTCAAACCCTTTATGCCCTGCATTGGGCAACAAAAAGAACTGTCATTGTTTAATCCTAGCCAGCAACTAAGCACTACATAGCAGCTCGCTCACTCCTCCCCTCCCCAGTGGGATGGGGGAGAGAATCGGAAGAGTAAGTGAGGAAATTGGTGGGTTGAGATAAGAACATCTTAATAACTGAAATAAAGTAAAATAGTAGGAGTAGGACTAATAGTAGTAGTAGTATTAGTGATAAAAATAATATACAAAGCAAGTGATGCATGATGTAATTGCTCACTACCCGCCAATGGGTGATCAGCCAGTCTCTGAGCAGTAGTCACTGCCCCCAGCCAGCTCCCTCCAGCTTATCTACTGAGCATGACGTCAGATGGTATGGAATAGCCGTTTGGCCAGTTGGGGTCAGCTGTCTTGGCTGTGCCCCCTTCCAGCTTTTGTGCATCTGGCAGAGCATGGGAAGCTGAAAAGTCCTTGAGTAGTGCAACCACTACTTAGCAACAACTAAAACATCAGTGTGTTATCAGCATTCTTCTCATCCTAAATCCAAAACACAACACTGTGCCAGCTATTAGGAAGAAAATTAACTCTATCCCAGCTGAAACCAAAACAGTGTGGTAGAAGTGTTTTGAAAATTACTTCTCTAAGCATAAAAAATTCACAAAGTAAAATATTGGCCTGAATGCATAAGTGGCACAGACTTAGTTAAAGAGACAGAGGGTAGGATAACAAAACAGAAAATTGGTAATGATTGTAGAGTGAATATTACCTTGACTTTGCCAGTTAAGACAGTGTTAGTATCACTCTTTCAAACATTTCTGTGGGTAACTGTAGACCTCATATTTGAGACAGAAAAACCTGTGCTTTCTACATAATCGTTCCATTAAAATTTCATTGTCTTTAAAAACCAATGAAGAATTTTTTAAAATACTGCCTGGTACTTTTTTCATATTTCTATCGGTAGTCTTAGCTAACTAACTATATTTCTTATGTGGCAATGTCCTTGATGTATTGAATTGAATTAGACATGGAATTCTGAGATTAAAGGAATAGATGCAGACCCTAAAACTGCTTGACCAAATTTCATGAAATTTTAAATAGTTCTAAGCCAAGTTCTGTGTAGAAAGTAGTTTTAAAGACGAACATTTATTAGGGACAGCTTATATTATTCGGAGTGGGACTGGACTTTAGTTTCAAACACTTATACACTGACGTATAACAGGTGTCCTCAGCTAACATCAGTGTCTAAGCTACAAGGCAATGGAAAGCTGGGGGATTTGGTTGCCTAAACATAGGTATACAGTGTCACCTGAGATGCTCTGGGTTGTACTAAGCTGTCTGTACAGGGCTAGCATATATGACATTATATGTCCAAGAGATACACCTCCTTCTGGAGTAATATGGAAGGCAAAACCAATACTCCACAGGGTGTTAGATGCCTATGTTTAGGCAACTGAATCCTACACATTGTCAACACAGTGAAGAGTCCAGGGAGCTATTTAGCAGAACAAATATAGGAATTCATATTACCTGAGAGTGATTTGAAAGGCTCTCATAACCTCACAGCATATGATTCAGTCACCTAAGAATGGACAACTAATGTTATCTGAGTTGCTATAGGGAAACTTTCCTGGCTGCTGATCCAGAATGATATGGATTTCTGTGTTGAACGCACCAGTCCTGAGAGAGTGTCTCAGATAACCAAGGATTTCCCATGCAATGGTGTCAAGCCTTAAATGTCTATAGTCAAGAAAGAAGGCTTTATTGGTTCAAACAAATTAAAAATCAAGCTATTTTAGAAACAGAACTGAAAGAGTCAGAACTAAAGAAAGAAATTTTTTACAATGAGCATGGTAAAACACTGGCACAGGTTGCCCAAAGAGGTGGTAGATGCACCATCCCTGGAAACATTCAAGGTCAGGTTGGATGGGGCTCTGAGCAACCTCGTCTAGTTGAAGATGTCCCTGCCCATTGCAGAGGGTTGGACTAGATGATCTTTGAAGGTCCCTTCCAACCCAAACCATTCTATGATTCTATCATTCTATGACTCCTGTTTGGAAGGTAATGGTAAAATAAATGCCCTGCCTGGGAGCTGAAATTAGATGAAGTTAAACTAAAGTTATTTACCCATTTTCTGGCATGAGTGACTACAAGTAACAGTGGAACATTATGCAAATTAATCTTGATTCACTACTGCTAGAACATGTTTTTTTGAGTTTCAATATATTTTGATTTATATAAAGATAGGCTCTCATTCAAGTCCAGTTACTGGACTACAAGAACAAATTAATTCATTAGATTTCATTAAATAATGAAATTATTATGAAAACAATCAGACTAGGTTATGGGACACATATTTGGATTGTGACCCTGCAGCTTAAAAAGTGTTTCAAATTTCAAGGCCTTTTGGGGTTGTGTTAGAGAGCTAGCAGATGACTGAGAGCAAAGACACAAAAGGGTACAAGTGCCAGCTTCGAAGTGGGATGAAGAATTGCAAGTTCCCAAAGAATAAAATAGCACTTCTTGTTGGAGTAACAAGAAAAGAAAGAGGAATCTGTGTGCACTTAGTTACATTTATATCTAATTGTAAGATGTCGCCACTTTCACTACTTTGTGTATCAGAGATCCTACTTTTACTATGAATATCTCTAGAGTAGAGATTACAATTCAGCAATAACAGTGTATTTCTTTTGCAAAATATAGAGGGAGACACCTGCAGGAATGCTATCAACAGCCTGCATGTGCCACAAGAACTGCTCACTATGTATCATTTCTGAAATACTTCAGAAAAAAGTGGTTTCCCTTTTACATAGGCTTGCACTTACAGGAGACAACCAAAAGACTTTGTGCAACTTTGAAAACTCTTTCTCTCCAGTGGAGGTGTGGAAATGACAAGATTGAGGACCATGTTGACCATTTGTGTCTGTCCCAGGTGCTTATTATTTCTGATAAGAAAAATTTGGTATATGCCTTACAGGACAGTTTGTGCAAATGCCACCTTTTGTTTACTGTTTGACTTTGACAGTCTGTGATTTCCTAGACAGACAATAGGAATGTAAGAGGAAAGTCAGCTATTACTCACAGTCTGCTGTCAGTTTAAGCATTCACAACCTGTCACATCTTGTGAGAACTGAAGATGCAAATCAGTCTGTCTCTGCAGCAGCTCAAAGAAATGTTCCAGGTGGAATGCATTCTTTGTATGTTTGAATTGCTTGAAAAGCAACATAAAACTATTAATAAATGTACATTACTAACACTAATGAGCTCCTCAGTACCACTGAGAAAATATAGAATACACAGTCTAGAAATCTGCATTCACCTTAAAGTAGACCTTTAAAACTGCTGAACTAGTTAACAAAACCTAATTAAATCATAGGACTTTCTTACAAATTTGCATTTTTCTAAGTCAAAATTACATGGAATTTACCTTTTTCATTTCATTTTCTCACCCACTGATTTCACTCATTCCTACTTCAGCAGTGATACAAAGATGACAAGTGCTTTACATTTGGCTTTATATTGCAAGGACATTTCCAAGCCACACTTTTTGAAATAAATTGTTATCAAAAGGTGTAAAAAGATATTTGTATCTTTTTCTGTCTGTTGATCTATCTACACTTATTCATACAAATGTTCATGTTTCTTTAGACCAGACCTTTTTGATCTTTTCTTGTGTACAAAGCATGTAACACAAAGTTCTCCCTTTGATATAAGAATAGTCTTTTAGCGAAACATAATCTCTAAGTAAACTTTCTAGATTAAAACATTAAATAAATAGTGTACATACCATTTTATATTGTTACTTTTAACAAAAAAGACATTGGCTTATGCATATTGAAGATTTATGTTTATTTTGTTGTGAAACTTTGTAAGATACTCTTTGATTTTATGGGGTGTTAATCCACTAAAAATAGACACTACAATGCCCCAGACTTTAAGTCTGAAGAATTTTTTTTTTTTGCCATCTAATGTCTGTATGACCATATGCAATTCCATTTATGAATTATTAATGCTTCAGGAAATAATAGATGTTTTAAAAGGTCTATGACAATAAAGCAACATTTTGTTTTCTCAGAAGGATTTCTGCCATACTACTTACACAATCCAGACTAAAGACTCTTTCCTTTCATATTTCACTCCGTCCTCCAAATGCTTACTTTATAACTTGAGTTTATCTGCTTCCATTTGATCCTCTGATCACCAGCATTCCTCACAGGTTCTGTGAAGCTTAATTCTGAACTTTGTCTTTCGACTTACATTCTTTAATGTGATTTGTACATTTTTGCTAACAGGGTTGTTATACATTCCTTTTATAGCAAAAGAGAATTATTTAGACTTTATGATGCATAGTATTTAACATAAGCCCAGAAAAATGTTTCAGCCCCATCTGTTTTTAAAGAATTTAAATTGTCACTTGAAAAAAAGGTTGTAATCCTGAAGCTTGCCATGATGCTCTGAAATACCATACTGAAGTGCATAGGGTATGGACAAGAAAACACTAAATGTAAGCAGAATTAGGTCTAACGGTAAGCAGAATTAGCACAGAAATATGACAGCTAAACAAAATTATGACATTTTTGCTGGTATTAATAGGAGTTCATTTTCTTCATGAGCTTTCAACACAGAGTTTAGATTTTCACTGGAAACTAAGGAAATGAGACTGACTTTTTGAATGTGAACAAGAGATCTATCTTTCTAAACATCTTTTGATAATTTAATTCTCATTACACCAAATGCGAGTGGGACTAAATTTCAATGGATTAATTAAAATATCTTTAGTTAAATGAAATAAAATTATATATTATTTTTCTATCTAATTTTATTTTATAATGTTGAGAACTGCCAAGTACTTTTTGAAAATATTTTGCAGACATGGTGCAGTATGCTTGTGCCATTGAATGCCATCTGCTGTCTAGGCTTAAATGCACACCAATTTTACTTTTAATTCATAATGAACATGAAGAATGAATGTCACCCATGTACTGCAATTTGGCTCAGTCATTGACAGGTGCACATTTAAGGCATAAAACATATTTGTAATTACAAAATGGTTATTTACAAGTTCCCAGGTGGGTAAGTAGCCATTAGTAACAAATAATTGCATGCCAGCCCATTATGGTCCCAACCACTGTACTGGAAAAAAACCCAGAAGAATGAAAGAATAAAGCATTCCCTTATTAATAACTGTGTAACAGTTATATAATTTAAACTGACAAGTTTAAATCTAATAAAGACTTTAAAAACTTTGTTTAACATGTAAATGGAGACCTGCAAGCACAGAGTCAGGAACACTAAGGTGTCTGAGTAAAGTTATAAAATACCTTGTGATGCTTTTATTATATTTGCCCTGTGGTTTTCTATTGACATTGACGTTCCACTGTTGAAATGCATTTGCCTCAGTCTTCAAATACCTGCTCAACAGAAAAAGTAATGTCTGCACATGCTCTAATTTATCACCCTCTACACCAGAAGATTACAAATTATCCAGAACAAGCCACAGTCTGAATGCTGATTACTTTGACCCTCATCCAGAAAAAAAAAACCAAACAACTTAATCATGCAATAAATGCATGTATTGTGAATGATTCCTCAAAAATTTCATGTAGAATCACAATGCTAAATTGTGTTCAGATGTACTGTCTTGTTTTCACTAAAGACAGAGACAGAATTCTCCCAAATTCAATTGGACAAAATTCTTCTTGTAATGTTTAACATCACAACCATGATTTGCTAGATAATAATGTATTTAACAAGACAGAATTACTGCTGTTCACGTAAGTAATGGAACTGTGCATAGAATAGAAGTTTTCTTTCTTTAATGTCTTGCCTGAACATTGTTTTTATTCCTCTTCCCATTGAAAATTAGACTAACTTAATCATACCGTCTGTGCTGTGTGTCTGTCTGGCTTTGTGTTTTCCCCTAACATTTTATTGACTCATTGGTGGCTGTGAAATTTAACAGAAGCGTAAAGCTTCTGAGGCTACACCTATACTGCTTTTCTTGGGAAAAATTCCTGTATCTTGGAAATAGTCCATTTTAGGGGAATTTCTGCATTGTGGGCTCATGGCTTGTTAGATACTTCACTTGTAGCATCCCCTCATGTCAGAAGCTTAGTACGGAGAACAGAGAAAAGACTGGGCAGTGTACTGGCATCCTGATTTCTAATTGCTGATCAGCAGCATTTTTTACCCTTTCTTAAGTATGTTATCACAGAGCCATGACCAACATCACTGATGGGCTCAGCTTTGGCCAGCAGCAGGTCCGTCTTGGAGCTGGCTGGAACCGTCTCTGTCAAACATGAAGGAAACTTCTGGCATCTTCTCACAGAAGCCACCCCTGCTGCCCCACTGCTGCCAAAACCTTGCCACCTAAACCCAATACATCTACATTTTTACCCTACATGCTAATGCACTGCAGATTCACACATGTAGTCCAGGTGAGGCTGTCCTTAGTCTGTGTCTGCTCTACAGAGCTATGCTGCTGAGAGAAGGGCTGCATCTCTCCTGCTCTCAAAAGAAAATGTTGCCATTTTCATTATATGCACAAACTTAATTTTCAGTAGTGAAAATTATATAGGCCATTTTATCATCATCTGGATCTCTTCTCTGCCCCAATTTTTTTGCAATAAGTACATATTATACTTCTCACATATGATTGACAGTGAATAGAGCTCACATTTACAATACCTTATTACTGAGCAATTATCATCCATTTCTGACAGAAGACAATAATAATAATAAAAAGACTGATTAAGCTGTATCCCTGTATAAGCAGTGATACCATTCCTCAGATGAACATATGCCAGAGTTTCACCAGACCTGAAAATCTTTTATTTCAGTGTTCTGTGAGAATAAAGCTGTGAAATAGAACAATGTATGAGTCAGCCCTTTAGGACATCTGTAGGTGAGGGTTTTGTTTGTTTATTTTTTCTCTTGTGACTGGAAAGCAGAAAGGATCTTGGAGATGTAATCACAGAAAAAAAAGTGGGGGAAAAAAAAAAAAGAGACTAGTCATATACATAGAATATTTTGACTGATATATGAAAATGTTTGTCCAGGTGTGTTGGATGGGTGTGAAGGTGGTGCAGGGCTGTCTTTCCTCACTCTGGCTCAGGGGTGCATAAATAAATCTGCCAGCCAGAGCAGCAGGACACCTGCAACAGAATCAGAAAATGCTGATGAAACCATAGACACTTTCCCCCTTTCTTCCAGAAGTACAATGTAAAAATCATAGAATCATAGAATGCTTTGGGTTGGAAGGGACCTTTAGAGGTCATCTAGCCCAACCCCCCTGCAGTGAGCAGGGACAGCTTTAACCAGATCAGGTTGCTCAGAGCCCCAGCCAACCTCACCTTGAATGTTGCCACAGATGGGGCCTCTACCACCTCTCTGGGCAACCTCTTCCAGTGCTTCACCACCCTCATTGTAAAACATTTCTTTCTTATGTCTAGTCTAAATGTATTCTTCCTTAGTTTAAATCCATTATTCCTTGTCCTGTCACAACAGGCCTTGTTAAAAAGGTTCTCCCCATCTTTCCTGTAGGCCTCCTTTAAGTATTGGAAGGTCACAATAAGGTCTCCTCCCAGCCTTCTCCAGACTGAACAACTCCAACTCTCTCAGCCTTTCTCCATAGGAGAGGTGTTCAAGCCCTCGGATCATTTTTGTGGCCCTCCTCTGGACCCGCTCCAACAGGTCCATATCCTTCTTGTGCTGAGGACTCCAGAGCTGGCTTTTTAAAAATTTTTTTTGGTGGTGGTTTTGGTTATTTTCTCTCAGTTATCTCAGATGAAATATGAGCTTTTTAAGAAGCACCGATACCTCAGTGTCTAAAGCTACTTGGAACAAATCCTTGCTATTTCTTTGGAATTCAGACAACACCAGCCAGTGTTAGGATTGCCAGCTGACATGAACAGAAAAGTGGGAAGTTGCCTGTTTATGTAGGTAGTGGGTCAAATAGCTCAAAATTGTGAGTCTTGTGGCCTTGCCAGTGTGTCTACTCAGCCTTGCACAAACAGAGCTTCACCACCTGTAAAATGAAAGCTGCAAACATTTCTCCTGTCAACAAGGGCAGGTGTGTGCCTCCTGTCTGGGGCCACCTCTGTGGACCATGGAAATATTTCCTATACTTTGAGCAGCATTCAGAATTCTGAAAGATGGACAGTAGACCCTGCTATGACCTGGGCTCCTTGCTTTTCTTGCCCTGCATGAGTTTTCTCAGTTGCCCATCCCTGAGAAGGGAAAGTCTGTTTCTGACTCTGTCCTTTTCTTGCCTGGCTGGCTGTCACTTCCCTCTTCACAGTTTGCTTCTATCTTTCTGTTTCTTTGTTTTTCCTTTTCCTGTGAAAAGCCTGGTAACCTTTCATTTCAACAGTATTCTTATGGAGGTAAGGCCATGACAAACTTGAACCAATTCTCTTAATCAAAGTTCACTCACTTTACCTTCTTTCCCCAGATGAGCTCTTCAGGTGTTCAGGCCATATGGGAGAGTCTGCCATGCTTCCTAGAGTGACTGGAGGCACCTGCAATGGAAATGTAGAAGTTAACAGGTGGCAAGGACCTACCTGGAACAGGAAGCGATGGTTTGCCCAATTGCTACCTTAGCTCTGAAAGGCAGATCCCTTGGATGAGTTTCCTCAGCTCACATGAGCCAGTTCTGGTGGGATCATTACACAAATTGTGATGGTCAACTGTCCTGGTTTTGGCTGGGATAGAGTTAATTTTCTTCCTAGTAGCTGGCATAGTGCTGTGGTTTGGATTTAGGATGAGAATAATGCTGATAACACACTGATGTTTTAGTTGTTGCTAAGTACTGATTACACTAGTCGAGGACTTTTCAGCTTCCCATGCTCTGCCAGGTACACAAGAAACTGGGAGGGGGCATAGCCAGAAGAGTTGATCCAAACTGACCAAAGGGCTATTCCATACCATATGACGTCATGCTCAGTATATAAACTGGAGGGGGTTGGCCGAGGAGCAGTGATTGCTGCTTGGGAGCTGTCTGGGTATCAGTCGGTGGGTGGTGAGCAATTGCATTGTGCATCACTTGCTTTGTATATTATTATTATTATTATCATCATCATTACTATTTTACTTTATTTCAATTATTAAATTGTTCTTAGCCCAGGAGTGTTTCTCACTCTTACTCTTCTGATTCTCTCCCTCATCCCATTGGGGCAGGGAGAGTGAGCGAGTGGCTATGTGTTGCTTAGCTGGTGGCTGGGGCTAAACCATGACATCAGCCTACATTAGCCTTTGCAGTTTTGCAAAGCTGCAGGATGGTAGATGACCTTGTTTGTCCCTGCGGCAACAGTCTCACCTTCTGAGGGTGAAGCCTTTTGTTGTCAGGCTGTTTGTGGACCTCACATACCTCTGCTGTTTCTGCTTCCACCCCCGGTGCTGGCAACTCCTCGGCCAATGCTCCAGCAAGCTTGGCCACCTCCTCCTCAAAGAGTTGCCTCTGGTGCTCAATGAGGAACTCCACCAGCATCATCACCTGTACACAGCAAACCATAGGTTTACACCTAGGTGGCTGAAAAGAGGTCAAACAACCTTTCTCACTCCTGACCCTTGCTTCTGTACAGCTGTGGTGCTGCTCTTCCCAGCAGCTCCCCCATGAGTGTTTGATGAAGAGAGGAGGCAGCCAGGTACCTCTGAACAGCAAAGCTCAGGTGGGTCTGGAAGGCTGTAGCTGGCTGGTAAATACAGTGTACCTTCCCCATCATCTGCACCAGGACGTCCAGCAGGGGAGCATGTGCCCCTCAGCTGGGCTCAGGAAGTTTGGCCCCATGCAGATGGTTAGGGTGCTGGTAGTCATCCTGCTGGTGCTGGCACTCCTGCTGATGTTTTGAAACAGGGACAGCAAGTGCTTGAGCACCAGGAGGTTGGTGTTGGGCAACTCTGGCCACCCTGAGAGAACAGGAGCACCATGTTTTAGAGTAGATGTCAGCAACACAGGTCACCCAGGCTGATCTCACCAAAGCCTACCTGAGGAAAGCCTCCCTGGCCACGCCTGGTCTACTGTAGAGGGACTGTATTTGCAGAGGTACAGCCACTTCCCTCCCTGCCCCTCTGGCAAGAGTCTCTTTGTGGACTAAGCCCCAAGGCCTGTGGGAAGTGCTCCAAAAAGAGAAATGTTTTTCTGTGCCACTTTTGACTGAAAGTTATCAATATCTTTATCAAAGATCTGGATGAGGGGATTGAGTGCACCCTCAGTAAGTTTGCAGATGACACCAAACTGGGTGGGAGTGTTGATCTGCTTGACAGTAGGAAAGCCCTGCAGAGGGACCTGGACAGGCTGGGCTGATGGGCTGAGGCCAGCTGTTTGAGGTCCAACAAGACCAAGTGCCGGGTCCTGCACTTGGGTCACAACAACCCCATGCAACGCTACAGGCTTGGGGAAGAGTGGCTGGAAAGCTGCCTGGCTGAAAAGGACCTGGGGGTGTTGGTCGACAGCCGGCTGGACATGAGGCAGCAGTGTGCCCAGACGGCCAAGAAGGCCAACAGCATCCTGGCTAGTATCAGGAATAGTGTGGCCAGCAGGAGCAGGGTGGTGATTGTCCCCCTCTACTCAGCACTGGTGAGGCCACACCTGGAATCCTGTGTCCAGTTTTGGGCCCCTCACTACAAGAAAGACATTGAGGTGCTGGAGCGTGTCCAGAGAAGGGCAACAAAGCTGGTGAAGGGTCTGGAGCACAGGCCTTATGAGGATCAGCTGAGGGAACTGGGGTTGTTTAGCCTGGAGAAGAGGAGGCTGAGGGGAGACATTATTGCTCTCTACAACTCCCTGAAAGGAGGTTGTAGTGAGGTGGGTGTTGGTCTCTTCTCCCATGTAGCTAGCGATAGGACGACAGGAAATGGGCTCAAGCTGCACCAGGGGAGGTTTATATTGGATATTAGGAAAAATTTCTTCACGGAAAGGGTAGTCAAGCATTGGAAGAGGCTGCCCAGAGAGGTGGTGGAGTCCCCATCCCTGGAAGTGTTCAAAAAATGGGTAGACGTGGTACTTTGGGAGATGGTTTAGTGGTCATGGTGGTGTTGGGTTGATGGTTGGACTGATGATCTTAGCGGTCCTTTCCAATCTTAATGATTCCTAGTTTTTACTTTCATTACAAGTGATCCATCCACCAAGCCAGGAGGCGTGGGGTTGCTACTCTTCCCTGAATTGGTTTAGTGGTGGACTTGGTAATGTTAGTTTAATGGTTGGACTGGATGATCTTAAAAGTCTTTTCCAACCTAAACTATTCTATGATTCTATGATTCTATGAAACCTGACCCCACAGCAGCAAGAGGTGGCTGGCAGAAAACAGCTTTTTCAAGGAGGCTGTCATTTTGCAGGCAAGTCCCTGGCCTCTGTCAGTCCCTGCAGAGTAAGCATGCTGCTCACCACACTTACTCTTTCAGTCCTGCCAGTTTCTCGTGCCTCCTGGTCTTTTGCAGGGTGCTCATTCATGCCTCATAGAGGCTTGGCTGAAGAGAGGCCCTGGTGCAGGTTAATCTTCCTCAGGGGCAAAGGCAAGTGTGGACAGCTCTGTGGCTCTCATGAGGTTGGGACAGAGAGATGGCTGTAGGTCAGTGGCATGAGGAGGCAACACAGGCCAGCGTTGTGCCCGATGCCTACCTGGGGTCCCTCTGCTGAGGACACCATCTCTCCAGAGGAGCCAGAGGGATGGGGGTCCCCTGGCCAGGTTTGCTTACATGGATGGTTGGGGGAGCGTGCTGTCCTGGCTGCAGAGAGCTGCCAGGGGCCAGCCGAAGAGAGCCCCCCTAATGCAACAGCCCGACAGTCTGGGTGCCCTTGCAGCAGCCAAGGTCCCTCACCATGCAAAGGGTCAGCGCAGTGCCCTCATCCTCCTGTGGGTCCCACCTGCTGCCAAGGAAAACA
Source organism: Pelecanus crispus (assembly GCF_030463565.1). NCBI lineage: Eukaryota > Metazoa > Chordata > Aves > Pelecaniformes > Pelecanidae > Pelecanus > Pelecanus crispus. The sequence goes on from NC_134643.1 coordinate 174,998,256, forward strand.
GAGCAAAGAGCTGTGCAGGAGAAGTGCCAAGTGAGTGCTCCTGGACCCTCTCAGTGTTGTCCCCCCACCACTGCTGAGTGCAAGGGAAAAGCATCATTTGGGAATGAGGGGCCCCAGAAGCTCATCTCTCTGCTGCTGCAGAACTGCCAGCACCTTGCTGGCGCCTCTTCAACTTGGTGTCCATCAGGCCCCCTAGGTCCTTTTTTTCCATGCTGCTTTCCAGCGGCTTTGTCAAGCTGCTTTTGGTCACATGTATGTGTGGGTGTTTCCCAGGTTGCTTCGTGCCTGTACTGGTGTCATCCTCAGTCAGTCCCACCCTCTTTCTGCAGGTGTCCCTGTGTTACTGCCTTGAGGGTTAGAAGGGCATGTTTCCTTCAGCTGAAGCAGGGGTTCAAATGGAAAGTCTTATGGGACAGGAAGAAAGAGAATGCACGTTGGTGACAGTCTGGAGGTGGAGTTTCTGCAGAACTCCATCTTTACCTTTTTTTCCACAGCCAGCATCCCTGGGACTCTGGCTCATGCAGAGGCAATAAATTAAATTAATTTTCCCAACTCGAGTCTGTTCTGCCTATGATGGTAATTGGTAAGTCATCTGTCCTTATCTTAACCTACAACCTTTCCGTTGTATTTTCTTCCCCTGTCTTCTTGAGATAGGGGAGTGATAGTGCAAGTTGCTGGGCACCTAACAGCTAGGCAAGGTCAACCCACAAAACCAGAAATTACTCTGTAAAGTGGAACAGGTAGTGCTTTGACTGAGACGTCCATACTGTCTACAACACGGGGATGATTTCTTTGAATAAACTCTTGTCTGGTCCTGTGGGCTGCATGCCTGCTATAGGCCAGAAGACACTGGATGCACTTCTTGTATAGTTGTGATCGTTTTGGCTGGCATAAAGTTAATTTTCTTAACAGTAGCTAGTATGAGGCTATGTTTTGGATTTATGCTGGAAACAGTGTTGATAACACAGGGATGTTTTCATTACTGCTGAGCAGTGCTTACAGAGTCAAGGCCTTTTCTGCTCCTCACACTGTCCCACCAGCGAGCAGGCTGGGGTGCACAAGAAGTTGGGGGAGACACAGCTGGGACAGCTGACCCCAACTGACCAAAGGGATATTCCATACCTTATGACTTCATACTCAGCAGTAAAACTAGGGGGAAGGTTGGCAGGGGGTCTGCTGCTCAGGGACTGGCTGGGCATTGGTTGGTGAGTGGTGAGCAATTGTTTTTATTTGCATCACTTGTCTTTCTTGGGTTTTATTTCTTTCCTTGTTATTTTCCTTTTCTTTACAATTAATTATTATTGTTATTATTTTATTTTATTTCAGTTATTAAACTGTTTTTATCTCAACTCATGAGTTTTCTCACTTTTACCCTTCTGATTCTCTTCCTCCATCCTGCTGGGGGGGAGTGAGAGAGAGGCTGTGTGGTGCTTAGTTGCCAGCTGAGGTTAAACCATGACAATAGTTTTATTTAAAAGAAATATAGTTCGCTCGCTCGTAAACTATTCTGTGACATAACTAAAGTATGGTATGTGGGAAAATTCAGCAGACTTAAAAAGTGCACTTCTGATTCAAACTCAAACAATCCTACAGGTTTCTACAAATTCCTACAGCAGTTTATGTCTCACTTTTTCCATCATAAGGGTAGATTTTTAGTGTAAATACTTGTGTAGATTCCTGGTGCAGTAAACAATTGGGAGTACCACTAGAGAGTTGGTGACTGATTCTAATCTGCTCATACGCAGGTTGGGGAAATGAATCTCCATCTAAGTTAAATAACCATCAAAATGCATACATGACTTCTATTCTATGATCAAGACAGTTATATTCCTTAAATAAAGTTGATATATTTTCTCTGCAAATATGTACTGAAGTTTTAATCCTGAGCTGAGTTCTGCCTTTACCAGAATAAAAATGCTCTAGAAGCACAAATGTGAGCTGGTTTTAATTAAAAGTTATAACAAAAATATTACTGAAGTGTTTATTAAAAATAGATATAACTCATTTTTCAAGAAATGAAGTAGCTAAATTTGTATGTATTCAAATCTTCTAATTTATTATTTCTGTATATTGTAGGATTCTAAGCAACATTTGTATAAACATGATTTCTTTTCATTTACATTTATGTCTTTAAATCAAGAAGCCTGTTAAATTAATAGTACTCCACACTCACTTTACAGTCAGTAGAAAGAAATAGAAAATCTCCAGAGGGACACTCCATATAAGATCCAAATTGCTTTCTGGAGATGCTTCTCTCTTTATTGATTGCATAAAGAGCCTTCATACTTGCCTCATGTTAAGAAGGATGAATCTGAACCACAGTAACTAGTGTTGTTCTGTTAACTGAATTAGCTATGCTTCCTGTTTTGTCTTTTTTTGTTGTTGTTTTTTTTTAATTTCCTATCTGCCCTTTTTTGATTACTATTTTTTCCTTTCTCATTGTATGGTTGCTATGCATGTATGTTAACAATGGCTAGTATCTTTTATAGACTAGGAAGATTCACTAGAAGTCTCCTGATATAAATCAAGTAAACAGGTAAATACAGAAAAGTAAGTTCTGTGGCTACATGAAATACTTTTCTCTATTCTTTGGCTACCAATAACATACTTGTCCTTTATGTAGTCTTTTCATTATAAAAATCTTTCTTGGAGCATGACTGCCAAAGAAGCAGGTGTTTCCTTGTTTGTTTAGTTTGTGGAAATATATGGCACATCTTTTTAGATCTACTAAAGATTAATGACCTCCTAGTACCTTTTGTAGAGTAACTCACCCTTTATAACAGTATGGGTAAAATTTTATAACAGGCTAGGCCATCTACTACTTATTTAGAACACATTCAGTCCTTGAAACCATTAACAGATTGAGTCCTTCCTGTGGGCTTTGAAATTTGGCTTTGTTGATCATAGGTTTCTGCTACTATGTTAGCTCTTTGTCTTAATCTTTACTGCCAGCCTTTCTAGTCAGCATCAAACATTGCAACAGAAACCTACACAGTGTAGTGGTTTAGGCATTTTAAGTTAATTTAAATCACAATGCAGTGTGAAAGCAAAAATCTTGGCTTCAGGAAGCCTGTGTTCCTGTCTTACTGATTTTATTTAATCTTACTGAAGACCACCAGTGCCTACTCCATTATATGTTGAAGTGCCTTATTTTAATTTATTTTGTTAGTTTATATTATAAAACCAATTACATTATTGTTTTTATTATGTTATGTTATAATATCATAAATATATACTATATATATGATATACATATCATATATGACCTACGGCATAGTATTTAAGTAACATAGACCCAGCAGCAGCTGCAGACACAAGACACAAGGTACAAAGTTTTGGAGAGCAGAGAAAAATAAGAAAGACCAAAAGAGAGGACTATTGGATAGGATTCAGACAAAATTTTGCAGCAGTGTAGATGTGGAAGAGAATGAAAGGTGAGAATCCGAAAGCAGTTTGGAAAGCAGCATAAGAGGTAATTCATGAGAGTATGGAGCATGAAGGCAGTGAATTAAGAAAAGAAAGGGAAAGAAAATGAGTGAAAAAGCAGTGATACTTCTAGGACAGACTTGATTGATAAGAAGGAAAAAAAATGCTAAAAACTGAGTAATTCTTTACACCATTTAATGTAAAGATAAGGGTAGGCACACAGTCACCGAGTGATTGAGGTTGGAAGGGACCTCTGGAGGTCATCTTGTCTGACTTCATGCTCAGACAGGTTCACCTAGAGCAGTTTGCCATCATCAGTTATGTATCATACGCAAACTTGCTGAGGGTACACTCTGCCCCACTATCCAGATCATTAATGAAGATGTCAAATGGGACTGGAGACAGCATTGACCCCTGGGGTACACTGCTAGTTACCAGTCTCCAACTAGACTTTGTTCTACTCATCACCACCCTCTTGGCCCGGCCTTTCAGCCAGTCTTCAACCCACCTCCCTGCCTGCTCATCTAGCCCACACATCAACAGTTTGTCTCTGAGGATCTTACGGGAGACAGTGTTAAAGGCCTTAATGAGTCCAGCTAGACAATATCCATTGCTCTGGCCTCATCTACCAGGACAGTCATTTCATCATACAAGTTGGTCAAGAGTGTGTTCCTCTTGGTGAAGCCATATTGATTTTCTTGTCCTTAATATTTTCTTTCCTATCATTCAATGTCCATCTTGCTTTCATTACCTTTGGGGCACTGTACCAGAAAAACTTTCTTTCCATGTTTGAGTAGTTGTTACCTTCATGACATCCAAGGCTCTTCTATGTGCTATATCATCAGAAGTACTCATGAGATATGATGAGGTGATTATGAAGACTAATTGATAGTACTGTAAAGGGCTTTATTTTATGAGGTTTAACATGTCTGGCACTTCTTACATTGATAACTTCTATTTCATTTTTCATTAGCAAAAAATATCTTGTGGTTATATGTGAAACTGCACAGATTTTGTGGCATTGTATTTTTTACAGTGTATGGAAGCACATGTTTGAGTCATGGTTTTGCTAAACTTCAACAATGGCAAATATTCTGCAAGACAACTTTATAGGTTGGTTTGTGATTGATGAAAAATATTAATTCCACTAGTCTCCTTGACACCTATACGTGTATCTTGGTTTGATTAAGTATAGGGATTCCACTTGAAATAATGACTTTGGCAAATATTAAATGGAATCATGGAATCATAGAATATCCCGAGTTGGAAGGGACCTGTGAAGATCATTGAGTCCAACTCCTAGCTCCACACGGGGTAACCTAAAAGTTAAACCATCTATCTAAGAGCATTGTTCAAATGTTTCTTGAACATCAACAAGCTTGGGGCCATGACCACTTCCCTAGAGGAGCTTGTTCCAGTGCTTGACCACCCTCTCAGTGGTGTCCCTGACACAGCTTTAAGCCATTCCCTCACTTCCTATCACCAGGCACCAGACAGAAGGGATCAACACGTCCCTCTCCACTCACCCTCATGAGGAAGTTGTAGACAGCACTGAGGTCACCCCTCGGTCTCTTCTTCCCTAAGCTGAACAAACCTAGTATCCTCAGCTGCTCCTCATAAGTCATGCCCTCTAATACTTTCACCATCTTTGTTGCTCTCCTTTGGGTGTGTTCTAATATTTTTATATCCTTCTTAAATTGTGGAGCCCAAAACTGCACTCAGTACTCAAGGTGAGGCTGCAACAATGCTGCGTATAGTGGCACAATCACTTCTTTCCACTGGTGTCGTGGTTTAACCCCAGCCAGCAACTAAGCACCACGCAGCCGCTCACTCACTCCCCCTGCCCTGATGGGATGGGGGAGAATTAGAGGAATAAGAGTGAGAAAAATTCCTGGGTTGAGATAAGAACAGTTTAATAATTGAAATAAAGTAAAATAGTAATGATAATAGTAACAACAATACGATAATGATAATAATAATAATATACAAAGCAAGTGATGCACAATGCAATTGCTCACCACCCACTGACTGATACCCAAACAGTTCCCGAGCAGTGATTTCTGCCCCCCAGCAACCCCCCCCAGTTTATATACTGAGCATGACGTCGTATGGTATGGAATGTTCCTTTGGTCAGTTTGGATCAACTATTCTGGCTGTGCCCCCTCCCAGCTTCTTGTGCACCTGGCAGAGCATGGGAAGCTGAGAAGTCCTTGACTAGCATAAGCAGTACTCAGCAACAACTAAAACATCAGTGTGTTATCAACATTCTTCTCATCTTAAATCCAAACCACAGCACTATGCCAGCTCCTAGGAAGAAAATTAACTCTATCCCAGCTGAAACCAGGATAACTGGTTAGCTATATTGTGCTTAATGCACCCCAAGATATGGTTGGCTGCCAGGCTTTTTTTCTTAACTTATATTGAGCATACCACCAACTAAAACCCTCAGATCCCTTTCTGCAGGGCTCCAGTCTCTTGTTCCCCAATCTATATGTACATCCAGGATTACACCATCCCAGGTGCAGAATCTGACATTTTTCCTTGTTAGACTTCATACAGTTGGTGATTACCCAGTACTCTAGTACCTATCTATCAAGATCTCTCTGTAAAACCCCTCTACCCTTGAGGGAATCAACGGCTCCTTCTTAATTTAGTATCGTCGGCAAACTCAGTGTGCACTCAACTCTTGTGTCCAGGTCATTGATAAAAACATTGAAAAGAACTGGCCCTAAATCTGAGCCCTGGGGAAAATCACTAGGGACTGACCACCAGCCAGGTGTTACCCCATTTGCTACAACTCTTTGAGCCTGACCCTTCAGCCAATTGCTCATCCATTGTACTGTTTACATGTCTAGCTGTATGCTGGATATTTTGTCCAGAACGATACTGTGAGAGACAGTATCAAAAGCTTTGCTAAAATAAATAATAAAAAATTCCTATATCCACTGCCTTCCCCTCATCCCCTAGGCAGGTTATCTTGTCATAGAAGGATAAGTTAATAAGGCATAACTTTCCTTTCATGAACCTGTGTTGGCTCATGAACCCATATAGGTCAATGACTGCATTGTGTTTCAAGTGTTTTTCAATAGCTCCCAGAATAATCTCCTTAATTTTACCTGACACTGAGACTGGCAGGCTTGTAATTACCATGGTCTTCCTTCTTGCCCTTCTTGAAAACTGGAATAATATTTGCTAACTTCCAGTTGACTGGGGCCTCTCCAGATTCCCAAGACAATTATTCTAATTCCAGAGCCTTGTATCTGTTGTGTAAGGGCACCTGGGAAGGCAAGGTAGGTAAGGAGAAGCTTCTCCTGCTACCCTGAGCAGAGACTTGTTCCCATTCACCTCTAACTCTTAAATCACTGCCTTCTGCATGGTGGAGGGAGATCCCCCTCATCCTGTGTTATATCTAGCTGACAGTTCTGTGCCAGTGGCAACAGAGTTTAGTTACACCAGTCTCTTTCTCAGACTCCCGGATGCTTCTCAACCTGTCAACTTTCTCCTAAAGCTCAGCCACCAAGCACAGCAGTTCTTCTACCTGAGCACACATCTCACAGGCATTCTCACCGCTGCCCTCAGACACCAGTGGAAACCTTGGGCACACTCTGCAGCCGGAGACCTGGATGGCTGCATGTTTCCTTGGGAGCTCTGTCTGGGTAGCTGCATCAGTCCCAGTGGGTGCTAATATCACAGAGGACACAGAGGACATATCTTTCTGTTGGGTGGTTACCTTTGCTTGAGCTCCCTGCAGGGAGATTATGACTGGGGCAGGAGCCTGGGGGCAGGCAGTCTGTTTGGTGAGGCTGCAGTCCTCACTGCGTCTTGGTGTCCTACAGCAGATGGTCATCCTTGTTGCTGTCTCGTCCTTTCCCACACACAGCCCAAGGGTGTCAGGGGCTCAGAAACCCAGTCAGACACTCCCTCCCCAGGTACCTCATAATCCTCACATGCCTCTCATCACATGGCAACTGCTGCTGCTAGCCTTGGCTTCCCATGGTTTGAACTGTGATACATGCATGATGTTTGACTTCTTAAAAAGCCTATCATCAGGATTTGGTTATCTTCTAATCCAGAGGCTGCACCAGAGGACAGTGTTAGTATGCAATGGGAGAAATTAAAAAAAAAAAAAAAACAAACCAAACCCAACCAAAAAATCTATTTCAATGTTTTCAAACATTTTGTAAACCTTCTGATGACATACATATGGATATGTGCATAAACCAAATCTTCAAATTATTAGAAATTCTAATAACAAAGTCCCAGCCTTTGTCAGCTACTCAAAAGGTCTGTTTATTTTGATAAAATTCCTTAATTATGCAATAAGATTATCTGACACAATGGGGATTTGGACTATTCTTCTAAATTTGTGTTTTACCTTTTTGATAAATTTAATTTGAAGACTATTGAAGACAAAGGGTTTTCAGTAATTTAGTACTTGAAGCTTCCACTGTCAATTTTGTGATATGTTGTCATTATGGACAGGAAGAAAAGAGTAGAAAAACACCAAAGAACTGTCAGTCCTTCATCAAGGCATATGAGTCCACATTTTTTATGTATATTGATTTTCATTTTAGGTTGAATTTTATGATTGGTGCAATATATTTTATTGTACTTGGGTTTGGGTTCTTCTTTGCTTTATTTTATTTTTCATCAACTTGTATAACAAATATTTTTCCCACCCTACTGGGAATGAAAGTTGCTTAAATTTCTTATTGTTTGAAAAACTGTAGGCTTTTCTTTTTTCCCTCTCCTCTCCTCTCCTCTCCTCTCCTCTCCTCTCCTCTCCTCTCCTCTCCTCTCCTCTCCTCTCCTCTCCTCTCCTCTCCTCTCCTCTCTCTTTCCCTCCCCTCCCTTTTGACTGCCTTGTTTGCAATGGTCCAGCTTCAAGCAGCTGAGGCAGACATATTGTTTTTCATGGTCTGGTAGCTAAGACACCTTTTTAACCTGTGGAAGATGTAGGTTCAACCTTCCTCAAGATGAGAAAAGCTTAGGATCCAATTATTTTGCTTCCATTAATCTATTATCTAAAAAGTAGCCACAAGCTTGGCTGTAGCCCTAATCACATAAAACTTTTTGGTCAGCTCCAACTAAAATATTGGCATCTGTCTCTCCAGAACAGTCAAGTGTGACTACAGTTAGATGTTCAAGGAGCAACTAAATAAGAAAATGTCCAATGAAATTAGAGGCCTATAGATCTAGGAAATCTTGAAAAGAAGACAGATTACATTGCTGCTGTGGACTCAGTCATCTAAAACCCACCCTAAACTGGATGGGGTTTAAGCAGACTGCAACCTCAAATTCTTAAATGATTGAATTACTTTATGTCAAAAACACTGGCAGCTGGCCAAGTTGAAAAATCTCATGATAACTAGCTTTGTTCCACCTTTAACAGCTCATTATAGCATGAGAAATGAAACTGCTGTATTATTCCCTGCCACAGATGGTATTCACAGGTTGAAATTAGTATTTATTAAAGTAATATCATCCCTTTTTTCCATACTTTCCCTTTATTATAAGGAAAGAGGCAGATGATTGATAAATTTTAAAAGAATATGGACTAAGCCTCCTCCCCCTCACCAAATGGCTATATTGATAAAATAAAATTCATACCTCTAAGATACATTTTTGTAAAATGTTTCTTAGAACAAAGCAGAGGAAAAAAATTGTCATTTTTAGGTATTTCCAGTTTGAAAATAATTTATAGTGGCTGTCATATTACAGAAAGCATAGCAATACTGCTGAATACTTAAAGAGCAACCATGTAATTTCCTGAAAATAGTCCTTAAAGAATGTGCTGTCAGTCAATGCTCTGATTTCTTTATTTTACAAAAATTCAGATTATGAGTCATACTTTTCTCCTAATCTGCTATTTTTTCCTTTCCAAGGAAGAGCAAGTTTGTACCAGATCCTTCATTCCTCCTACTCTTGAAAGGATATGGAGTGTATATTGTAAAAAGAGAGTAAGGGATGTGTGTAAATCAGTGAAATTTACATATCCTCATTAACTCCTTTCCTCAGTCAGTCCCTCTCCCTTATTTTCTCAGCTGTTATTGCATAATCTCATTCTAACTTAATAGGATTTAAACCCAACTGTAGATCGAAAGTTTGTCTTATAGAAACCAGCATCATAGGCAAGTACAGAGAAAATCAATTTCCAAGTCCTTTGCTCATGCAGTAGTACTTCATTCCACAAGTTTTCTCTTGGATTGGATTATTGTCACCTAGCTTTGGCCATAGACTAGTTTAGCATCTATTCTATGCTTTTTACCTAAACTCAGGGGACAAAGAACAATTTGTGGAATGAAGGACTTCTAGATACAGAATTACTCTATCTTAAGATAGACCGAATGATGGAAGAAGGGATTCATCTGCATCAATTCTGAACCTCTGAAAGTTGGATCTGTTATCCAGGCTAGCATATCAGACTTCCATTATTGCCAGTGGCAAGAAAAAGTGCAACTGAATTGCATAAAAATAGATGCCCACTGTCACTTGAGTTACTGTGGCATTTGTTGGCCTCCAAGTTTCTGCTTCAAAAGGGTGCACATTTCATTTAAGTGTTATGCCATACAGCTTAGTCCCATTCAGGTGTATTGTATAGCCTAGAGTATCACAAACCACTCTAGGCACTTATATGTAAGTAGCTGAAACCCTTCTGAGCAGACCAGCATGGTGGCTGGTCTAATTGTGATCTAATATCAAAGATTCCTACCTATAGATGCATTTCTAGATATAACATATCTCTCTCTCTCTCTCTTTATAAAAAATCTTATACCCATAGTCTATGTATAGTATTATACATTATAGCCATTTTATGTAGAAAATTACATTACACATAAAACATATTATAGACAGAAAAAATAAATATATGATACTATAGACAAAATACGTAGATTTTTAAAATACATCAATTGAACATTGTGATTAAGACATGTCATTGGGATTACGTGGCAAGGTTTTGGTAGCAGGCAGCTGCACGGGTGGCTTTGTGAGATGAGGTCAGAAGCTGTCCCCATGTCAGACAGAGGCACTTCTATCTGGCTCCAAAACAGACTGGCCACTGGCCAAAACTGAGCCAATCAGCAACACTGGTAGTCCCTTTGTGATAGCACATTTAAGAAAGTGTAAAAAAATATTGCACAGCAGCTGTGGGAAAATGAGTGAGTACAATGTGAGAGCAACAGCCCTGCAGACACCAAGGTCAGTGAAGAAGGAGGGGGAGGAGGTGCTCCGGGCACTGGAGCAAATATTCCCCTGCAGCCCATTGTGAAGACCATGGTGCAGAGGTTGTCCCCCTGCAGCCCACGGAGGACCATGGTGGAGCAGATATTCACACTGCAGCCCATGGAGCACCCCACACTGGAGCAGGTGGGTATGCCCTGAAGAAAACTGCAACCCGTGGAGACACCATACCAGAGCAGGCTCCTAGCAGGAGCTGTGGCCCTTGGAGAGGAGCCCATGCAGGAGCAGGTTTTCCAGCAGGACCTGTGACCCGATTGAGAACCCATGCTGGATCAGTCCATTCCTGAAGAACTGTATCCCATGGAAAGGACCCATGCTAGATCTGTTTTTGAAGAACCCTGTGGGAAGGACCCACATTGGAGAAATCTACAAAGGACTGTCTCCTATGGGTGGGACCCCACACTGGAACAGTGGAAGGGCATGAGGAGGAAGGAGCAGCAGAGACAAAGTGTTCTGGACTGACCACAACCCCCATTCCTCATGCCCTTGCACTGCTCGGGGAAGAAGATAGAAGACTTTGACATGAAGTTGAGCATGGGAAGAAGGGAAGGTTGGGGGAAGGTGGGTTTAGCTTTGTTTTATTTCTCACTATCCTACTCTGTTACAATTAATTGGCAATAAATTAAATTAATTTACCCAAGTCAAGTCTGTTTTGCCCATGGCAGTAATTGGTTAGTGATCTCCCTGTTACTATCTCGACCCACAAGGTTTTCATCATATTTTCTCACCCTGTCTTGTTGAAGAGAGGGAGTGATAGAGAGGCTTGGTGGGCACCTAGCAGCCAGTGAAGGTCAACCCCCTGGAATATAGTTGCCTGCCTTCTTTTCTTCTTTTTTAAATAACAATTTTTTTTTTTTTTTTAAATCTGAAGTGATGTTCAAGTCTGACTTACTTATATGGACTAATATGTAAAATCAAATCTACATTCCTCCATCTTTCGTAACGTGCCATATAACAAGCATTCTGTAATAACTTCTTTGTTATTGGACAAAAACCAAAATGAAGCAAAATAAATGTTTCTCCTTCAATAGTTCAGCTTTTTTGCAGGGCTGGAAGAAAGTGGTGAATATTTTCATCCAAGTTTTAGAATGTATACCTATGCAACATAAGATTAATATCTGAGCTACACTTAATACCATGAATGAGATTGTACCCTTTCTCATTAATTAATGCAAACGCCTCTTGTTATAAACAAGATAACAAAAATCAGCATTGCTGAAGCATAATGCTGGTGTTTTTAAAAATAATACTGATAATAATAGTTTACAGTTGTATAGTTCTTTTATTCATGAAGAATGGTCCTATTTAAATGGAACCATTATCTTAAATTGCAGAGGAGCTTTTAGTCTACTGTATTTTCAGATTGTTTTGTTTTTGAGACTTTGAGGTTTCCTCTGCTCAAAGAAAGGTGTCAGGATCTGTTGATCTCCAGACTGGTCCCAGTGATGCTGCCGGGGTGCCTGTGCCCAGTCTCATCTTTGGCCCTGCATCTGGCCAGGCCTGGGCCCGGTGCCATGGGGAGTTTGTCGCCTGGACAGGCCCCTTGGTCCTGCACCAGGACTTGTCTCTGGCTCCAGCTCTGACCCCATCTCTATGCCACTCCCAACAGGCCACCCCCAGCCTGACTTGGGCCCCGGTTCATCCCTTCACCCAGGTGATGTGGTACTTCACCCTGGTCAGTGAAGGCATTGGCTGTGCTGGGTTCACCCTTAGCTCCCATCTTGTTCACCCTCCTGCAGTAGTCCTGCTTTGCGCTCCCTGACAGAAGGTTAAAAATATAATTATATAATAATCTTATATAGTAGTTAAAAAAATTGTCTTCAGTCTCACTGTGTATAAAATGCAATAAAAATCATATACTTAGCCTAAGAATTATAAACGAGGTAAAAGAAAAATATATATTTCTTCTGTAACCATTATTATCAAAATTTGGAAAGAAAAATCACAAGAAAGAAATATGAATATTTGTGATGACAACTTTTTCAGGAAGGACTCAGTCAAAGAAGGCAATAGGGTGACACTTCATGCTGAAGAGTTTTGGGTTTTTACAGAGCTATATAGAGGTTCTTTGCTGAGGAATGACACAAGAAGATAAAAAGGAAGTTAAACAAATAAATGCAGTTAATATTCCAGGTAGGTGTTAAATGTTAGATGAAATGGTTCCAACTTACTGTATGAGTGTCATTCTCCCTGCAGGAAAATAAGGTAATTCCAGGTAACTAGCTTATGTCCTCTGAAACAAGGAACTAACTCTTGAGACTATGGTGGCTGATCAAGAGGAGCTCAAGAAGTTATAGAGGTAGAACAGCAATGCCCCAAAGGATGCGTGTGAGCGGACCACCATCCAGAACACAATATCAATGCTACTGAGGAAGGAGCAAGGGAGATGCAGAAATTAATCAAGGAAATGTTCAAAGAATAGAACAGCTTTGTCTTCAGGTTAACATACTCAACTTCATGTAAAAAGGACTTCAAGGAGACTTGAAGGACAAAAAATTGCAGTCAATGTTCTCCATTGGAAAGTGGCAACATATCCCTTTGCACTGGTGTTATCTGCCAAAAGGCAGGAATATTTTTTATTTGGTTATCAAGCTATTGCATAGTTAGGTTTGAAACACCAGCAAGTTACATCAGCCACATCCAAAAGTGAATGGCTTTTTGAAACACCTGAACATACAGCCAGTAAATAACAGAAATGCATTTTGTGATGTTTAGTTTTAAGTTAAGATAATGACTTCATAGCATAACAGAAAGTTTGCTGAAGAAAGATATATAGGACACAATTTGTAGATCAGTAGGTGCAAAGTATACGCTGGAAAGAGATTTCTTTGGCTGGTGAAAGAATATTTCTATTTGTAAAAATAAACTCAAGGATATTCCATGTCAACAACATCTAAATTCCTGTCCTAATTAGGAAAAAGGTACCATACTAGTACCATTTTATGAGCTAGTCAATGAGAATAGTAACAAAAACTGTGACACACTGAATCCTAATTAAATTATCCATTTTACAGAAGAAGGAAACACAGTGTTGGATGTTGGTGACCATCACATGAACAGGGCTAACTATAAACCAAGGAAGGACAATTAGATTGGATTTTTAGACAGTCCAGGAATGGAACAGATACGTACCTGAAAATGCAAATAAGTATATATTTAGTCCTGGTCCTGGTCAATGCCATAGATTTATAATATTACTGTCCAAATCCAATCTGTAATACTGAGTACAATGTAGTTAGAGTCAATGCCTTTACAGGATTACCAAAAGCCAAAAACCCCTATGTCTGTTGTGTTTAATTTCAGGGTAAAAAGTATGGGCTATGTGAAAATTAGGAAGCTCATAAAGAAGATGGTAAAGCAAATGTAGGAAAAGAGTAAAACATTTTCAAATGTCAGGAGCTTTGAGAAGATACTGTATTGGAGGTTCAAAAGCAATTTATACTACTTCAGGATAAAGTCTGAAAAATGTGTCAAGGAAAGTGCCCTGGCTAAATAGCAGGGAAAGAAAGTTATTAAATTCAAGTAAAAAAAAAAAAAATAAAATCAAACTCATAAAAGATCTTAAAATCTGACGGGTTAAATTTAAAACCACTGTAAGTCAGGACAGAAAAGTATTGAGGTAATACTAGAAGAGTGCATAAAAAATAACAGTAAGTCATTCTTCAAGCAGATCAGGTGAACAAAGCTTGATGGGAACTTTATAAGGTCAGTAGATGATCAAAACCTGAGAGGAGTGTTCAGAGAAGACAATGTCAGAGCAGAAAAATATGAGGATTTCTTTCCCATCTTGACTCATAGTGAAGAAGACTTGAAAGTTTCACCACTTTGGCAACTTTTGTTTTTTTGGGGGGAGGGGTTGCACCGCAGATTTGTCTGGTATTTTAACGTCAGTAAATTATCAGGAAAAAATAGCTTCCTGTAACAATATGGTATTTACTCCAAATCTTATAGGAAGTGAAGGATTAAATATCTAAATAATTAATAGCATTTTACATTAGGTTATGTGACAAAAGCTCATCTGCACACACATAAAAGAAGCACAAAGAAACAATGTCAGATGGAAGAGCCCAAATAATACCCCAGTTTGGCTACTCCCAAACAGGATCCATCAGCCTGTTGAAGGACCATCTCCACAAGCTCAGAGAAGCACAGGGGAACAAAAGTGGGTGGAAACCCAAATCCCCCAGACTGGGGGAGGAATGCATTGAGAGCAGTCCTGCAGAGAGGGACTTGGGGGTACTGGTGGATGAAAAATTGAACATTGAGCCTGTAATGTGCACTTGCAACCCAGAAAGCCAATCCTATCCTGGGTTATATAAAAAGCAATGTGGCTAGCAGGCTGAGGGAGGTGATTCTTGCCCTCTACTCTGCTCTTGTGAGATATCACCTGGAGTACTGCATCCAGCTTTGGAGACCCTAGCACAAGAAAGAGATGGACCTGTTAGAGTGGGTCCAGAAGAGGGCCACAAAAATGATCAGAGGGCTGGAGCACCTCTCCTATGGAGAGGGGCTGAGAGAGTTGAGGTTATTCAGCCAGGAAAAGAGAAGGCTCCAGGGACACCTTCTTGCAGCGCTTCACTAGTTAAAGGAGGCTTATAAGATATATGGTGAGAGACTATTTACCAGGACCTGTAGCGACAGGATGAGGGACAATGGTTTTAAACTGAAAGAGGATGGGTTTAAATTGGACATAAGAAAGAAATGTTTCACAATGGGTGTGGTGAGACACTGGAACAAGTTGCCCAGAGAAGTTGTGGTTGCCCCATCATTAAAGGTGTTCAAGGTCAGGTTGGAATGGGACTTTGAGGAACCTGGCCTAGTGAAGTATGTCCTTGCCCATGCCTGGGGGGTTGGTCTAGATGATCTTTAAAGGTCCCTTCCAACCCAAAAAATGACTCTATGATTTTATTCTTGTGTCTGGCTGTTCAGCATAACTGCAAAAGTTACAAAAAGTGGTAAATACTGAAGTGACAAATCCTGCTGCTATTAAAGTAGCAGACAACTATGAAGAACTGCAGAATAACTTCAGAATACTAAGCAGGTACTTAAAAAAATGACAGATGAAAGTAAATTAAGGTAAGTGTAAAGCGAGGTGGAAAATCCAATCTTTTCAAACAAAGTAACTGGTTCTGAGTGGATGATTACCATACTAAATGAGGTCTGGAGGTTATAATTTTTAGGTGTATACAAAAATATCAGTACACTAGTGCTTAAAAGATTCAGATGTTAGGAATTGTTGGGGAATTAATTGAGAACAGAAAAAAAGCATTTTTAACACTTTTAAAGTCCATAGCAGAACTGAAGAAGACACATGTATAAAGAAGTATGAAAAGGGTGATGATGCAAAATAGCTTCCATTTGAAAAATTAGTAAGTTCTTGTTTAAATATAAAAGTATACTTCACCTGGAAAAGAGCTAAAGGAATTATGTATAGGAGGGCATTATTGCAGTAATGTCATAGAAAACAAGTGACATGGATAATGTTGTTTAGAGAATGAGGGCTTATTAAGATTCCTGTTACAAGAACAGAGAGCTTTCCAGTGAAATTAGAAAATAGTAAAATCAAAATAAATTAAATACTTCTCATAATGTACAGTTATGTTGACCTTTGTGAAAAAATGGAAAACAATCTAGTTTGTTTTATTTTCCAAAAAGTAAAATGTTTGCAGAATCAAGTTCTGTTCAACAACAATGAGACATCCTTATACCATTCCTAACCACCCTATCTCATTCAAATAAGACCAAGTTGCTCACTGGCCGTCTCTTATCTGCCACACAAAAGGGAAAAAAATTATATTGTGGTCTCAAAGACATGGGAAAAATTTCTGGAAAACTCATGTTGACAATAACAAAATATACTTTGTACAATACACAGAAAGAGAAGGATTCCTAACTCAAACTCTGGAATTCTAAGCACAGTATATCAAAGAACTTCTCTCCTCTGACATAAAACCCAGCATTAATTTCTGAATTAGAAATTATTCATTACTTAGTTTTGAGTAATCATAGTCTGGTGTAATTTATTTTTTAAAATTCGAGAATGATGTCAGCATAGCATAGGACCATATATTATAAGACAAAAAGTTGTAATAAAAGTTGAAAATACTGAAAAATATTCTACTAAAGTCAGTGATTCCACAGATCTTCATTTAAAGACAGAAATAACACCTCTTTCTCTATTCCTTGCCCCCAAAACCTACTTACAAAACCAAAAAATAATCTCCCCTTAAAGTGGGAAAAGAGCTATTTCGGTTAGACAGAGATATAAAAGAACAATCTCAGAAAACATTTCTATGAAGGCATACACTTGTGTTCTGAGTTCAGGAATGTAAGTGTCCTGGTTTCAGCTGGGATAGAGTTAATTTTCTTCCTGGTAGCAGGCATAGTGCTGTGTTTTGGATTTAGTAGGAGAAGAATGTTGATAACACACTGATGTTTTAGTTGTTGCTGAGTACTGCTTATGCTAGTCAAGGACTTTTCAGCTTCCCATGCTCTGCCAGGTGCACAAGAAACTGGGAGGGGGCACAGCCAGAATAGTTGATCCAAACTGACCAAAGGGCTATTCCATACCACATGACGTCATGCTCAGTATATAAACTGGGGGGGGGGTTGGCCGAGGAGCAGCGATCGCTGCTCAGGAACTGTCTGGGTATCGGTCGGTGTGTGGTAAGCAATTACATTGTGCGTCACTTGCTTTGTATATTATTATTATTATCATTATTGTATTGTTGTTATTATCATTACTATTTTACTTTATTTCAATTATTAAACTGTTTTTATCTCAACCCAGGAATTTTTCTCACTGTTACTCCTCCGATTCTCTCCCCCATCCCATCGGGGTAGGGGGAGTGAGCAAGCGGCTGCGTGGCGCTTAGTTGATGGCTGGGGCTAAACCACGACAGTAAGTGACTAAGAAGAGATATTAAAGAATTAAAAATGTGTCAGTCTCCATTAAATATAAACATTTTGCTTAAGTTATAGGAAAATGATATTCAATTTTAAATGTTAGGAATTTATGAACACAGAAAATCAGCATCATTATATGGTCAGGATAAAGTATAGGTGGTTTTGACGTTGAATGAAAAATAATGAAATGGATGTTAGAACTATATAACACCATTTTTATTTAGAATACAGGATGGAATATCAATCATGTTATTCAAATAGTATAGAAAATGTTTGCAACAAATGAAGAAGCTTTAAAAGTCTGCTAAAATTAAGCATTTTCAAATCAATACATGTAAGATCTTGGAGGCCAGAATTGTAAAAATAATTATAGAAAAACTACACTGAAACACTATTTTCATTTATGCAAATATTATAAAATATTTTAAAGTATGGGGATCTCCCACAGTGTGTAGGTTTGTAATGCTAAGTAGAGTGATTCATCCTGTAGAATGTTAGGGGCTATAGTAGGATGACTTCATTTTTTAATTTAATTTTTTTTTTGCCCTTGTTCAGTAGCAGGATGACTGCATTTGTAAATAAAAACTTCTGGGCCTTTGTTTGTCAGTTAGTAGTCATGGGAAGATCTTGATGGGTCTGAAAAGCAATACATGGAAAAAGTCTAAATTGGGTGTTTTGAATGACTCTCAGAACTAGAAGATGTCTATAGAATGTTCATTCTTTCTTGATTACTGAGGAAGTCTTAAAGTGGAACTCATAACATGAAAGTTCCTAATTTGACATATTACAAGTGAGATTTATCTGACAAAATGTAGATATCTACATCACAGGTAGTCACTCCAGGCTTCATTTATACTCAGTGCATATAAATAAGCATTGTTAGGGCATTTAGGTTTTAAAATAATTGAACAGTGAGGAAGCTTATTTTACTTCATCAGCTCTAAAGGGAGGATGAGACGAGTAGCTCAGATGCAGTATGTGTGTATATACTGGATAGGCTATGCCTATATGCTGGGGCTTCAGAGAACTTCATACCTCCTGAACCGCCTGGATATATAATGTCTGTATTCCAAATTAAAATCAGAACAAACCTGCTTATGTATCGTTCCTTCATCTTTTTTTTTTTTATTTCCATTGAAAGAGAAGCATGCTCCCTTAGCCTGCTGGGAGCTACAACAGACTCCAATGGGGTTCTTCTTTTATGTCATCAAGTCTCTGGGATATGCCACAGAATATATTTGCCAGGAAATTAATAAATTTTGAAATACAGTCAATTTCAAGAAACAATTCACTCCTCCTGTTAAAGGATAGATTCTTTGTTCTCCAGAACAATTTCATCAACTATGCAGAAAGTCTAAAAGTCTAGGCTTTTATAAGACTAAAGTTATGGATCAAAGTAATCTTCTACTAGAACTAGCCATCTGAATCAAATGGTAAGATCAACCATCATAACTCTAATACTTAAAAATGATAAACAGAACCATAAACCAGGAAGCTGAAATTGGGGGGGCGGGGTGGGGGTGGGGGTGGTAAAAGCAGAATAGGAGGTCAACTATCTCCATCAATTCAGAATTAGAGGTAAAAATGAAAATTAGTGTCTCTCAGAAGGACTATGTGGGTGCTAAAAAGGATTTTTTTTTTTTTTTAAATCGGGAACATACAACTCTGATTAAAATGGCTAATAAGCTCAACATTATTCATTGCTTTTTATAAGCACTATAGGTTATCACTGATGACAAAATTTGCTGGTAATGTTAAGCAGGTAGCTCAGAAGGAAGTTTATCCCCCTGGAATCCTAGGCATTCTAGATAAAAATCTGTCCTTATGGGAAAGAGAGAGAGGAGAGAGGCACTTCCAATGCATTACTCCTTATCTAAGAAAGATCCTCACTACAGGTGAGGATGGCTGTCTTAGATGAATAACTTTGTGATGGCTAAAGATGACCTAAATAATGTGCCTAAGTAGCTGAAAGTTACTGAAGACTCCACTTTATTTTAATAATAAGATGTAAACTGTTAAGTCATTTCTGTGTTTTTAAAATATTACCTACTTTTAAAAGACATGAAGCATTTCAATGGAAAAATCATATGTGTCAGAAAAAAAGTCTGGTTAATGAATTGTCCTATGTGACTCAAAAACATAACCCCCCTGGAATATTATCTGAGTTTCTTTCACAAGATGACAAATACATGTAAAGTAATTGCAGAACCCAGTAATTCCTACTGAGAAAATAATACATTGACATTGTATGGGGATTTTTTTCATTTATTAAAAAAGTAACAACATAGACTGGGGCCTCTATGAAGTCCTGAAATATAATTCTCTTCAGTATTTGAAACTGATGTTTTCATTGAATTTGAACTTTTAATTACCATCTTGTTAGTTACTATCTTGAGGCAAATTCCAGCTATTAAGTAGACAGTGAAGGAAGCAGAAGTTTATTAGTTATTACTTAACCTGAGCAGTGTTATTACTTAAAAGGCTGGAAAAAAATAACAATGCCCTGAGTAGAATTAATTGGAACATGTTATATCTCTTGGGCTCATATTAATGCCACCAAGCAACTTTTAAAGTAATAAAGAGGAATCCTTCTATTCAAAACACAATCTAAGTACCTATTCTTACTTCAGTAAATTTATAATATAAATTCATATATTAATATGTATGCCAGTATGTCAGCATATCTCACAGAGAGAGAGAGAGAACAGGAATGAAAAGAATTTACTGGTTGACTTGTGTTTCTTATGTCCTCTTTTCAGGATAATATGAGGAAAAGTGATGAATTACCAGCAATATTAACATCAAAAGCAGGGAAATGAAGAGACTTTGTCCTTCTTGGAATGTCAGTGTGACTGGACTGATACTTTTGTCTTCTATTTTTTCTTTCATTAAAGCCAACAAATATATTTTCCCAATGTCCTATACAGGCAGGAATAGCAAAGCTGTCACATATGTCAAAGAGTGAAAAAAAAATCTAAACACATGACTTTTAGATTTACCAGAAAGTTTTCTTCAAAAAAAGTATAGTTATTTTATAACGTCATTCATTGGAAAAAGTCTGAGGTCTCAAAGTGTTTGGAGAATAAGGCAGCAGCCTTGTAAACCGGTTCTGTTTTCTAGATGTGTTGCTGACTTCTGCCATATATTCTTTTGCACCAAGAATAAGATATTCTCATTAATTTTGAGGCTATCTTTGCATTTTGAAGTTTTTTGGCTTAAGACAACCCAGTTAGCAGGTTCTCGGGTCTAGTATTTTGGGATCAGTTTTGCAGCAAAACCAGGGAATTTTTAAGTTCTATTTCTTATTTCTGTTTTATCCCCTTTTTTGAAACAAACAGACAAACAAACAAACAAACTAACTACATTCATATTCTAAGATGGAAAAAGCCTGATCAGTTCAGAGGTAAAATAAAGGGCTATCAGTTAGCAGAATAGATTTTGTTGCTACCATAGGTTCCCTGTATATATTTGTATGTATTCAGTATTAGCAATCCACATTTGGAAGTTGTCATGGTTTAACCCCAGTCGGCAGCTCAGCCCCACACAGCCACTTGCTCACTCTCCCCAGTGGATTGGGGAAGAAAATCAGAAGAGTAAAAATGCAAAAACTCACGGGCTGAGGTAAAGACAGTTTAATAGATAAAACAAAAACTGTGCATGCAAGCAAAGCAAAAGAAGGATTTAATTCACTACTCTCCATCAGCAGGCAGATGGTTAGCCATTTCCAGGAAAGAAGGGCTTCATCATGCATAACGGTTACTTGGGAAGACAAATGCCATAACTGTGAATGTCTCCCCCTTCCTCTTTCTTTCTTCCAGCTTTCATTGCTGAGCATGATGTCATATGGTATGGGATATCCCTTTGGTCAGTTGGGGTCAGCTAACCCGACTGTGTCCCCTTCCAACTTCTTGTACACCCCCAGCCTAATAACTGCTGGGGTGGTGTGAGAAGCAGAAAAGGCCTTGACTCTGTGTAAGCACTGCTCAGCAATAGTTAAAACACCGGTGTGTTTTCAACAATGTTTTGGTCACAAATCCTAAACTTAACACCATACAAGACTCTATGAAGAAAATTAACTACCTCTCAGCCAAAACCTGTACAGATATTAGAGGATGTCTATGATGATCCCAGATTTTTTCAAACCTTAAGTGCTTTCCAGCTGCCTGCTCATGTCTTCCTGGATACATGATGATGTACATTAGGGGTCTCCTGCTCTCACACATCCTTATTCTTCCTTAGAGGAAGAAGTGACTATGGTGCACTCAAACAGATATGGGTCGGAGAACCAGGCATGTGGTATGTACTTCATGCAATTTTTCAGTCACTGCTAAGATAGTCTCAATGTCTACAGTTTCATACTGCACTCTTAGTTCAATAGGTAATTATTTATTAGCTGTGTTATATTCATTATATGCAGATTATTCAGTATATAATGGTGGCCTTTTTCAGTATTGTTTATAGTAATCCCCTCACAGAGTGTGAATTATTTTACTTAATTTTAGCACTGATAAAACTAGATTTCTATGCTTAACTGGTCATCTAATCTCCCTGCTCAATCAGCAGGGAGAGCTAAGATCCTTCATAGGGTGATTCATCCTATCACAAAATGGTTGTCCAACATAGGGTGGTGACTTCACAGAATCAAAGAATCACAGAATGGTTGACATTGGAAAGGACCTGTGGAAGCCACCTTGTCCAACCCCTCTGCTCAAGCAGGATCACCTAGAGTTGGTCCATGTACAGATGGCTTCTGAGTATCTCCAAGGATGGAGACTCCACAACCACACTGACTTCTGCTTTGGGGTGTCTGTCAGTAACTAAAAAGAGAGACAATAATTATCACTTTTTAAGTCCTCCAAAGCAAGGACCATTCCACTTAAATTAGTCAGCAGCAAGATGTCTACAGAAAAACGAAACTTTAGTTTTCTTAAGTCAATGCCTATGGAAGATTCAGGCTGAATTGTACCCTGCAGTTGTTTAATTCTCTCTGTTGGCAATAAAATCAGGTTTGAGTATCAGACTAGACATCAAACATTCAAAATGCTTAATTTATGCTAGAAACTCTCACTCCCCCATACTTTTGGAAATATTGTTATGTATCAATTATTTTGTTCTATTTATATATAAATATTATTTTTCAGCAAATTAATAATTGCTACAGCACTGGCATTTTATAACATAAGTTGATAAATATGCTGCTAACTCTTTGCGACAATCAACAGAATTCAAATGTTCCAAATGGAGAATTGGTGTCTAATTTTTTTAACTGAGAAAAGGAATTTCATCTTGACTCTTGAGAATCAGGATTATTTGAGAGGACTAGGAGGAAAAGAAGTGTATTTTACATAAAATAGACAAAAATAATTATGGTGAAACATATTGTAAGGTGGATGTAAGCTGCATTGCTGCTTCCTGTTTTTTATTTACATGAACATTGACAAGCTGAGTGATGAAGGAGAAGATGGTTTACACAAATACATCCATTTGGTATTTTGGAGGGAGAGGATGTTTTCCATTTAGAAATTATGAAACTAATGACTGTTTTTATCATTGAAACCTAATTGGATTCAGTTTGGAAGTAATTTATATTTCTCAAGCAACAGGAGAAGTAAGAGTCAAAGATTTGAAATGATCAGCTGGTTTATCTGTAGAGCCCATCTGTACAACTTCCTCCTGATGCTGAAGATAATCATATGGGAGTGTCTCAATTCCCTTGCAATCAGTTCCAAACATATGGAAGAAAGTCTTAATCTGAGATTTGTTTGTTTGTTTGTTTGTTACATTTACAGGTCATTTGTTATCATTTTGGACTTAAACATAAATAAATACCAAATGATCCATCACCTACTGGGCCCCAACAGGCAGTCTGCCTGGAGATGGGATTTTCCACCAGGATAAACTGTTTGCAAGTGAGGAAGGAAAGTGGTAGAGAAATGTTATGAAACAGATTCAGTGATGCATTGCATCTGTCTTTAAAATTCTTCTGGTGGGATTCCTACAGCACTTAGCTTACAGCCTTCCTTAATGACTCACTTTTTACATGAAGGCTGAAGTGCATATTCGTTAGTAAGAAAGCAGTGCTGGTCAAGTGTATTTACTCAGTAAGAGATTACAAATAAACATATGTTGTTCTAAACTGGACATATTGTTCATTGTTGTGCAATAAAGAATAATTCTGCCAAGACATTTACTTATTTGGTGGCCTAAAATATCCTTCCATTAAAAACTTCATTTTCCTTGAAAAATATACATGCTTTGCTTATTTTCTTGGAGTAAACATTTGGGTTAGATGTAGAACATATTGAGAACATACTCATAATTCTTTTGTATCTCATTTTAATTTGAGGTATTTTTAACAAAACCTGCACATGTCGGTGAGTTGTGAAGAATGGAAGGAAAGCAGAAGGGGGAAAAGTTCATAAAGTGAGACTGTTGCTCTAAGGACTACAGACGGATCTATTGAGCATAGTATTTAACTGCAGCTGTGTGAAGCAGGATCTTATACATAAAAGCTCTAGTTCTTCATTCAGTGCTTTTTTTGAGGTGTCATTAAAAATGGAATGTCAACAGGAAAGAATAAGAGCTGTTTAGCTTGCAGAATATTTGGTATTTTCAAAAGACATGAGAAAAAGCCAAAACTTTGGTGATAGACTAGGAGCACATTTTTCAAACGCATTTTCCTATAGTTTGGAGCTTTTCAGGTAAAAGAGATAGACAAATAATTTGGCCTCCATTTTTTTTTTTAGATTTTGTGACTAATTTTCCAGGAAGAAAGTTTCATTTCTGAATCCTGGATTCTGCTGTAGCTTTTGACTACCAAACTAAACCAACCAACCAAACAAACAAAATAAATAATGAAAACAATCCTACTGATCTATTTGAGTCAAAGACTTTAATATTTCTTATTTTTTTAATCAACACTGGATAAGGATTTCCCAAGAAGTATACTTTATTGACCAAGGAATTCTATCAGACATTCCAAATAAGAGAAATTGATAGGTTCGATACCTTTCACTGATGCTGGGAGGAAAAAAAAACAGAAAAAAAACCCCAAACCAATGTAACAACAACTGTGTTCCACAACTGAAAAAGAAAAGAAAAAAAGTTAATACTCTTTGATATAAGTGATCAAGGAAGGAAAACAGAATATAAGACCATAATGAATTCATATGAAGTGGTTTCTGCATACTGGCAAGGAATATTTGAATTCCATATGTTATGCTGTCAGATATTTTGAAGTGTAAGCACAGTCGTATATTAGAGATTTTCCAGACAAAACTTTTGCAACCTTTTTGAAGAGCCAATATATCATAGTTTAAAAAATTATTTCCCATAATGTACTATGTTAAGCATAGACATACTTAATTTTTATTTTTATGGGCTTTAAGATCTTCATAACATACATTGGTTTAAAAGATGTATATCTTCAGCTTAAATATGGTTACTTTTTTACACTTCTATTCAGCACTAGATGGCACTCTATATTTAAACTGTTATACATTTTTCCTTTTCTCTTTAGAATACAGGGAACATGTTACCTTTGTTCTATAATTAAAATCCGTCATACAGATTAATCAAATAATTTCACTTTTCCCTGACTGCAGTAGTAGGATGTCTCCTAAGGCCTATTACTATGCTATCAAATAATAAGGAACATAAAAGAAAGAATCAGTCAACTTATAATATACTGAGATACTCCCACTGAAATCTGAAAGCTTTTTTAATCTACAAAAGCAAAGCATTTGATGCTATTGAAATGCTTGTTACAATATTTTAAATTGCTTAATGTACAAAATTAAAAATCTTTAAGACTTAAATTTAAGTGTAACCACTAACCCATGTTGTAAAATGATGGGAACTTTGTAGAATTCTGAATGCTGTGTATCTGTAATTCATATTCAACACACTAAAGCATCTTGGGCAGTTAGCTTTAAACTGAGTTACTCTATTAAAAATGAGCTTTGGATGCATAGTTTACATAAAGATAATGAAATGCTTATAATATTTTTTTTTAAATAAAATAGACAAGGATACCCTAAAACCCTTAAACTTACAACATTTTATAAAAGATCATCTCTCTGTCTTCTGTTATTTAGCAGAAGATAATAATTTTTTTTTTTTTTTTTTTTTTCTGGATATGCTACAGGATGTCTAGGCTTTATGTTGACTGCTGCTAATTTTGTAAGACAATGTTTATTTTTAGGTGTTTAACTTTTGGATTATCCATTTATCTGTATGAATTGCAGTGGGACTTTCAAATAAATAAAATATATTTTTTAATAAAATTTGGGAAGATAAATAATTTCACATGGAAGGTTATATATACAATTTTGGGTTTTGAATACCATGCATAAACATCTTAGGGACAGCTGAAGAGCACTGCATATCTCAGAGTGAAAATTTAAGAAGAATACATGGTAAGGCAAAATATTCAGTTGTCAGGGTTAGATGGGAATAAACTTTGAAATCCCTAGAATGTTTTTAGAATGTTTTTAGAATGGTTATTATGCCCCATGGTTATTATAAGCTTGGGCTAGCTCTCTATTAAGTCAGCTTCTACTCACAATTGATTATTTTGGTCATTCAACGTTCATCCTAGGACACATAGCTTCTAAGTACCAACAAGATTGTACTATTACTATGTTTTGGTTTCACTCTGTATATAGATTACTGATCCTAGTATAACCTGACATGCACTCTGCTATCTGTTACTTATTACTAAATTAAAATCTTACATTATCTGTAAAGAATATGTTTTATGTTAGTCAAAGACTAGCTTTCACAGTATGTTACAGATTATGTTCTAAATCAAGAACATTGGTTTAAATGCTACAGAAGCAACATGAAATATAAGACAATGAGTAACCAGTGTGCATTAGTTATTCCTTTATTATATTAGGATCATAATAGTTTTTCCATTAGTCCTGGGAAAAATGCCCTGTTGATAAACCCCATCAAGTGCCTGCTTTTATTTATCCTTGATTTTCATGAAACTTATGAAAAAATGTTCTTTTGAGAAATGAATAGCTGCAAACCTTGGGGCTTGTGTTCTCTTTATAAGATTATATAGCTCCCACCTTGCCCCCCAGGCTTTGTGCAGCATGTAGCCCAGGGGCAGAGGAAAGGAATGGTACTTTCTGGAAACTTATAGAAGAACAAGATCCGAAACTGGGGATGGGGAAAAAAGAAAGAAATCACTGCCTCTTGGGATTCCCCCCTTGAAGGGCTCTTGAGCCTAGCTGTCTTGATGTCAGTGACTGAAACCATTAAGAACCGTACCAATCCAGAATAACAATGCAACATCAGGTTTGTGATACAGCATGCTCGCAGTTAATGTAGGTTATGAATATTAAAGAATGATTGCTTTGAATATGTAGTGATAATGATTGATAATGTATGATAATGGATTGAATTAGCCATTACTATTATGTGTTAATGAATGTCAGTCTAGTAACATTTTGTTTTGAAGCTTAAGACTTGCCCTATTGATCAATCTTCTAAACATGCCTATCACAGCCATCTCTAAATCCCTGATTATATCTACACATTCTTGATACTGGAAATCTGGATAGTGTAAACCAATTTTTAAACATTTTTTTTATTTTTGACTTATTGTCAAAATAATGATTTTTAAATTTAGGTCAAGAACTGGAAAAAAATAGTGGTTCTCAGAAATGGCTTTGGAAGCTTTGAAATCTGAAAAGAAAGGCTGTTTACAAGCAACACATGTTTTTGGAGATATGTAGTCAAAAGTCCCAGTCTATGAGTCAATAAGTAGTACTTCACCATGTAAGACACAAATCTATTATTTATAAATTATGGACTCTGGCCTCCTATCCTACTCCTTACACATCTTGCTCAGTGTGGAACCTGTAGAAAGGAACACATCCATCACAGTCCCTCTTATGGTAAAGTCAAAGCTGAAAGAGACTGAGAAAAACAGAAAGGTCTAGTGGAATGCAAATATACATGTCAATATAAATTCATACAGGACAGCATTTACAGGTAAGTGAACTTGCTTCTTCAAGTGTCTTCACATGTGTATACTAACAGTGGGTAACTCAGAGCAACTACAATGCTATCACATGTCTTCTGAAGGATCTCAGATCTTCATCATACAAACAATGTTTGCATCACTGCCCTGCTGAAAGCTGTGTCTTCTCTGGATGTTCACTGAGAGTGAGAGTATAGATCAACTATACACGTGACACAAGCAATATCAAGAAATGGGTGTTGTGGTGGGCTGGGGTCATCATCTAATATGCTGATGTTTTCTATCTGATGCTCCTGTGCTGGGTGAGAATATTCATGGCTGTTTAATCTGTCCCACTCTCTGCTGCCAGTGTTTTGGCTAGACCATACTGAGGTAAGTTTTTGATCTGTGGTCTGTCATAAATTCTGTCTCAATTTGATGAAAGGCCACCTGTCACCTCTACACACTGTCACCCATGAATCTATGTGAATCACTTTCAAGATTCACAGTGTATCATTTACAGAGTGCACCAAACAAGATTAAATTTCAATAGTACAATGGCTACAGTGGAAGAGAAGAATGTAAACACAGTAACAGCTTCTATATGGATATGTTTGTGATGGATTTTTGGTCTATATGATGACATTTCTGATTGTTGGCTTTCTGTTTATGTTGATTTGGTTTCCTACATAGTAACACATTCCTCCATCTCACGGTTAATTTCACAAACTTTTGATATTTTAGTGCTCAGCATTTGTAATTTATTTTCCATTACTCAGTTTACCAGTTTTGAAAATGTTATTTTCAAAAGAGTAGTAAGTCTTAGTGATCTTTTTGTATTGAATTTTGTTCTCCTATTCACCTATGAAATAAACTCTTCTCCGAAGTGACTTTTGGCTTCTGTGACAGCTTCCTTCCTAAACCTCAGTTTTCCTATTCTAGAAATTTACAGGTAAAAATCAACCCCTCACCAAACCCTATTAATCTTTAAAAATACTTTCCTAACACCTTCTTTTGAGCTGTGTGACTTCTGGGACATGATGTTATCCATTATTTTTTTTTACATGGTTGTGAGACAATGCCTATGTCTCACTACCGCTTCTTTTCATCTCACTTTAAGATTATTAATGCTATCAGCAGCACTGGCCTCAAGAAGTCAGTACAAAGATCAGAGTATTGCCCCTTACTTTGAACCTTTGGATTAACCCAAGTTGACGATAATCTAGCCCAAAGTATTTATCTTTATAATTCCAACAATATGCTTGTAGAAGCTTTAGTTTTGTCTACATGGTTTGTTTGTTTGTTTTAGTTCAGAACAGAATATGGTTTTAAAGTGATTATCTGATCATCTCAGTGGTATTGAAGTGCAGTAACTGTATGAAACTAAACTAGAAGATATATTTCAGGGAGCACTTTATGCATCCTAGGCATTAATGAGCATTTAGACTGGGGCAGAAGACTAGAATGAATGAAAATCCCTGAAATAAGTAGGACAGGCATCATATCCTCACAGCTGGTTTGTTTTTCAGATTTGCTTCTGTTACGTTGATATTGTTAATTTAGACATAAGCCTTGGTTGCCTGTATTACATTTACATGATTTCATGGTACCTAATTTCCCCAAACTTTATCATTTCTCAGTGACAACTGGGAAAGTCTCTTTTATGGGGAATTCTGAAGAATATTGGCATGTGTGAGCAGTCATACATTTGCATAAATATACACATGAATATTCACACATACTATTCTGGATTAAAGCAAACCAACTTTCCCCTCCCCCCCCCCCCCCCCCCCCCCCCCCCAATGGGACCATGTTAAGCAGGATTTCCTAAATTTTCTTTGGAGGAAAGTGAACTGACAATTCAGAGCTCTCCAAAATGACCTACTTCTCTCTCCTTTCACTTGACAAAGTTCAAAGGCTCTGAGTCTAGACCAACTAGATCTACTGTTCTTAAGCTAGAAGACAGACTAGGTCACATCTGGACATAATCTACAAGGTCCTGCTAGGCTGCTGCCTGAGCATTTCAGGACAGGTTCTTTAGAAATCTTCCAGCCCTTTGTCCCTGGTACCTGTTAGACAATCAGATAGGAAAATGCATCAAATTCCTATTTTCTGATCGTAAACTACTTTACTGGCAAATTCTGATCAGTTCTGTTCTCAGTGCTGTTTCTGTTTATGTCCAGATGCATTTGTGAAGTTCATCTCCCTTGTATATATTGATATGACAGGGCATCAGGGCTCCAATGAAGTAGTAACAGAGTATTTGAGACATCAAGGACTCTCCAAGGACTCTAAAATGAAGAATGTTCCATTCATTTTTCTCTCACATATGTATACTCATATTAGCTTGTTCAAAGTTTCTATGCACTCTCTGTTAGGACTGTAACGATGTTACTGAAATTCAGCTTTTTCTGTGTAGATGTCAAGCTGTCATTATAATTAAATCAAATTTCATCTGGATCAGGTATGATTTCAGACAAAAAATACACTTTACATTAGAGAATAAAACACTTGTGCTGAGTGATGTGAGTAATGAACATATCAAGTTGTGTTTACATATAATAAAGAGTTTAATTTATGTCAATGAAAACATTCATCTTCAGAATTAAAGCTCTAACATTTGGCTAAACTCTGCCTTTGTTTCTCAGCAGGCAAACTTACTTCATTAGGTATTGCTATCAAAGGCTATCACTTCAGGGGTTTGCACTCTATCAAAGGCAGGATTTATCCCTCTATTCGTAACTCTGATGCACCTAGTGCTGCAGAAAGGGTTCGACAGCATGTGCTGTTAAACTAACAGTACCTCTGTGGGTACAGGAGTGTTCATTTCTAAGTAGTCATACAGCACATGGGGTATGATAAGACACAGCCAATGCCGTAACTTCCTGTGGTCTTGGCCACCTTGCAAAGCAATTCTAGAAATAAAAGCTTTCCATCCTTCATAGGTTTGTGTTCCTCAGTTACTGACTTGTAAGTTCCAGCTCCTAGGATTCAAGCCTTGTGGTAAGATTGTTAGCCCAAGTTCATTAGAAGCTTTGTATATCACACATTTTAGGGCAATCATAGTCTCATGGAATTTAATCTTCACTGAAGTGAGTATCTGTTTCCTTGCTCTTAATATATGTAAAGGAATGGTTGTTGGCTTCCAGACATCCTAACACTTCCATTAACTTACTTTTGCATTAAAAATAAGGATATTCTCCTAAGCCTTTTAAAGACTGTGAAAGATGCAAGTTCAAAAAATGTGACTGCAATGTTGTTGCCCTAAAATGTCTAGGAGTATACAATAAAAACACAGTGAGACATTATTAAATTAATTTCATGCAGTATTCCTACTCAATTAATATGTTTTAAATACATCTTTTCTTTAAAGATATAATAATACTTCTGTGATACTAGCATTAGTATACATGTTAATTGAGCTGTGAATAGAAAAAATGTTTCACAAAAA
The DNA here is from genome assembly GCF_030463565.1 of Pelecanus crispus. Lineage (NCBI taxonomy): Eukaryota > Metazoa > Chordata > Aves > Pelecaniformes > Pelecanidae > Pelecanus > Pelecanus crispus. The sequence continues at coordinate 175,029,254 of NC_134643.1, forward strand.
AATTGATGTCTCATAATATTCTTTTGTTTTGGAGATTAGTTTTTTTCTAGATGAGTTTGTTCCATTTCAGTAGGGATAATCTGACTGTGAATACATAATGAAGAAAAGGAAAGCTCTTGGAGATGTCTGTAGGGGTTAATTAGTAAACTGGTGTAAGGGTATTTGGGAATTAATATTTTACACTGGTTTTGGTGTCTGAATGAATTTGTACATTATTGATCTTTCTTATAAAGTGGCATGAACATAGGTGACTAATTTTCAGTGCTACATGTAACTTCTGTCAACAATCTAAAACCTTTATTTAAATAATTACTTGCTCAAAGCATATTACTCCATCATATAAAAAAATATTATTAGATTTTTCCTGCCTTCAAATCATATACCTATGCCCACAACTGTTTAATTTTCTGGTCTACATTATCTCTGAGAATTTTAACTGTGGAGCAGAGTTATTTCCCTTCAGCCTTCTTACTCAGTTATGTGCAGTAACTGCAGAATACTTGTAAGTTTTCTTCCTGGTTTTTATTTATATCTCTTATTTTTATTTGTATCTCTTCCTTTGTGAAAAAAAAAAAGTCCCTCCCCCCCAAAAAATGATAGAATCCATCTGCTTCCTCCTTTCATAGTGTTAGTATGAGTGACCCCTATTTTTTGTATTGCTGGAACTGAAGGCAGATGTTGGCCCTTTATTCACTGAAGATATGGCATATCACCTTGTTATTAGGAGTATACTTGATCTCATTGAACTCTAGGGGATGGTGTTCTGCTCATCCTGATTTAGATGTCTACTATATAGGTAGTTAAATGTAAACCAAATATCTAAGCCTCCGTATGTTGCACAACTCTCATGCAGCATGTGTGTCAAAGAAAAGCAGATTACAAATAAAGCCAACAATTTATTCTTAGTTTCAATAAAATCTGAATGCAGAATTCTCATGCAGTCCATTTACAGTAGTACTAACAATTATACTCCACATTATCAAATTTAAAAGACTCATTACTGATAACATTTATTATCATTTTCCCTGTATAACTGACTAAAGGGCAATTAATAACCTTTCCTCTGGTGTTATCGTCACCCTTTCAATGTGCATTTGGGTCCTAGAGCCGAAGGTACAACCCTTGTTCATGAAGAATGGGGCGGTTTGCAATCAGCACGCTTTACTGACAGGAACATGATGGTGGAGGGCTCTTTCTTGCACCTGGGATCACCTGAGGCTGGTTTTATTTGTTCTTAAGCAGTCTTCAGAATTTTTCTCTTCTTATTGGCCAACAAGTTGGTTACACAATTACTCCGTTTTGTTAGATTTTTGCTATGTATGATTAAATCATATTATTGCAGAATTAACGCTAAACTTTAGCAAAATAAGCCTGCTAACCTAAGCTATAGGAAACAGGTCATCACAGAGTCAGCTTTTGGCTAGAGGAAATAACCAAAACAGTCACTTGATACACTGTATGATAACTGAAATATCCTCGTGGGGTAGGCAGGAAAAAAAAAGAAATGCATGATACTTTCAGCAATTTGGAGACATTGGGGTCTAGGTAGTTGGGACCCTGCCCCACTGTTGACATCCAGAGCTCAATTCAGTTGCCTACACATACATGTCATTTGGCATACCTTAGGGTGTCTCTCTTGGCTTCCAGCTGCTATTCCAAAATGATATAGGCCAACAACAAGCACTGCCAGCCATAAGGATATTATAGGGTATGGTACAGCATCTCTGATGGCCATAAGGAACTATGTGTGGACAACTGAATCCCAGTTTCTGAACTAGTAAATTAGGCTCTTCTTATATTAATTAAAGAACAATATTCACATACTGGTTATGATTCATCTCATTAGACAGTAGATGTCTAAAATATTACAGATTAAATATACAGAGTGTCTCTGTACAAATGTACAAAAGTGTCTCTGTTGTCTACAAAATACTTCAATTACTGTAAAGGCAGTATGAGGTTAATATTAGATGTGGGAACCCTAGTGATTACCTGTGTGAGAGGAGACTCTGTATGAAGAATTCTGCGGAAAGATTTGGACTCCGTAATTGAACAAGCTTGTTAACATTGATTATTACATATTTAATAACACCATGATCATATTGGACAACTAAATCAGACAAGTTTTGTACATGAGATGCATACACAAGCCCATGGGGCTTGATAAGATGCATCCCAGGGTCCTGAGGGAATTGGCTGATGTAGTTGCCAAACCACTGTCCATCATATTTCAAAAATCATGGGAGTCAGGCAAAGACCTCAGTGACTGAATAAAAGGGAAACATCACACCCATTTTTTAAAAGGATGAAAAGGATGACCCTGGGAACTTCTGACAAGTCAGCCTCCTCTGTCAAAGCATATGGAAGACAGGAGGTGATTAGAAACAGCCAACATGGCTTCACTAAGGACAAATTGTGCCTGACTAACCTGGTGGTCTTCCACAATGGACAGGGGGGACAGGACAAGGGGCAACAATTTTAAACTGAAAGACGGTAGGTTCAGATTGGACATAAGGAAGAATTTTTTTATGATGAGGGTGGTGAGACACTGGAACAGGTTGCCCAGAGAAGTTGTGGATGCCCCCTCCCTGGAAGTCTTCAAGGCCAGGTAGGATGGGGCTTTGAGTAAACTGATTTAGTGGAAGGTATCCTTGTCCATGGCTGAGGGGTTGGACGACATGATCTTTGAAGGTCCCTTCCTACCAAACCATTCTATGATTCTATGACCCTATGCCCAAATTACTTAGATTTCAGAACTTTTCAGGTTAATTTAATTATGTATGACCAAAAGTTCTTTTAATGCTGAATTATTGAACTAATGGAAATCTTATGCTGATTTTAAGTTCATCTCTGATAAGTAAAGTAGAGACATATGCCTTTCTTAATACAGAATAAGAGCTTTGAATATGCTTAAAACTGACAGGTACTAAATGCATCTTGTCTTTTTAATACGTGCCATGATTTGCAATAGCTTTGTCTTTCAGGTCGTTGCAAAATATGTGTGAAATTACACTTGCAGTATAGAATTGGTCCAGTTAGCTCCAATCTCATGCAAATGGCCTAGTCAAAGAATCATGAAGGTATAAATTTGGCTAAATTAATCTCCTTGAGATCTTAATTTGGTCTAATTTGAGTATTTCTAATTCTGCTGTGGCATACAGACTGGACTACCCAGCTATTATCTGACGTGGCATTTGCATTCATTTTAATGTTAAAAAGTTAAGACCTCAAGTACAAGGCAGTGAGCATAATCTGTTCTCAATGAACAAATATTTAAATGCTTCAATTACAATGGTTTAAAAAGAATGTTGGAATTTTTTTTCCCCAGCATTGAAGGTAATCTGATAAAATGTCTAGGTACACTGTATTCTCTTCTAGTTTTTGAAAGGTTGACTACCTTGCTGGTATCTTATTTTCCCTGTAAATCTCATTATGTTTTTATGTAAAACTTACACAGAACTGAAAAGATTTTAATGGACTGTCATCAACAGCCCACCACAGAGCCCTGCTCTGAGTGTGAGAAGGTGACAATGATCTGACCCCAGTGGGATCTGTGTTTGCCTCTGCCTGATCAGCTCTTGTTCTGGCAGAGGAGAGCCCACCAGAAAACTGCTTGTTTGTCTCTTTTAAAAAGCTTTCTAACTGATACTTTTGTCATAGGGGTGATGTTAGCTCCTGAGGTGACACCTGCACCATCAGACAAAACAAGGGCAGGAAGCAGCCTTCAGGACTGTCCATGCTGCTTGCTGGTTAGTTCATTCCCCAACACAACTCGCATTTCTCTGCAGTACACACAGTGTAAAGTGCATAAGCACATGTACTCTGGGCTCATTCATCTTCAGGATTTCCTTTGAAAATTTAATATTAACTCCAATTTCCTCTATTGAGGAAGGAACAGTTCTGAGATCTTTTCAGATTCTCCTCCAATCTATCTATATGTTCTTTTCAGCGTCTCCCAGAGTCTCCTCTCTCCTGCACACATGGTATATTCCTAATAATTTCTGACATTGTACAATGAATCTATAATGTCAAGGAGGCTAAGCAATTTTGGAGTGAGGAGATTTAATGTGAAAGCTTCTTGGAAAGGTGACTACATGCATCCAAGGCCAGAATGATGGATGAGAAGAGGTATTAGATTGTCTAATATTTTTAACTGTGTGATATGTTATTAGTAAGGACTTGGCATATTAATAACAAGCAGAGTTAAAGGTATTTGAAGAGCTCTTAGCCAGATTTGGATCTTCTTCCACCAAAAGAATTTCATCCAAACAGAAGATACCCACAAAACTAGTTTATGGGATTGCTGGCTTTCTGCATATTGAATGAACATGTCTTGTCAAAAAAGATTTCTGTATTGGTTTTGTGTGGCAAGGTTTTGCTAGTGGGGGGGCTACAGGGGTGGCTTTTCTGAGAAGCTGCTAGAAGCTTTCCCCATGTCAAATAGAGCCAATGCCAGCCGGCTCCAAGATGCACCTGCCGCTGGCCAAGGCTAAACCAATCAATGATGGTGGTAGTGGCTCTGTGATAACGTATTTAAGAAGGGGAAAAAAACCTGCACCAGAGTGAGAATATGAGAAAGGAACAACTATGCAGACACTATGGTCAGTGAAGAAGGAGGGGAAGGCAGTGCTCCAGGCGCCAGAACAGAGATTCCCCTGCAGCCCATGGTGAAGCCCATGGTGAGGCAGACTGTACCCCTGCAGCCCATGGAGGCCCATGACGGAGCAGATATCCACCTGCAGCCCATGGAGGACCCCATGCCAGAGCAGGTGGATGTGCCCAAAGGAGGCTGTGACCCTGTGGGAAGCCCGCACTGGAGTGAGCTCCTGGCAGGACCTGTGGACCCATGGAGAGAGGAGCCCACGCTGGAGCAGGTTTGCTGGCAGGGCTTGTGACCCCACAGGGGACACAGGCTGGAGCAGTCTTCTCCTGAAGAACTGCACCCCGTGGAAAGGACCTGTGCTGGAGTAGTTTGTGAACTGAAGCCCATGTGAAGGACTTGTGCTGGAGAAGTTCATGGAGAATTGTCTCCCATGGGAGGGACCCCATGCTAGAGCAGGGAAAGAGTGTGAGGAGTCCTCTCCCTGAGGAGGAAGCAGCGGCAGGACAGTGTGTGATGAACTGACTGCAACCCCCATTCCCTGTCCCCCTGCGCCATTGTGGGGTAGGAGGTAGATAGAATCAGGAGTGAAGCTGAGCCTGGGAAGAAGGGAAGGGGGGGGAGAAGGTGTTCTAAGATTTGGTTTTATTTCTTATTATCCTACTCTGATTTGATTGGCAATAAATTAAATTAATTTCCCCAAGTCAAGTCTGTTTTGCCCGTGACAGTAATTGCTAAGTGATCTCTCCCTGCCCTTATCTTGACCGATGAGCCTTTCATTATATTTTCTCTCCCCTGTCCAGCTGAGGAGGGGGAGTGACAGAGCAACTTTGGTTGGGCACCTGGCATCCAGCCAGGGTCAACCCACCACAATTTCATTGGAACATATTTGATGTAAGTCTTCCTGTAGGTGAGAGTGAATAGGTATCACCTATAGGTGACAGTTATGAAATACATTAAAAATTTTTTGACATATACTTATTGATGTAATTGTTTTTAATATTAATAGAAGATACAGTTGCTAATGAGACCAACTGTCAGCAGTTGCTACTCAAAATATTTACATCCATATTTTTATTTAAAGAAAATTAAGAAATAGATTTTATCATGGTTCTAAATTGGCTTTGGCCCAGTAAAAACCTTCAGCAAGGCAAAGGGGATTCCTGATAACAACAGTAGGTTCAAAGTTAAATTTGCTAAAGACAATAGCTTCTTATTGCTTTAAAATGTCAAAATGGAAATAATGTATATGTGTCTTGTCAAAATTTGGGGAAATTTTGTATCAGTGGTAACAACTTTTTAGGTTACAAAGAAAACCAATATTATCTTCATCATACAGGTGGGAGAAGTGAAGCATAAAAGTCTGCTGAATGACCTAATCAATCCAGTAGACCAACTATGAAACTATATCCGCCATCTTTTGTGTTGTAGTGTACTGCTTCCTTCATAAGTCTATTAAAAAATGTATTTTTAATTATATATTGCAGACTAACAGTTGATGATGGTTTCCACAAACTTTAGTGTGACTGAGTTTATACTTCTTATATTTTTCAATCTTACCTCAGCTTTTTATCTTCAGCTCTTAAACCATGTAAGAAGAATGAGAATCCAAATTTCATTAAGAGTTATAAAAAGAAAGATTTTATCTTAAGCTATGTTGCCAAGGTGCTCCACTGCAACCCCTGAGCTATACTAATTTGATTTAATTTTTTGTTTGATTTTTTTTGGGGGGGGGTGTCAGTTTTTAATAAAATTTTCTATGGGAAATTAAATGCAGCTTTAAAAAATTTCTTTAGGATTAGAGATGCATTTTTCCTAGGAACTAAATATGAACAATTGTTCTCATTTTGGCTGGCGTAGAGTTAATTTTCTTCATAGTAGCTAGTATAAGGTTACATTTTGGATCTGTGCTGGAAACAGTGTAGATAATGCAGGGATGTTTGTGTTATTGCTGAGCAGTGCTTACACAGAGTCAAGGCCTTTTCTGATTCTCACACCACCCCACCAGAGAGTGGGCTGGGGGTGCACAAGAAGTTGGAAGGGGTCACAGCTGTGACAGCTGACCCCAACTAACCAAAGGGATATTCCATACCATATGATGCCTGCTCAGCAATAAAAAGCTGGGGGAGGAAGAAGGAAGGTGGGGACGTTTGGAGTGATGGCATTTGTCTTCCCTAGTAACCATTAGACATGGTGGAGCCCTGCTTTCCTGGAGATGTCTGAACACCTGCCTGCCAATGGGAAGTAGTGAATGAATTCCTTGTTTTGATGTGCTTGCATATGTGGCTTTTGCTTTACCTATTAAAATGTCTTTATTTCAACCCATGAGTTTTCTTGCTTGTACTCTTCTGATTCTCTCCCCCATACCACTGTGGGGAAGTGAGCAAGCAGCTGTGTGGTGCTGAGTTGCTGGCTGGGGTTAAACCACAACAATGATACAGCATACTACCTATAAAGGGAGAATTATTTTCCCAGCAGGTTCTTACAAAAATGTGAACAGAAGTCTGTCTGTTGCTGTTCATGTATCTTCCTACTTTCACTCTTCTTTATTACTTTAATTATACCAATGGTGACATGGAAACATTGAACAAATTCTAAACTTCAGAAAGTATCTTTTACTAAAGTATTAAATCTTAATAGAAGTCCAGTATTGCCAAGTATCTTTTGTCACTGCTGTTTGAGTACTTCATGGCACATACAGTAACTTGTCAATTTTTTAACAGGAAACAAAATAAACTTAATGAAGACCACTCTTTAATATATGTGTCTGTATATATTTATTAGTATACACATATATATGAATCTAAGGAGAGTGAGAGAAACTATTTTAATAAAAAACACAATGAAAAGAACAGCCTATGAGTGTATATACTCCAGTAGATACCAGCAACATACAAAATTTTCTGAATATCTTTCAAATTAAGTAGCTGAGATATATGAGCTTGATGTTTATTTTTGGTACACCTATCAAAGATCAGCTTCTTCCTCAGACCAGTTGAGAAATAAACAAAGATTTGGAATTTGGTAACATTTTTTATACTATACCTCACAAAATTAGGCTTATGAAATTAATTTTTCCTTGAGTTATCAACACATGTATTGAAACTGTCTGAAATGTGCAAAGGATAAATTGTACTGTGTAAAATAGGTATACACCACCACCATTATTAGATTTAGTTTTTGTTAACTTGTTAATCAGGCAGAACTGGAAGTAAAATCAGAGTGTTAAATTGGTTGATTCTTCCAAGCTCATTGAGAAAAATCTAAATGGGCTTAGAGAGATCATAAATATGGGTAGAAACAACAAAATGAGATTAAACCTTGAGGATGGTAGCATAATACCTCCAGAGGAAAAATAATAAGAAAGACAGATGATTTTGGTGAAACTGTATCTGGAATATTGCATTTAGTTCTGGGCATCTCACTCCTTAGGCTGTTCAGAAAAAATGAACAAAAATTATTAAGGGGCTAAAAAACCTAACTTATTACAAGATTATAAGGATTAATAATGTATATTTCTAACCAAGCCTGAAGCTCAGCCTTTAATTTTGTTGTGTACATTTGTTGTGTTATGTTTATACATGTAATTGATTTGCAGGAAGTGAAAAGCAAAGGATAAGTCTTGACTACCATTAAGTTCTCATTGCACAATATACCATTTTTATATATTACTAAATGTACATAGCCTGGACTAGCAGCATTAACTGAATGACCTTTAATGGTTAAATAATAACAGAATACCGTTGTTATCTAGGGAATTTTATTTGCAAGTTACGGTTAAGATGCCTGCTTATCACATGACCTAAGGGACAACATCTAGTATCAATATTACCTCTCTCTTTCACAATAAGATACTGCTCAAAATTGTAATTATGCATGCGATTTTGATTCAGTCTCTTTATGCAAATACATTTGAAAAAATCTCTAATTGTGTTCATTTTGTAACAATAACAGGTTTTAAAACATATAACCTAATAGATTAGTTGGGGGGGGTTGAGAAACAATTACATCTAGAGATATGCCAGAGACCTTCTAAATTCCAGTCCAGGCCCTGGGTTCACACACCATCCACATCTCATCTATATATGTGATTCAGAAAAACCTGAGCTCACCCACAACTTATAACTCTTCATTTCTATGGGAAGAAATCTGGACATGGGTCACAAACAGAAATTGTCTTCAAGAGGTGCCCAGTAAGAATAATGAGGTTCCAGTGTCCCTGTGTACACTTAGTATATCCAAGCAGATAAATATAAATGTATCCTCAAAGTGCTGGTCAATGAAAAATGTCAAAGCATGTGGGAGAAAGTCAAGAAGTTAAAAATGTACTCCTCTGGGCTAGTTCTAGCTGAGGAAACAATGTTAGGCAATACTTTAAGATGTATTTTAGTTTATTTGTGCCTTCTTTTTTATGTTTTTCAGAAAGTCTGAAGCAGCAGGTAAAATAGCACATTGTACAAAAGACACTATTGAACAAAACATTTAAGAGCTTGCCAAATGCAGCTGTTCGGTCTGTTCTCAGTGAAGCATTGAGACAGTAGGCAGGTTTCACATCAGTTACTGGGTGTTATGTTCTTTCCTGAACTTTCCCCATTCCCTCCAAGGATTTCTAGAAATTGGGTTAGGGTTTAGCCATGGCCTTCAGTTTCAAGGAAGGCATTTTTAACAAGCAGAGTGGTGAAAGAGAGCATTACACTACATCTTTTCTAGAAACAACCTCCTCAGAGAGGAATAAATGCAGCTGTATCACTGGTGTGGATCCTGATCTAAGATGTACAAATGGGCAGAGGTTTGCTGGTCCCAGAGAGTTCCCCTGATTGACTGTGTCTGATTTGTTTACTTATTTTTTTCATTTACAGTGACAGTGACAGAGCCAGAATGACTACTGTTCCAGAGCCCCCAGTCAGAAGCTGAGTGAAGGAGAGAAAGAAGAGTTAAAGCAAGGAACTGGAGCTTGCAGATCACATGGCAACAGAGAGACTTCTGTGAGAAACAGTGAACAGATCAGTCAAACCTCAGAGATTATGGAAAGAGCCTTCCTACAAAGAAAAGAAGACAGTGCCTGCTGCAATCCAGAAAAGTAATGTCTTGGCTGAAATTGAGCCAAGAAGCAGGATGTGTCTGCAAGGACGCAGTCAACAGGGGCAGATTGCTTATAATGCTTTTTATAGTCTTACATAGTCACTCCAACATTTCCTTATTTAAAAAAATAGAGCAATCTAGTGCTGAAGATTTAGCATTGTAACCTAAAGAAGAATAGGTAGGGGTTACAGTGAGATGTCAACTTTACTGTATTTGTTGCTAGGAGGAGTTTGATGTTAGAGCTGAATTTTCCATCCTCTTAAGTCTTGGGGCTATTTCTGTATTTCTTTCTCCTGCCAGTTTGCTTCCTGATAGCCCCCACCCTGGCCCATGAAACAAAGGGCTATTTTTTGTCTGGCAGGGAGGTCCTTGGTGTGTCACAGGCAGCAGTCATACAGCTGCAGCTACGAAAGGGCAGCCAGTACTCACTTGACCACGAGGTGATTATCACAGATTGTGGTTTTGTCATAGCAAAAATTGTACCTGCTAGGCTACACTTTGGAGGAAAAATTATTTTCAAATTGCTCTTAATTGTGAGCACAATCACATGAGAGAAACCTGCCTGATCATCTGATAGAGGTTGAATATCTTTTTCATGGATCAAAAGTTACCAGGCAAAAAAAAAGAAAAAAAAAAAAACAACATGACAGAGAAATAATTCATCTTTGTAATCTGCTTTCAGCAACTCAAGTGGAGTGGTAAATGTTTACACTAGGATAACAATGTGGCAAACAGAAACCCTGCTTTTATGAATTCTGATGCATTCCCAGGAACTGTAAATTATACACTTGTCATTAGATCTTAGCTCTTAGAAAGACTTTTACAGAACTTTTCCCTTTTTTTTTTCTTAATTTTTTCTTTTCTCTCCTTTTTTTTCTTTCTTTCTTCTCCCCTCTCTCCCCCCAAAGTCTTCTTTGAGTATTAACACAAAATAATACTGAGTTAAGGAACTCAGTGCAAAGTTTTTCTTGCATCTGTTTGCAGCTGTTATAACCTGTTACAAGTTTGAAGTGAAAAGTTCAAATCTATGGTGAAAGGCTGGGAAAGAACATCTTACAGTTTACATCAAGACCTGGCAGTCCTTGGTTCCCACTATCATCACCAATCTGTGTTACTTAAGATCTGACCTCTGGTATTCACAAGACTTTCACTACACACACATTTTAGATAATGGATAAAGTCAACTGGTATTCTTCACAAATATTCCTCAAAGTTTGTTGACACTATTGAAAGTATGTGTATGCTTAGCTGTTGCCCTCTACCTCCTCTACCATGACCAGCAAAATCCATCATGTTGCAAATCGCTTATTTTATGAACACAGATATTCTACAGCCCTCGTGTCTGGTAATTGGGTAAAATTAATGGGAACATCTCTTAATCACTCGTGCTAACTAGCCACACTGCCTACCTGCTGCAGTCCTGAATCATGAGATCTTTTGCCTACAACAAAAAGGACCTCTCAATTATTGTGTAACAGCTCCTGTGGTGCAGAATGTGCATCTGGCTGTTTGAAGACTTTTAATGTCAAACTTGAGCTGATCTCTTATTTCTTTTTAATTCCTTTTTTTCCTGCTGCATCTTATACTTAACTGTAAGAGTAGAGGTGAATCAGCAGAAATACGGAACTATGAAACACAAACACAACCACTCTTATTGATGAGAACAAGAAGGGCCTAATCCTGATGAATGCTCTGAATGACTGTTTTAGGCAAAATTTTCTGTATCTTCAAGCAGCAATGTGGAACTATGCTTACATCAGGTGCAAGCAATAATTAATTCTGCATATCTCTCTAGCCAGTGCTATTTTCCCCTATTAGCTTCTCTAAATCTATGGAAATCTCTTGTGTTTCTCAAAGTTTAATTCCATAGACCAACCTCTACCAGAAAAGGCAACCTGGACCTGTATTTCTACAGAGCAGGCCCTAGTTGCACAGATTTTGACTTTTCCTAGCTTGAGAACTTCAAGAATGATGACTGCAACTTTTCTGCTGGAAAAATGAAAAGCACAAAGTTTTACTACAAAGTGCATCCTGAAAACAAAAAAAACAAGCAAACACTGCCTCTATTTAAAGTTCTGTGAAACTTTGAAAAGGAGGCTATCTGGTCATGTAGGTAATTTACCTGTTAGAACCTTCTACCTGGATTAGTTTCTATTGGGTGTCCTGCTTTGTCTGTACAGAGCCACCCACAACCTGCACCAGTGGGTGTTCTCCATAGGCTGTAAGATATGAAGACGATGGGTTGCAGAGGGCAAGAATTTCAAGGGAATCAAGGAATGTTGGACATACCAGAGATACGGAGGGGATGACAGATTTGAGGTTTACTTCTAGCTAACAAGAATTACTTTCAAAAGAGTGATTGTCTTTTCTACTTGCAGGTGTGTATGGCCTTGGTTGATGCTTCAGTTGTTAGAATAGAAGCAGCAAAATAATGTACATTGAAAGGGATATCTGGAGGTGCCTAACTCCCTAGGACTAGCTCTGAAGTTGTGTCGTGGTTTAGCCCCAGCCAGCAACTAAGCACCACGCAGCCGCTCGCTCACTCCCCCTACCCCGATGGGATGGGGGAGAGAATTGGAGGAGTAAGAGTGAGAAACACTCCTGGGCTGAGATAAGAACAGTTTAATAATTGAAATAAAGTAAAATAGTAATGTTAATAGTAACAGTATAATAATGATAATAATAATAATGATACACGAAGCAAGTGATGCACAATGCAATTGCTCACCACCCGCCGACCGATACCCAGACAGTTCCCGAGCAGCGATCGCTGCTCCCCGGCCAACCCCCCCCAGTTTATATACTGAGCATGACGTCATATGGTATGGAATAGCCCTTTGGTCAGTTTGGATCAACTATTCTGGCTGTGCCCCCTCCCAGTTTCTTGTGCGCCTGGCAGAGCATGGGAAGCTGAAAAAGTCCTTGACTAGCATAAGCAGTACTCAGCAACAACTACAAACATCAGCCTGTTATCAACATTCTTCTCCTACTAAATCCAAAACACAGCACTATGCCTGCTGTTAGGAAGAAAATTAACTCTATCCCAGCCGAAACCAGGACAGTATCCACCCCTTATTCTATACCATCTACGTCATGCACAGGCCCTCCCCTTTCCAATGTGTTCCAATTAATCACCACCCCTTTCCCTATCTTGATATACACACAGATATCATTCCCTTCGTCTATGGCTCATCCCTCTAAAATGTCCATTGAGTTCATTTAGCCCATGACTTTGGGTTCCATCTGTCATCACAGTCTTTCAGAGCAGGAGAGGTGGTGTGCAGTGTTGGACTGTTGCATGCTGAAGTCAGTTCTCATTCCAACATGGTTTCATCAAAGTTCATTTTCCTTAGGCTGGGCAATTCTTACTGCAATACCATTGATGCGGCATATAGCAATCATAATATATAGTATTATATACTTAATATTAACCTACTATATTATTATATTAACATGCAGTTAAGAGATAACATATAGTTAAGAGATAACATACAGTATTATAAAGCAATTAATATTATACAATTCAGTTCATTGGCTATTTTCACCCAAAATCAGATTCCCTTGAGGTACACATTGGGCTTCCCCATCCTTTCGCATCACCCACCAAGTGCACCCAGGTCCTTGAGCAAAAGCAATCCCACGAATGGGTTTGCCTTTGCCAGAGGGGGAAGTAACCCAGACTGTCTTCCCCAGCATATTTTTCATGTGCACTACAGGAACTTTATCTCCTTCTACAGTACGTAGAAGTTTTGATTGGGCAGGGCCAGCTCGATTGGCAGATCCCCTGGTGTTGACTAACCAGGTGGCTTTTGCTAAATGCGTATCCCAATGTTTAAACGTCCCACCACCCATTGCTCTCAGGGTAGTCTTTAACAATCCATTGTATCGCTCAATTTTCCCGGAGGCTGGTGCATGGTAAGGGATGTGATATACCCACTCAATGCCGTGCTCTTTGGCCCAGGTGTCTATGAGGTTGTTTCGGAAATGAGTCCCGTTGTCTGACTCAATTCTTTCTGGGGTGCCATGTCGCCACAGGACTTGCTTTTCAAGGCCCAGGATGGTGTTCCGGGCGGTGGCATGGGGCACGGGATATGTTTCCAGCCATCCAGTGGTTGCTTCCACCATGGTGAGCACATAGCGCTTGCCCTGGCGGGTCTGTGGGAGCGTGATGTAATCAATCTGCCAGGCCTCCCCATATTTATATTTTAGCCATCGTTCACTATACCCAAGGGGCTTGAACTGCTTGGCTTGCTTGATTGCAGCGCATGTTTCACACTCATGAATAACCTGTGCAATACTGTCCATAGTTAAGTCCACCCCTCGATCACGAGCCCATTTATACGTTGCATCCCTTCCTTGATGGCCTGAGGCATCATGGGCCCACCGAGCTATAAATAATTCACCCTTATGTTGCCAGTCCAAATCCACCTGAGCCACTTCAATCTTAGCAGCCTGATCTACTTGCTGGTTGTTTTGATGTTCTTCAGTGGCCCGACTCTTAGGTACATGAGCATCTACATGACGAACTTTTACAACCAGGTTCTCTACCCGGGCAGCAATATCTTGCCACAATGCGGCAGCCCAGATTGGTTTGCCTCTGCGCTGCCAGTTGCTCTGCTTCCATTGCTGCAGCCACCCCCACAGGGCATTTGCCACCATCCATGAGTCAGTATAGAGATAAAGGACTGGCCACTTTTCTCTTTCAGCAATATCTAAAGCCAGCTGGATGGCTTTCACCTCTGCAAACTGACTCGACTCCCCTTCTCCTTCAGCAGTTTCTGCGACTTGTCGTATAGGACTCCATACAGCAGCTTTCCACCTCCGATGCTTTCCCACGAGACGACAGGACCCATCAGTGAACAGGGCATATTGCTTTTCATTTTCTGGCAATTTATTATACAGTGGGGCCTCTTCAGCACGTGTCACCTCCTCCTCTGGTGATATTCTAATGTTTTTTCCTTCTGGCCAGTCCATGATCACTTCCAAGATTCCTGGGCGACTGGGGTTTCCTATTCGAGCCCGTTGTGTGATCAGTGAAACCCACTTACTCCATGTAGCATCAGTTGCATGATGTGTAGAGGGGACCCTCCCTTTGAACATCCAGCCCAACACCGGCAGTCGGGGTGCCAGCAGGAGCTGTGCTTCAGTACCAACCACTTCTGAAGCAGCTCGAACCCCTTCATATGCTGCCAGTATCTCCTTCTCAGTTGGAGTGTAGCGGGCTTCGGATCCTCTGTATCCCCGACTCCAAAACCCTAGGGGTCGACCTCGAGTCTCCCCTGGTGCTTTCTGCCAGAGGCTCCAGGTAGGGCCATTCTCCCCGGCTGCGGTGTAGAGCACATTTTTAATATCCTGCCCTGCCCGGACTGGCCCAAGGGCTACTGCATGAACTATCTCACGTTTAATTTGTTCAAAGGCTTGTTGTTGCTCAGGGCCCCATTTGAATTCGTTCTTCTTCCGGGTCACTTGATAGAGAGGGCTTACGATCTGGCTGTAATTTGGAATATGCATTCTCCAAAACCCCACAACGCCTAAGAAAGCTTGTGTTTCCTTTTTGCTAGTTGGTGGGGACATAGCTGTTATTTTGTTGATCACATCCATTGGGATCTGACGACGTCCATCTTGCCATTTTATTCCTAAAAACTGGACCTCCTGTGCAGGCCCCTTGACCTTACTCTGTTTTATGGCAAAACCAGCCTTCAGAAGGATTTGGACTATTTTCTTTCCCTTCTCAAAAACTTCTTCTGCTGTATTGCCCCACACAATGATGTCATCAATGTACTGCAGATGTTCTGGAGCTTCACCCTGTTCCAGTGCTGTCTGGATCAGTCCATGGCAAATGGTGGGGCTGTGCTTCCACCCCTGGGGCAGTCGGTTCCAGGTGTACTGAACACCCCTCCAGGTAAAAGCAAACTGGGGCCTGCACTCTGCTGCCAAAGGGATGGAGAAAAATGCATTAGCAATATCAATTGTGGCATACCACTTAGCTGCCTTTGACTCCAGTTCATATTGAAGTTCTAGCATGTCTGGCACGGCAGCACTCAGCGGCGGTGTAACTTCGTTCAGGCCACGATAGTCCACTGTTAGTCTCCACTCCCCATTAGACTTTCGCACTGGCCATATGGGACTGTTAAAGGGTGAGCGAGTCTTGCTGATCACTCCCTGGCTCTCCAGTCGACGAATCAGGTTATGGATGGGAATCAGGGAGTCTCGGTTGGTGCGATATTGCCGCCTGTGCACAGTTGTGGTAGCAATCGGCACCTGTTGTTCCTCAACCTTCAGCAACCCTACAATTGAAGGGTCCTCTGAGAGACCGGGCAAGGTGGACAACTGTTTAATTTCCTCTGCCTCCAAAGCAGCTATACCAAAAGCCCACCGGTACCCTTTTGGGTCCTTGAAATACCCTCTCCTGAGGTAGTCTATGCCAAGGATGCACGGAGCATCTGGGCCAGTCACAATGGGGTGCTTTTGCCACTCATTCCCAGTTAGGCTCACTTCAGCTTCCAGTACAGTGAGCTGTTGGGATCCCCCTGTCACTCCAGAAATACAAATGGGTTCTGCCCCTCTATAGTTTGATGGCATTAGCGTGCACTGTGCACCAGTGTCCACTAGAGCCTTATACTCCTGTGGGTCTGACGTTCCAGGCCATCGAATCCACACAGTCCAGTAAACCCGGTTGTCCCTTTCCTCCACCTGGCTGGAGGCAGGGCCCCTCTAACACTGGTCACAGTATTCGCTGTTCACTTCCTGTAAATGTGAATCAAAAGTTCCCTGATCAAGGTCGGAAGTAAAATTAGCCCTCTTACTCTGTCTCGGGAACTGCTCACTGGAAACTGGAGCTGCAATTTTCCTGGGAGAACCGCCTTTTCTAATAGTTTTTCCTTGCAATTCACGCACCCGTGCCTCTAAGGTTGAGGTGGGTTTTCCATCCCACTTTCTCATGTCCTCTCCATAATCACGCAGGTAAAACCACAGGGTGCCCCGTGGTGTGTATCCTCTATATCCTCTCTCTTGAGCATAGGGACGTTGACTCCTAATGGCTGAGACACTGGTCCGTGCAGGTGGGGAGTAGGACAGATCCTCTCTGAGTTGTTGGAACTCTTGGCATATTTTTTCAGACAGTTTTTCCACAGCCGAGACACAGGCCCGTAGGGAGGAAGAGAGCTTTTCTTCGTAGTCCCGGAGTTGTCTAGCCACTTCATCCACCGTTGGTGCCTCGTCGTCTTTCCAGGCTAGTATTGCCAACGAGTTGGAATACGATGCTGGTGCGCTCCGTACCACCTTCCGCCACATGGATTGTGTGCACCTGACTTCATCTGGGTCTTTGGTTAACCGCTCATCATTCAGGTCACTGTAAATCACCTCCAGCACGCCTAATTCCCTCAGGTACTGGATACCTTTCTCTACGGTGGTCCATTTGCTTGGGCGGTATAAAACATCCTCCTTGAAGGGATACCTTTCCTTCACGCTTGACAGAAGTCGCCTCCAGAGGCTGAGCGGTTTTGCCCCTTTTCCAATTGCTTTGTCAATGCCCCCTTCCCTGGAAAGGGATCCCAGCTGCTTGGCTTCCCTACCCTCTAAATCCAGGCTACTGGCCCCGTTATCCCAGCATCGGAGCAGCCAGGTGATGATGTGCTCGCCTGGATGACGACCAAAATCTTTTCGCATATCTCGCAGCTCACTCAGGGATAGGGATCGGGTGGTCACCATCTCATTTATGGGTTCTTCCTCCTCTGGTTCTCGTGATGGCCCTGGTTCATCTTCATCCCTTACTAAACGAACTGATTTCCTCGTGTATTTTTTCTTCTGTATAGGGGCAACTGATACCGGCGCAGGTTGGTTCTCTGGTTTAGCCACAGTGTCTGTCACTGGGGTTTGAGTAGCCGCAGTGCTCATGGCTGTGGCTGGAGTAGCCACAGTGCCTGGGGCAGGGGTTTGAGTAGCTGCAAGGCCTGTAGTGGGGGTTGGAGTAGCCGCAGGGCCTGTAGTGGGGGTTTGAGTAGCCACAGTGCTTGTTGTTTTGTTATCAGGTCCAGAGACCTTCTCTTTCTTTTGAGGGTACTGATTAGCGTTGACCACGGCTCGATAGGCATGGGCCAGTCCCCAGCATGTTGCAATGATTTGTGTCTCTCTGGAGCTACCAGGGTGACAACATACTTCTTCCAAATACTTTACTAATTCTTCAGGATTCTGCACTTGTTCAGGGGTGAAGTTCCAAAACACTGGAGGTCCCCACTGCCCTAGGTACTTGCGCATACGATCCCACACACCCTGCCACTCATAACTATCCAGCCTTGGGGTAGATCTCTGGATGGTATTTTTAAACTGCTTACTGACCTTTATCAAAATGGAAACAACATTCCCAAGAAGTATCAATAGAAGTATCTTAACTGCCCAGGGGTGTTCAAGATACAGGAAAGTTGTTGTAATGAAGGAGGAAACATCATAGAAGAAAGCAGCAAAGGTGCCATTCTGTATTTCCTCCACAACAAGCCTCTCAGAGTAAGAAGTATAATTGCTAACTCTCTCTATGAGGTAGTACCCGAAGTACAGTAGTGACTTCTGTATGAAACCCAAATACCAAAGAATGCTCAAGGTCAGGGTTTTGATAAGGAGCCTCCCAAGCAAAAGATCATGAATCACTGCAGAGCATAGCACACTACACAAACTGACAGCAAGCTTTAACGCGTGCTGCAAAAAAAAGAACATGGTGCAGATCAGAAGAACTAATATCGTGATCGGCAACTGTTAACAGACTCCTTAATACACTCTGATTAATCTGTTGTTATCTCAAGCCCCACGTTGGGCGCCAAAAAGGACTGTCGTGGTTTAGCCCCAGCCAGCAACTAAGCACCACGCAGCCGCTCGCTCACTCCCCCTACCCCGATGGGATGGGGGAGAGAATTGGAGGAGTAAGAGTGAGAAACACTCCTGGGCTGAGATAAGAACAGTTTAATAATTGAAATAAAGTAAAATAGTAATGTTAATAGTAACAGTATAATAATGATAATAATAATAATGATACACGAAGCAAGTGATGCACAATGCAATTGCTCACCACCCGCCGACCGATACCCAGACAGTTCCCGAGCAGCGATCGCTGCTCCCCGGCCAACCCCCCCCAGTTTATATACTGAGCATGACGTCATATGGTATGGAATAGCCCTTTGGTCAGTTTGGATCAACTATTCTGGCTGTGCCCCCTCCCAGTTTCTTGTGCGCCTGGCAGAGCATGGGAAGCTGAAAAAGTCCTTGACTAGCATAAGCAGTACTCAGCAACAACTACAAACATCAGCCTGTTATCAACATTCTTCTCCTACTAAATCCAAAACACAGCACTATGCCTGCTGTTAGGAAGAAAATTAACTCTATCCCAGCCGAAACCAGGACAAGTTGGTTCAAGCTTCAGAGTTAGATGAAGTTGCTCACTATCCTGTCTACCTGAATTTTGAATGGATGTAATTGAGGGATTGAGGGTGCAGATTCTGCAACCTCTTTGTGCAACTTTTTCCAATATTTGTCTACCTATCTTCATTAAAAAAACAACAACAACAACAACAACAACAACAAAAAAACCAAAACAATATCTGCCTGCAGTTTCCCTTGCTGGAATTTGTGTCTGTTGGTTTTTGTTCTTTAGCTGTATACCTTCCATTAGGCATCTACAGATGATCCCCCTGTAACCTTCTTCTCTTAAGACTGAACACATCCATTTGTCTCAAGTTCTCATTACAGATGACGAGCTGCAGCTCCCTAATGATCTCAGTGACTTTCCATTGTACTTGCTCCAGTTCGCTGGTATCTTTCTTGTACAGGCTAGCCCCAAACTGGACACAGCACTCCGGATGTGGTCTCACAAGTGCTACATAGAGGGGAATAACTGTTTCCTTCAACCTGCTGTCTATGTTCTTGCTAATACAGCCCAGTATGCAATTGGCTTTTGCTGCATGGGCACATCCATACTTCTGTTCAACTAGTTGTCCAATGGGACCCCAATGCTATTTTCTCCAAAAGGCCTTCTGTGCCACTGACACCCAGGCTGTACTATTGCACAGGTTTATTCCACTAACCCTGGGGGCACTGCAAGTGACTACTACCCTTTGAGCCTAAGCAGTCACGTGAGTTCTCCACCTGGTTTACAGTTTTCCACTGGATCTTACAGTCCACCCATGTTGTTGCTAGCTGACAATCCATGGTTGCTAAGGAATGCTCTCTTCTCTGTGGGAAAGCACATAATCACTTTGCTTTATTCCCTTTTATTACAGCAGCCTATTTGTTCATGCTGTTTTTCTCTTGACATCCTCTGAGCTGTACTTGTCCATGGCTGCCTAACTTTGACTACAGGACTTGAGACTTCACAAGAAAGAAGACGTGATTATTTTCCTCTCATCATCTTTTGTTACTATATAGAATCATAGAATAATAGAATGCTTTGGGTTGGAAGGGACCTTTAGAGATCATCTAGCCCAACCCCCCTGTAGTGAGCAGGGACAGCTTTAACTACATCAGGTTACTCAGAGCCCCATCCAACCTGATCTTGAAGTTTTCTAGGGATGGGGCCTCCACTACCTCTCTGGGCAACCTCTTCCAGTGCTTCACCACCCTCATGGTAAAAAATGTCTTCCTTATATCCAGTCTAAATCTATTCTTCTTTAGTTTAAATCCATTACTGTCCTGTCACAACAGGCCTTGCTAAAATGATTGTCCCCATCTTTCCTATAGACCCCCTTTAAGTACTGAAAGGTTGCAATAAGGTCTCCCTGAAGCCTTCTCTTCTCCAGGCTGAACAACCCCAACTCCCTCAGCCTGGCTTCATAGGAGAGGTGCTCCAGCCCTCGGATCATTTTTGTGGCCCTCCTCTGGACCTGCTCCAACAGGTCCATGTCCATCTTGTGCTGAGGGCTCCAGAGCCGGATGCAGTAGTCCAGGTGGGGTCTCACCAGGGCAGGGTAGAGGGGCAGAATCACCTCCCTTGACCTGCTGGCCACGCTTCTTTTGATGCAGCCCAGGATATGGTTGGCTTTCTGGGCTGCAAGTGCACATTGCCGGCTCATGTCCAGCTTTTCATCTACCAGTACCCCCAAGTCCTTCTCCGCAGGGCTGCTCTCAATCCCTTCATCCCCCAGCCTGTATTGATATCGGGGGTTGCCCCGTCCCAGGTACAGGACCTTGCACTTGACCTTGTTGAACCTCATGAGGTTCACACAGGCCCACCTCTCCAGCTTGTCCAGGTCCCTCTGGATGACATCTCATCCTCCTGGTGTGTCAACTGCACCACTCAGCTTGGCGTCGTCTGCAAACTTGCTGAGGGTGCACTCGATCCCACTGTCTATGTCATTGATGAAGATGTGAAACAGCACTGGTCCCAGTACAAACCTTTGAGGGACACCATTGTCACTGGTCTCCATGTGGACATCGAGCTGTTGACCACGACCCTCTGGATGTGACCATCCAGCCAATTCGTTATCCACCGAACAGTCCACCCATCAAATCTGTATCTCCCCAATTTAGAGAGAAGGATGCTGTGGGGGACTGTGTTGAAGGCTTTACAGAAGTCCAAATAGATGACATCCATTGCTTTTCCCTTGTCCACTGATGCAGTTACTCCTTCATAGAAAGCCACTAGGTTGGTCAGGCAAGGCTTGCTGAATCCATGAATCCGTGCTGGCTGTCTCGAATCACCTCCCTGTCTTCCATGTGCTTGAGCACAGCTCCTAGGAGGATCTGTTCCATGATCTTCCCAGGCATAGAGGTGAGGCTGACAGGTCAGTAGTTCCCAGGGTCCTCCTTTCTCCCCTTTTTAAAAATGGGCACAACATTCCCCTTTTTCCAGTCCCCAGGGACTTCACCTGACTGCCATGACTTTTCAAATATGGAGAGTGTCTTGGCAACTACATCAGCCAAGTTGCTCAGGACTTTGGGATGCATCTCATCAGGTCCCATAGATTTGTGTACATATAGATAAATAACTTTTTTTTCATAAACCCCCCATCTCTACTTCTTCACTGTGTGGGATGATGTTGGTAGTCAGAGGTTCTACTGCATACTGAGTTGAGTGATATGGGTTGCTCTTTAAGTGAAGAAAACAAACAGGGGTATCGGGCAGACCTACTGCCCTAGGCATAAAGCTGTGGCAGTCATTTGTGGCTGAAGATTTTTTCAGTTCAGTGTTGAAGTGTGGTTTCTGATTGTGGCTATGTTTGTACAATCCTGTGGCTCCAACCTTGGGCAGAAAGAGGTGGATCAAGGAAAATCAGTAATGCTTTTGACCCATTGCAAGCAGCCTTACTGTTGGATGACAATAAACTAGTCAGTGTTACTCCAAATCAGTTAAATAATTTCTTCATTTAAATCCAGGAGATACCAATTAATCTGTCTTGATACTTAAAGTGCTTGAGGGGTAAGTGAATTTTTACAAGAAAAAACAACCTTTGCAGGGTCATCTCCCAGTCTGCCAGGAATGTTAATTAGATATTTTGAATGCATGTTGCATTTATCTGAAATTCACCAAATATGTTTTTGATTCTCATTTAATAATTTGTTCTAGGTCCATGTCTGTTTGCAGTTTCTGTGGATATTTTATGTTGCTGGAGAGAGATCAAATGAGAATTTGCATGTAGTATAGAATTATCCAAAGTCCCTATGATGAGATATTTTGGAAGGGAGAATTCCTAATCTCAGAAGAATTTGTGCATCATATGGGGTTGAGCCATGGCCTCAGGGTGGGGATATTGGGATGGGTCCTGACAAAATCCAAGTAAGGCATATGATACTGCCCAGAAATGATCCCAAGTTCGAATGGTTCACTGAGGTGTGGATTCCTTGGGTGCAGTCTATCCAAAACCATGATCACAAGACTTCCCAATAGAGGCCTAGTAAAGGCCTATATGTAGACAGATGATATCCATTAGGACAGGGGGATGATGTAACT
Organism: Pelecanus crispus; assembly: GCF_030463565.1. Taxonomy (NCBI): domain Eukaryota; kingdom Metazoa; phylum Chordata; class Aves; order Pelecaniformes; family Pelecanidae; genus Pelecanus; species Pelecanus crispus. The sequence goes on from NC_134643.1 coordinate 175,051,867, forward strand.
ATTGTGTTGCATGAACCCATTTTCAAAGTGCGGGATCTAGCTACATTCTCAAAGAAAGAGAAAAAAACATAAGGCAGCAATGGGATCTCAAAGCAGCTTCCTTGTTTGTTTATGGCACACTATTTGCTCCACTAATCTTTGGATTCCTTCAAAGTAGGGAACTAGAAAAGGTTCCAGTTTCCTTCTTTCACAAGAGTCTAGCCATTGTTCCTGAAGTCCCTGTCAAGGAAGAGATGAACTTACATTTTAGAAACCTGAAAATCTAATTTCCTCTGCCATAGAAACTCTGCAATACTCTGGAACTATATCTGTGATGGACTAAAGAGCTGGTAAACTTCTGTGCTGTATGGACAGGATGTCCTCCTGGCTCTAGCTTTCATCACATTCTAGATAACTTGCAAGTCCCTTTGTTACCCATGCTGAAACATGCATTCAGAGATATTACGGTACGTTGTAATACTAATATGTGTGGACCCTAAGGAATAGTGACTTTCCTTGACAAGGCAGTTTGAATATATTTGCCTTGTTCCAGTTTGATTCATAACAGACACCTCCATAAATCTGACTCTGATGTGTTTTCATTCTAGGTACTGGTTGCTGAGACAGTGCTAAAAGGTCCAATACCATAATTCATTGCAAGAAAGCACTGTGTCCCAAATCTGCACCTAAAGAAGGGTAGCAACCATGCCTAGAAACATTCCACAGCAGTGAATTTGAAGAGTGAGTAATGTGAGTAGGAAATGTGTGAAAAAGTCTTGCTCTGAGGAGGCCAGGGATGTGGTGTGGCTTGAGCACTTGCCAGTGAAGACTGAGGCAAAAAAAGTCATTGGGTATCTCAGCCTTCTCCATATCCCAGATAACCAGGTCTCCCGTTTCCTTCCAGATGGGGCCCATATTTTACCTAGTCTTCCTTTTATCACCTTTACTCACTTTATAGAAGCTTTTCTTGTTGCCCTTGAAGTCCCTGGCCAGATTTAATTCCATCAGGGCTTTAGCTTTCCCAGCCTGATCCCTGGCTGCTCAGAAAATTTCTCTGTATTCCTCCCAGGCTACTTGTCCTTGCTTCCACCCTCTGTAGGCTTCATTTTTGTGTTTGAGTTTGTCCAACAGCTCCTTGTTCATCCATGCAGGCCTCCTGGTGTTTTTGCCCAAATTTGTCTTTGTTGGGATGCATTGCTCCTAAGCTGAGAGGAGGTCATCCTTGAATATAAACCAGCTTTTTTGGGCCCCTCTTCCCTCCAGGGTTTTATCCCATGGTACTCTACCAAGTAGAAGCCCTCTACCTGAAGAGGTGAAAGTCTGCCCTCCTGAAGTCCAGGCTAGTGAGCTTGCTGTGCACCCTCCTCAGTGCCCTAAGGATCTTGAACTCCACCATTTCATGGTCATGGCAGCCAAGACTGCCCTTGAGCTTCATATTCTCCAACAGCCCCTCCTTCTGGTGAGAACAAGGTCCAGCATAGCACATTTCCTCGTTGGCTCTTCATAGAATCATAGAATCAGAATCACAGAATGGTAAAATCATAGAATCGTTTAGGTTGGAAAAGACCTTTAAGATCATCCAGTCCAACCATTAACCTAACATTACCAAGTCCACCACTAAACCAATTCAGGGAAGAGTAGCAACCCCATGCCTCCTGGCTTCGTGGCTGGATCACTTGTAATGAAAGTAAAACCTAGGAATCATTAAGATTGGAAAGGACCTCTAAGATCATCAGTCCAATCATCAACCCAACAACACCATGACCACTAAACCATGTCACAAAGTGCCATGTCTACCTGTTTTTTGAACACTTCCAGGGATGGGGACTCCACCACCTCTCTGGGCAGCCTCTTCCAATGCTTGACCACTCTTTCCGTGAAGAAATTTTTCCTAATATCCAACCTAAACCTCCCCTGGTGCAACTTGAGGCCATTTCCTATCGTCCTATCGCTAGCTACTTGGGAGAAGAGACCAACACCCACCTCACTACAACCTCCTTTCAGGGAGTTGTAGAGAGCAATAACGTCTCCCCTCAGCCTCCTCTTCTCCAGCCTAAACAATCCCAGTTCCCTCAGCCGCTCCTCATAAGGCCTGTGCTCCAGACCCTTCACCAGCTTTGTTGCCCTTCTCTGGACACACTCCAGCACATCAATGTCTTTCTTGTAGTGAGGGGCCCAAAACTGGACACAGTATTCCAGGTGTGGCCTCACCAGCGTCGAGTACAGGGGGACAATGACCTCCCTGTTCCTGCTGGCCACACTATTCCTGATACAAGGCAGGATGCTGTTGGCCTTCTTGGCCATCTGGGCACACTGCTGCCTCATGTTCAGCTGACTGTCAACCAACACCCCCAGGTCCTTTTCCGCCAGGCAGCTTTCCAGCCACTCTTCCCCAAGCCTGTAGCGCTGCATGGGGTTGTTGTGCCCGAAGTGCAGGACCCGGCACTTGGTCTTGTTGGACCTCAAACAGCTGGCCTCAGCCCATCAGTCCAGCCTGTCCAGGTCCCTCTGCAGGACTTTCCTACTGTCAAGCAGATCGACACTTCCACCCAGTTTGGTGTCATCTGCAAACTTACTGAGGGTGCACTCAAACCCCTCATCCAGATCGTTGATAAAGATATTAAAGAAGACTGGCCCCAAAACAGAGCCCTGGGGAACACTGGTTGTGACCGTCTGCCAAATGGACTTAACTCCATTCACCACTACTCTCTGGGCTCGGCCACCCAGACAGTTTTTTACCCAGTGAAGAGTACACCCATCCAAGCCATGAGCTGCCAGCTTCCCAAGGAGAATGCTATCTCTTCTATCACTTGGAGAAGAAAATTATAATCAATGCATTCCAGAAACCTCCTGGATTGCTTATGCCGTGCTCTGTTGTCCCTCTAACAGATATCAGAGTGGTTGAAGTCCCTTATGAGGACCAGGGCTTGTGAACACGAGGCTGCTCCTATCTGTCTATAGAGGGCCTCATCTGCTCAATCTTCCTGGTCGGGTGGCCTGTAGCAGACCCACACTATACTGTCACCCGGCCCTGCCCTCCCTTTAATCCTGACCCATAAGCTCTTGGTCAGCTCCTCATCCATCTCCAGGCAGAGCTATGCTCTCCAGCTTGTCATGGACATAGAGGATGACACCTTTTAGTGGGTTCATCTTGGCTGAATGCTCTATGACTCCTCTTCTCAGCAGGATGGGGGGAAGAAAATGAGATGGAAAAAAACTCTTGAGGGTCAAGATAAAGGCAGATTAATAAAAGCAAAAGCAAAAGCAATAGCCATGCATGGAAGCAAAAGGAAAATAGAGATTTTATTCTCTACTTCCCATCAGCAGGTGATGCCCAGCCATTTCCCAGGAAGCAGTATGCTTAGCAGTTGCTCCAGAAGACATACACCATAAATAATGAATTCCCCCCGCTCCTCCTCCTTTCAATTAGCTTTAATTGCTGAGCAGATGTCATAGGGTATGGAATATCCCTTTGGTCAGTTTGGGTCAGCTGTCCTGGCTGTTTCCCCTCCCAAGATCTTTCCCACCCCCAGCCTACTGGTGAGGGGGGGAAATGTTGGAGAGACAGCCTTGATGCTGTGCGAGCACTGCTCAGCAGTAGCCAAAACCCTGGTGTGTTATCAACACCTTTGTAGCTACCAATGCAAAACACAGCACTATAAGGCCTGCTATGAGGAAAATTAACTCTATCTCAGACAGACCCAGTACACACCCCCTCCTCGTCTCCCCTGCCTGTCCTTCCTAAAGAGCCTGTATCCTTCCATTCCAACACTCCAGTCACAGGAGCCATCCTACCATGTTTCCATGATGACAATAAGATCATAGCCCTGCACGTACATGCACATCTCTGACTTCTGTTGTTTATTCCCCATGCCACTTGCGTTTGCATAGAGGCATTTAAGTTGGGCCCCAAATGAAGCTGACTTACTAGCTGGAGTGGCTGGAGAAAAAATACTCCAAAGCAGCCTGAAACTGAATAATGACCCAGTAAGAGTAATTGATCACTACTGTTTCTCTCTCCTACTTGCAAAACTGTGTGGTGTATTGTAGCTCAGAGAATTCCATTGTGATTTTGGTAGTTTTATGAACCTTCTTGAATTTTACTAATAATTATAAAATGGCAGATGGTTTGGAGGTGAGACATCCAACTATCAAAAAGTATAAGGAGAAGTTATCGTGTAAATTTTATACTCATGGTGGTACTGTATGAAAAAACAAATATACACAATAATGGTGAGGAGGAGAGGAAATGTCATGAGATGGGGACGTAAGTGTGAAGATGGAAACAGTCAAAACAGCAGCTATCATGTGCTAATGATTCAGAAATCATTCAGTGGACCCAAAAAAGCATGCTTATAGGATGCAGAAGAAAAAGCTGGTCTGAATTTAGTGGTGGTCATATTTTGAGTAGAAGGGTAGACTAGATGGCACTTTCCAATCTGAATGATTCTGCAATTCTATGACTCTAAGTTGTGGAATTTGTACATATCCAAACAAGAGATGAAGCCCTGTTACATGGGAAATCATTAAGCTGAAAGATCAAGAAATACCATAAGCAGGAAATATTCCAGAGCAATAAGGCATGTGATGGTAGAGCTGAATAGGAATGATGTGTTTTGATATTTTTTGCCTTTGGGAGAGAACTTTGCTTTGCCAACATCTACCTTCTGACTTCACCAAAAAGCTCATTGCATTCCAGCAGTAAGTGACTGGATTATGTAAAGGTCATGACTATCTGCTTAGTCAAATGGGTAATGCAGTTGAAACAACAAGTTACATTGTTGAAGAAGGAGGCATATCATCCATCATAGTAAAAATTTAGAAAATAAAAAAATGCACATTTCAATAACATTAGCAGTGTCAACAAATGGTATAAAATTGCCACCATATGAGTTCTTGATACATAAAACAATGCCAAAGGAACAACTGCATACTAGAATAGTTGTCAAGTGTCAAAACCAGGATGAGCATCTACAAATTTAGTGAAGGATTGCCTGAATTTCATTTGGAGTATGAGATGTGTGCTGCTAAGAAAAAAGACAAATGCTTGTCCTAGAAGCATTCAAAGAATATCTGTCATCAGCAGTGAAGAATACTATTAGAGAAAGGAATACTGATCTAGTCACACTAGGAGGAAAGATGTTGCAACTACAGGTCCTCTATACAGTAGGCCATTCAGTCTTTATAATCAAAATGGATGCTGGCATAGGATCCTGCTTTAACCCCTGGAAGGAAAACGAAGGAGATTTGTGCACACAGTTTTGTCATTGGATTAAAAAGGAAGACATTAAACAAAGCCTGAAGTTGTAGCAAAGGACTTTAAGAAATGTTATTTTTCAAATCCCATAGATGAACTGAAGATGATTTGTATGAATTAGAAGAAGAAATTCAGAATGAGGAAGACATCAGAAGTGAGAAAAAAGTTGAAGATTATAAAGATAATGACAGCACAGGAAATAATTAAGAGATGTGATATATAAAAACTGAGAGGCAATAGTAATAAAATACGAAGGAAGAAAATAGGCTGTCTTCATGGCCAGTCATAATGAAAAGTCACATTATATTAGTTAAAGGTAACATATCTAATAAAACCTTTTTGTATATAAACATTTCTTCAGGAGTTGGTAAAGTTAGTACAGTATCTTGTATATAGCACTGCACCATATCAGTGTTTTGTTCCATTAGACTGCAACGTAACAAATTCAATATCAGCATTTTTAAAGCCAGATTTATCATCTCATGAGATGAGGGCTCCATATCATGAAAGGTGTATACCCTCCAAAATTTATCCTTTGATTTTTGTGACTGTCTTAGGAAGCATATACATAAGCTTGTCTAACAAAATTAATTATTTTTTCTTGTAAACTCCATGTTATTTAACCTTTGGCAGATAACTTTGCTTCTGTGTAAACTAATGTAGAGCTTAAACCAATGGAGTCCTGATCAAAGACTAGAGCTCTGTGATACTAATATAAAACACATAAGCACATTGCAAAATATAAACTGTGAGGCACTGTAGAAATAAGCTGTGCAAATACCATTTTTTTTTCTTTTGTATTCTCTCATATTCTTATTTTAAAAGCTGACTCCAATACCATCCAGCAATGACAGTTCAAGGGGTCCTGAGTTTGGGGGGGGAAAAAAAAAAAAAATTACTGTAATTATGACCTGATTGCATGACACACTAGATTTATCTGTTAGTTATTTGCAAGATTTCAGGAATTGTATTATTTGTTCTACAAATAAGTCCCTTTCATGTGAATTTTCCCAGTGCTAGTTTTGAGACTCTGTATACACTTCTTTCTGTCATCTTCTAATTTAAATGTCTAAATTAAATGTTTATTTGAGACACTTCATTTAAACTCTTTTGATTTTCTCCTTATTCTCAGTTGTTTCAGTTAAAAAAATTAATCATGCAGTCATAGCTACAATGTCTTCTCTGGCAACACTGTTCTCATTTGTGCTCAAGTGTGGTGATGGAGGGTAGATTAATTTAAAATGAAAAACAAGCAAATTGCAGTTTTCCAATCCATAGCAGAACCATAGTGTAATAGATGGGTGAGACACAGAAAGAATGCTTAGGAGAAATCTTAAGCTGTAACCATTCTGATTTATAGAAGATTTTGCTCTGTCACGGCAGAGAATAACATTTACTGGAATGAGAAATCCTTGTTTTCAGTATGGGTGATCTGAATATTTCATCTTCAGTTACTTTGAAAATAATCGTATATATTTACCAAAAAAGAGAGAAAGAGAGAAGAGTATTCTCAAAAAGAGAAGACTGGTTTGATAATGGAGACTTGATACTTTTGTTATAACGGTTATGGTTAGGGTTGAATGTGGTCTAAACAGCCAGAACAGCTCTGGCTTCCTCACATTCATTTAATGTGGTTTAATTCATGATTTTTTCCCCCCCCCCCCCTGCTGCATTAAAAACCAAGGGAGAAGAAAAAAATATATGATTAGTTTAGAGAGCAGCTTTTGAATTGGATTAATTTGTCAGCTGTCATAATTTTCTCCTATGTTCATTTCCCCTTGTTCTAACAGCCAATCTTCCTTACCTGATTAAAATCAGCATCCCTCCAGCTATATTTTAATTTTGTTTAGTATCCTTCCCTGTGTTTATGAAGAACAGCTTTTGGTTTACTTTATTTAAATAAGGACCTGATTTTGTTCTGAGATGTAAGATCATGTTTTTCTATATTGATTGACCTGTCTGCAAGACAACAACTTAGTAATCCTATCAGACATATTATCACTCCTTTAATTCAGATGGAGATACACATATTAAAACTACTAGCCCATATACTCAGAGGCATCCATGAAAAATGTGGCCAGCATTTACAGGAGCTCAGTTCTATTTCTACTGTGTATTGTTTCACAGACTCAGGTCAGGTATGGGATTTGGTGATGGTTGGTATTTGGATGAGTACAGACTAGATATTTGGACAGGGACTTTGTAGATTACAAATATTTTTCAGGGTAGTGAAATAGTTGGATTAATTTGGGGGTTCTGAATTTTGCCTTCATTCATAACTTAAAATGATTGCAGTTTTATCTTAACTACCCTAAAACTACTACATACATTGGCAGGTTGACTTAAATGTTGTCCTCTAGGACCGTGCTGGTTCTATAGATGGTTGGAATGTCAGGATGTCCAGTCTGTTCCCTCTGGGTGTTTCCTCACTAATTTTAGCATTCCAAGTCCCCGTGACTGAAAAGAAGACGACATATGTATTGTAGGATCAACAAAAAATTTAATGTTCTGCTCCAAATAGCAGCGATCATGTGGAAGACTACTTGAGAGGAGCCCTAAGCAGCCCTGATCATATGATTTTCTTCACTTTATATTATCTTTTTCCTGACTTTTAACCTCACAGGTTCTTCAGATTAACAACCCTATGCCTCTTCCCAAAGAAATAGCATGCCCCTGTTTATCCCTTCCCTATTGGCCCTTGTTCTGTTGATTTTCTATCCTTAGTTGTTATTTTGAAGTATCATTGCTCTGATAATTTCTCCCTCAGTCATCAGTTAACCAGTTACTAGCAACTGTTAACTAGAAAGCCCCTTATGTCTTCTGTAGTGTTCTGCTTTTTTCATGTTGCTATCTTGTTAACGGTGCCACAGTCAGAGTAGGCGATCTTCATATGCATTAATGTCTTGGCATGGAGGTACACTAAAAGTAACTCAAACGAAGGACAAGCTCAGACAACTTTATTTCACAAAACAGCCAAAACCATACAACAGAAACCAATGAGAAACAGGGGTAAACCAAAATCAGTCAACACTCCAATAACATTTAACATATACCAAGTTCGAGGTGTCAGTCGGGGTATTGTTACGACACATCAATACACACAAGAATGATGATCCAAAGTGCATGCACACACTCACAAGGTGGGAGAAATTCAGCTTCTCTCACAGGGGTACCCAGAAGATATAATCGCTCACCTGGGAGGGTGCAGTGAGGGCTCACTCAAGGATATACCCAGAAGAAATCACTCACCAAAAGGAGGTGAGGGCATTTAAGGTAAGTTTCCTCAGGTGGAATCCCAACCCAAGGGGAGAGGTTTCAAACACAGACCCACTGCTCTGAGAAGACCACTCAAAGGGGGTCTCCGTTGGTGCCTCATTTATACCCTGTGTCAGCTCTGAGCTGTGGTCATAATTGGTCATGATCTAGAAGCTTCTCTGAGCCAAGGTGTGTCATTGACCAGCCTGGTTAGTTCTATGATTGGCTGTGGACATGGTTTACCGACCGAGGGTCCCCACCTCTCCTGCTCCCCCTACCGAGGGGTGTATGTGCCTGAGGGCACAGTAGAGCATAAAAGGTGCGAAAATGAGGTGCAAAAAGCCCAGATCTTTGGGTGGGAGGAGGCCGAGTGTACCTGTCACATCTCTTTCTGTTGTTTGTAAAATCTTGAAATTCCTTTTGTTTCTACCTTGTTAATGGCACCACAGGTCGGGATTAGCCACCTGTATAGATACACAAACTATTACCGAGATAGTAACACATCTTTCCTATTGTTCCAGTTCCCATGTTTTGATTTTGAAAAACTTTTTAACTGATGAAATATTATTTTTTTGTAACTCCTTTTTATCAGCTTGTTATTAGATCAAATTGCAACATACACATTCTGAAACTTCACTGACATAAAACAGATTAATAAATTGTCATGGAAATTATTACTGATCTTTATTTAGCTCGCACTGAAGAAAATATATAAAATGTTGTCTGGAGCTACTTAATGATCATCATTACTTATGGTTATGAAGGCTAAATTCTCTGAATTCTAAGTGCTACTTAAAAAAGCATATAAATGCTCTTGTCCTTTTTCCCTTACCCCAAGAACAACACATATTTGAAGTGATCAGTCTGAAGTGTTTTTCCACAGCTGAATGCTTTTCTTAAAGTTTGACAGATGGTAATTTCCTTTGGATAAGAAAACCTTAATTTACTGTCATCTAATAAGGGAATAGGTCTTGATTCAAACATCAGTGCATACGTGTTGTCGATAAGCTGCCCTGGTTCACTTGGAGTATCAGAAGATTCCTATCAAGGAATGGATCCAATTTGGAGATTATGAGATAAGTAGCAATAATTTCATAAAGGACTAACTATACCTTCTAAACCAGTAATATTCCATGTTCTGGGAGGAATATTCTAGATATTAATGTAATATAAATCTCAGTCTGCAGGAATATTCAAAGGCAGTTATTTGTTGAAACATTGTATAATTTTATTTACAATATAGTTTGTTTTCTTTAGGACTGATGGTCTAAGCCTGCTACGAATATCAGCTATACTGATAGTGAGGAAACTGAAACTAGGGCTCTGCCAACATTTTGTCTCTGAAATTTTCTAAAGTGTGCCACCTGAATGGTGCTCCAAATGTTGGTTTGTATTCTTAATTTTTTTGTATAGCCTTAAAATTAAAAGCCTTAAAATTAAAACTGCTTAAAATCAAAAGGGACAAATCTTTTAGTGCATTTTCTGAATGCATTTTAACCTGAAAGACTTTCTGTTATTTATAACATGATTTATTAGGTGTTTGTATTATCACCTTCAAATAACTTCTGTGACCCTGTTACATGGCTCCACATTGTTCATTTATCAGCAGAACTGCAGCTGTGTGCATTACTGTATTTTTTTGTCCTTATTGTTGAAACATATTGTTGAAACATATTGTTGTTCATAGTTTACTACTAAAATAAGAGTAATAAAAGAAAATATATTGGCATATATACTATTTTTAATTCCAACAGATGAAATGCTGAACTCTAGACTGGTGCATTCAAACTAGTAAGATGTTCTGAAGTTCTCCTTGCTGGTTGGTTTATGATGATTCACAGATCATAGATAATGAATTAAATATAAAATAAATGACCTTCTATATGATTTCTAACTGTCTGAATTGACATTGGTTCAAACATTTACTGTAAGAACTCATAGAAAATACAGTATCTTGAAAAAGCTAGTGTATGTTCTTATACAAATGTTTCAAGTGCACGTGTTATCTTTTTTAAGGACCAGAAACAGGACAAAGAGGGTGTGCTAGAACTTCAAAATTACCATATTGCTACTGCTAAACTTGCAGATTTTTTTTTTTTAATAAGTAAGATGTGACAAGTAAGTTTTTTTAAGCTGAGATTTTTTTTTTACCTTTTAAAACAATTTAAATTTCAGACTATTTGTTCAGCATTCTCTTGCAAATCAATCCTGTGCATACTTACCATATGTAACTATTCCTCCACTCTTAGGATAAATAGCTCTATAGCTATATTTTTACATCTCTCAGCCCCACATAAGACAACTTTCTTTTTTCCTGTGTTTTATTTTAGCAAAATTATCTGAAAATTCAGATAACCTCGTACTATTTTTTACATATTTACAAGATTGGATTCTGTTCCATGAATCTGTAGAAGAAAAGAACAGAATAAAGTTATTCAGAATTTAAATTTGGAACAAATGTCTACCAGTCATTTGCAGCAGTAATGACCTAGAATGTACTCAAACAACTTTACCAACCTTTTTCTCACATATTCCTTATGTTGTGGTAAACCTGTTAATACGGGGTACTTTTTAGAACATTTCTGAAATACATAATAGATCATAGCATTTAATATTTCACAGTTTTCTGCAGTTGCAGTAGCAGAAAGCTTTAAGTCCTCAACTGAAAAAAAGTTTTATTTTCAAACTGCTTCTTCCATGTTTCTGTAAATTATAACATTTTGGGTCTCTAATTAATATTATATGGTACAGGCTCAAAACCTCCAGGACAGAACTAAATGCTAAAGTACTAGTACTTTTAGCAGGATAAAATAAATGAAAGACAAATTTTAACATAAAAAGTAGAAAGGTGTCGATGTTTTTGTATAAAGAACTGAACAAAGACCATATCTTTCATAAGACAAAAGACATGCATGAACAGGTACTTTGTGAACAAGAGTGCAAAAATGAGTATTTGTAGATGTCAGCTGTAAACAAATAAAGGTAAATATATGTGTAAATCACTATAATATTTCAGAAATTCATCCATAACAAGAACTGGGTAATATTTGTGTCCAAATATTAATTAAATTTTTCCACTGCAGTCCATTTCTCTTATACTACACACTAACATTCTACAGTGAACTTTGAACATAATAATTGTATTTTTTTTGAATAAAACAGCTTGACAAAGTCATAACAATTTTTTTTTTTAAAAAAACTGCTATATTTGAAAGCGTTTAGGAGATTTTCAGACTAAAATGCATTTAACTACAATAATGAATTAAGAGGATATTGTGTAATATATGTGTGTATTTATCTCGCTTGAGAAGACAGATCTGAAAAAAACTCCATCCATTGAATATATCAAATACAGTAAGTTTTCAAATAGGTATGTGTTCTGCAGAAATTTTTCTTTTCCATCTGTAAGAACATATAAGGCTGCCTGCTTCTTAATTATACATAGTAATGAACTGAATGACATACCAGGAGCTGGATATTAGATTGCAGTATTTTTAAATATGTCCCAGCCTTTGTTTGTCTTAAAGCATATTTCTGTTGTAGATATTACTTACTAAATCTCAAGTGCATTAAGAATCCATAAAATCTTCAATCTGCTTATCATTTTTATATAGTTAATTTACAAGGATACTGCACTTTCTGAAACTTTCACCCTGTTTATAAAGCATGTAATTTAAACAAAAATAAATAATTTAAATGTTGAAAGATACTACAATACAACATTTTAAGTAATTTTCTGGATATACAAATTACATGGTTTTGGTGAAAAGCTTTCATATCTTCTATTGCTACATTATCAGAAATGGAGAATGGAACTGAAAAAAAAGAAAAGATTCCAAGTTAACTATCACATGTCTTCAACACAGATGTAAAGACTGTAAATGTAAGCATTGTATTCTCCATACTATATGTTTTCTAATCAGGTGATTTAAATTCTATACAGCATTGCTGTCTCAGATAGTATTACAGGAGGCCAAAATATGTTCTTCTTCTGTCAGGACGTGAACTTTCATTTCCCTGATTACATATAAACACAACTCTTCCTTATAATTATCATGATGATAGCACAACATACACTGAAAGATAATGTAGGTATATGTTTCATCACAGGTATGATTAAATAGGTCAAACATTAAACAATTCTATCTAGTCTAAACTTCTTCATGGGGTAAGTTACATGCAGGTTCCCTATAAATGTTTTGCAGAATAAGTGTATGAGTATTACAGATTCTGAAGCTCAGCCAATGTGCAGGAACACTTACTGTGTCAGACCTTTTAGGACTTAGGATTAGGACCATTTTTTAATTCAAATTTACTTACTTATTTTGTTACCCCCAATAAAAATAATGTTAGTTATGAGATACTGAAATCTTGTTCTCAACAGATTAATGTTTTCTAATTTAAATAATCTCCACTGCAGTCACTTTATTTCCTCATAATTCTCATGATTACCTCATAATTCTTACGATTACCTCTCTCTTACAATACTGCATTTCTCCCCATAGCCTTTCTCCACCTACCACCACACACATAGGTCCACCAATGGCTGGACAGAAGGTCAAATATAGTAAGGCTGGATCCACGTGTATTAAGTGGCCAAGGGAAGAGCTGCTGATTTCAAACCAAATCTTTGCCTCAGTGGGACTGTTCACTTGGATCAATTACATCTATCCATCTGCCAGTTTCAAGGAACTTGCAGAAACTTAGTAGTTTCTTTGGTGTATCTGCTCTTCATTTAATTTGACTGAACCTGGAGAGGTTTTACTATGTGAAAATTTCTGATGGGGAAACTAGTAGCAAAAGCCTCTTTTCCATGGAGAAATAGATGAATGCTTGTTACAATGGACTTTATCTGAAAAGAATTAATTCTTTAATATAGAAACAGTTTGAATATGACTGAAGTTTTCTCCTGTCAAAGAAAAAGGAATTCAAAAGATACTAAACAATTTTACTGTTTAAGCTACATATATTGATAAACACTCTTTAGAAGAACTTTTAAAAGACATGGTCAAAGAGGCAATCTGAAGGGCTGTAAAGGAATATCTTTTTCTTGTGACACCCATTGATGACTACAAGATTCCCAGCATAAGAATAGCCCATTCTTAAGCAGATTTTGGGTAGAGTCCAAATAACTTGTCTTTTTATGTAGTAAGATTTCCACACACATACACACATGCCCCCGGCTCTGGAATTCATAAAATTGGTTTTACATGCTTTATGGGAGGTCTTTACATAATCAATCACCCACAGTGAATGAGTTGAGAGATTTAATGAATGGTTCCACAGATTTAGTATCTGGTTATAATTCATCTTTGGGGATTTAGGACTTCTAGTTCATATTGTTAAAGAAATATTTAGTATAAAGAGTTCACTTTTGGAATGTATAAAAAAATAATATTTGTAGCCAGGCCTGATGACTTTGCGTAAATATAAATTATGAGAATGCATGGTATTCCTTCCCCAAAAGCTCTACTACATAATTTGAACAGTGGACACATATCGTTGAATTTAGCTGGGTATCAAGTAATGACTAATTTCTGGGGCAAATGCTGGTATCTGAACTTACTTATTTTGCTAGACAGTAGCCCATAAAAAGTCCAATTTTGTTGTCCTGACATTTTCTAACAAAAATACTTTACAGAAAACAAGCAAACAAACAAAAGTAAACTAACAAAAAATACATTTTTGGTTTTAGCTATCTTCTTTGCAAAAACCAGGGTAACCTCAAATTTCACCTATCCCAAATGTATGCCCATTTTTAAGATATATAGGTTGGGATCTAGGGTTTTTTTTTTTTTCTTGAAGTAAAAGAAGATTTGGGGTTTTGCTATTATTAACAGTAGTTGCCTCACCCAACTACAGGTGTACATTCTTTTTCACACCATTTTTGCAGCCATAAACTTGTGTTTTCTTTCCTTCTTATTTGGTGCTGAACACAGCATTAGAAAGCACTTCCAAGAAAAGAAGGCCCATTCTTCAAATTTATATTTTGCAGTTTAAATTTTAAATCAAAATTATCGCAACAGCATTTGCATTTTTCACCAAGTGTTTGCATTCAGCGTATTTTACAGGAAATATTTTTTCTATTTAAAAAAAATAAAAAGGTTGAAATTATCTTAGTAATTCCTATACTGACGAGGACTTTCCTTGAGGAAAATCACTTTGCATGTATAGTGCATTGATAATTCTCCTTAATGTAGCTTGCCAACATTTCTGCCCTTTTCCTAGTTTGTGGTAATAGCTTTTAGCTAACATTAAGGGACCAAGTAATACATATGAAGAAAGCTAGCTTCACAATACCAGCAAATATCATATGCCCCTGTTCAGCACATGCTCCAACTAGTACTAGTACATCATAAGCAGAAACAACCATAGAGAGTTTGAATAAATCCTGATGAAAATTATATAGTTACTATGTGACAAAATATTATGGAGCATGACCTGCTGCAATGGAGAAGATGCTCAGGGGAGAATGCTCATCTGGGAACCCCATCACTTCTGTTCCCAGTTGGCCAGTGGGGGAAGTTTCCCTTTTCTTTCTTTCTCCCTCTTACTCCCTCTCAGCCCACCCCCCCCCCCCCCGCCCATCTTTTGTTTTCAAAATTCCTCAAAAGCAATTTTCACTACTAGAGTGGATATATGCCATCAGTTATCAAACACTCTAATCTTTCTTTTTGTGAACTATTCTTAACATACTGTGTGAAACATTTCTCTTTTATATCCAGATGTTGAGGCTTAACCCCAGTCGGCAACTAAGCACCACACAGCCACTTGCTCACCCTCCCCTGCCCCCAGTGGGATGGGGGGGAGAATCGGGAAAAAAACCCTAAAACCCATGGGTTAGATAAAGGCAGTTTAATAGGACAGCAGAGGAAGAGAAAATAATAATAATGCTAAAAGAATATACAAAAACAAGTGATGCACAATGCAATTGTTCACCACCCACTGACCGATGCCCAGCCAGTCCCTGAGCAGCAATTGCTGCCCCCCTGGCCAACTCCCCCCAGTTTATATACTGAGCATAATGTCATATGGTATGGAATAGCCCTTTGGTCAGTTTGGATCAGCTGTGCTGCCTATGGTCCCTTCCAGCTTCTTGTGCAGCTGGCAGAGCATGGGAAGCTGAAAACTCCTTGACTACTGTAAGCACTGCTTAGCAACAACTAAAACATCAGTGTGTTATCAGCATTCTTCTCAGCATTCTCTAAATCTGAAACAGAGCACTATGCCAGCTACTAGGAAGAAAATTTATCTCTATCCCAGCTGAAACCGGGACACCAGAGAAGGATAAATCCTGTTGTATCTTCAAAATATACCTTTACCTAAATGTATGTGTGGGTAAGGGCGGGGGGGGGGGGGGAGTGTCAGTCCTGGTACACACCCCCTTTGAGCATGACAAAATAGTTCCTTGAGCTTATCTTTTTTTAAAGAGAAAATTCTAATTTTGTCTGTGACTGTGGAACCAGGGAATAAACTGTGGTTTTTCATTACTCTCTTCAAAACTTGCAGATCACAATTCTCAAAATATTTTAATCGTCAGATGAGAGATCTGGCAAGAACGGATGTTAAGATGAATAGATGGTGTACTTCTAGAGGTGCTTACGGAAACTTCTGCACCTGATTTTATAATGAAGATTAATTTAATAAAACAGAAAGTACGTTGGCAAAGAAAAGTAGCTAAGATGAAGATGGATGTCAGTATCCCATTTCTGTCAGACTGCAGAAACTGAATTGGAATATTTCAATCTTCAAAAAGCCTTTTTTTCTAACAAAACATATAAATATGCACATTAAATATTCACAGCTGTTGTATTATTAGTGGGGTTAAAACCAAGTTTCTTTTCTGTCCACATCATTGTGGCCATGGTGCATGCTAAAAAAGGAGACTGAAATAATCTTGGGGAAACATTTACAGCATTATCCACTGTTCCTCCTCTGGCAATCTAGATGACTCCATAACTAAGACTGCTAGAAGCACTCAGAAGTGAGAAGCAGCACAGATAATCAACACATAGCTCAAAAAGGTGTGTAGCAGAAAATGCAACAATATATTACTATGTGTGGTCAGATGTCTTCAGTCCTCCATTGTTTCTTCAAAAACACCTTAGCATAGGGAGAAGACCAAACTGCCTAATTTACATGGCTGACCAGGCTGATATGCCAGGTTTATGTTGTCTGACAGAAAGTATATCCCCCATGTCACAGAAGAATCCAATGACAAATGTTCACTATCCATGGCCACAATCAGAGCCAGAATCTCATTTATTGCTACGGCAATGAGCTAAGGTTTACTTGACTGGACCAATCTGGACACATCTCTGTGCCACAGTCTGTCTTCAGAAGTGAAGAAGGTTGTACCTTTACAGTTCTCAACAACATCCTGTAGACTTGTTATGGCCGTCATACTTTATTTATGTAACAAACTAATCCACCTGCACTCTAACTTGGTTTATTTGGGTGCTGCAATACATGCAAAGTGCACTTCCCAAGTAGGACTGATAAAAAAAAAGAGCACTCTTTCATAGAGCAACCTATTTGAGGACAATTATTTCAGTTGCAGGAGTGCAAGGAAGAAAGGGGGAGTTCCCTGTATCACTCTAAGACATGCAATAGTTAACAAAACTGAGAGAAAATAGTCTCATGCAGAAATTCCCATGCTTAAAGTTATGATGAGTTGTCATAGTGTTTACAAAAGTAAGCTAAAAACCAACCATGCTTTACTCTCCCAGGACATTCAGCAGAGATGGTTTTTTTTAGCAATTTTTAAATAAACTAGTTTTTTAAAAGGCCAGCTACCGTAATGGGAGCAGGAGGAGAAATCAATCTAAAAGTGCAAATAATTATTTCCTATTTATGAACAAACATATTTTTTTGCATATCTCAGTCTTTACAAAACTAAGAAACGGGAAGATTTCTGCACAGTTCATTCAGATCAGCTGCACTTGACCATAAGGAAGGTAACAAACAGAATGCTCTCTCCACATCTCCAGGTGCAATGTTTAAGTAGGCATAGATAAAAACAGAAGTAAAGGTTGAGAATTATCACATCAGTATGGGAGAAACTGGTGTACAATAAGCTCAGTACAATCAAAACTGTCATGCAGTACTTAGTGATATTAATGAAGGTTTTAGCATACCTGAGTTTCATTTAGAAGCAAAATACATAATGCTAAATAAAACAAAACATTTCCTTGAGTTTAAAAAAAAAATTCATCAACTGCTTTAAAACAGATGTTTGGCACTAGCAACCGTCAGAAATACAGTCTTGCAAATGCTTACACTTGGCCTGCCTTATTAAAAAGACAAAAAGTGTGTTAGACAGAGGGGAGTATTCACTGTCATAGTTTATACATACCTGTAGCTAAGGGGAAAACAACGACTGTCTCTTTTCACAGAGCCATTCAATAAAAATAAATTATATACAGAAGCCAATTTCTGGCTCTAAATATAATGTTATTGAAAGAAAAATCTGTGAATAGAGTATATACATTAGTGTGATAATGGAAAAGAGGAAGTGGCACAATTTTGTTACAATAAATTTTCTCAGTAATTTTGTAAATGTAGGACATTTATGCAAATTTTAAACAGATTCACAGGACCATTTACAAAACACTGAACAAGATAATTCTATGTTTCCTTAGCTACAGCATGTCAGTTGTGGTTAGAATACAATTAATGCATCATTTCAAACTTGATGCATGTAATTTAATTTGCTTTCATTAAAAAACAAAACAACAACAACAACAAACCCCAGCACAAACAAACAAACCCCCCCAAACCAGGCTTCTTTTCCAGGAAGCTGTGAGAGATCAGAGTTAACATTAAAGAGAGAAAGACTATTAGTAACCTGGGGGGGGGGGGGGGGGGGGGGGGCAGGGGACAAACAAAAACCCACAAAGCCCAACAAAAATGAAACAGTTGAATTTGTGGATTCTTTTAAGGGAAAACGGATAAGCAAGGACCATGTAAAGCACAAAAATTGTCTGAAGGTTGGTAGTCATATGCTTAACAATCTTTTGTCACTGCATTTGCACAAATGTCAGTCCTGCAAAGATGTATTTGTCGTTTCACTAAGTTTATATATGTTTATTTCACTCTTTCCCTGTGAATACTTCCGGCTATATAGCTGCAAAAAAGTGTTAGAAAATCTTATAGAGAGGTTCTTAAATGAATAGATTATGCTTTAAGAGATAGTTTCCTCTCTATATACCTTTTCATCTTTAGCGAGTTTTCTTTGTTTCCTTTGCTGCTATCGTTATGTCTCTGACCTATATTTTGGATATAGAGTCATATGACCTCAGGATAATTCAGGCAGGAAAAGATCTCATGAAGTCTCTAGACCAACTCGCTGCAAGGGCAGCTCTGAAATCAGAGCTGGTTGCTCAGATCTGCTCGGGTCTGCTCATGCTACGTCCAGTCACGTCTTGAAAATTGTCGTCTTTTTACAATCTTTTTGGGCAACCCACCCCACTGCTTTAGTGTCCTATTGAGAATTTGTTTTTTGTTGTACCCAACCTGAATGTCTCCTTTTCCAACATATGTCCATTGTGTCTCACCCTCTCACCACACACGGCTGTGAAGAGCCTGGGTCCATCTCCTTGCTGACCTCCCTGCAGGCAGCGGGGGGCTGCTGCTAGGTACCCTGCCACAGCCATCTCTTCTCCAGGCTGAACCATCCCTGGTCCCTCAGCCTCTTCTCACAAGGCAAGTGCTCCAGACCAATAGAGACCCTGTGATACCACCTAATAACCAGTCCCCATTGAACCCAACCACCCAGCTTCCTGTTTTACTCTTCTAACTCTCCACTCATCCAGACCATCATTTCTCAGCTTGGATACAGATATGTTCTGTTGTGGTTAAAAACTTCAGACCTGCCTGAAATACTAGGAAAATTTGTTTAAAATTAGTTCAGGCCTTCTTTATTACTAAATGCTCTATATTAATCATTCCAACAGAGATTTTATAGTGATACTTTTAAGAACTGGATCTGTATCACTGTGAAGGGACCAACAGTGCAAGAATGAAATGCAAATTCTATAGTCTACGTAGGGCAAAGAATGACCTATTGAACCATTTACCCTTTTTTTTGCATTAGTAGGTGATACTGATCTATAGTCTACGTAGGGCAAAGAATGACCTATTGAACCATTTACCCTCTTTTTTGCATTAATAGGTGATACTGATGAGAAATAGATAACTAAACCATTCAACTATTTCACCCCCTTTCCTCCTTCTCAGTAAAATAGGAAAACTTAGAAAAAGTATGGTAAAATCAAGCAAAACTCAGCTTTACTCAGAAGTCTAAGTTTTGGCTTATCCTTGAGAAGAAATACTTATGTATTTCTTATGTATATGATACTTATGTATATGCTATCAATCTTGCTAGATTTTAAAGAGTGATATAAGTTGAAGTTCTCTTTTATAGGGTTAATTTTGATTAAGTTCCTCAACTACTAAACTCAAGATTATTCTCAAATTAAATGGACTATTAATTAAAAATATATTAGAGGAAATACAAACAGTGGAAACAAATTTAATAATCTGGTGTTCCAGTAATCAGTGTTGATACTGTAGTTCCACATATTCTCTGGCACTATTGTATCAGAAGCCAAAATTTAATTTTTTTTGTGATGATAGTAATAATTTGATCCTCTCTCTAAAGAAGCAGTAAAAGATAGGAAATTTGTCTTTTTTTTTTTTTTTTTAGTGGTTCTGTTCACCTTTATGATTTTTTGTCCAAGATGTCTGTTTATTTAACTAAATATCAAATGTCAAAATACTTTTGAAGAAAATACATCTATTCTGAAACACTGAGCGAAAGTGACCAAAAAGATCTGATTCTGTATTAAGCCTGACTTTGCTCTGAAATTTTTAATGACCTAGTTCCCTTCATACTTTATTTTGTAATGTACTAAACTGTTGAAATTTGCTGCATATAATTCTTTCCATTTTTGTTGCCTCTGCAAAGCAAACTTATTTGCCCTTGGTAATAATTATTCATAATGAATTTTTAATATGTGGTGTTACTGGTAACTCACTTATGGAAATCATTAAAATATCAAAATAATAAAGTTAACACAAAATGCAAATAAATTTCTAAGGTGTACTTGAGTATCTGAAAACACTAGGCAATCCCTATATTGTTTCATTTCTATTCTATCTTAGTGATGTTAGAGAAAGAAGAAAATGCTCAGTAAAATTACTGTGAAGTAAATGAAGAAAATATTTTTAACATCATTTAATTAATCCCTTTCTGGACTCTGTTTAATACTGGGATTATTGGAAAATATTTTATAAAGTTAAAGGTTCATTATTTTTAGCAATTGCATCAAATAAAAAATAAGTTTATAGTTAAGTAGAGGAATGATACTTTAAATAATAGTAATGGACACATAATAGCTACTTGCTGCAGATGACTTTTTTAAATCATACTGAGGTCCTTAAAATACAGTATGATAGCAATACAATATTCTTTGGCTTCCTACGTTATCTCATTTATCATGTAAATAAATTGACAGTAGTGTTCAAAAGATTTGTTTTTCATAATACCCCAATACAGAAAGGTATTATTTATAAAGGTGAAAGGATGCAGTACACAAAATCACTATTCACTATAGAACAACCATTTTTTAAAAATAAGTAAACTGTAAAATTGTGTACTGTAAATTGTACACACACAGTTGTTCCAGATACATAACAATAAATAATGCTATTATTTATTTATTAATGAAAGCTGTTTGTCTTGTCATAAAAGTGACCTCAAACTTCTGTTTACCAAAGTGATTTAAAGTCTGCTGAGGCCCCAAAGAGGAAGACAGAATATTACCTAGACAAAAAAGATTGAAACATGTTTAAATTGAAGAAGGTCCAGCGTAAAATTACACTCTTCAAGTTTTGGTTCTGATAAAAAAAAACTGAATTAAGACTAGAGCACATTATTTGCAAGCATGAGAACTGGAAAATTTCTGCAAATATAACAGTTCCAATTGTATGTTGATTTTTGTGAAGTCATAGTCCTACCTCTTCCTCAAATACAATTTTACAAATAGTTTGCATAGCAATAATTCCTCATATTGTATTGTACATAGCCATTATGTATATCCGTTAAGACAGTTCTATGCTTTTATGGTACTTTTTATTTGCAAGATTCCAATGTATCTTACATTTTTTTAAAAAAAAAAAAAACAAACACCCCAACTTATTCTGTGTGCATTACACAGAGAAATTACTTCCCTGTCATAGAAACAATCATTTCTGGACAGGACAATGATGCTGTTTAAATGTACACAGCACTGAAACAGAGATGGAGAATAACACATTCAATCTACAGAGGTTAAAAGATGAAATTAAATATGAAAATAGATTAGGTTAACTTTTCTGTCATGAAAAATCACTAAATCTTTAAATATCTTGATTACTCCAGAAGTGTTTTTTTATTCTACATTGAAACGTCAGACCTTTAAGTTTTCATTTCTTCCCTAATGGAGGGGTATTTCTGTAATAAGAAATTAGAGAAAGTGTATTTTTCTTTATCACCAAAGCTAATGTCTGCATATTTAGGGATTTCCTTTGAAGACTCCTCATCCAGACACCACTTACCTTGTGAAATCTGACAAATGCACAGCCAGAGGTACTCTGACTCCAACCACAGTAATGTCATTGAAGATGACTCACTGTTTTATGCAAGGAAAGTATTAATCAGTAAATCCTGTCAGGCCTTTTTCCTAAAATAAAAGGTAATGCTTTCTATCTCTGTTGCAATCACAGAGTGAGCAGCAGCTAATCCTGATGTCTAATTCTGAAATTGATTCTTCTTCTTCCAGTAATCCACCATCTGATGAGTCACTTCATACTTTCTGACTGTTGGATAGGCAGATCTCCTACAAGAAGGAAATGTTTCACACTCCGAGGTCAATAATATTGATATTTCAAGCCTACTTAGGAAGTATATTGTCAGTTACTATGAATCAGCTTCTGTTCTCATCACATCTCTGTTCCTCTGAAGGACTCTTCTTGCGACAGAAAGCAATGGTATGGCTTGTCATTACTTAAAGTTGGGGAATGTCACAAAATTAGGCTTATTCACTGTCACCAGTTCTACTTGCTATGAAATCATCAACTAAGGAAGCATTGCTAATTTCATGATGCCAAGGCTTAATGTCAATGCTCGCCATCATAGCCACTGTATGTTTTTAATCCACAGAGATCATTTGTGATAAACAAAAAGATTGTGAAAATTACATTAATTAGTGCAAACTGATACACTGAAAATTAAGTCTAACTGCATGATTAAATAAGGTATTCTAATGATTGCCATTTCCTAGAAACTGTAGGAGGCTGATAACTGGGCTACTTTAGTGTAATAAATTCTATAGCTTCAAATCTCCTAAAACATACATAGATCCAACATAGCACCATTATGTCAATGAGCAAGAGTCTGAGCAATAACCTGACCAAAATGAAGCAGAGACGCAAATCCAGATGACATCCAGAAACATCAGCTAAATCCTTAGTTTCACATGGAATATGTAGTCTGTGCACCTTATCCCAGATTCACAGTATCTGACATCAAGTATATAACAAAGCACTTAAAATACAAATTACCTAAACACCCACTGTGTACTCAGCTAAGTTTCTGAAGGGTAAAGAAGGGAAGCTGGGTTCCCTCTTTTGTGCGTGTTTTGTTTTCTCTGTTGTGTTCTTTCTCTTCTTTCTTTTTAATTTGGGTTTAATAACCCTTCAACTTAGCTAACAAGAGTACTCTGTGACACACTGCTGAGAACTGCTAAGGAGACAAGCAGCTAAAAGCAATATTTTACACAGCTTGATGCTTCTACAACTTCGCTTCATCTTTGCTCGGCTGATAAGAGAATGTGTGTGTGCGTGCATGTACTTCTCTAACACAATTTGCAAGTTAAATGTCATCACTAGCAAGAAGTACAACAGTTTAATCTTTCTGCTTCTGTTTTCTTTTTACCTTCTTTTTTCTTTAAGAAAACTGGACTGCAATTAACAATGTCAACAACAGCTCCAAGCTGTCTTGCCTGCCTTGTTTCTTCCTTAAAAAAATAGGATTTTTTGGCATTTTGAATACATTAAAAAAAAAACCAAAAACCCAAAACAGGCAATGTATCATACTTTATACGTAAATATCATATACATATACACAATTGAGGGGAGAAAAAAGTATACTGTTAATATG